>NC_044308.2:5172552-5907552 GCF_007474595.2 Lynx canadensis
CACTGTCCACTCTGCTGTTCCCCCGGCTACCCTGGCCCCAAGGTGTGGGGGGCTGCAGCATGTTGCTGAGGAGTGAGGAGTAGTCAAGCCCCCAAGTTCTGAAGAGGCAGGTGGACAAGCCAGGTGGGCCCTAGGAAAGGGGGTCATGGTGGGAGGAGCAGGCTGTCATCCGTGTTTCAGGTGGGGCTCATTGTGCCAAGGGCTCATGGGTCACTGGTTCTCCAAGTGCCAGGGGTGGGCAGGCGGTGGCACTGAGCCCCCTCCAACACTGTGCCCTTGTGGAGAAAGCACTGACCTGTTCTGCCCCCTTAAGTCCCCCTCTTCTGACGTGCCTTTTGCACCCCTCCCATTAGGACAATCAGTCCCCTCCCATCTGGGAGCCCCCTTTTCTTTCTCTCCCCCAGCCTTTCCTGGCACCCACCCACCTGCCCAGGGGTGTCCCCTCGTCTCTCATCCCCCCACCCTTGTGGCCAGCCTGGCTAATTTTGTAAGATACTGGGTTGGTGCCCAGTGATTTTTTTTTTTTTCTTGTAATTTAAACAGGCCCAGCGTTGTTGGTTCTATTTAATGGACACGAGATAATGTTAGAGGTTTTAAAGTGATTAAACGTGCAGACTATGCAAACCAGGCCCGGTCTCCAGCGTGGTGATGTTCTTCCTGGGATCCTGAGACTGACTGCATCTGGGATGGGGACAGAGAGTGGGGCCAGTTAGACGTCCCACGGGCCTCCTAGCTCTAGGGCCCCTTTTGGGCAGCAGTGGACTGTGGAAGGAGGCAGCAGCTGGAGACCAGCCCCAGGGCATGGGGGGAGTGAGCCCTAAGAGGAGGACAAGCCAGCCCTTCCAGCCCCTGGGGGCCTGGTCTCCAGCAGGGAGGAGAGTTAATTCCCGTGTGGCCCCCTTGCTCAGGTTCTCACTTAGCCGTAGGGCGGAGGTCTCCGGTGGGGCCTGACTGAACCCAGATAGATTGCTTCTGCTGGCCCTGTCGGGCTCAGGAAGCTCCATACCTGTCCACTCTCCAGCTCCAACGGAGCAACCCCTGGCAACCTCCCCCCCCCCCCCCAACGCCAGGCTCCCCTCGGGACAAGACCCCTGCCCCCCTCTCTGGGCTAGGGGAGTGGTTTCACCAGGACCTGTGCGCCGAAAAGGAGGCCTCTCCTCGGGGATATTTACTTGGAAATTTTATTCAAATGGAGGCTGGCGCCTGAACTCTCCTTGGGGAATCCGATGGGGTGGGGAGGCCCGGCCCAGGCCTCCCCCTTCCCCTCTGGGCCGCCCTGGCCGCGCGCCAGGCCCCCACCGCGCACCGGCCGCTTCCCCGGGCTCCCGGGCGCTGCCCAGGCCCCGAGGGCGCCGGCAGGCGGCTCTCCGCGGCCATTCTTCCCCGGCCCCCTCCTCCCTTCCGTTTCCGCGGCCGCAGTGGCGCGCTGGGCAGGGGGGCCGGCAGGCGTCGGGGGCGCCGGCCCTCCCGCCCGCCCCTTCCCCTCGCGGGCCCGCCCCGGCCGGCCGACTGAAACCGCGGCAGGAGGAAGCCGAATCAGGAACTGGCCAGGGTCGCCCGGGCCCGGAGTCGTCCCCCTGAGGCGTCCTCGGCAGCCCCGGAGCAGCTGCCCGCGCGGTAACTTCTGCCCTGAGGCTCCGGGGGCGGGGGGGGGGGGGGGTGTTGGGCGGGTGCCCGCCCGGGCGCGCGGTGGGGTGGTGGGGCAGGGCCCAGCCAGGGGTTCGGGGACGGGGGACGCCGGACCGGGTGGGACCTGGCGGAGGGGCAGGGGTACCGGCAGGGCTCAGACCGGGGCTGCCTGAAGCTCCTCCACCCCCACCCCTGATGCCCCCCTCCCCCAGCTCACCGAGCCCCTGGGAAGGGCGCTGGGTAGAAGGGCCTGGGGAGGGAGGGGACCCCTGGCGCCAGGCCTTGGCCCGAGACACAGGAAGCAATGAGGGCCGGTCTCAGGCCAAGTTGCCATTTTGTACCTATGGCTGCATTTCAGCCGGAGAGCACCCCACCTCCTGTGTGTCTGCAGCTTCTCTTCCCCCAGCAGCCCCCAGCCCCTCCGCCCCACCCCTCCATCTCCAGCGGCTGCCTTACCCCGTGGTGGGCCCTCTCCTCTCTCTGTCCCCAGGACGGCACTATGGGCTTCTCTTCCGAGCTGTGCAGCCCCCAAGGCCATGGGGCAGTACAGCAGATGCAGGAGGCTGAGCTGCGGTTGCTGGAGGGCATGAGAAAGTGGATGGCCCAGCGGGTCAAGAGCGACAGGGAATATGCAGGGCTGCTGCACCACATGTCGCTGCAGGACGGCGGAGGCCGGGGCCCGGGCCCCTATAGCCCCATCAGCCAGGTGGGGTTCCGTGGGACCCTAGTTCTCCTCACCCCCTTCCTGCCTTCGACGGAGAAATCCCCACGGGTGTCCCTTATGTCTGCCCGCCCCCTTCCTTTCCCCGAGCCCACTGGGGAGGGTTGGAGAATCGGGCAGGCCCAGGCTTGGGAGCCATTGTCCCCTTGCTCCCTGTCTCGCCCATCCCGTGTCCTAGTCCTGGGCCGAGATCACCAGCCAGACGGAGGGCCTGAGCCGGCTGCTGAGGCAGCACGCGGAGGATCTGAACTCGGGGCCCCTGAGTAAGCTGGGCCTGCTGATCCGGGAGCGGCAGCAGCTGCGCAAGACCTACAGCGAGCAGTGGCAGCAGCTCCAGCAGGAGCTCACCAAGGTGCGTGCGTGGCCCTGAGTGTGCACCGCCCAGAGTTTGAGGCCACAAGGGCCGGTTTTGCACACAGGACGCCCTGGATTCACTGGGGAAGTGGAAGTCCCTGACCACAGGCCTACCCCAGCTTCCGTCCCTCCTCCCTGCATTTGGGCTGGCCTGCAGCAAGGCCTCTCTGTGCATTTTCTGTTACCTGACCACATGCCCGAGCAAAGGGCCGGGAGTAAGGGTGGGCCATCCAGCCACCACCTCCCAGGCACACGGGATCTGTGACCCACCTCTTGCCCTGCGCCGGCTGGCTCTGGGGTCTGAGAGACAGCAAGGGGAATCAGGGCTGATCTGTCTGCCCTTGGCCTAGGTGGGCTCCTCCCAAGGCACCAGAGACACCACAGGGAGCAGGGTGGCCCCCTGACACAGCGGTTAAAGACCAGGGCCGCAGAGTCGGCCTGTCAGCATTTGAACCCTGCGCAGCTCCTGGTCTGGAGGCTGTGTGATTGCGGCTGTTTGTGTGGGTGCTTCAGCCTCCTGATTCAGCGTGCTGGTCAGCACTGCGGTGCCACACCCCTTCCACCTGCGCCAAACCCAGCCTTACCGTGGACCCACAGCGGCCCCTGGTGGCCAGTGTCCACCTACCGTCTCCCCAGAAGCACACTGAATTCAGCGGTCGGCCCATTTGTGTAGGTACTTTTACTGGAACACAGCCGTGCCCGATTGTTTGTTTTCACATTACCTATGGCTGTTACAGGGCTCTAGTGGCAGAGCTGAGTGATTTCAACAGAGACTGCTTAAAGAAAAAGGTTCATCTGGTCTTGACCTTAAGCTGTTACAGGCGGGGAAACTAAGGTTTAGAGGAAAGGGATAGAACTTACCCAGAGGATCCCAGTGCGTACACAGGGGAGCTGGGGATAAGAACTTTGGTCTTGGCCATCCGTTGTTCCTGCCACCAGGAACGTGATTTATTGGACTCGGTGCAAAATGAAAATGAAACGCGGGGCTTCTTGTGGAAAAATTAGTAAGAATTTCGAGATAGCATCAACAGAGCATCAGACCCAGCACAGGGCCCTTCTGAGGGTGGAGTTCTGTGCCGTGACTCCTCAGGCCACACGTGCCCACAGCCGGGTCCTGCCTGCCCCCAGACACCCCTCTAGGTCAAGGAGGGACAGGTGGAATCTGCCAGGCCCACCTCTCTGCCTCCCCCAGGGGCCTGTCCTTAACCCAGGTGCTCTCATCCTAATGTCAGCGGCAGAGGCTGGGCTCCAGAAGCTTCCCGGCCCCTCCCAGAGGAAGGACTTGGATGTGCTTCCTGCCTAGACTGCAGGGCCCGTGCGGGGCTTCACCTCCAGCAGGAATCTCCTGTGCCCTGGGGACCTGCCACCCCACACTGGCCTCTCCTCTCTCCCCAGACCCACAACCAGGACATCGAGAAGCTGAAGAGCCAGTACCGAGCCCTGGCACGGGACAGCGCCCAGGCCCGGCGCAAGTACCAGGAGGCCAGCAAAGGTGCGCGGCTTCCCTTCCCCGAAGAGAGGGATCCCCGAGCCAGCCCTGACCTATCCACAGGTGCCCAGGGAGTGGGGCGTCCCCAGGCCTCTGGGCCGTCACCCACGACCCCTCTCCTCACCCGGCAGACAAAGACCGCGACAAGGCCAAGGACAAGTATGTGCGCAGCCTGTGGAAGCTCTTTGCTCACCACAACCGCTACGTGCTGGGCGTGCGGGCCGCGCAGCTGCACCACCACCACCACCACCAGCTCATGCTCCCCGGCCTGCTGCAGTCGCTACAGGACCTGCACCAGGAGATGGCATGCATCCTGTAAGCCCACACCCCAGCCCGCCCGCCCCCTTCACGGCCCGAAAGCCCTGCCGCCAGGCCCGGAGGCAGGGTCCAGAAACGCGTCCGGTGACAGTGGCCGCGTCACCACGGGAGAGTGGGCCCTGGGCTGAGGTTTGGAGCCCGTCAGCTCGTATCCGGATGCCGTTATTCCAGGATCCCTTATTGCAAGGTTTGGTTAAATTTATGGAGCCCTGCTCTGGGCTCTGGGGTACAGCAGAGACCAACGGAGACCAAAAACGTCTGTCCTCTGGGATCATTCGTGTTACTGGAGAGAGAAAAGAAAGTCACTACAATGGATGGTGTGTGGAGGCAATAAGTGCTGTGGAGAAAAACAAAACAAGGAGAGGAGTTTGGGGGGCTGGGAGGACGGACAGCTTTCAATAGAGTGCTTTGGAAAAGCCTCCGGTACTGGAGTGAACCAGGGGGATGTTTGGAGAAAGACCATTCCAGAAAGAGGGAAGAGCAGGTGCATAGGCCCTGAGGTGGGGGAGTTCCTGGAATCCAGGAACAGCAAGGAAGCCAGCGCATCCTAGGCAGAGTGAGGGGAGGGCAGAGCCGGACGCCAGCCCAGATGGGTCCAGGGGTTGGGGGGCTACTGGGTGACACGGGGTCCAGCAGGCCGTTTTGAGCACTTTGGCTCTGCTGTCTTAAGGATAGGCTTTGGGGCGCCTGAACAGGGCCAGGGCGATGAGACGGAGGCTGCTGTGGTCATGCAGACCACGGACTGTGGCCGCTGGGCCAGGGCAGTAGTGATGGAAGGGAGAAGCCCTAAGTTCCCGGGTGCACCCTGAAGGTGGACTGGAAGTGAGGTGTGAGTCGAGGGTGACTGCAGGATGACTCTTGGAAGATGGAGTTTCCGCCACCTTACGTGGACAGGGAGGGGAGAAACGGGTTCAGGAGATAAGAATAGGAGATCGTGTTTCAACTCACGGAGTTTGGGTGTCTAAGAGATGTCCAACGAGACGTTCGAGCGGGTGGATGGCTGCGTGCGGCTAGAGCCCTGGGGAGGTCCCGGAACTAGACACGGAGATGTCGGGTCAGCGGCACGTCAACGGCCTGTGCGTGTACCGGAGCCCCAGAGCCGCAGCTGTTGGGCTGGCTGCCCAGGACAGACGTGATTGTGCTCGCGTTCACTGAGCGCTTCGGTGTACCGCCCTCTGTGCACACGCGCTCTCGTTGGGTCACAACGCCCAGCGTCCCCAGTGTCCACATCGGGAGGCGAAGATAAGAGAGACGTTGAGTAATTTGTGTGTGGTCATTTGGCTGGTAAATGATGGAGGGAGGGGTCAACCCCAGGGCTGACTACTCTAAACCCAGTGTGGCAGGTGAGCTTTCCGGCCTCACCCAGCCTGAGGCCGCACTGACCAGCGCTCCTGTTTGGGGACAGGAAGGAAATCCTGCAGGAGTACCTGGAGATCAGCAGCCTGGTGCAGGACGAGGTGGTGGCCATTCACCTGGAGATGGCTGCAGCTGTCGCCCGCATCCAGCCCGAGGCCGAGTACCAAGGCTTCCTGCGACAGTATGGGTAAGCCCCTCCTTCCTTCCGCCGGGCACCAGGGCCGCTGGCCCGTTCACTGACGGGGCACTGTCCCCCTGAAGGTCCACGCCTGACGTCCCACCCTGCGTCACCTTTGATGAGTCACTTCTCGAGGAGGGAGAACCGCTGGAGCCCGGGGAGCTGCAGCTGAACGAGCTGACCGTGGAGAGCGTGCAGCACACGTGCGTGGTGGCCCGGCACCGGGCCGGGCTGGCCGGGGTGGCCAGGGGCGGACGCCGTCTCCGCGGAGCCGCAGCCAGCCTTGCTGGGCTCTGCGGGGATGCCTCCGTGGGGCACGGGGCACGGCTCTCACACGGCCCTTCCTCCGGGCACAGGCTGACCTCGGTGACGGATGAGCTGACCGTGGCCACCCAGACGGTGCTCAGCCGGCAGGAGGCGGTCGCTCAGCTGCAGCGCGAGCTCCAGAACGAGGAGCAGAACACCCACCCCCGGGAGCGGTGAGTGGGTTCGCCCACGCAGCCTCCCCGCCCCGCCTCCACCCCCACCCCCGTGTCCTTGGGCTAGAGGCTGAGCCCCGCCCCCTCTCTCCCGCCTCCCACCTGGCCCCGCCCACAGGGTGCAGCTGCTGGCCAAGAAGCAGGTGTTGCAAGAGGCGCTGCAGGCGCTGCAGGTGGCGTTGTGCAGCCAGGCCAAGCTGCAGGCCCAGCGGGAGCTGCTGCAGGCCAAGCTGGAGCAGCTGGGCCCTGGCGAGCCCCCGCCCGTCCTGCTCCTGCAGGATGACCGCCACTCCACGTCGTCCTCGGTGAGCCGCCCGCCGCCATCCGCCGCCGCCAGCCACGCCTGCCCGCCCGGGGCGCGCTCCTCATGTTTGCCCTCCCCCTCCCCAAGCCCGGCCACCCGCTGACGTCTGTCCCTGGCCCCAGGAGCAGGAGCGAGAAGGGGGAAGGACACCCACCTTGGAGATCCTTAAGAGCCACATCTCAGGAATCTTCCGCCCCAAGTTCTCGGTGAGTGGAGCCTCTGCCCCTCTCCACGGGGCGGCCCGGGCCGGGCCAGGGGTCTCAGGCATGTACTCCCTAAGCCCCTTCCACCAGGGTGTTTGGGGTTAGTCGCTGGGTTGCCCTAGAGAGGAGGCTCTGCCCAGAGGAGGCTGCTTTTTTTTTTTTTTTTTTTTTTAACGTTATTTGTTTTTGAGAGAAAGAGGGCGTGAGGGGGAGAGGGACAGAGAGAGAGGGAGACACAGAATCGGAAGCAGCTCCAGGCTCGGAGCCGTCAGCACAGAGCCGGCCGAGCCGGCCGCGGGGCTTGAACCCACAAACGGCGAGATCATGACCTGAACTAAAGTCGGACGCTCAACCGACTGAGCCACCCAGGCGCCCCAAGAGGAGGCTGCTTTTATCGGGGAGTCCCTGTCTTCCCCGAGAATCTGGGCTGCATACGTCCCCAGGTCTTGCCGGCCTGCACCTCCTTCTCCACCCCCCTGTGTGCTTCAGCCTTGTCCCCCCCCCCCCCCCCCCCCCCCCGGCTCTCCCTGCACTGGGACAAGTTGAGCAGCTGGGGCCTGGAGGAAAAGGCAGAAGCCTGCTTTGAGATGAGCCAGCGTGGGCGTCCCCTCCCGGCTCTGCCTCCAAAGTCATTTGCTTGCTTCGGGGGCTCTAATGCCAACAGGTGGTTCATGAGGATGAGGGGCATATACGAGAGAGAGACCCCCCCAACCCCCGGCTGACCCCTGTCTGTCCTGGCGGCCTCCCCTGACAATCTGGCTGAGTGACCCTTCCTCGTTCCTCCCCTGCCTCTGCCAGCTCCCTCCACCCCTGCAGCTCGTACCAGAGGTGCAGAAGCCCCTGCACGAGCAGCTGTGGTACCACGGGGCCCTCCCACGGGCAGAGGTGGCTGAGCTGTTGACGCACTCTGGGGACTTTCTGGTGCGCGAGAGCCAGGGCAAGCAGGAATATGTGCTGTCGGTGCTATGGGACGGCCAGCCCCGCCACTTCATCATCCAGTCCGCTGACGTGAGTGGGGCCTGGACTCCAGCCTTCCCTGCCTCACTACCCCTCTCCGCCGCCCTCCCCCCCCCCCCCCCCCCCCCCCCGCCGACCGCACCCAGTCCCTGCGAGAAGCCAGACATATAAATCCTCTAAGGAGGGGCTGCGGGCCTGTGGCGCGGCATCAGAGGGCACCTTTTCTGGCGGCCCTGCCTCCCGTCCCTCCTCTCCCAGGGCTCAGGCCCCCTCAGCAGTGGGGGCTGTTGACCTTGCTGCCCGCCCCCCCCCCCCCCCCCGCAGAACCTCTACCGACTGGAAGGAGACGGCTTTGCGAGCATCCCCTTGCTCGTCGACCACCTGCTGCGCTCCCAGCAGCCCCTCACCAAGAAGAGCGGTATTGTCCTCAACAGGGCTGTGCCCAAGGTGAGCCCGTGCCACCAGCGTCAGAGCACGAAGGGCTCCCGGGGTCCTGTCTGCAGACACGGTGCCAAGTGATTCCGCACTCGCCAGGGGGCCAGCCGCCCTCTAGGCTTGGAATCTCAAGGCCCCTTCCGTTCCATGGGGGACACACACAGCTGACGTTCCCCTAGGGCACCCGCCTCATCTCCCGAGTCATCTGAGTGTGATCCTAATACCACCCAGCCCCCATTTTTCAGACCAACAAACTGAGGCACCAAGAAACGAAAGACATTGTGTTGGTGGGGGATGATGTCCGGTCCCTTGCAGGGCCCAGCATGCATTCCCCTCACTGACTTCGGCCCCCCCCCAACTCCTCCCTCCCCCAGGACAAGTGGGTGCTAAACCACGAGGACCTGGTGTTGGGTGAGCAGATCGGGCGGGTGAGTTGAGTGTTCTACCAGCTTCCTGTTGTCTGGTGTCTCCCTCCTCTAGCATCGCTTTCTCCCGGACCTCGGGCCAGGTCAGCCCTAAACCCTGGCCTCAGAGAACCTTTCTGTCTTCCTGCCTCAGTCTGAGTGCCAGCTTGGACCCCTGATTCTCCACCTGGCCATCGCCACACACCATCCCACAGGAAACAGAGGGAAAAGTACCTACCCTGGAAACTTCCCTGGGGGGTGGGGGTGGGGGTCCTTCCACCAGAACCCTCCAACCCTCAACTCCTCCCACCACCCCCAGGCCCTTGTCTCTTCAGCTCGCTCTTATGTGCATGGGGAAACATACTTTGTTTACGTGGGCTGTAAAATACACGCTAAGGAAAAAAGTCACTTTCTTAAAACTTAGAATGTTTTTTCAACCCAAGCGGGAAGTGATTTTTGGGTTTTCTGGGTCACTGCTAGGTGAATGTGGCGAGTCAGAGGTAACCTTCTCTGCCTGTCCCCTGTGTGCCATCTGGGTTCCCCACCCAGGCGGACAACTCCTAGAGAGCACGACTGAGCGGTCTTGAGCATGGGGACAGCGAGTGCAGGGTGGGTGGGGACGAGGTGAGGACAGGTCCCCGGGAGTGAGGAAGAGGAAGACTGATGGTCCAGGGAAGACTGATAGGAACTCGAGACCCTTTCAGGGGAACTTTGGCGAAGTGTTCAGTGGACGCCTGAGGGCCGACAACACTCTGGTGGCCGTGAAATCTTGTCGCGAGACACTCCCACCTGACATCAAGGCCAAGTTTCTTCAGGAAGCAAAGTAGGTGGTAAAAGAACGATCCCATAATTCCGCACGCAGTGGGTTCGTCTGGGCATGGCACGGGGTAAACTTGGACTTCGATGGGAGTGTTTAATCCTCACGCCCCCATGCAGATGGGACCCCCCCCCCCCCCCCACACACACACACAGTGTCCGTGACCACCCGAGGTCACATCTCCAGGTCTGCTGGCCTCAGCGGCCAAGCTCTCCAATTCCGCTGCCCTCTCCCGCCCTCCCTCAGTCTCCCTGGGGCTCGGGGGCTCCCGCGGTCGGGGAAGTGAACGTGCCAGCCCCCGAGGCGGGCTCCTAAGCGGCAGTGCCCCCCAGGATCCTGAAGCAGTACAGCCACCCCAACATCGTGCGTCTCATCGGCGTCTGCACCCAGAAGCAGCCCATCTACATCGTCATGGAGCTCGTGCAGGGTGAGCCGGGGAAGCCGGGGTGGAGGCGCAAGGAGGGGGGCTGCCCGAGGCTCACCCAGGCTTCCCCTGCCCACCGCCAGGGGGCGACTTCCTGACCTTCCTGAGGACGGAGGGAGCCCGCCTGCGGATGAAGACGCTGCTGCAGATGGTGGGCGACGCGGCCGCGGGCATGGAGTACCTGGAGAGCAAGTGCTGCATCCACCGGTGGGTGAGGGGCGCCCCCCCCCCCCCCCCCGCCTGGCGCAGGCCGCGCTGTCACCCTGCCGCTCCCCTCACGGCAGGCCCCTGAGCAGCAGCCGCGGGGCGAGGAGCAGCTTGGTTCACGGCTGTGCCCAGAGCGGGGCCGGGCACGGGGGCAGGTGCCGCCGGGGCCCCCGGCTCAGTGGCCCTGCCCTGCCTCGCCCAGGGACCTCGCTGCTCGGAACTGCCTGGTGACGGAGAAGAACGTCCTGAAGATCAGTGACTTCGGGATGTCCCGGGAGGAAGCCGATGGGATCTACGCGGCCTCGGGGGGCCTCAGACAAGTTCCGGTGAAGTGGACGGCACCCGAGGCTCTTAACTACGGTATCTGGGCCTCCGGCCGGGGGCAGGGCGCCAGGCTGGAGGGGGCCTCGCCCTGGCGAGCAGACGTGGCCGGCCCACCCACGCCTCGCCTCCCCACAGGCCGCTACTCCTCTGAGAGCGACGTGTGGAGCTTCGGCATCTTGCTGTGGGAGACCTTCAGCCTGGGCGCCTCCCCCTACCCCAACCTCAGCAATCAGCAGACCCGCGAGTTTGTGGAAAAGGGTAAGACGTCCCTGCGGGGTGGCGGCTCCGGAGCCACGCCCTCTTCTCCGGGCCGGGCCGAGGCTGGGTTCCTCCAGGTCCCCGGGCCACCCACTGGGGCAGAGCCAGAATCACCCTGTGGCTGCCACGTGTGTGCGGGACCAGCACTGTCTAATTCACTCTTCGTAACATGGGCGGGAGGGCTTAATGTGTCCCTCTTACAGACAAAAAAAAAACGGGCTTGCGGGGGCGCCTGGGTGGCTCAGTCAGTTAAGCACCTCTCAGTTTCGGCCCAGGTCATGATGTCATGGTTTCCTGGGTTCCAGCCCCGCGTTGGCTCTGCACTGACAGTGCGGAGCCTGCTGGGGATACTGTCTCCCTCTCTCTCTCCCCCTTCCCCACTCGCACGGTCTGTCTCTCAAAATGAATGAATAAAACTTAAAAAATAAATGAATAAGTAAGTAAAAAGAAAAAAAAAAGAAAACTGGCTTGCAGAGGTCACACAACTGGCACACAGTGGGACTGAGGTTAGACCCTCTGTCCTTGGAACCTTTGAAGAGTGGAAACTCAAGAACAGTGCATCTTTTTTTTTTTTATGTTTTTTAATTTATTTTTGAGAGAGAGAGCATGAGTGGGGGAGGGACAGCGAGAGGGGGGGACAGAGGATCAGAACTGGGTTCTGCGCTCACAGCAGTGAGCCCCATGCGGGGCTCGAACTCACGAATCGTGAGATCATGATCCGAGCCAACTGAGCCTCCCAGGTGCCTCGAGAACCGTGCGTCTTAGGCCACTCCCATTGCTCGAGGTGTGTCCCCGGGGGCTGCTGGGGTCCTCACGCCTGTTCCTCGCACCCCGTGTGCTGTGCCTGTCCCCACAGGTGGCCGCCTGCCCTGCCCCGAGCTGTGCCCCGACGCTGTGTTCAGGCTCATGGAGCAGTGCTGGGCCTACGAGCCCGGGCAGCGGCCCAGCTTCAGCGCCATCTACCAGGAGCTGCAGAGCATCCGAAAGCGGCATCGGTGAGGCCGGCCCTGCTTCTCAAGCCGGCGGCCTCGACAGGCAAGATCGTACCTCCTCCCCAGTCCAGCCCACACTGCCGGATGGCTCCTCGCAGCCCTGGACCGAGCCACTGGCGTCCATGCTGCGGGCATGCATGTAGTTCGCTGGGCTGTGCAGTCCCGCTCCTGCCCGGGGCTCCCTCTCCAGACGGAAATAATAAAACCACTTGTGCCCATTGAATGCTCTCGGCATGTGCGCTCCTCTGGAGGGCAGGTCTTAGGAGTAGCTGGCCTCTGCTGTGGCCGTGGGGAAGGCGGAGGACCGGCAGGGTTGACGGGGCAGAACTGACGTGGTCTGGTCGCCACTGGATGTGAGACACGGGGAACGGGGAGAGAGATCAGGTGATACACAGGCTTCTGGCACAGGGCAGCGTCTTGCCTGAAACAGAGTCACAGACAGAGGAGCAGAGCTGTGGAAAGAATGGGTGGTTTGGAGACGTTGCATTTGCGGGGCCTGTGGGGATGATGAAGTTTTGGGGCGGTGGGGTTCATGGGGTCCGGAGCTGACAGCCAACAAGGAACTCCTGAAGATGTCTTTGGTGCAAATAGGTGATTTTATTAAAGCACAGGGACAGGACCCGTGAGCAGGAAGAGCTGCACTGGTTGGAAGGGGGTCAGGGATAGAGTAAGTCTAAGGAATTTTGGAAGCAAGGTTTCCAGGGCCTTGAGGGGCTAGCTGTTGCTAGGGAAACGCCATTTATTATCATTTAATAAAACCTGAGTCCTGAGACCCTTCAGATGTATATTGGGGGCCTTAAGCTTGGAGTAGGATTGCCAACGTATATCCTGGGGCGGTTGAGATAAAGGAAGTAGACTTAACAGGATCCTTGACTGAGGTTGAATGTTAAACTCACATTCTCTTTTGCCCCCAGCAAAGTGTCATCACGGAGACAGCTGAGCTTCTAGAGGGAGGTCACTCTGCTGGTTTCAAGGACTTGTCAATGGGCTGTAGGCAGTAAGGGAATTTCGTTTTTCATTTGCCTTAGTTTCCCACATCGCCATGGCAAGCACTTAAGCCCCTTTCCTTTGGTCTTGGGTAGCTGGGAGTGTCTGAGGAATATCACATACTCCACCCTCCACCTGGCGGGGGACGAGTGCCAGCCCGTATTTTGCCCTCAGCTTGCCTCATGCTCCCTCCTCAGGGATGTGGGTGTGACATAGAAGTCTAGAAGCCCAGATGGCAGCAGAGGCTGGCAACTGACGTTTGAAAGTCATCAGCTGATGTTAGGAAGGAGCTGACACTGTGATGCGTGCAGGGGAGTCAGGCAAAGTGAATTGCCCTGAAAGGAGACTGGGATGACTGAGGAGAAAGAAAATGCTTCCCAGGGAGTTCATCTACTAAGACGACTCTACTGAGCGGCGAGGTAGCAGAGTGGGAGCCCTCACCTCCTCCTCTAATGCTAGAAAGTCCCCCGTGAAATCTATAAAATCATCTGAAACTTCGTGAGCCCCGCGTCGGGCTCTGTGCTGACAGCTCGGAGCCTGGAGCCTGCTTCACATTCTGTGTCTCCCTCTCTCTCTGCCCCTCTCCTGCTCACACTCGGTCTCTGTCTCTCTCAAAAATAAACATTAAAAGAATTTTTTTAATAATAATTTAAAAAAAAAGACAAAAAAGTACAAACTGAAAAACAGTAACCAGGAAAGGTCTCTAGCACCAAAGAACAAAGCAACAAGAGCTTTGAGGTAAAACGGCCAACCCTCCAGAAAGTGAGACAGACGTTGACCTCGGTTTTCAAAGGTGAGAAAAGCACGGTAACTTGTGTAAACCAGAGGAAATCAAGGGAGGATGTGATTACGAAAAATACTAAGAAGTCAGACTCTATCCCTGGGAAGCGGTAGAAAGCAGAACCGAGGCATTTCTGCCCCTGGGTAGGATGTGGTAGGTCTCCGCAGGCCGCTGTTCCCGTTGCAACAGCTAGGAGGAAGTGAGATGAGAATCAGCACCTGTGGGAGACTGAGGCGTGGTGGAAGGAGTAAGAACCGCATGAGCAAGATATCAAGGACGAAAGAGCCCCTCCAGGGGGAAGTGATGATGGCGGTCGCTTTCTTCTCCGAGGGCCTCGTTGACGTGGGGCCTCTCTGAGGATCAGCATTGCCCCGAACGGGGAGACTCTACTGGGGAAAGAGGAACGAACCGTTTCTGGTACTTGTAAGGACTGTGCCCTGGGTTGGGCGCTGGAAGAGCCTGGAATGCAAAGTCAGTTTTCCCCCACGGAACGTTTGCTGAGGTCTGGAGGACTTCGGGCAGCTGAGAGGGGCCTGGGGGGCTGGAAAGGCAGGCCCCACAGTCTCACGGTGCTTAGAGGGAGGGGGGGCTGAAATATTAACCGCCTCCCCGCTCAAGACTGGCCAGATTGTGAGCCTGGGTGGTTCGGAAGGCTGAAGAGCTAACCTCAAAATCTCTGAAGAGAATTCAAGGGACTGGAGAGATACAGGCTGACCAGGCTTTCAAGGCCAGATCCAAGAGGACAACTCCTAAGGGACAGGGACAGCCCAGAGGAGGATTGAGTTTTACCAGAACTGTAGCTGTGCCCTAACTCTGCTCAATGCTTGATTCCATCAAGGGGACTGACTCTCCTGGGGTGGGGGAAAGAAATAACATAGTCTGAAGTCCCTAACCTTTTTTTATTTTTTTAAGGTTATGTATTTTTTATTTTTTTTTTAATTTTTTAACATTTATTTATTTTTTTTTATTTTTTTTTTTTTACGTTTATTTATTTTTGAGACAGAGAGAGACAGAGCATGAACGGGGGAGGGTCAGAGAGAGAGGGAGATACAGAATCTGAAACAGGCTCCAGGCTCTGAGCTGTCAGCACAGAGCCCAACGTGGGGCTCGAACTCACGGACCGTGAGATCATGACCTGAGCCGAAGTCGGACGCTTAACCGACCAAGCCACCCAGGCGCCCCTGTATTTTTTATTTTAATTCCAGTATAGGGGCACCTGGGTGGCTCAGTTGCTTGAGTATCTGATTTCGGCTCAGGTCATGATCTCATGGTTCGTGAGTTTGAGCCCCGCGTCGGGCTCTGTGCTGACGGCTCGGAGCCTGGAGCCTGCTTCGGATTCTATGTCTCCCTCTCTCTCTGCCCCACCCCTGCTTGTGCTCTCTCTCTCTCTCTCTGTCTCTCAAAAATGAATAAACATTAAAAAAATAATAATTCCAGTATAGTTAGCATGCAGCATTAAAGTAGTTTCAGGTGTACAATATAGTGATTCAACAATTCTATATATTACTCAGTGTTCATCAGTCTACCCTTCTTTTATACCCAACATGTAACGTACAATCAAAAAGTATGAAACATGCAAAAAAGGGGGTAGAAAATGGGACCAATAAACAGGAGAAAAAGTAAACAATAGAAGCAGACCCACAGATGATACAGATACTGGATTTGGCAGATGAGAATTTAAAAACAACTATGATTAATATGTTAATTGGATAAAGAGGCAAATAGCCACAAATATAAAGAATTTTAGCAGGGTTGAATCTATTTAAGAGGGGCGCCTGGGTGGCTCAGTCGGTTAAGTGTCTGAATTCGGCTCAGGTCATGATCTCAGGTCATGAGTTTGAGCCCCACATCAGACTCTGTACTGACAGCTCAGAGCCTGGAGCCTGCTTCAGATTCTGTGTCTCCCTTTCTCTGCCCCTGCCCCACTCGTGCTCTGTCTCTCTGTCTCTCTGTCTCTGTCTCTGTCTCTCAACATAAACTTAAAAAAAAAAAATTGAAGGACGGGCGCCTTGGTGGCTCAGTCAGTTAAGCATGTGACTCTTGATCTCAGTTCAGGTTTGATCTCAGGGTCATGATTTCAAGCCCCAGCATTGGCCTCCATGCTTGGTGTGGAGGTGTGGAGCCTACTTTAAAAAAAAGAAAAGAATTGGGGTGCCTGGGTGGCTCAGTCAGTTAAGCATCTGACTCTTGGTTTTGGCTCAGGTCATGATGTCACAGTTCAGATTCTCTCTGCTTGGGATTCTCTCTCTCCCTCTCTGCCCCTCCCCTGCTCGCTCTCTGCCTCTCTCTCTCTCTCTTTCTGTTTCTTTCAAAATAAATAAACTCTAAAAAATTTTTTTTAATTAAAAGAACCCAAGGAGCAGGTAGAACCAAATACTGTCATCTCTGAGATTACATGCTCCTTGGATGGGTTTCATAGAGACTCGTAGGACTGCAGGATAAAACCACAACCATAGGGATTGGACACACCAGAAGACAGAATTCATGAACTCAAAGATAGATTAATAGAAGGTGTCTAAACTGAGATATATAGAGGAAAAAAGAATGGAGAAAACAGGCTAAGAAACATGAGATTCCAGTATATGAGTGATGGAAGTTACAGGAGGAGAGAGCGGTTAGGACCAGAATAAACTGGAAATGACCCAAATGTGTCTCTAGCAATAAAAGCAGACCACTGATGCATGTACCAACATTGATAAATCTCAAAGACCTGTTGAGTAAAGAAGGCAGATGTGAAAGGGTGCATTCTTAGGATTCCGTTTTATCAAGTCCAAGAAGAGGCAAAACGAAGCTAGAGAGCAGTCAGACTCAAGCTCATGTCTGAGGGGCACTGACAAGAAGGGGCGGGAGTGTAGGGGAACAGCCCCACCCTGGTAGCCTTTACAACTTTACACATCTCCATGTAAGTTTTGTAGGTGAAACTTGAGGAGTTTGACTTGAGTCACACTTGAGCCCGATTCCTCCTGGAGCAAGGGGACAGAAGCAGCCGGGCGAGGAACCTCCCCAGCTCCCGTGTGGGGGGCTACCATGAGGCTATCCCCCTTCCCATCTTTCTCGTTTCAGTCGAGTACAGGGCTTGCCACCGGGCCCCCTCCTCCCGTAGAGTGTAGGCCGCACAACTGCTTGGCTGGAGAAGCACCTGGGTGGCTCGGTCGGTTAAGCAGTTAAGCATCCGACTTAGGCTCAGGTCGTGATCTCACGGCTCGTGAGTTCGAGCCCCATGTTGGGCTCTGTGCTGACAGCTTGGAGGCTGGGGCCCGCTTTGGATTCTGTGTCTCCCACCGCCCCCCCATCCCTCCCCCACTCACGCCCTGTCTTTCTCTCTCTCTTTCTCAAAAATAAATAAACATTTTAAAAAAGTATTTAAAAACAACTGTTTGGCTGTAGTTTAGAGTTGGCTCCTTAGCCCAGAGCGACCTACCACCATACTGCGTGTCCCGGTGCTGTTCTGTGGAACTAGGGATGTGAGAAGCTGGCACCACACTGGTCTTTCTTTTATCGTGTGAGTAAAAAGCTGTCTGGATCCCTTGGAGCTTGTCATTTCCTTACTGTGTGAGTCTATGGAAGTGTGGTGGTCTTTGAGCCACGTGGCTGCAGTCGTGGCCCTTGTGGCCCTGCACTTACGGACTGCATGACCACTTGGCCAATTTGGCACTTAATGTGGGGCTGATAAGGTCACAGTCTCTCTTTAGAGAAGAGACAGGCCTCCGTGGACTGTCAGGTCAAGTATGGGAGAAGAATTATGGTGGACCTAGGGTCCACTTCGTGCTGAGGTGTTTGGTGACACCAGAGACAAGTGGTCTTTGACCATCATCCCCGATCCCAGATAAGCTCCATTGGTGTTTAGAGTTTGAAACCAAAGAGTAAGTTCTTTGCAGAGCTGAAGAAAGCACAGGGTGGTTCTTGCTCCCCCTCTTACTGTGACTACAGATGGAACACTACCGGGAATCAAGGGCAGTCACTCAGAAATGCGCCGAGATCCACTCTTACAATGAGTGAGAAAGGAGGGAAATCAGAGATTTGGGCGAAGTCCAGGGAAACCATAGAAGCATGACTCATCTGACTAGCAAATGAGGGTGCTATAAGTTCCACAGGCTTATAAGGAACGGAAGTCATTTGGGTGCTTAACAACTGACCCCACGCTCCAAGCCACCCTGGCCACAACCGTTGAGGCCAAAGCTATGGATGTGGAGAAGGAAAATATAAAGATAAGTCAGGGCTTGCTGCAATGGGCCTTTACAGCTACGACAAAATGGTGGCCTATCCAAAATGAATTCCTGTCACCAGATAAGCACCCTCACACAGTGTCGGGAGAGGCTATCCCTTCCTTTTAGTCCACTGAACCCTTGGCCTGGATTCATAATGGAGATTGTGAATGGTCAGATAACAAAAAAGTCACCCAGAGTCAGACTGAACATTTGCATGACTCCCACCAAGCTACAGGAGAAATGGGGTCTTCTCTCTCTGGAGATGTCTCCAGGAAACTAGTCGGCTACTGTGCAACCATTTTTCTAGAATGGAAGCCTTGGCAAAAGCCAAGAGGATGCACCTTAGGCCAAGGTAGGAGAAGGAAAGACCAGGCCATTTGGGCCTGGTTATTGTGCCAGGAAGTCCCTGAAGAGGAAGGTGATGATCTTCCTGTGACAAAAAATTCTCTCTCATGATTAGGCTCTGGGATGGCCATGGGACTTAAAGATTTGGGCCAGCTTTTTTCACTGAGCCAGCTTTGGTGTTTCCTGTAGGCAGACAGGAGGAATACCAAGAAAGCCTCGACCTCCCCACTGAGGTTTTGGCTCTTTGGACTACAGTTTGACCCAACACTTTCAGCACTATCCCTGACCCCCATCACAGACAAACTGGACTAGGTTGGGGGCCAAGGTCCTTTCATCCGCAGGGGAGACCAGAGGCCCTATGCAGGTCAAGGTGAATTGGAGAACTGACAGCAACTAAGATCCCCAAAGCTGCCCGGCCCTCCTGGACACTGTGGCCCGGCCACTGTGATATCAGGACATTCCTGCAGGCATGGCTGAAAAGCTTACCCTTACTAGGTTTGGAAACAGCTTTCCAGTTGGATGGTGGGTTGACATCGTTTTGGAGTCGGCCCTTTTGAGCCAACACACACCCAAGTGGTTGTAACTAACACTGTTGAATGCATTGTGGGGGTAGAGGTTTCGGGTATGTGTGTTACTTCTCTTGATCGTAAGATATGGTCCAGGTGGAAAATGTCACACTTAGGATGGTGGTAATAGGGCAGGGACAAGTGGTCACCTCTTCTAATGTGGCCAAGTGGTTACCATGAAGCAGAGCAGAATAGGGGGATGAGGAGGGGCACTAGTAGATTTAAGGATGCTCAAGGAAATGATATCTCCTTCGAACAGCCCTACGTGGCCACTAAAAAGGGCCACTTGCTGTGGTGACTCACAGATTATTACATGTCACGGAGCTCACTGCACAGATTGAAGACCCCTGTCATGGGGGTGGTGGACGTTGCTTGCCAATGCCTTTTTAGCATTCCATTACATCCGGAGGATGAAAATCATCTTGCCTTCATTGCCTGGGGTTACAGTACGCCCTAACAGCGATGCCACAGGACTACCTGAGTGCCCCTGTGATTCACCACCAGTCCCAACTCCTGTCGGGAGAGCGTTACGGCCACAGGTTGCATGGAACATGTGTCCCCTGTTCACAACCTGTGGAAAGCATAATGGTTATCTTATGTGTCAACTTGGCCCAGCCATGGTGCCCAAATACATGGTCAAACATTATTCTGGATGTTTCTATGAAGGCTTTTTTGTTTGCGGTTAACATTTAAATGGATGGACTCTGAATAAAGGCAAATTTCCCTCCATAATGTGGGTAGACGTCATCCAATCAGCCGGAAGAGAACAAAAGACTGACCTCCCCCACGCAAGAGAGAATTCTGTAGCAGATGGCCTTTGGACTTGAACCGCAATTTTGGCTCTTCCCTGGGTCTCCAGCCTGCTGGTCTACCTTTGAGATTTTTTTTTTTTTTTTTTTTTGGACCTGCCAGCTTCCATTATCACGTGAGCTCATTTCTTTAAATAAATAAGCAAGCAAACAAATACACACACATGCACACACACATCCATACATCCTGTTGGTTCTTCTTTGGAGAATCTTGACTAACTCAGGCTATCTACGGAAAAGGACCCTTTGATCATGAACAGCAGTGGAACCAACAAGCTGTTTAGAACTGTACCACCCAGGTAAGAACTATAGTCAACTGGATCCATTATCACACAGGACATGGCAGGCCATCTGTGACCCACAGCCTGGCTTATATGCCTGGACTAATATGCCTGGACTGCTAGCTACCCAGGAGAGTGACAGAACTCTGGGGCATGTATTCTGGGGCACCAAACCTGCCTGGTCATGACAGATAGACTAGATGCGTCTCCTACTTTCTGCTCAGTGGTATTGTTGGGCATCGACTGCCATAGGCAGCTTTTCCCCGGTGGGGCACAGCAATTCCCATCTGCCCGCTAGGTGTGGGCCATACTGTTTAAGGACTCCTAAATGGGCTGTGTTGTATATTTGGGTTCTCCAAACACATCCAATTAGACAATGGTGCTGCCTTTATAGCCAAGAGCGCTCAGCGGCGGATAACTGCCTGAGGCATTTGACAACATTTCATGCCCTGTATCACCAACAGGTGGCAGGCGCCAATGAAAGATGGAATGTACTCTTCAAGGAGAAACTAAAAAAGATAAGTGGACAACCAAAGCTCAGCTCCCGCTAGAGCACACCCTTGAGACAAGGCAGTGTGGAATCTAAATGTGACAATTCCAGGAAAGGGTTGTTCTCATTCAAATAGTGTTTATAAGCTTGAGAGGGAGAAAAGAGGTCTCAACTGGTTATAAGAGACCATATTTAGTTCCGCCGTATTCTTTCTTTTTCCCTCTCATGCCTACCTCCAGGAAACCAGACTACTGGAATCTACACTTGCAAAAAGAGCTGGGGGTGGGAGATTCTAACCAGATGACGCTTCTCCTACTGCTGTGGTTACGCCTGCGGACATTAGGCCTATGCTTACCTACCAAACACTAACCAGTAGTATAAGTGGTGATGGACAATTCTATTACCCTGGGCTTCGTGCTGGCCAGTCAAGGCAGCATATTCACGGTTGCCAATACCTCTCGCTGCACTTGGATTAAGGAATGAGGGAAGGTGACGTGGGGGCCCGCGGGTGGCTCAGTTGGTTTAACAATTCGGCTCTTGATTTCGGCCCAGGTCGTGATCTCATGGTTCGTGGATTCAAGCCCTGCGTTAGGCTCTGGATCCACGGTGTGGAGTCTGCTTGGGATTCTCTCCCTCTCTCTCTCTGCCCCTCCACCCCTCAAAAATTAAATACATTAATTTTTTAAAAAGTGGACTGATCTACTTCTCAACTTACGAACAGAGTGGTTCTAAGGTTGATCCCCAGGGGCATCTGGGACATGGTGGTTTGGCTCCGAGTAGGGAGTCTGGCTGTGGTCTATCCCCCAAGTGAGCCCGACCATCCTACTGGGAGGCAAAGCTGGGTCGTGCTCATCAAATGTTATCAAATAGAAAGGACTTGGTCCAAACTCCCGTCCGTACAGTTAGCTCTCTGATGGAGTGGCTATGCTCCTGAAAATAATTCTTAACTGGACACATGAAAGGCTGGGGTGGCAGGAAGCCTTGTTGTAGGGAACAGCTCTGACACAGTGTCCCGATGACTTGCATAGCTCCCTATAGGCCACGAAAGTCAGGCTCGACCACAGTCCCACCCAAGTTGTGGCAGAATGCATTAGGAGTCCTCCTGCAACATGCAGCCCTCGATTCCCCCTGCAGCACGAGGACACAAGCAGCCTGGTGAGGAGCCACCCCGCCTTGTGGGGACACTGCCACAAGGCCATCTCTCGTCCCTCCTCCTAGGTGCATCCTTCAATTGGTCCCTCCCTCCATTAGGGGGCAGCTGCAGGCCACGAAAGTGTCTGCTTGGCTCCTTAGCCACAGAGAGTCCTACCACCACATGGCCTATCATCTGGTCCCTCCAGTTCCCTTTGTCCTCTGACCTGGGAAAGTGACACCATGTTGGTCTTGCTTTTGCTGCCTGTATGAGTAAAAAGCTGGGTTTGCATCCATTGGGGCTTGTGGTCTCCTTACTGGCTGAGTCTACGGAAATGTGGCAGGCCAACCTAGTGGCTTCAGTAGTAACTCTTGTGCCCCTGTTATAACGCCACCATGCTGTGCTTAGGGACTGCTTAACCTCTTGACAGAGGGGAACATTTTGGGGATGATGGGAATTTTTTTTTAATGTTTATTTTTGAGAGAGAGACAGAGACAGAGGACGAGTGGGTGAAGGGCAGAGAGAGAGACCCAGAATCTGAAACAGGCTCCAGGCTCTGAGCTGTCAGCACAGAGCCCGACCTGGGGTTCAGGCCCAGAACAGCAAGATCATGACCTAGGCCAAAGTCGGATGCTTAACCGACTGAGCCACCCAGGCACCCCGGGGAATGTTTTGTCTTGATCTGGGTAGTGATTATACTAGTGTATACAATTATCAAAACTTATCCAGCTGTAGACTGAAGACTTGTGCCAGAAACTGTAAATTATACATCAATTAAAAAAAACTCAAAAAAAATCATTAGAGAACAAACGAACTCTTGAAAGTTATGATTGCCAAAATGAAAAATTCAGTAGTAGGGTTGGGAGAGAAATTTCCCAGAACACAGGGCAAATCACAGAGACACAGGGAATGATGAACCTAGCCTAAGTCTAACACCTGAGAACCAGGGATTCTGGTTCCTAAATAAATCTAGAAAAATGTCTGTGGTAATAAAAGAGACAGGAGTGAAAACAATGAGACGACAGTGTAAATCTGGCTAATCAAACAAAAAATTGTGTAAGCAATATTCACCAGTTTGTAATTGACAGCACAATCCTTTGGGGGGGCAATAGAATGCCAAGTATCATCAGTCACATGGGTCTTTACCTTTTGCCCAGGAAACCTCACTGCTGGGACTCTGTCCTAAGACAGTTAACATAAAAAGAGAGCAGATGTGGAATTCATGGAGATATTCACTGCGGTAGGGGTTTTGATGCTGCAAAAGCATGAACCACCCAGACGCCAGGTAAAAGGAGAAACGCCACGAAAATGATGTCTTTCTCAAGGGGTGGCAAGTACGCATAGGCATCGTGATCGCACCCACGGGCGGCAGCACCCCTTGGCCTGAGAAGCGTAACTGCATCGGATTCAGGGGACGTGGAGCAGAACAGGCGAGTCCGGAGACCGGGCTTCACCGCTCGGCGGATGAAATGGAGGAAGAATGTTTCCACTACTGCTTGGCAATGCGCTCACGCTAGTGAGATCGGGAAAAATGAAGTTACGCGCCCCTCGCGAAGGTGTCGCCGCGAGCCGAGGCCGGGCCCGGGCTGCGGCTGCGCACTGCGGCTCCGCTGCCGGCGCCCGGGGCCGGAAGCGGGGACCGCGCTGGAGGGGCCGGCCGGCGGGCGGGGCCGGCGCGGAGGAGGCGGGGCGGGGTCGGCGCAGCTGTCCCCGCCCCGCGCGCTAGTCGGCGGGAGGCGAGGGGGGCCGGCGCGGGGCGGGCGCAGCAGAGCGCGCGGGCGGCCCCGGCCCCGCGGGAGCGCGGCTACGGCGCGCGGAGCCGGCGGCGACGGCTTGGCGGACGCCCGCCTTCGCCTGCGTCGCTGCCTCCGCGCGGGCCGCCGCCCCCGGGGATGTGAGGGGCGCAGCTCGGCCGGCGGGGCTCGGAGGCCGGCTGCGGACGGTAACGCGCCGGGCGGACCCGTGGTGGTGGAGGGGTTTCCGTCTGACCCCGGGCCGCGGCCGGGGGGGGAGGCAGGAGCGCGAGCGGCGCTTGGGCTCGGAGGCGGCCCGGGCTCCCGCACCCGGCCGTTGTCGTTGCGGTCCCCGGGGTTGGGAGGGTCGGAGAGGGCCTCGGCAGGGAGGGCCGGGAGGGGGCTGGGCCGGCGGGACCCGGCGGCAGGTGCCTACCCACCCTGTGACCCAACTCCCTCCCCGCAGCTCCACCCACTCTGGCCTAGACCCAGCCTCCAAGGGCTAAAAATATTGCCCGGAGGCTCCTGTGCGGAATCAGATCGCGCTAAGTAGGGCAAACGGCGCAGAGGCGACAGAGCTCCTCGGTCCCGGGGCCGGAGCAAGTCTCCGGGGCGGCGGTTCCGCCCACGCTCGGCTCAGCACCTAGCGGCCTCCCTCCACCCGGCAGGCAAGTAGGCTTCCGCGGGCGGTGGTAGCGGGCACTGGTCTTCCGAAGTTGACCCACAGCGGGGCAGCTGTGCCCAGCCTCCCCATAGCCAGGGGACATTCGGCACCAATCACTGCTGGCTTCCCAGGGGGTGCCCCGAGTGCTGTATAAGCAAAGGCCGAAAGTTACCCACTGCAGGAATCAGAACCGGCCGGGAGAAAGATGCAGGGCCCTCTTTATGTTAGAAATACAAGCCACTGCTGCTGCCTTTTAAGCTCATTATGTTTTTCTTAATGAGAGAGGTGCTGTGCCAGGCACTCTTTCTGGTGAGTATCAGTCTGATCCAAGAGGGCAGGGAGAAAGGCTTCCCTGTCCGTTTCTTTAACTGGATGCCAGTTTCTTCCTCGGAAACTAGAAGCACGTGGCCAAGGAACCTGGACACTCACCTCCTTTGATTGGCTGTATCTTTCTTGTAGGCAAGCGATGCAGAAAGCTGGTTAGAATCAGGAGGTTGTGAGGTGAACTCTGGAGGCAGAGCTGGGAAGTTTGTTATCCGGTCGTGTTTTTTATGGCATTAGCCTGGGAGACAGCATCCTCTGTACCGTAGGGGCAGAGCTCCCACCAGGACCAGGCAGGACCAGCTTTACGTACTTGTGCTTTCTGTGTCTCAGCCAAGAGAGTAGGATCCCGGTTGGGTCAGGATCCACAGCCGGTGTTGGGATTTGGGGCTTAGAAACTTGCTTTTTCTTTGGAGTCAGGCAAATAGGTGTTCCTTGAGAGTAACACTCAGGCACTCACTGGGGCATTTGGTGGAAAGACCAACAAAGAGATTTTGTCTGCTGGAGCTGCATATGGTGTCCCTCCTGCCAGGTGTGTGTGGAGGCCAGTATGAAGCTGAAAAAGCAGGTGACAGTGTGTGGGGCTGCTATCTTCTGTGTGGCCGTCTTCTCGCTCTACCTCATGTTGGACCGAGTGCAGCATGATCCCACCCGTCACCAGAATGGTGGGAACTTCCCCCGGGTGAGTCATGCCTGGTTGCTAATCTCTTCGTGTACCAGTCTCTGAGCTCAGGCTGAGAGTCCGTGTCAGCCCAGGACAGGAGGGTTTCTTCCCAAAAGGCAGATTTTCCAGAAGCCCAGAGATCAAAAACAGTGATGGCAAAAAGAAAGAAGGAAGGGAAAAGGCGAACTGCCGGCTTGTCCTCCTGAATTCTTGGCAGACATTGCTAATGGATTGCAGCATTCGTTCCCACTAAGCCCGGATGCAATCCTTGTCAGCACAGCGCTCCTGACAGGCCACACTGGTTGTTGAGAAGAGGCACGCAAGATGAAATCTTTGCCATCCACGAGCCAGGGAGTGGGGGCACTCCCAACCCAAGCGGATTGCAGTTCTCTGTAGTGATTTGCACATCTTCCCTCACCGGACCAGAGCCATCCAGCCCCATAGGCTCGTGGTTCCGCCTTCAGTTGGGGAGGGAAGGACCACAGGCCCTGGGTGGTGGGCCCCATGCAGAGATCCTTCCTGTGGCACAAGGAGCCGTGGGTGATTGCTTTCTGGTCTTTCGGCAGAGCCAAATTTCTGTGCTGCAGAACCGCATTGAGCAGCTGGAACAGCTGTTGGAGGAGAACCATGAGATCATCAGCCACATCAAGGACTCTGTGCTGGAGCTGACGGCCAATGCGGAGGGCCCGCCCGCCATGGTGCCCTACTACACGGCCAACGGCTCCTGGGTGGTGCCGCCAGAGCCCCGGCCCAGCTTCTTCTCTGTCTCCCCCCAAGACTGCCAGTTTGCTCTGGGGGGCCGGGGCCAGAAGCCAGAGCTGCAGGTAGGGGTCAGAGCCGGCAGGGACCTCTGGTGGCTGTGGATGGGCACTGAGCTCCTCTCTGGCCTGGCAGATGCTGACTATATCGGAGGAGTTGCCGTTTGACAACGTGGATGGCGGCGTGTGGAAGCAAGGCTTCGACATCTCCTACAGCCCGCACGACTGGGACGCCGAAGACTTGCAGGTGTTCGTGGTGCCACACTCTCACAATGACCCAGGTGAGGACCCAGCAGGGCCCCGGGGGCCGGGCTGTGCAGAGAGCTTTGTGATGGCAGAGGTAAGGGAGGGGCAGAAGATGCCGGCAGCCTCAGGGTATCCTGTGCTGGTGCCCTAGGCTGGATCAAGACCTTTGACAAGTACTACACGGAGCAGACCCAGCACATCCTCAACAGCATGGTGTCCAAGCTGCAGGAGGACCCCCGGCGGCGCTTCCTCTGGGCGGAAGTCTCCTTCTTTGCCAAGTGGTGGGACAACATCAACGCGCAAAAGAAAGCAGCCGTGCGAAGGCCAGTGCCCGCCGGGGAGGCGTGGGAAGGCTGGCCTCTGGGCCCTGGACTGGGTGCCAGAACAGCTGGGTGCCACACTGTGGGTGGCAGGGGGGGCAAGGGGAAGCAGGGCAGAGGGGAAAGGGCATGGTGGAGGGGCCGAGAATGAGAAGGCAGGGACTGGTGTGATGGCCACTGGGTCACCGGTGTCGGGAGAAATCAGAGTTAGGTGCAGTCGTATGCACAAGCCAAGAGGGAGCGTGGGGCCTGGTCCGGAGAGAGGCAGGGCCGGGACGGCATGGAGGCTGTATGGAGGGAAAGGAGAGTGCCTGTTTGTTCCGTTGGTCCCGGGTGTGGGTGAGCGGGCTCAGTAAGGCCTGTGCGCACAGGTCCCCGCATCTTCTGGTTGGCGGGACTGGGCAGAGCATCCCTGCCCCACGCTGAGTGTGAGTCCTTCACTCCAGGCTGGTGGGAAACGGGCAGCTGGAGATTGTGACAGGAGGCTGGGTGATGCCGGACGAGGCCAACTCCCATTACTTTGCCCTGATTGACCAGCTCATTGAAGGACACCAATGGCTGGAGAAAAACCTCGGTGAGTCTGGGCTCAGGAAGGAGAGTCTGCCCCTGTAGCTGGACCAGGGAACAGCAGGGGCTGGGCACAGGGATCGGCAGGGGGGTGGTTCCTCTCTAGGCCGATTCCACCAGGCATGGGGTCGGTATGATGGCAGGAAAGGAGCTGGGTCCCCAGGACCTGAACCCCTCAGGACCTCTGGCTTCCGTGCCCTCTCAGGAGCAACCCCACGCTCTGGCTGGGCCGTGGACCCCTTTGGACACAGCCCCACCATTCCTTACCTGCTGCGCCGTGCCAACCTGACCAGCATGCTGATTCAGAGAGTGCACTATGCCATCAAGAAGCACTTTGCTTCCACCCACAGTCTGGAGTTCATGTGGAGACAGAACTGGGGTAAGACCAGGTAGGGTGGAGGGTCACAGGAGTAGTGCTCACTGCGGAAGGGAAGGGCAGGGTATGAGGGTAAGACCCACGTCCTTCAGAGCAGACCAGCAAGCACTTGCACAGACCGCCGGAAGTACTGTCCTCCTTCCGGTTACATTGGGGATCAATCACATTGACCTCTGGCCTCTACAGAGCCCCCCGTCTATACTGAGGGTCTGTCCCAGGAACTGTGGGCTCCAGATCCCTCCCTGTGCCCCTTGGCCTGCCCGTCTTCTGCAGCCTTAAGTCTGGTCCAGGCCTCACCTTCTGTCAGAGCTGCACGTGGCTGGAGCAGATCCCCACCCTCCTGGCATCTCCGTGACCCGCTCCGGAGGCTGCCTGCTGGTGGCCGACTGCCCGGTGTGTCTTCTACAGACTCGGACTCCAGCACAGACCTCTTCTGCCACATGATGCCCTTCTACAGCTACGATGTGCCCCATACCTGTGGCCCGGATCCCAAGATCTGCTGCCAGTTTGATTTCAAACGCTTGCCTGGTGGGCGCATAAACTGCCCCTGGAAGGTGCCGCCCCGGGCGATCACAGAGGCAAACGTGGCTGAGAGGTATTTGCTCCCGGCCTAGGCTGGGCCATTTTCACTCCACAGGGGAGCCAGGAGACCTGGCCTTGGTGTGGGCTCTGCTGCACGCGGGTGCTTCTGGTTGTACGTCTGTAAAATGGCAGGCGGGGGCGGTGGGGCTCCGGTGGTGAGTTCAGGTCCACAGCCGCTAAGGTGGCGGCTCCTTCACTGAGCCTCCCTGGAAAGCTGGAGCAGCTCTAAGGAACCACCTTTTCCAGAATGGTTTTATTTCCCCAAATGAGTGTGTTTCCCAGCGTCCTAACAAGCTGCCAGAGCCGGTTGACCGACTCAGAAGTGAATAATTCTTAAAAAAGGTAAAGTTTCTTGTACCGTGTGGCCTAATATGCCTTCGTTTACTGCAGGCATCTTGCCTTAGCTTGATTAGGCCAGGATCCCCCAGTGCTTGTGGACCATTCACAACACGTTCAGTCCTGCCCAACAGCCCCCGGCATCAGAGAAAAGCACACCTGTCCCCCTGGGGGGTTGTTAGGGACCCCTAAAGACGTCTCTGTGGCTGAAGTCCGCCCCTGCCTCTGCCCACCTTGGAAAGAACAGATTACCAGTGACCTGAACCGTGGGTTAGCTGGAACCCACTAGCCTTGAGAATATAACAAGTTGAGCTGGTTTTCATGAGGCAATACTCTGATTTCCATGATGTCCACGAGGTGAAGCATGTGACCAAAAGGGAAAGAAAGTGGTCTTTTGTTTCTGAAAGCCAGAAATCTAAATGCAGATTCCAAGCAAGGATCCAGGACTATTAAGGGGTGATTTTTCTTAAAGCAGCAGCTGTGATCGGATGCCAGCCCAGCTTTGCAGAGAGCAAGTCACGAGAGTAACTTCGTTTTCTCCTTTGAAAGGCTTACAAGGCTGATAAATTTGAGGGGGGTGGTATTGTAGGAGTCCTCTCTTGAGAACAAAGTAGGAGAGCACAAGCTGGATCAGCACAGTTAAGTAGCTTAGTGGCAGGCTGACCTGCTGACCTACAATACCTATAGCATGCCAACGACTGGGTTGGTCTAAATGGAGAAAAAGCTTTAACGATATGCTACAAGGTTTTGGTTTCCTATCGATTTTACCAGTAACTTCGATGAAAAAGAAAGTGACAAACGTGTGTATATAGTTCCTACTGTGTACCAGGCGCTAGTCTGAATTTTATTTATTTGTGTTTATTTATTTATTTCATTTTTTATTTATTTATTTATTTATTTTTTTTTTTCAACGTTTATTTATTTTTGGGACAGAGAGAGACCGAGCATGAACGGGGGAGGGGCAGAGAGAGAGGGAGACACAGAATCGGAAACAGGCTCCGGGCTCCGAGCCGTCAGCCCAGAGCCCGACGCGGGGCTCGAACTCCCGGACCGCGAGATCGTGACCTGGCTGAAGTCGGACGCTTAACCGACTGCGCCACCCAGGCGCCCCTATTTTTTTTTTTTTTTTGAGAGCAAGAGAGAGCACAAGTGGGGGCGGTGCATAGAGAGAGGGAGACAGAATCCGAAACAGACTTCAGGCTCTGAGCTGTCAGCACAGAACCCGACTTAGGGCTCAAACTCACGGACCGTGAGATCATGACCTGAGCCAAAGTTGGATGCTTACCCCACTGAGCCACTCAGGCGCCCCTACCAGGTGCTGTTCTAAGTATGTAGCAAATAGTAATTTATTTAGTTCATTTTAACTTTCATAACATTATGACGGTAGGTACTGATGCTATTCTCATCTTATAAAAAACCGAGGCCTAGCAAGGTTAAGTAGCTTAAGCAGGGTCACTCAGCCAGTACATGTAGAGCTGGTATAGTATGGTTCTGATTTTAGGTCTTCAGAGCTGTGCTCACTTGTGGGCAAAGTGAAGCTGGGGTGTCAGAATGAGGACCCCCCCCCCCAAAAGGACCAGGATCCCAAAAGATCTCAGTAGGTTGTGTGCGACGTGGGTCGAATCCAACCAGACAGGATTTATCGGATGTAAATGTAAAGTTCCATCCTTAGTCTCAGGAAAGAGAACAGGAAAGGGTCGGGATGGGGAGGAAGGCCCTTGCTGAACCTCACGTGTGGGAAACCCGTGTGGTGGCCGAGGTCGGCACTGGTGTGACCGTGGGGCTGCCGGAGACGCCCCTGTACACGCACGCGGCACACCGGGCTGGCCGAGGTGTGTGTCCCGCCTTCTGTTTGCCGGTCGGCCCACCCCGGAGTCCCGCATCAGCGCCAGGCCCCTCACCCTGAGGGACGTGGGCAGAAGGGCGGCTGGAGAACCGCTGGTGATGCAGGGGTGGGGTGGGGGGGGAGGGGGTGCCGGGCTTGTAGAGCCTGAAGGGAGGCACAGGGGAATGCGGCACGTCTGTGGTGTGTGTGAAGGACCCCGGGGCAGGGGCGTGCTGTTGTGCATGGTGTCGGCCTGGAGTCCGGGAACTGCAGCCGAGCATAGGAAGACCCGGGCCGCCCCGCTCCCTTCCTCTGCGCCGAGCCTCTGTGTCGGGCCCGCCCCCTTCCGCCCACAGGGCAGCGCTGCTCCTGGACCAGTACCGGAAGAAGTCCCGCCTGTTCCGAAGCAACGTCCTCCTGGTGCCGCTGGGGGATGACTTTCGATATGACAAGCCCCAGGAGTGGGACGCCCAGTTCTTCAACTACCAGCGGCTCTTTGACTTTCTCAACAGCAAACCTGACCTCCATGTGCAGGTGTGGGGGGGGGGGGGCGGGAGGGGGGACGCTGAGCTGGGGAGGGGGGAGGCCCATGGTGCTGCAGCCTGGCCCTTCCCGAAGGCACCGTGCTCCCCGTTCCCGACTCTTGGGCAGGGTCTCCCTTTGGTGTGAGAATTCCTTGCCGGCTCCCGGGCTTGGTGTGCGGTGGGAAAGGGTGGGATGTAGTGATCCCAGGTGGGGTGCGTAAGCAGAATCCTTGCCCCTGGCACCGGGCTGCAGCACGGTGGTGGGGGAGGGGGTTGACAGGTCCCAGAAGACTCCGGAACTGATGGAAGCGGGTTTTTGGGGTCCCCACAGGCCCAGTTTGGCACCCTCTCTGACTATTTTGACGCTCTGTACAAGAGGACAGGGGTAGAGCCGGGGGCACGGCCCCCAGGGTTTCCCGTGCTGAGCGGGGATTTCTTCTCCTATGCCGACCGAGAGGACCATTACTGGACAGGCTATTACACTTCCCGGCCCTTCTACAAGAGCTTGGACCGGGTCCTGGAAGCCCACCTGCGGTGAGATTCCCGCCTTCCGCCTTCCTGGCTGGAAGGAGTAGAATCGGCTGTGGGATTTAAGGAAGGGCTGGATTGGCTCAGAAGGCCCTAGAAAGGCTTGGAGACCAAGGCAGGCAGAGATGTGTCGGAAAGAAGGGAATGGGGCTTGCTGAGCGAGGGCGGGCCTGGGAGTTGTGTGGGCAGGAGGCTGACCTCTGTCTCTGGGCAGGGGCGCGGAGATCCTGTACAGCCTGGCTGTGGCTCACGCGCGCCGCTCTGGACTGGCTAGCCAGTACCCGCTCTCCAACTTCGCCCTTCTGACGGAAGCGCGGCGCACCCTGGGGCTCTTCCAGCACCACGATGCCATCACCGGCACTGCGAAGGAGGCGGTCGTGGCAGACTATGGCGTCAGGTGGGGGCCCTCTCCTGCTCCCCGTCGGCTCCACACCCTTGCCCGCTGTCCCAAAGAAAGGCCGTGCTGGCGGTCAGGGGGCAGGCCTGCCGGTGAGGTGCACAGTCTGTGGCCATCTTCTCCATGGTCCCTCTCCCACCCCCTGTCCCCCGCAGGCTCCTGCGCTCCCTCGTCAGCCTGAAGCAGGTCATCATCAACGCGGCACACTATCTGGTGCTGGGGGACAAGGAGGCTTACCACTTTGACCCTGAGGCTCCCTTCCTCCAGATGGTGAGCCCCCTCCTCCATCTGCTCCGGGCGCCCTCGGGCGTGTGCGGTCCCATCCAAGAGCAGTGGTGTGAGGGTGTCGCTCTTCTTTTCCTTCCCTGCCCTGGGGTGAAGGATCTGTGGCCAGGGAAGCTGGTGGTCCACATCCGGGACAGGTAGGGGAGGAGGCAAGACTCCGAGCCAGGCCAAGGCCCGTGACGGTTCTTCCCTTGCCACTCCCTTAACTCCAGGATGACACCCGCTTAAATCACGATGCCCTGCCGGAGCGCACAGTAATCCAACTGGATTCCTCGCCCAGGTGAGCCGGACCAGGCCAGGCACAGAGGCGAAGCCACTCTGGCTCCCGACACCGTCTCACCCCCTCACCTGCCCAGATACCCTTGGCCTCTGTTTCTGCCTCCGTTGCCCAGGAAAAGCCTGCCTGGGTGAGCCTGCCTCTACCTGCAGGTACGTGGTGCTGTTCAACCCGCTGGAACAGGAGCGGTTCAGTGTGGTGTCCCTGCTGGTCAGCTCGCCCCGGGTGCGTGTCCTTTCTGAGGAGGGTCAGCCCCTGGCCGTGCAGATCAGCGCACACTGGAGCTCTGCCACTGACGTGGTCCCTGACGTCTACCAGGTAAGGTGGGGGCCCGGGAGGTGGGCCCCAGCCCTCCGTGCTCATCCTCGGCCTCTCCCCGGGGCCTCCCTCTGCCTTGTGACACCCGCCTCCCGCCCTCCTGCTTGCGCCCCAGGTTGGGGACAGCCGTCTTGGGGAGAGGGGTTGCCCAGAGGACAAGCACTGTTGGCATTTGGGTCTGTCCTCGAAAGGCAGGTGAAGTCTGATAAACTATGATAATAGTGAGGATGGGGGCCGGGGTGTCGTGTTATTTCTTCGTTCATCAAGTGTTTGTGGAAAGTTAATGTGCGATTGCCATTTCATAGTTTCTCAAATAGCATTTGAGACTCCTAAAAGTCTGACCCGAAGCAAGTAATGTCACTTCCACCTTCAGAGGAGGGGACAGAGGCCCCAGCAGGTACAGGGATCTGCTCAGACTTTATCAGTTAGTAAGAAAGCCCCAGGACTAGAATCCCGGGCCTGCATCCAGAACTGGTGCCCGTGCCGTGGGCCGCGCTTCCTCACCCTTCCCGTGCCAGCAGGTGTCTGTGCCCATCCGCCTGCCAGCCCTTGGCCTCGGCGTGCTGCAGCTGCAGCTGGGCCTGGACGGGCACCGCACCCTGCCCTCCTCTGTGCGCATCTACCTGCACGGCCGGCAGCTGTCCGTCAGCAGACAGGACGCCTTCCCTCTACGCGTCATTGACTCTGGCGCCGGTGACTTCGCCCTCAGCAACCGCTACATGCAGGTCTGGTTCTCAGGCCTTACCGGGCTCCTCAAGGTAAAGGGCCAGGGCGGGGAGCCGAGGAGGGTGTGCGTGGCGGTGGGGCGGTGCTGAGCCAACACCCGACTGACGGCGGGCCTCGGAGTGGGCCGTCTTGGCTCCGGGCTGACGGCACGGGGAAGCTGGGCTGGCTCCTTGGGGAAGTTCGTCCGTGCCCTCCCAGGGGGCAGGCCTGACATGCTGGTGTGGGGCCAGGGGTCAGGGCTGTGTTTCTTGGCAGAGCATCCGAAGGGTGGACGAGGAGCAGGAGCGGCGGGTGGACGTGGAGTTCCTCGTCTATGGCACCCGCACGTCCAAAGACAAGAGCGGAGCCTACCTCTTCCTGCCTGACGGGGAGGCCCAGGTACCCTAAAGACTCCTCAAACCCCCGCAGGCCTCGGGAGGCCCCGCCAGCGGAGGGCACGAGGAGCCACGTGACCCGAGGCGGTGAGGCGGAGGGGCGCGGGCCTTCCTCCAGGACGGTGCCTGCTGCCAGGGCCCTCGCGGGGGCCGCCTCCGGGAGGTGGGGTGGCCGAGGAACGGCCACGGGGGCTCGAGCCGGCCCAGCCAGGGGTCTCGGGCGGAGGCCTGCCGGCAGAAGTGCTTCCGCCGAGGTCGGGCCGGTGCCCCCAGGCTTTGCCTTCCGTGCTGCGGCTTCAGCTGCCGCCTGCTCTTTCCCCAGCCCTACGTCCCCAGGGACCCCCCCGTGCTGCGTGTCACCGAAGGCCCTTTCTTCTCAGAGGTGGTTGCGTACTACGAGCACGTTCGCCAGGTGGTCCGGCTCTATAACCTGCCAGGTGAGCCCTGCCGCTCGGAAGGTCCGAGGGGAGGCGGGGGCTGCAGGGGTGTGCGCTGCTCTTCCTTTTGCTCACGGCTCATGCGTCCGTTCCCAACAGAGGTATAGTTTGCAATGGGGTCACGGTAATTCTCTGAGAGAGAAGGTCCTCCAGAAATGCGGGGCGTCACCGGGGGTCTGGGCACAGCCTCTCCCTGCCCAGTCTCTCTGGCCTCTCCATGCTCGCCCTTTGTCTTTGTGCCCAGGGGTGGAGGGGCTGTCTCTGGACATGTCGTCCCTGGTGGACATCCGGGACTACGTCAACAAGGAGCTGGCCCTGCGCATCCACACAGACATTGACAGCCAGGGTGCCTTCTTCACGGACCTCAATGGCTTTCAGGTGATTTTCGGGGCCCCAGAGAGCGCAGGCAGCAGGCACTGGGAGCGGTCTGCCCTGAGGGAGGAGGAGGAATCAGAGACGAGAGTGATCAGGGACTCCTTCAGACCGGGGACCCGTTGGTCCCACATGGTGCCCGGATGCCCCTGACCTGCTGGCCTTCTCTCAGGTGCAGCCCCGGCGCTATCTGAAGAAGCTACCCCTGCAGGCCAACTTCTACCCCATGCCGGTCATGGCCTACATCCAGGACGCCCAGAACCGCCTCACCCTGCACACTGCGCAGGCCCTGGGTGTCTCCAGCCTGCACGATGGTGAGCGGGGCAGGAGCTGGTGCACAGAGTGATGGGCAGGGTGGAAGCCTATCTGTGCCCCCGGCCTCTCCCCTCAGCAGTCCCCACCCCTACCCAGTCCACATCACCTCCATGCCTGTAGAACCATTAACAGCAAGCCATTAACTCCCGCCAGTCACACACGGGCATGGCAGGAGGGCAGGCCAGTGCCGTCACCCTCGCCCCTAGCGGAGGCAGCCTTGGAGGTGACACGGGGGGGGGGGGGCTGGGTGCCCCATTGGAACCCTTTAAGAAGCATCATGGTATTGAACAGTTACTCTCCTGGTCAGGGACGGGAGTAGGGACAGTTGAAAAAGTGCATATGATGTTATAACAGCAAAGAAGAAAAACATACGCTGTTTTTAAAAGAGAGAATGGCATTTTTAAGAATTCAAACAAGGGCATGAGGAGTGCTGGCCTGGGGCTGGGCACTCCGGGCCAGCTGAGGTGGCTCCTACGTCCTCCGAGTAAAGTGAACACTTTGCTCTTGGTGGCCTCTGAGGCCTTCAGATGGTTCGTGTTAGGGACAGAGCCTTTATGCAGGGCTGAGCCGAGAGGCTTTGCCCGGGGGTTGGTGGCTGGGGCAGTGGAGGCCTGACCCCCTGCTGCAGGAGTGTGGCTCTGATCGCCCCGCTGTCAGGCTCTGCCACGGTTCTGTCTTCGCTGTCGACTGCTAGCTGAACCCCATGGGATTCTCTCTGCCTTTCTGGAAAATAGCGTGCTGAGAGATTATTGTTACATACGCACGGGTCCATTTTAGGACTTTCGGATATCTTTCCAAAAAAGGATTGCTCAAGATACAAATACGTAGGAACTACAGAAGTCAGAATGTCAGGCTGGGGAGATGGTTAGGGCCATCCGAGTGGACGCTCTCAAGAGATTCTTAGAAAAACAGGTGCTGGGAAAAATCCTCACCCCAACATATGTCTGCTTTGCGGCCAGCCCTTCCCCAAGCGTATTTCACGAAGAAAGCACAGGCGGTCATCTGCCATCCCTTTTCCCCAGGGTGGCCACAAACGGCACCTGATTGGAGCTTCTGTCTGATTTGCCATCTGCCTGTTCTCTCCGCACTCTCCTTGTGACGGACGAGGCGGCAGAGCTGGAGTCTTTCCCAGCCGAGGAGGAGGGTGGGAGGGCGCGGGTTCTAGTCCCAGCAAGCTCTGCCCCAGCTGCCTGGACCGGGGCCGCTGCAGCGAGCGCTGCTGGCTGGCGATGGCAGTTTTGTGTTCGCTGGTTTACTCTGTTCAAGTGGCCAGTGCAGCTAGCGATCGCCGCCCGAGCTCCCAGGTCTGTTCCCCCTCCTCGGGCACGGAGCGTGGGCGGTAAACTGCCAGGGCCTGCTTGCTCCCTCCGGCCTCTTTTGTTTCCTCTTCTGTGATACCGGCCCTTCGCTCGGTCCCCTTCCAGCTCCAGGCCCCGCTCCTCCTCTCCTGAGTGACTCCGCTTGAGGCTGTAGCTCCCCGGGCTATTCCCTCGGGGCCTGTGGTTGGGATTCTTCCAAAGCCCAGTATCTGCTTGGGGCTCACGGTGAACTTCCCCAGGCCAGCTGGAGGTGATCCTGGACCGTCGGCTGATGCAGGACGACAACCGGGGTCTGGGCCAAGGGCTCAAGGACAACAAAAGAACCCGCAACCATTTCCGCCTGCTGTTGGAACGGCGAACCCTGGGCAGTGAGGTAAATTCTGGACCTCCCTCCCGGGGAGCCAGGTCAGGCTGGTCCCTTGGGCGGCAGAGCTAGAGGCGGGCGAGGGGTAGCGAGAGTAGTGCTTCTCCTGGGGTGCGGGGGGTCAGTCTGACGCTCTGCTTCTCCATCTCCGGCAGCCTGGCACCTCCCTTCTCCCACAGCGTCCTGTCGCCCATGCCCCCGAGCCATCCCCCGCCTTCCTCTGTGCCCCCTCCCCGCCGCCATGTTCTCTAACCCTCTCTGCTCCAGCCCCGTTCATCTCATGGCTTTCTTTGCCCCCACCAGCCTGGCTTTTTCTCCAAACTGGCAGCCATGTTTAGGGGCTTGATCTTTCACAGCAGCAGGAGCGATAACCGAGAGGTAAGGGCCAGCCACGGGGGTCGAGCTAGTACTGGCCAGCGGTAGCTGGACTCGGAGCCTGCGGAGGATGGAGCCTGCCACCCAGCCTCCCTGTCTGTGGCTCAGTCCTCACCCACCAAGGAGCGACTGACCACCCGCTGTGCTTTAGGGCCCGAGAGGGACACAGACTCTGACACTGACCCTGCTCCCCAGGACTTCCCTCGGGAGTAGGGGTGGGGGGTAGGCAGAAGTAGCTTGGCTGGTAGTAGTGGGAGAACGTTGTGAGCCAAGGGGATCGAGGACAGGTTCTGGGGGACATGTTGACCAGGCACAGCTGTGATGGATGGGGGTCTGATGTAAACACAAGGACTGGGGCGCCTGGATGGCTCAGTCGGTCGGGCTTCCGACTTCGGCTCAGGTCATGATCTCGCGGTCCGTGAGTTCGAGCCCCGCGTCGGGCTCTGTGCTGACAGCTCGGAGCCCGGAGCCTGCTTCGGTTCTGTGTCTCCCTTTCTCTTTTGTCCCTCCCCCACTCACGCTCTGTTTGTCTTTGAAAAATGAGTAAACCTTTAAAAATTTTTTTTTAAAAAAAGCACAGACTAAGGCAGAGGGAGACCACGTAAACAGGGAAGAGCAGTGAGTTCGCTCAGCTAGACCACAGCCGCTAGTCCAGCGTGGTAGCTTCTAGCCACACGTGGTTATTTAAGTTAATTAAAATTAAATATAGGGGCACCTGGGTAGCTCAGTGGGTGAAGGATCCTACTTGATTTCAGCTCAGGTCGGGATCTCAAAACTGTTGAGTCTGAGTCCTGTGTTGGGCCCCACTCTGACAGCATGGAGCCTGCTTGGGATTCTCTCCCCCCGCCCCCCGCCCCCCGCTCCTCCACTGCTCACATTCTGCCTCCTTCTCAAAATAAATAGACTTTAAAAGAACTAAATATAATAAGTTCAGTTCTTCAGTCATACTGGCCACATTTAAGTGCCCAGTGGCCACAAGTGGCTAGCAGCTACTCTATTAGTGCAGGTATAGCTTATTTCTATCTTTGCAGAAAGTTCTAGTGGCCGTTGCTGGGCTAGCATGGGGTCAGGGTTCGGTTGGGGCAGACTAGTGGGCCCAGAACGGCTGGCTGTGGGGCCTGGACTTTTATGTTGGAGGCCAGTGCAGGATCTGAGCACGGAGGGACGCTGTCGGACTCTGCCCTGAGCTTGTCCATCTAACAGTAGGAATAGGGCAGATCTCCAGGGAGCCTGGAGGCAGGTGATACTTTACAGGCTGTTCAAGCGGGAAATGTTGGTGGCTTGAACTGAGCCGCGGGAGGGAAAGGTTGGGGGTGGGTGTGAGGATACTGCCGAGATGGGGAGAGATTCTGGGCGATTGGAAGGAAGGTGGCACTAGGGACAGAAGCCCAGAGGACAGAAAAGTGGCCGCCTTGGGGGAAGTGCAGCTTAGGCCTGTGAGTGTGGCATACAGGGCAGTCACCCAAGCGGCCGCCCCCGGTCGGAACAGCTTGGGGAGCACTGGGCCCGAGGATCGGGGCTGGCACTATGGGTGTGGGGCTGGACCCGGAACCGCAGGATCAGTCAGGGTACTTGCTCCGTCCGTTATGGGCACACATCTGTCTGTCACCCGTTCTCCCGCACTGAGGATCTGCGATGGGAGATGGATGGCGCTCACAGGGCGTGTGCTCATGTTAGTGTGAAAGCAGAAACCCCCCAAGGTAGAGGAGACGTGTCCCTTGTAGGTTGTGGGAGATGGGGAGTGACCACACGTGGAGGGTGCTGGTGCCTTCCAGACGCTTCAGGGAAAGCTCTCTGCCCCTTCACCCACATCTCGGCCGACCTTGCAGGTCCAGGATGGCCGCACTACCAGCTACCCATCCCTCCTCAGCCACCTGACCTCCACGTACCTGAATACCCCCGTGCTTGCCCTGCCCGTAGCCAAGAGGCAGCTCCCGGGCCCCGGTCTGCGCTCATTTCATCCTCTGGCCTCCTCCCTGCCCTGCGATTTCCACCTGCTTAACCTGCGGACGCTGCAGGCCGAGGTGAGTACCCCGCCCCGCTCTGTACCTCCAGGACCGGATTCTGGCCTTTCCTCACCCACACTCCTCCTGGTCCTGGTCCCGGTGCTGCCTCGAGGGCAGTGCTGTTGCACCCGCGAGCGCTGAGCAGCACCCGCCCCCACCACCGCTTATGTGTCTGTCACCCAGGACGATGCCCTGCCCTCGGCAGAAACCGCACTCATCTTACACCGCAAGGGTTTCGACTGCGGCCTTGAGGCCAAGAACTTGGGCTTCAACTGCACCACGAGCCAAGGCAAGGTGAGAGGGGCCTGGTACAAGTAGGAACACGGTGCACCGGGGCACAGCAGGCATGGGGCTTGGGAGACTGCGGTGAGGTGGGCAGCGGAGAGAAAAGGGAGCAGCCATTGATGAGTGATTTCAAAGCAACTGAGGCCTGGCTAGGGCACGTTCTGTACAAGGCATGTGCTCCGTGAGTAGGGGCCACGGCCAGATGCAGTGGAAAACATCAGATATAAAAATCCAGGGGCGCCTGGGTGGCTCAGTCGGTTGAGCGTCCGACTTCGGCTCAGGTCATGATCTCGCAGTTCGTGAGTTCGAGCCCCACGTCGGGCTCTGTGCTGACAGCTCAGAGCTTGGGGCCTGTTACGGATTCTGTGTCTCCCTTTCTCTCTGAACCTCCCCCGTTCATGCTCTCTCTCTCTCTGTCTCAAAAATCAATAAAGGTTAAAAAAGTAAAAAAAAAAAAAAAAAAAAAAAAAAAAAAAAAAAAAAAAAAAAAAAAAAAATCCAAAGCCGTCATGCTGCGACTCTGAAAGCTCTGGTCATGGTTCAGGCAGGCGCTGACAGGTGCCCCCGTGCCCCCGTGTGCCACAGCCCATGCTGGGCACTGGCGATTCCGGAGTGGACTTAACACAGTCCCTGTCTTCAAGGAGTTCGCTGCTCAGTGCAGTGGTTCCTGTCCTGAGGTCTGTGGATGGGCTTTGGGGTTGAGCAGAGTGAGCCCCTGGCCCGAACACAAGCTCTCGTGCACAGCTGGGCACCATGTTGCCCAGAGGGGCCAGAGCCTCTGTGAGGTTCTTAAAGAGGCAGCAAGTCATACAGAGAAAAGAGCTGTGTCATATAACGTGTGAACACCCAGCACAGCCCTGTGCCATCTTTTCTCTCCACAGGTGGCCCTGGGGAGCCTTTTCCATGGCCTGGATGTGGGTTTCCTGCAGCCAACCTCCTTGACGTTACTGTACCCTCTGGCCTCCCCCTCCAACAGCACTGACATCTATTTGGAGCCCATGGAGATTGCCACCTTCCGCCTCCGCTTGGGCTAGCACTTCCTGTGGCCTGAAGAGAAAGTTCATCCACAGAGACTGCCTCTTACATAAGGTCGGGTTGGACAAACCAGATGGGTATCCTGTCCCGGTCTACCTCTCAGAACTGTGACAGACTGGGCTCTGCCCTCATTTTCTGTTTCTCGTTGCTTCTGTGTTCGGTGGCAACCCCAAACCCGGTGTTGGGTAGACAGGGCAGATGCTAGTGAGATCTTGGCCAGAGGGTCCTTGGTCAGAGTGGGCGGTGCCAGCCTCTGCTTTGGGTTGTGAGCGGCACCCATTGGGCACAGGCTCAAGCACCCACCTTTCTCCCAAAATGGGATGGAGGAGAAGCAGGGTCAGGAAAGATAGGGAAGGCTGAGTGGGTAGGAGCCCAGCGCCAGGGTCACTGGAGGTGGGAGCTGGTTCTGGGTGGGGGGGTCCTCTGGTTACGTAGGGACTGGATGTCCTGATGTGAGTGGGAACTGAGTGATGGCTGGGTGGGGACCCAGAGTTAGCAAGGTGGAGGAAGAGGAATCTCCACTTTCTGTGATGACTCCACTGGGAGGACTCCACGCCTCGGCTAGCGGCTGTGGTGCGGCAGGAAGAGACCATGCGTCCCTAGAGACCATGTCATGGCTAGAGGTCATAGCACACTTCAGGTACCAAAACCCCCATCTGGCCCCGGGCGCCTGGTCCGTGTGTTGATGTATGAGATGGTGGCAGGGACGTGGGGTCGTCTTCCGTCCTCGCTGACGCCTCTTCTGTTCCTGTACTCTGTACACCACTGTCCTCGAGCTCCTTCCCACCCTGGGGGCATCTGGCCTGGCATACTTCCTTTCCCTGGAAGGAAAATGAAGCCTCCAGTCCACCTCCCCTCCCCATGAGCGTGAGCAATTTGAGAAGGCTTTCTGCTCCGTCCCTGCGGTCAGGCCATGGAGCTTCAGCTGTGGTACATGCTTCTACAGAGGGATTTGGATCCTGGCACAGGGACTAGGGTTATGTAGAGTGAATTAGGAGGCAGTATGTCTGTTCAGCAGCCTTCATTCAGCTTCGATTAATAGAGCAAAGGTTTTGACGGTCTCTATAGATGCCGAAGCAATATTTGGTAAAGTTTAAAATCTATCCCTTGTTAAAAATCTTAGTAAGTTAAGACTACAAAGAAACTCCTAATCTAGATTAAAAATCTCTATCAGAAACCAGCAGTTAATGACATTCGAAAGAGTCAGACACCACAGGCATTCCTATAAAAGAAATTAGCCAAGGACATACTATTATTTAGCAGGGTCCTGGCACCATAATCCCCACAGTAGAGCAGGCGAAGGAGAGGAAGTTACTACTGTCATTATTTGGAGACAACAGAATGGCAACCTATAAAATCTACGAGAATCAGCTGGAGACCTAAGACCATTCTGTAAGTGGACATAAATGATAGACATCATGCTCCTGTAAGGATTTCGGCTCTCTCCAAATCAGCCCATAAATTCAGTGTGTTCCAGTGTGATTGAATACGTTTGGGATTTTGATGAGTTCTAAAGTTCATTTGGAAGAGTAAATACATGAGAGTACTAACAAATTCTGAATGGTGGTTGAGTTGGGGGTGGGGGGGGGCACCGAGGGGAGGAAAGGGCACATGTCCCGTGGCATTGCCCCAGGGACTCTCAGGCAGCCACACATGGTCGTGTGACCTGGTGTGGGATCGGAAAGACAGACTGATGGAACCAAAGTCAGAGTCCAGAAGCAGACCCAGGTAGATGGGAATTTAGTGGGATAAAAGGATTATTTGAAGTGGGAAAAAGATGGATTGCTTTAAATAGTACTTTAAGTCACTGACTATCAAAGTAAGAGATCTGTAGCTCACAGTTTCCACAAAAATTAGTCCCAGAGAAAGGAACAAAAAAATTAAACTACAAAATCACTGAAGAAAATACAGGGTATTATTATACCTCTGGGGTGGAGAGCTGTTCTAAACATAACACAAAACCTGAAAGATGTAATAAGGGAAAAGATTAAACAGATTTTATTACCAAAAAATATTGAAAGTTTTATGTATGACGGAAAACATCAAGGTTAAAATACAAATGACAACCTGGGAGAAGATGTTTGCAACACCTCAAAAACCGGTGAGTTAATCATTTTGGGTGAAAGCTGGCTTTGGGGTCCTCAGAGAAGGTCCCCTGGGCCTGCTGGGCCCCTACCTGAATATCAAGAGTCCTTCCAGATCATCCAGGGCTGTTGGCAGCTTCAGGCCAGGGCACACAGAATCCTTTCTGTATCACTATGGAAGAAATAAGATTATTGATGTGAGGTGCTCAGCAGAGTGATGCATAGAGGAGCTCAATAAATAGGAGCTATGATCTTACTAGTAAAGGATGCTAAACAGTTATATTATAGCAGGTGTCAGTTACTCGTATAAGATGGCTTATAATCACATGATAAGGGGGACTGTGTGCCTCCTAGGAAATGAGCAAAATAAAGGCTGTTTATCTTTGGATATCTTAGACGTACCATGAAATCATTTATCTGCCAGGAACAATGTCTACTGCTACACACTGGCCTTTTAAAACGACCTAGCGTTCAAGGTGTGGTCCGGGATCACCAGAAATACTTGTTTCAAGTCCGGCTTTTTGGCCTCTCCTCACTAGGGCTGCTCCTTCAGCCTGGATGTAGGACTGAGGGCCTGTGGAGCAGAGACTAAGACTCGCTAAGACAGGTCTGTAACAGGAACAAGAAATAAACGTTCCTGTAGAACGTCGAAGAACGTAGAAGGAAAAAGGCGATTCCTGGGCACAATCTACTGAACCAATTTCTGGGATGGCAGTCAAAGGATCTACTTTTTTTTTTTTTTCAACGTTTATTTATTTTTTTTGGGACAGAGAGAGACAGAGCATGAACGGGGGAGGGGCAGAGAGAGAGGGAGACACAGAATCGGAAACAGGCTCCAGGCTCTGAGCCATCAGCCCAGAGCCTGACGCGGGGCTCGAACTCACGGACCGGGAGATCGTGACCTGGCTGAAGTCGGACGCTTAACCGACTGCGCCACCGAGGCGCCCCAGGATCTACTTTTTTAACAAGCTTCCAGGTGATTCTTTTGCACACATAATTTAGAAATGGGCCTGTGATTTTAAGGCACGCAGCCACCCTTTACCACCACGTGCTGGCACTGAGGCCCCAGTTCTGAGGGTTGTAATCATCATTAGAATCCGGATGTGACACAGAAGCAACTCAACCACTGGAAATAGCATTCTTTTCCTCCCGGGAACCCTCCATGCACTTAGAACTTAAAACACAAAGTTCTAGCCCATTTCCACGAAGAGAGGACTCTATGGCCAGTTGGAACCATGGAAGGGAGACTGAAACTAAGAACCCAGTCCTCCCATGCAGGTTGAGGCAGGCGCAGGCGGTGCTCTGATTCAGCTTGCCTAGGAGGTGGGCACGGAGAAACCTGTAGAAAGAGCGACCTCTCTAACCTCCGAGTTCACCTGCCTACCCCACGGTCACCGAGGTCAGCTAACTGCACTCATGTGCTCGCAGAGGGGGGAAATCCCAGTCTGGGTAGCAGGACTGAAGCTTACCATCCAAAATAGAGCACCCTGAAAAACATGTTTGTTTTTCACTGGCAAAAATACGTACAAATAACAAATACCTCAAGGGCGAGAACAGGCAATGGAGGAGGAGACCAGATCCTTCAAACCAATTTTACATAAAGTCCACGGGAAATAATTCAGATCTTAACAGTTACCCGGCCCAAGTGCGTCTGCGAAGAGTCTCTGTCCGTTATGGGGCCTGACCTTGCACCTTCCTAACCGAGAGTAAACCTGATCTGAAAGTCCACTCTGGGCACAGGAAACCCTAGGGGTTAGAGATGAAGGCTTCCCAGGGTTTGGAATGTGACAGAGTTGAAGATTGAAAACACAGCACGGAGTATGGAAGCCTCGAGAAGCTCTCTCCGTGGAGGAGGAAACAGTGACAGTGACAGTCCCTGTCAGCCTGCCTGGGGACTTGCACTCAAACCGGAGGAGTGAGTGCACCTACATCTGCCTCCTCAACTCCTAATGCCTACGAATGGCAAGTGAGATATTTACAATGCCAAAGCATAGAGTAAAACGAGAGGAACTCTCCTTTGACCAAGAATGGAGAGAACAGCTACAGGCCTGAGCAGACGGGAAGCTCGCAGCTCGAGACAAAGCCCGGCAAAGGGCAGCAGCACTGGCACAGACAGGGCACCAAGACTAACCCAGGAAGGCCAGAACCAGGCTGAGCAAAGAGCAGAGGAAAGCAAAGCAGAGGCTGCCGGCGAAACATGACAAAATAGAAGCGACCCCAAACGATGCTTCATGGAAATACAGTCTACGTATGGGATAAACACTGGATTCTGTGCAAATGGTACGGAGACTTTTGTGGATTTGGAAAACAGAACTAAGGAATCTACTTGACCACACCACAGAGATAAAAGGAAAACCTAAAAGAGAGGTTAAGAAAGATGGCAGATAGGGGCGCCTGGGTGGCTCAGTTGGTAAGCGTCTGACTTCAGCTCAGGTCATGATCTCACGGTTCGTGAGTTTGAGCCCTGCATCAGGCTCTGTGCTGTCAGCTCAGAGCCTGGAGCCTGCTTCAGATCCTCTGTCTCCCTCTCTCTGTGCCTCCCCCATTCTCTCTCTCTCTCAAAAACAAATTTAAAAAAAGAAATATGGCAGATAGATTTAGAAGCATTACCATAATGTTTAGTAGCTCTTTTAGGAGAGACTAGTGAATAGGGAAGAGGAAGCCTTCAAGAGGAAAGTGGAGGCACTCTTCAGAAACGAAGAAAGACAGGTGTGCGTCCTTGTGGTGAAAGTACTCACCCAAGTTCCAAGAAAGGTACATTAAAAAAAACAATCCTCACCTACATATATTGCAAATAAATCCCTAAAAATCAACCAGATTTTTAGGAAAGAAACTCCATAAGGAAAGACTATCAGATGACAGCAGTTAGCAACAGTGAACAGGGTACCTGAAGACCAGGAAATAGTACATTCACACTTAGAGAACATAACCACTAACTCTGGATTTGGTATTAGCTACACTGTCATTCAGAGTGAGGGGGAAATGACATTTCAAACATCCAAAGGCTGAGAGTTTGCAGTGTGCAAAACTTCAGTGGAAGAAAAAAGGTGTACTTGGGGGGAAAAAAATCCAGGGTGCATCAACCAAGGGGGGGTATACCTAATAAGCACTGGCTATAAATTATAATATAGCTTAAAAAGAACCAGAATGAGAATTCTAGATAGCAATAATGTTAAGTGTTATTCCAGGGGTCCTTGTTCAGAAGAAACATAAGCACACCTCAAGATTCACACGCACAAAGGAATTTTTGAGGATGAGGATGTTCACTGGAGCATTACATGGTGTAGTGAAAAGCTGAAAACAAAACTTAATTGTCTATCAGAAAGGGGGATGCATAAATAAAATACTGTCCATTCATATGGCGAAATACTATAAAGTAGTTCAAAGGAGTGAGCTAAACACTTATGAGCATCAACATGATACATCTCATGAGCATTGCTAAAGGAAAAGAAAGTTACAGGGGTGCCTGGCTGGCTTAGTTGGTAGAGCATGCGACTCTGGGTCTCAGGGTTGTGAGTTCGAGCCCAGCGCTGGGTACAGAGATTGCTTTAAAAAAAAAAAAAAAAAAGGTTTACAGAGTGATATATACTTAAGATAAAATACTCCAAGTACTATAAGGACAGTCTTTTCAACAAATGGTGTTGGAAAAATTGGATAGCCACATACCAAAGAATGAAGTTGGAAGCTTATCTTACACCATATACAAAAATTAAAATGGATCAAAGGCCCAAATGTAACAGCTAAAACTATAAAACTCTTAGAAGAAAATAGGAGGAAATCTTAATGAGGAATCTGGCAGTGATTTCTTAGGACACCAAAAGCACAGGCAATAATCCTTCTGGAAAAGATTCACACCACTCTAGATGCCATTAAGAACATGCAAGGTTCACGGGAAGAAAGCAAAATATCAACATTCACAGCATTCCAACTGGGAAATACTGATGCCAAACTCTCGGATGACTTTGAGAGGGTCAAGACTTCCGTGGAGGAAGTCACTGCAGACGCGGTGGAAACAACAGCAAAAGAACTAGGATCAGAAGTGGAGCCTGAAGATGGGCCTGAGTCGTCACTGCAATCTCAGGATCAAACGTGACTGGGCGAGGAGGAGTTGTTTCCTGTGGATAAGCAAAGAAAGTGGTTTCTTGAGATGGAATTTACTAGTGCGATGCCGTGACGACTGTTGAAATGACAACAAAGGATTGGCAATATAACTTAAATCTGGGTTGACTCCCATTTTAAAAGTACTACTGTGGGTAAAATGCTATCACACAGCATTGTCTACTACAGAGAAATCATTAGCAGGGTCAGTCAGTGCGGCAAACTTCACTGTCTTATTTTAAGAAACTGCCGCAGCCACCCCACCTTCGGCAACCAACACCCTGGTCAGCAGCCATCAAGACAGATACTTCACCAGCAAAGATTATGACTCACTGAGGGCTCAGATGATGGTTAGCATTTTTTTTTTTTTGGCAATAAAGTATTTTAAAATTAAGGTACATATACTATTTTCTTAGAGACCTAATGCTGTTGCACACTTAATATGCTGCAGTATAATGTAAACCTAACTTGTATATGCACTGGGAAAGCAGAAAGTACATTTGACTCGCTTTATTGTGATATTCTCTTTATTGTCATGGTCTGCAACAGAACCCACGATGTCTTCAAGGTATGCCCATAATCTCAAATGGCTCAGGGGAAAAAGTTCCTTATTCTGTACTTCGAACTTTGAAGTTTCTGGTTGTTTAAAAATACATATTTAACAGATTAAAAAATCAGATACCTACTACATCGGCTCAAATCAAACATCTAGGGAGGCCTTGGACTCATCATCCATCCAGCCCCACTAGCCACTTCAGACCTGATCTTTACCATGTCCAGTAGTTGGAGCTGATCTCAGTGTGGCCACTTTTGTCTGGTTAAAAAGGCCCTGGGCAGAGATGGGGAGGGGGGGGGGCGGCTCAGTCAGCAGAGCAAGACTCTTGATTTTGGCATGGTGAGTTCCAGCCCCATGTTGGGTGTAGGGATTACTTAAAAATAAATAAGTAAACTTAAAAAAATTTTTTTAAAGTCCCAGTAGTGTGGCAAAAAGAGAGGGGATTGTGGTCTTCTGTTACTGTGTCTCTATTTGATCGTTAACAAGTCTTCTCACCTCCCTGAGCCTTGCATTTTGTCTCTGTGAAAGGAGAACAGTATCCCCACCCTTCACTGTCTCATGTGGTTATTATAAAGAACAGATGAAGTAACACAAGTTAAAAGGTGTTTTTGTAAAACAGCAAGCACCTTGTGACAATTTACCCCTGCATTCAGTAGGGTGATTTTTATTGTCCTGAAGCCTTAATTTTAGGTCACTTAAAAACTGTAGATTTATTACGTATGTGTGTGTATATGTGTGTGTGTGTGTGTGTGTGTGTGTGTATAAAGTTTAAGGGAATAAAATTTTTAAAAATCCTGTAATCCTGCCCCCCCAAACTAATTTATTAAAAAACTAAAACCAAAATTCTCCAAAACATACCACACCCCAGTCTGCCTTAAGAGAATTACATTGAACTCTGGTGATCTGTTTACTTGGGATGGTCCTGAAACTCGATTCCTTTATACTTTTTAAAAAAATGTTTATTAGGGGCGCCTGGGTGGCTCAGTCGGTTGAGCGTCCGACTTCAGCCAGGTCACGATCTCGCGGTCCGTGAGTTCGAGCCCCGCGTCGGGCTCTGGGCTGATGGCTCAGAGCCTGGAGCCTGTTTCCGATTCCGTGTCTCCCTCTCTCTCTGCCCCTCCCCCGTTCATGCTCTGTCTCTCTCTGTCCCAAAAATAAATAAACGTGGAAAAAAAATTAAAAAAAAAATGTTTATTAAAAAAAATTTTTTTTTAACATTTATTTATTTTTGAGAGAGAGACAGAGCATGAACGGGGGAGGGGCAGAGAGAGAGGGAGACACAGAATGGGAAGCAGGCTCCAGGCTCTGAGCCATCCACCCAGAGCCGGACGCGGGGCTCGAACTCACGGACCGCGAGATCGTGACCTGGCTGAAGTCGGACGCTCAACCGACTGAGCCACCCAGGCGCCCCTAAAATTTTTTTTTTAATATTTATTTTTGAGAGAGACAGAGTGAGAGCAGGGGAGGGGCAGAGAGAGGGAGACACAGAATCCGAGTCAGGCTCCAGGCTCTGAGCTGTCGAACTCGGGGCTCGAACTCAAAAACCGTGAGATCATGACCTGAGCGGAAGTGGGAAGCTCAACTGACTGCGCCACCAGGCGCCCCAATAAACTCCTTTTAAAGGCCACCTTGTTGACCTTCACCATTGTCCCCCCCACAGACACTGCGATGGGCGTTCGTTGGGTACGTAACCATCGTGGTCTAGCACGAAATGGCCTTTGACCTAACAACGATTTCCCCACCTCCCAGGCGTACCCTTTCCGAGGGGCCAATAAGCCCCAGCTGCTCAGCAGTGACCAAAAACCCTTCACCGGAAGACCTCTGCCCGCGGCGCCACGAAGCGACCCGCCCCCATCCTAAACTCCGCCCACCCCAGGGCTGGGCCGCCCCGACCACTTCCGGAGGTGCCCGGAAGTCCATGTCACTTAGCAACCCAAGGCACTGGCAGAAGGCTAGCGCTGAGACCTGGGATGGGCTGCGGTCTGGGACCCGCAGTCCCCCACCGGTCCTGTCATATTGCTCCTGGGGTCTCTCCAGGGCTCAGCAAGAGCAGCCAGTAAGCAGGTGTCATTCCTTTCCAAAACGTCAGTCATCCCATCCCGTTTTCTTAAGGAGGACGACGACTACCATTTTTTGAGCACCTATGTGTCAGGCTCCATCTGAGACGTCACATAATCCAACCCTAATAATTACACAGCCTGTCTCACTGTTAAGGAAACCAGGCTCAGAGGGGTTGAGGCGCTCAACCTGAGGAACCTTTCCCCGGGGGACACACAATTGGAACCCTGACATGCTGAATCTCGCATCCCAGTTCCCCATTCAGGAGGTTGGGGAAGGAGCAGCAAGAACTTAACACTTTACCCAAAATGTTTTATTTTCCATCATGACTTATGCGTGTTTATATAAGCCCAAGTCCCGGGGGGGGGGGGGCGGAGGGGGGCAGGGTTTTGGCCCATGCAAAATAGCAAAGAGACCCAAGGAGAAGGGGCAGTAAATGCGTTAGAAATGGATGAGCTGCATCTGATTTCCTCAATCCAGGGCTCAGCTTAGTTGGCAGGAAACATTGAGAGATATCTGGGCTGAATAAATCAGGGAGTGAGATCCAGAGGCACCAAAAGGTTGGAATATGATTCCTTTCTGGCCGGAGGAGGCTGAAGTCTGGGCCACCTGGTGGCTGCAAGCACTGCTCAGAGTGTCAGCCCCCGCTCCTTAAACAGCTGCTTTAGAGCCTCTTCCAGCTGTCGGTTTGTTCCCTGAAGCCCCTTCACCACTTGCGCCGCCCACGCGAAGTATTCCTGGACTCGATGTTCAGACCATCCTGCATGAGAACGGACAGAAAACTGCTCATAGGACATCCAGGACAGTATTGGATTTTGCCCACTTCCTGGAGGGCGTGGTGCCCGGCCATGAGATGAGTGCCTGCTGGGATCTGTCCAGAACACTTGCCCTGGGCCCAGTTACTGTTATTTCTACGGTGTGAAAGGAGACCAGAGTGGTCTAGTATTAGCTTGGGGAGGCAACAAGAAAGCCCAGGCTCTTTTCTTTCCAGGGGAACTGACCAACCTGTGCCTGGGGAAGGTGGGCGTCCCTCCCCTTCCCCTCAGGGCAGGTGGGGGGAGCGTACCCTCTGGGGTGCAGCGATTCAGGTCCCTCAGATTGTACAGCTTGTCTGCCAGCTTCACCAGTTTCGCCCCGGGACTGCTGTGGGGAGCCTGCTCCACCTGCAGCCGCTTCCTCTCCAGCTTGGGCAGAGTCTTGTCATCTGTTACCTCCTCCACCAGGCGCCGCACTTGTGCCCCGAAGTGCAGCTCCACCTCATCCAGGGTGGTGTCTGTGTCCTCCACTGTGTCATGGAGCAGCGCTGCCTGGGGACAGGCTTCCACTTAGCCCTGCGGCTCCAGCCAAGGGGTGCTCAGGGCTGAATGGGGCCCCTGATCCCCACCCTAGCTCCTAGTGGAGGAACGACGAGAGTTACCTGTAACACCACAATGTCAGTGACTCCCGCCTCATGGGTCAGGATCCGAGCCACACCTGACGGGGCAAAGCAGGAAGTCAGAACTGAGGGAGTCCCAGGCTGCGTGTTGTGGATTCTGTAGAGCCAGATGTGGCTTCTCACTAGCCAGATGACCTTGGGCAAGTCCTTTACTCTCTTTGGGTGTCAACTGTGCAGAGGAACAGTGATGCCTACCGCCCCGGGTTGTGGTGAGGCTTAAACACGAAAGGTGCCTGGCACAAAGCCTGGTACAGAGCGGGTGCTCAATGAGGCGTAGGCCCTCCGCGTTCCCGTCCCGGTCCCCACCCCCTAGACGCCGCTGCGGCTGCTCCCGAGGCGGTGCGCCCACCGATAGGGTGGTTGATGTAGGGTGTCCCTTCGGGGTCCTTCCGCCGCTGCAGTCGGTGCTTGCGAGCTGCGAAGTCGGCAGCCTCCACTAGCTGCGTGGCCTCGGAGCCCATCGCCGGGGTGGGGCAGGCGACTGAGGTCCCCAGAGCCCCTGGAGCCCGGGACGGAGCGTTCACAGCGCCCCCTGGCGCCTCGGAGGCCGGGGGGGGGTTCTGGCTCAGACTGGTTCTCTGCAGCTGATATCCTGGCGGAGAGAGTAAGGGAGTTTGGGAGCTGCCCTCAGCCTCGCAGCCCCTGGCGCAGGCGCTCTCCGGAAGGTGCAGGAAGAACATGGCGGGGCTCCCTGGGAGGCCACAGTCTCGGGGAAGGAGGAAGACAAACAAGAAATAAGACAGTGTCCTCAGAGTGTGCCACATCCAGGGCTGGAAGACATAGGGGGCTATGGTACCTTGGAGGAAGGGCGTTCACCTGGCCTCTGGGGTCAAAGACAGCCTCTCCCAGGAGGATCCTCTCCTCCCATGAAAAGACAACCTTCAATCTGTCAATGCTCTGAAAATTCTCAAAGTGGTCCCAAAGTGGTTTTCCCTGCAGGGATGGGACTGGTTGCTATGGGCATGGGAGCCTCACCTTTGGGCCTGATCTTCTGGAAATTGGAGCCTACACTAGAAGCCTGCCCAGTAGACTCACAGGCGGCAGTGATGTTTCTGCAAGAACTGTCTTCTTTGTTCTCAGGTGCCTGGACAAAATGTTTGCATTTCTTTCTTGTGCCATAAGTGTTCCTGCTTCAGTCCCCAGGCACCTGCTGTGGGCCCCTCGGGGGATAACTGTTGTCTTGCTGTTCTGGGAGCGTGGCATTGTCAGGCCTCAGTAGGCCCTAGGATAACACTTAACACAGCTGGCTGGTGGCCATCAGCCTCCTAGAGAAATCCCCTGTCACAGCAGATGGGATCTGTGAGGTTTAAGGGGCAAGAGAGACCCGGGGACCCTGGGAGAGCTTCTCCCGTGCACGGGGACTGGCTAGTCGTGAGGTACAGTTCTCCAGTCAGACGGGTAGCTTCTGTGCTTTCGGGTGGTAGCTGGGGCAGATGAGGGCTCCAGGGAAAAGTTAATGGAAGGACCTGCCCTTGTTTTGCAGCTAGTCTTGGTGGTTGTCATGATGCAGAAGTTAGGGAGGAAAGCTCCAGAGCTGTCACTGAGGTCCCTGGGGCCTGAAATGGAACGATCAGAATTCCCAAGGCTTCCACAACAGCCTGGGAGGTGAGAGTGCGTAGACAGAAACGCTTGTCTGTTCGTCAGGCTCACGGCTCGGCTTCTCTCTCATGCTTGCTTCTGCCTTCTGGTCTTCTGAGGCTTTCCCCCTTCAGCTCAGAAAACCTTAGGCAGCTTAGAGACACAGTCCCCATGTTTTCCATCAGAAGATAGAAACTCAGTCCCTTTCATCTCTCTCTAGAGGTTGGTGACAGAGAAGCTCCAGGTTTGTATTAGTGGTGCCCAGGGGCCTTGTGGTTTTGATTTTTATTTCCTTACTGTCTGCAGCCATGGCTTAGAAAGAGAGATGTCGGGGTTCCCACGGCCAGGACCGAGGTGGAGGTGACCGCGCATGGACTTTCAGAGGAGGCCGGGCCTTTTGCTCACAGCCCTCAGCGCGGGGCTACTGCTGCTTTTCAGCTGGGTGACGCTTGCTCAGCCCATCTCTCTTTCGGGTACAGCGCTCTACTCTCCCCTCTGCGCGTGCCCCTCTTCAGATCCCCTATCATTTCAGCAGGGGATGGGCTGCTCTGGGGAGCTTGTGGGGAGAAAGGAATCTGCGCTTTTGAGAACGGTCCTTTTCACTCTCCAGAGGGGTCGAAGTGGGGTGTGGGCAGACCATTCTTGCCCGTCTCCAGCCCCCTTGCTCCTCCCTTCAGCACTGGCCCACCACCCCCACTTGTGCCAGACTAGCTGGGATGCTGATGGCCGCCACTACCCCGGTTTTTTCTGTCCTCGGCTGTCGGATACCCCGGAGGAAGCTTACTGCTGTCACCTGCAGGCTGCAGGGGGCTCCTGCTGCACCCGGGCTGAATTCGAGGCCTTGTACCAGGTCAACCTGTCCGCCCTTCCGCCCCCACCCCTCCTCAGGTGAGAACACCAGCCCCAGAGCCACTGGGATCCAGACAGGGTGTTCCAGCATCCGGGGCTCTGTTTTTAAATTCTGGGGCGGAAGGCTTAGTACAGACTAGTGGAGGGGCCGACTTCGAACAGAAAATCGCGTGAATGCATGATTACAAACAGTTTTGTGGAGGAAGTTCAGGAGGCTGTGTAAGCGGGTAACAGGGAGCCACTGCATGCATCGAGGGGCTGGGGCGGGGTGGGACGGGTGTCTAGACTAAGAGGATTTTGTAGTCCGAGGATTACACCCGTTATGGGTGGGGTTTTCAATCCTGAATCCGTCCATGAATGGTTTCACGGCACCTGCGAGCCCTCTGAATTTCTAGTTAGGAATTCTATATTTATCTGGGGAGAGGGGTGTCCCGAGCTTTCTCCGGACTCTAAGGGGCTCAGTAACCCAAAGGCTGCAGCAGTGAGCGCGCGGCTGGGGCCAGCACCTTGATACTCTCGCCTCTCCCACAGGGGCCGCGGTCCGCTCCTAGCGCTGGGCCTCTATACCCTGCTGCTCGTGGCCCTGATGACCGCCGACCTCGTGCACTTCTGCCGCAGTCGGGCAGGGGGTCGGCGCCCAGGCAGCCTCGGGCCTCCCTCTGGGTCCTCTGCCGCGCGCCCCCTGCGGATCTCGGCTGGAACACACTAGGCGCGCCCACGGCTACTCTGCGCCGCGGACCCGAGCCCCGCCCCCTCGCCCGGCGCGCTCTCGCGTTGGCCCCGCCCCTTCCCTGACACCCGCTCTGACGCAGGACCGGGGCGGGGCGGCCGACGTCAGATTCCGGAGCCTGATCCCACCCCGCCCCAGAGACTGCGCTTGCGCGCGCCTTGGACTCTGGCTCCGCGATGACTGTGAGTGGTCCAGGCACCCCCGAGCCCCGGCCGGCCGCCCCCGGGGTGCGTACCCGTCCCGCCCGCGCCATGGCTACTTCCCACCTGTTCTGACCGTTCCCGACCCTCCTTCTCCCCAAGTCTTGGCCCTCCATGGGATTTGCCCCTGACCCCCAGTCTCCTCTCTCCCAGCTCCCCGGCCCTGGCCGGAGCCCACCCCCAGTGTTTCCACCCATTCCCTCCACAGGCCAGCTCAGTGGAGCAGCTGCGGAAGGAGGGCAACGAGTTGTTCAAATGCGGGGACTACGAGGGCGCCCTGACGGCCTACACTCAGGCCCTGGGTCTGGGTGCGACGCCTCGGGACCAGGCGATCCTGCACCGAAACCGGGCCGCCTGCCACCTGAAGCTGGTGAGGGAGCCCACTGCCCTTCCTCTGCCCTGCCACGGCCCGGTTTCCCCGTCTCGCTGCTGCTTGGGCCCCGGTTGGGCATTCACCTTCCCAGGCCACCTACACTGGTCTGATGTCTCTTGGGCCTCCGGGTGGTGGTGAATCGAGTGGCTCTAGGGAACTACCCTGCTGCCCCGCTAGTGCTGGGAAAGGGAGATGACCAGCCTCTCAAGCCTCTGAACCTCTTCTTGCAGGAAGATTACGACAAAGCCGAAACCGAAGCATCCAAAGGTAGGGGACTGTGGGCGGTGGTGTGGAGCTGTGGGGCTTCTCCTGGGGGGCAGGGATTCTGGGACCACTGCATGTTCACATTCTCCTTTTCCTTTGGCCCCTGAAACACCTCTGCTTTCTTTCTTTCCCACTTCCTTGGGCATTTCCTTTTCTGCAGCTACCCTCACCTTTTCTGAGGCTGGATTACTGAGTCCCACATCTGTCCCCCCACCTTCCTCTGGCCCTCGAGATCTTTCCCCTACCGCTCTTGCCTGGAGATTGGTGGCCTCATGGGTGCTGACGGAGCTCCCGTTTGTACTCAGCCATTGAAAAGGACGGAGGGGATGTCAAAGCACTTTACCGGCGCAGCCAAGCCCTAGAGAAGTTGGGCCGTCTTGACCAGGCTGTCCTTGACCTGCAGAGATGTGTGAGCCTGGAGCCCAAGAACAAAGTTTTCCAGGAGGCCCTGAGAAACATCGGGGGCCAGATTCAGGAGAAGGTATGTCAATGACATGGGGTGGAGGAGAGAGAGGTGGTAGAGGGACATTGGCCAATGGATCTGGGCAAAGGGTGTAAACAGAGAGGAGATACTGATGGCAAATGAGCTTATGGAATGAGGCTCAGTCTTGCTAGTATTTAGGGAAAAGCAAACAGAAATAACAGCGACGTGCCGTTTTTTTGGTTGTCTCTTTGGCAAGCTTTTTCTTCCTAATGTTTATATATTTTTGAGAGAGAGAGAGCGCAAGCGAGCGGAGGAGGGGCAGAGAGAGAGCGAGACCCAGAATCTGAAGCAGGCTCTAGGCTCTGAGCTGTCAGCACAGAGCCCGAGGCAGGGCTCGAAGTCATGAACTGCGAGATCATGACCTGAGCTGGAGTCAGACGCTTAACCAACTGAACCACCCAGGTGCTCATTTGGCAAACTTTTTAAGCTTTTACACTCTGCTAGAATTAGGGAGGCAGACACTTAAGTGGTGGGCTTGCTCACCCACTGTTGGAGTTGGTATAAATTGGTACATCTCCTTAGCATATGTCTTAAAATTTTAAATGAGCATATCTGTGATCCAGTATGTTTACTTCTTGTTACCTTCCCTAGAGAAGCCTTGCGCATGTACACAAGCAGGCGTGTGTGTGTTTATTTCAGACTTGTTTGTAGTAATGAAAAATCAAATTGGAGCTTTGTCTTACCGCCGGCAATAGGGGAATGGCTAAATAAACTGGGTGCTGCCCTTACTATAGACTCCTATGCCGTCGTCACCAAGAATAAGTAGATCCACGTGTATAGAGGTGGAAAGAGGCTACTTGTTAAATGAGAAAGCAAAGTGGGCTGTAACACACACTGTATGATATCGTTTATGTTAAAACACTACCCCACATACACCCTCAAAATGATACCATGTTTTTTCTGTGCGTCCGTTTGGGTGTGTAAGTATGAAGAAAAATCTTTTTAAAAATAGACGTCAGAATGATAACAGCATGACTCCTTGGTAAAGGAGTAGATTGATGTTTTGTTTGAGAGAGTGCGCTCATGCGAGTGGGGGAGGGGCAGAGGGAGTCGGAGTGAGAATCTTAAGCAGGCTCTGTCCACGCTGAGTGTGGAGCCCAAGGTGGGGCTCGATCTCACAGCTGTGAGATCATGATCTGGGTCGAAATCAAGAGTCGGACCCTTAAGCGACTGAGCCAGTCAGTTCCCCCCTCCCTCCCGATGGGGTTTTTCAAAGGAGATTTTGCTTCATCCGTTACCTTTACGATCTAGGAACAGACATTGTTTGTATAGTATATATGTTTAAAAGTTACCTTAGGAGAAAAAATTCCTGAAGACCATCTTGAACAATGTCCAAGCTTGAATTAATCAGATAACGTGATGTTACAACGCTGGCACAGTGAAAGCAGGAAATACCATGGCAGTCACCTTACTGAAAGCTTGAGACCTGGGAAGGCACATCGTTATGTCTCCATGCCAGCTCTGTGTGGTCAGCAGGAGCTGCCTAGGGCCTGTGTTGAGAAGGATTAGGAAGCAGATGGCCCGGGGCTAGCAGAATGTGCCATGACAGATTTCTCAGTCTGCCCTGAATGCAAAGGGGGAAGCCGGGAGTGGTGCACGGGCTAGGTATGTGCCCCTGTCCGTAACCCTGGGTGGGGGGAGGGCCTAGGATGGTCTTAATCAGATTATTTTATTATTTCATTTATTATTTTTGAGACAGTGAGCAGGGAAGGAGCAGAAAGAGAGAGGGAGACAGAGGATCTGAAGCGGGCTCTGCACTGACAGCAGAGAGCCCGATGCGGGGCTCGAACTCACGAACCTTGAGATCATGACCTGGGCTGAAGCCCGATGCTTAACTGCCTGAGCCATTCAGGTGCCCCGATTTCTGACAAGTTTTTTAAATAATCTGATTGAGGGGCACCTGGGTGGCTCAGTCGATTAAACGTCGGGCTTCAGCCCAGGTCATGATCTCACGGTTGGTGAGTTTGAACCCCGCATCGGGCTCTCTGCTGTCAGCGCAGAGCCCGCTTCAGATCCTCTGTCTCCCTCTCTCTCTGCCCCTCACCTGCACCCTCTTTCTCTCAAAAATAAACATGAAAAAAAAAAAAAAAAAAAAGAAAGAAGATGTTAGAGGAGAGTTCTGGAGCCACAGGGAGCATTAGCAACTACCTCCTGATCTCCTGGCTCCCTTGCAGCAGGCGTCAATGCCGAGTTCTGTGTCGTGGGCAGAGTACCCATGCTGCCACAGCATAGAGGGTAGCAGTGGGAATGGGTTGCCTCATGGCCAACAGGATGCCCGCCCTTCTGAATGGCACTGCCTTCAGCATTGGCGCCACCTGTCCTGCCCAAGCGGGAAGCCGCTCAGAGAGGAAAACAGCCGCGGGAAGTTTGGGTGAAGCTGCCAGGCGAGTCTCTTCCTGCCCAAGGTAGCTTGGTGCCCGCCCTAAACCCGAATGTCCTAGCTGTGCCTCCCGGAGACCGGAGCCAGGCCGTGGGAGGAGCCGAAGAGAACAAATAGGGAATGTGATGTCTCTGGCTAAAAGAGTGATTTCTTCCATGCCTTGTTGGTTTGTCGTAGGTGCGCTACATGTCCTCGACGGACGCCAAAGTGGAACAGATGTTTCAGATACTCTTGGACCCCCAAGAGAAAGGCACCGAGAAAAAGCAGAAGGTATATCCATGTCTGGACTGAGTGAGTGGGGGCTGAACTCCCACTGGAGCTGCCCCTCCCTGTGTGCTGATGTTGGCCCAGAAGCTGCTGCTGGCCTCCTCAGATCAGGCAGCCGAGCTCCCAGAGCCTGAGCGAGAGCTTACAGGGCCTGGGGCCTGAGTGTGAGCCACGGAGAGGGAACCTGTGTTCACTGAGCGCCTTGTTGCCAGGGGCTAGGGCCGTGGAGGTGACTGAGGCGGGCTCTGCCAGGGACTCGGGATTCCGTTTACTCTAACCGTCAATCCCGAGAGCAAGCTCTTCCTTCTACTTACAGAGGAGGAAACTGCAGTTCAGAGAGGTTCAGTTTATGGCCAAGGTCACTCAGGTGCTGAGTGGAAGCAGTGAGGTCCAGAGCTCAGGGTCTCTGCTTGCCCTGGCCTGTGCTGCATGTAGTGTCCGCTTTGTGGCGCACTTCCTTTGACACAGGCTTCCCAGAACCTGGTGGTGCTGGCCCGGGAGGATGCCGGGGCTGAGAAGATCTTCCGGAGCAATGGGGTTCAGCTCTTACAACGGCTGCTGGACACGGGTGAGGCGGACCTCATGCTGGCGGCTCTGCGCACGCTGGTCGGCATTTGCTCCGAGCACCAGTCTCGGGTAGGTGGGGCGGAGGGGCGGGGTTGCTACCTCAGTCAATCTGTCTGTCCCTCCCTCCACCCACCCACCCACCCCTCATCGTATTCCCAGAAGAACTGAAGGCAGAGTTCAAGGAGACCTGTAACAAGAGAGGAAAAATTAAAATAGCTCGAAAAAGCCCAATGTGATTTGGGATGAGCTGGGGCCTGAAAAGAGCAAAAGCAGCCCACCGGTACCCCAAGCCCTTGCTTTTGGTGGGCATAAAGTGTGCGGCGGGCTCAGAGATGCCTGGCCCCAGACTCACGCACCGTCCACACAGTGAGAGAAGCTTGGTACCAGGAGAAGGGTCCCTGTCCTTCCCTAACCATCAAACTGGCATTTCCCCTGCGGGGCATCCTCCAGCGAATGATGTGGTCGGTGATGTTACCCACAGCATCTGGACCATCGAGACAGTGACCACATATGCGGGGCCTGACCCTGAACGGATTCTCAGCATAGACGGGGCACATCCAGTACAGACAGTTCCACAAGAACAGTCCTACCCTGATGAAGTCTGCGCCCTCGCTCTTGCCTGAGCAGGCTGGACCCAGGGGACAGGGACTCGAGCCTTGGTTCCTTCCAGAGGCACCCGTGATTCCTAGATCAGGGATGGAGCTGTGGGACATTCTGTGAAAGATGTTTGGGCCAAGCTCAGGTTGTATTTCTGGGTCTCCCAAGACTAAGAGTGGTGAAACCATGCGAATTGCATCTACCTCCTTCTGCCTTCCTGCCTGTGCCAGTGTGAATATCCAGCTTAGAAATGGGGTAGAGAGACCTTGCAGTCTGTTCCATGCATGTCCACATGCCCAGACTGTAGACAGAGCCTCACACTTGGCATTGAAAAGGAACTAGGTGTCCCTGGAGCTGAGTCCCGGAGCTTGTCCAGACTTATGTGACTCCTTGCTAGGGAAACACGAACCAAAGCAGCTGTTCTTGGGGCCACAGTGTTCCTTGTCTCCTCTCACTGGAGCCGAGGAGAGGAGAGGTAGTGGTGGATGCCTCTGGAATGCTTTCTTTAGGAAGCCTTTCCAGCAGAATAATCCTGGCATTACCCCTGGTCACACCCTCAGGCCCACTTTGATTCCACTTGGAGCTGGTCCTTCCACCCAGATGTTTTCTCCCCCTCTGGCCACACTCACAACTCACGCTTAGGGGTCTCTGTAGCTGCCCTTCACCAACTGGAGGCTCTGTCCCTCTCTGTCCCACACAGACAGTGGCAACCCTGAGCGTGCTGGGAACTCGGCGGGTAGTCTCCATCCTGGGCGTGGAAAACCAGGCCGTGTCCCTGGCTGCCTGCCACCTGCTGCAGGTTATATTTGATGCCCTCAAGGAAGGCGTCAAGAAAGGCTTCAGAGGCAAAGAAGGCGCCATCATTGTGGGTGAGTACAATCAGGTCCGCCGTCCTTTGGGTGTTGCGATCGTGGGGGGGAAGGGGCTCAGCCAAACAAGCCAGCTCTTTGCAGCTGCAGGTTGTTGAGGAATGTGGCTTGGGGACAGTATTTGACTCTAGGTTCTAAGCCAGGGTACCTGCAGGGAAGGCTGGAGCCCAGGCCAGAGCCCAGGATGCAGGTCTCCCTTTTCTGTGTCTCCCTGGCCTACAGGGGAAGTTCAGGGGCCAGACAGGGCTGGGCCACTGTGGAGCCCACTAATGTCTTTTCATTGCCAGATCCTGCCCGGGAGCTGAAGATCCTTATCAGTAACCTCTTGGAACTACTGACTGAGGTGGGGGTCTCTGGTCAAGGTCGGGACAACGCTCTGACCCTCCTGATTAAAACAGTGCCCCGGAAGTCTCTTAAGGACCCCAACAACAGCCTCACCCTCTGGGTCATTGACCAAGGTTGGTGATCAGTTTTAAAGAAGGACAAGGTTACTGAGCGTATGTGTTACATCTTGCTTGGGTGACTGGGCCGAGTTATCCCCAGTGGGGACTGTTCCCTGCCATATGTCTGCACTGAAGTGTACCCTGTGGCTGCATCGTATCCTTAGAGAACTCAGAGTTAGACCCTTCAGCCGTGAGCATGTGCACATGCTTGTACATCGAGCAGGCGTTGCACGCAGGTTAAGGGGGAGGCTGGACCAGCTTTCTGTGTTTGAAGTTTTTTCAGTGAGTGTAAATTACTTCTATACTCAGAGAAAAAATGCTTAGAAGTTTACTATATAAATTCATACTTCTCAGAAAAAATGCTTAGAAGTTTACTATATAAATTCATACTTCTCAGAAAAAATGCTTAGAAGTTTACTATATAAATTCATACTTCTCATTCATACTTTTACTATATAAATTCATACTTCTGTACTCAGAGAAAAAATGCTTAGAAGGTTACTATATAAATTCATACTTCTCATACTTCTCAGGGCGCCTGGCTGTCTCAGTCGGTGGAACACACCAACTCTTGATCTTGGGGTCATGAGTTCGAGCCTTGCATTGGGCAGAGAGAGTACTTTAAAAGAGTATTACATACGTACATACATACACGCATATATTCATTAACTAATTCGTACTTCTCTTTTCCCTTAAAACGTAAGTGAGGAAGGTTTGGCAAAGTCCCTGCATGAATACATTTCTCGGGGGCTCATCCTTCAGTGTCCCAGTCATGGTGTGAGCCATGGGTGTTATTTTCCCCTTCAGTTTTACAGACCAGGAGCCTCAGAGTCCCCAGAACATTTGGCCCCATGGGTAGGGCCACCATGCAGTCCTCACTTCTTTAGTTTTATTTATTTATTTTTTAATGTTTCTTTTTGAGAGAGGGAAAGGAGAGACAGAGCATGAGTGGGGGAGGACAGAGAGAAAGGGAGACACAGAATCCAAAGCAGGCTCCAGGTTCTGAGCTGTCAGCACAGAGCCTGACGTGGGACTCGAACTCACGAACCTGAGAGATCATGACCTGAGCTGAAGTCAGATGTGTAACTGACTGAGCCACCCAGGTGCCCCCATGCGGTCCTCACTTCTGAGTTCCTTCCCCGACCCCAGAGCCGCCTCCATAGGCAGTGGTGGTTAGCTGGCCATGCTCTCTGAGCCTGCTTTGCGTGTGGCTGTCCACGCCCTATGCCCTTGTCCCTGAGAGGTCCCTCTTCTCCGTGCCTCTCCCAGGGAGCATCCTCCCTTTGCCGCTAGGGGTTGGAACTAGCATTCTGCTGCCTAAATAGTGTGTCTTTTCAGGCCTGAAAAAGATTCTGGAGGTGGGGGGCTCTGTGCAGGACCCTCCTGGGGAACTCATGGTGACGGCGAACAGCCGCATGAGCGCCTCCGTCCTCCTCAGCAAGCTTTTCGATGACCTGAAGTGTGATGCTGAGAGGGAGAATTTCCACCGACTCTGCGAAAACTACATCAAGTAAGGGAACTGGCCCCTTGTCTCATTGCCGGGGGCTCCGACAGGAGTCCTGACCCCTCAGGGAAGGGTGGCAGGGAAAGGTTTTCAGCAGGGAGAGCAGCCTGGGGGAGGCCTAGCCGGGGACAGGGACACTTCTTTTCCCAAAGTGGCCTCCCCGGGGACGTTCTATGATCCGTTCTACGATGCAGCGATGTCCTCGAGCACTCCCTGTGCTTCCTGAGCACTTGCTGTGTATCCGTTCCCACACGGTGGTGCAGCGTGATAGTCCTCCTACCCTTAAGGAGGCGACAGGTGCGGCTGAAGACACATCGTAAACTAAGCAGAACAATTTCAGGTCTTGATGAGTACAGGAAAGGCAATGGACGGTGGTGTGAGCGAGAGTAACCTATGTCAGGCATATAATCAGGGGAGGCCTGAAAGCCCAGAGAGAGAAAATGGGCAGCTGGCCTCCTGGGGAACGTCCTAGTCTTCCCATTGGTGGCTTTTCTTGCTGTTCCCGCCTAAGTAGTGCAGATGCCTGGCTGGTGGACGGGAAGGGGGGGGGGGGGGAAGGAGGGTCCCGTTATGTCAGCTTTGGTGTGACAGCTGTCACCCTGTGCCCCTCAGGAGCTGGTTTGAGGGCCAAGGGCTGGCCGGGAAGCTGCGGGCCATCCAGACGGTGTCCTGCCTCCTGCAGGGCCCATGCGAAGCCGGCAACCGGGCCCTGGAGCTGAGTGGCGTCATGGAGAGCGTGATCGCTCTGTGTGCCTCTGAGCAGGAGGAAGAGCAGCTGGTAGCCGTGGAGGCCCTCATCCACGCGGCCGGCAAGGCCAAGCGGGCCTCGTTCATCACTGCCAACGGCGTCTCGCTGCTGAAGGACCTGTATAAGCGCAGCGAGAAGGACAGCATCCGGATCCGGGCGCTGGTGGTGAGACGTGCCGGCCTGGGCTGGGCACACGGGTGGGTGGGCAGGCGGGGGTATTGGGTGGCCCGTATCTCAGGGTGCGGCTCCGGCACGTGCTGGTGAAAATGTGGGATGTGCGCGGCCTCGTCGAGGCCGGAGGCATGAGCCCTGGCTCCTTCTACCACGCGGCTCATGGGCTCATGGTCCAGTCGGGGAGATGAGCCTCGTCCTGAGAGGACTCATGCCGCCCCCTGGAGGTGGTAGGAGAAGCTCCAAGAGGAGATGGTGGAGGAGGAAGAGGACCGCCGGGCCAGGCTAGTCAGAGGGGCCATGCGGAAAGGCGGGGCCTGCAGGCGGCCCCAGGTGCTGGTGGCTTGAGCACTGGATGGCCTCCATGCAGCTTGGGAAAGCCAGTCCTCCTCCTTGGGGAGGCCTGAAAACCCAGAGAGAGAAAATGAGATTAGTCTCGGACTTCTCCATCCCGGGAGGATGTTGCCTTGGCCGAGGCACCCGTCTTCTCGCCACACGTGTCATAACTCCACCTGCAAAGAGCTCTTTGTCTGACACGGAAATGAACAGAGCAAGTCCAGGGGTAGATCTGGAGGGGCCGGGATCCAGGCCTGCGCAGGGGACGATACGCCAGTCTCTCCAGATGCGTGTCACGTGGCCACCCCCGTAGCTGATTTGCTGCCGGTGCTGCAGGTGGTAGCCTGGGGTGGATGTGCGTGGCCTCCAGAGGGCCGGGCAGAATGTCAGGGAGAGAGCCGGGCTCAGAGGAGCCCAGCTCTGCCTCCATCCCCCGAGACCGACAGCTGGTTCTCGCCGCCTCCTCCAGGGGCTGTGCAAGCTCGGCTCGGCTGGAGGGACGGACTTCAGCATGAAGCAGTTTGCCGAAGGCTCTACTCTCAAACTCGCCAAGCAGTGTCGAAAGTGAGTTATTTGGTGTTGCCGTGGCTCCCCACCTTCGAGAGAAAGGTCTGGGTGGAGGGTGGCACCTCCTCATGACTCTGCTCTCCTCCAGGCAGACCCTCCCGGATCCTGCCACGTGAACTGCTTCGTGCGTGGGGGGGTGCACAAGCCTGTGGCTTTGCCCGCTCGGTCTTGGCGGCCCCTTCCCCCAGCCCTTCTGATGGTCATCCGCCGCCCCACATGTCCCTAGGTGGCTGTGCAATGACCACATCGACGCAGGCACCCGGCGCTGGGCAGTGGAGGGCCTGGCCTACCTCACCTTCGACGCCGATGTGAAGGAAGAGTTCGTGGAAGATGAGGCCGCCCTGAAGGCTCTGTTCCAGCTCAGCAGGGTAGCTCGTGGCTTCCTGTAGTCCTCTGGGAACAGCGTCTAGGATTAGAACTTACCGAGCTCTTTTGGCAGGCCTCGGCCAAAGGCTCTTGTGGCCTCGGATGGGTGGGGAGGGCTGGCAGCCCGCGTGGGTGCTCCGTGGCGTAGACCTGCTGGGCTGCACCTGCAGCGTCAGACAGGATGGATGGTCTCTTTGGAGGAGTTCGGGGGGTCGGGTGTGTGAGCTCCCAAAGTCTGGGGCCAGCTTGGGCCTGGGAGGTTCCCACGTTCATCCCGGTGCCCGAGCGGTCCCGCTGGGGGTAGAGTCGGTGGCCTGGGCAGCATTTGTCCCATGCTCCTTTGCCCCGGGATGGCCGGCTGACCGCCCCTCTGCTGCCGGCAGTCCGAGGAGAGGTCGGTGCTCTTTGCGGTGGCCTCGGCACTGGTGAACTGCACCAACAGCTACGACTATGAGGAGCCGGACCCCAAGATGGTGGAGCTGGCCAAGTACGCCAAGCAGCATGTTCCGGAGCAGCACCCCAAGGTGAGCGAGCCTGAGAGGCTTTGGGGGCCTCTGTGCCTTTGGGACCAGTTGACCTGGGGCATCCACAGCAGCTTAAACTTCCGTGTGAGCAAGTTTCTTTCCCTTTGTACTCCTGTTCATCAGTTTGTGCTGTACGGAGGGTCCCCCTTTTCCTGTCCAGCCAGCCAAGGCTCTTCTGCTAATAAGCTGCCTCCCCACCCAGGACAAAGCAGGTTTCGTGCGGGCTCGGGTGAAGAAGCTGCTGGCGGCGGGCGTGGTGTCGGCCATGACGTGCATGGTGAAGACCGAGAGCCCCGTGCTGACCAATTCCTGCCGAGAGCTGCTCTCCAGGTGAGGCCGCCTCGGCGCAGCCAGAAGCCTCGAGACGGTCCGTGTAACTGCAGAGGAGCAGGTCCCCGGGGCTGCGGGCCTCTGGGAGTGAGGGGCCACCGTGTAGCTTCCTGCCTTCGCTGAGCCCAGACGGTGCGGTGTGAGCCAGAGCCCCGGCCCCCGCCCACCTTCACCCTCTCCCCGCAGGGTCTTCCTGGCTTTGGTGGACGATGTAGAAGACCGCGGCACTGTGGTTGCTCAGGGAGGGGGCAAGGTAAGCTTGCACGCTCCTTCCTGGTGGTCTGTAAAACGTGAGTCAGCGGCCGCCACACTGGAGACGAGGCCGGGAGGCATTACGAATGACCGGCAGGAACATCCTCCTGCCGAGTGAGTGATGCCGACGAGGGCAGGTTTGTGCCGATTCAGGTCCCAAGTTCTCCTCCTCTCCCTCGTGTCACTGACCTGCATGGTCTGGGGCCCAGCACAAGCCATGGCTGGCCCTTAATAGGTGTTTCCCGAAGTGTTTGGGCAGCTTAAGGGGATGCCTGGGAGACATGAAGAGATCTGAGCAATGTGGTCAAGCCCGGGGGAGGAGAGAGGCGAGCACCTGGTCAGGGCTCAGGGCCTGGTGGTTTGGGCCTGACCTGCTAGGACACATCTCGGACACTCATGGGCTTGTCCCCACAGGCTCTGCTCCCACTGGCCCTGGAAGGCACTGATGTGGGGCAGACAAAGGCTGCCCAGGCTCTTGCCAAGCTCACCATCACCTCCAACCCAGAGATGACTTTTCCTGGAGAGCGGGTATGTGTCCTGCTGCCCCAGCCCTGGCCTCTCCTCCACCTCTCACTGGGCCCTGGTGGCCTCTGACCTGGGCTGTGGCTCCTCCTTGGGACTGACAGGACGTGGCAGCTTTGCTGAGCCCTGGTGTGGGGAGGGTGGCCTTCTCTCTGAGGGCGGGCTCTGCCCCTGAGGGCGGTGGGGGCGGGGCGAGTGGCCCTGACAGGTGGATGTATCACAGATCTACGAGGTGGTCCGGCCCCTCGTCTCCCTGTTGCACCTCAACTGCTCAGGCTTGCAGAACTTCGAGGCACTCATGGCTCTGACCAACCTGGCGGGGATCAGTGAGAGGCTCCGGTAAGGTCCTTCGGGACAGGGGGCCTGGGCAGGGAGGGCATTTACCCCAGGACTGCACTTGACAGCGTGAAGAGCACTCTTGGGTCATTGCTTTATTTGAGCCTCGCGGTGACCTCTGTGTATTATGTAGCTGGGGAGACAGGCCAGTTTTGACTAGGCCAGCGTTCCACGAGTGGGCAAGGCATTGGGCAGCGACAGTGCGAGCTCTAGAGTCAGACCGCCCAGGTTTATTAAATCCTGACTTCACTGGTTACCGGTGTGCAACCTCAACCTCAAACGAGTGCTGCTCTGTGCCTCCGTTTTCCTTCTGGGAAATGGGATGGTTATAGTACCCATAGGTACTACAGGGGTAGTAGCAAGGAGAGGTAAATGAGAAAACGCAGGCAAAAGCACTTAGTACACAGAACGTGGCTCCCAGCAACGTGCCCAGTCAACATGTGTCAGCTGTTGCTACTAATTGTGATATTGGCCCTATTATCCACGACTCAGCCTTGGTCTCTTCTTGTGCAAAACAGTTATAATCATACCTGCACCTACACCATAGGGCCGTGGTGAGAACTAAGAAAGATAGTCCAAGTTCGGGGCCAGGGTAGGTGCTTAAATGTTAGCTGTTAGCATCACCATCACCAGCCCCCTGGTCTCCTAACTCCTACTGTAGAGCATTTTCCACGGTCCCATGCTGTCCCCCAGGCCTGCTTAAGAAGCTGGAAAGCAGTGCCATTCATACCTGGTGCAGGAGGGTCTTTGAATACCCCCTGGGAAATCCTTGGCCTGGGGCTCGATTGTATGGGGACGCTGGGGTGGGGGAGGTGGATGCGGAGGCTCACCTTTCCACCCTCGGCCCTACAGGCAGAAGATCCTGAAGGAGAAGGCCGTGCCCATGATTGAGGGCTATATGTTCGAGGAGCACGAGATGATCCGCCGGGCAGCCACGGAGTGCATGTGTAATTTGGCTATGAGCAAGGAGGTGAGGGCTGGTCTGCAGAAGTACCTGTGTCCCGCCAGGCTTTGCCCCAGCCGACTCCGTCCCCTCCCCTCTTCTGGCTGCAGGTGCAGGACCTGTTTGAAGCCAAGGGCAACGACCGGCTGAAGCTGCTGGTGCTGTATAGCGGGGAGGACGACGAGCTGCTGCGGCGGGCAGCTGCTGGGGGCCTGGCCATGCTCACCTCCATGCGGCCCTCCCTCTGCAGCCGCATCCCCCAAGTGGTCAGTGCCTCGGTGTGGGAGGGAAGGTGGGCCAGGAACTCCTTGCATGCTGGCGGTTGGTGGGGTGTGGGGGGGATCCCAGGGCACGCAGATGTGCTTCTGCCAGGGTTGAGCCTGTCGCTCGGTGGTGGCACTGCCCTGTTTCCCGCAGACCACGCACTGGCTGGAGATCCTGCAGGCCTTGCTTCTAAGCTCCAACCAGGAGCTGCAGCACCGGGGTGCCGTGGTGGCACTGAACATGGTGGAGGCCTCGAAAGACATAGCCAGCAGCCTGATGGAGAGCGAAGTGCTGGAGATCCTGTCGGTGCTGGCTAAGGGCAAGGAAAGCCCTGTCACAAGGGCTGCCGCAGCTTGCCTGGCAAAAGCGGTGGAATACGGGCTTATCAAACCCAACCAGGATGGAGAATGAGGGGCTGCCTCATGCACACGTCACCTGTTGCAGCAGAGGAGTGGGGACATACGCAGCTTGGGCTGGTGGGGGCTGAGATGCTGCACACTGGCTTGTCTGTAGCTGCCCTTTGACGTCCTCTGCTAAGTCAGGGACCACCTTCAGTCACAGCCCTGCTCTGCCAGCACTGCCTCCAGCCTCACGCAGCAGAGCCCTTTTCCTGTACTACTGTAGAGAGCTGGGAATGGGGAAGGTGCATCCTAACCCAGCCTGTGGGTTCCCGGCATTGGGAAAGGGCGCATCAAGCAGCCTCACCAGCTGGGAGCAACTCCCGAGCCTGCTAGCGGGACTGCCTCGACCCTCTAAGTACAGGACGTGAAATGTGTGCCCTGTCCCGAGGCAGGGAGGGCTGGCTGTGAGCCAGGCCTGGTTGAGTCTACAGCGGAGCTACACAGCACAGCCCCCTGGACGGAGGGAATCCAATGGCTTCTCCACCCTGGAGCCTGCCGAGTTGCTTTTTAATTCTGCTCGAGGGTCAAGGGGTAAACCTAGGAAGCTGATAAAAATCTGTTCCGTCGCTTGGGAATAAATGGGTTTGGACTCCTAGATGCTGCCCCTTCAATATTTTTGTCTTTGTATTGAGACTTCCCAGTGGCCTCCACTCGGGCCTTGCTCTGGATTTGGGGCGGGTGTGTCCTCGGGGCATGCTCTTCCCTCCTGGAAAAAACCCTGAGCTGAAACAGGTGAGGGCAAGAGCTCCCTGACCTGCCGGGGCGGGCAGTCCGCGAGAAGCCTGCTTCCGTTCTGGGAGCCCAGACTGAGGCTCATTGGTTCACACAGATGAGTGACAGGTCCCGAGCCAATGGAAGGTTAAGCTCGCCGAGGCTCCCGCCTAGTACGGCTGCTTCCTGTCGGGCATCGGTCCGCCGCGTGTGGGTGAGCTGCCGCGGTCCCGGAGTGAGGGGAATGACAGGGAGCACGTGTCTCCGCAGTGGCTCCTCGCCAGCCCTTCGACTTGGATTCTGACCCGAGTTCCGCGGCCCCGCGCGTGGCTGCGTAGGGCGGGGCCGTCCGACCCGACCTCTGTCTCGGGCCCGCGCCCACCGGAGGTTACCTCGTTCACACCGAGGGCGCAGCGGCCCAGCGCAAGCCCCGGGGCCGGCTTGACGGAACTCGAGCTGGACAGACCGCAGCTCTGACCGCGGCTGGCGAGGTGAGCGCCGCCCCGAACGGACGTCACCTTCGTCGCCGGCGATTGGCCGGGGGAGGCTGCGGCAGCCAATGGGCGCCTCGCTCGGGGCGCGGCTCTTCAAACCTTTCCTCCGCGGCGGCTGTCAGCCGGGTCCTTCCAGGGCCTGGCACGCCGTTCCTGGACGGCTGCCCTGCTCCCCCGCTTTTCCTCCCTCTAGAGTGCTGGTCGGAAGGAGCTGCCCGAGAGGATGGAGGGCACAGGGTCAGGAACGAGGTCAGAGACTCCCTTGGGTTGGGACTACACGGAAGGGATTAGGAACCCAGGTCCGGGTCAAGGAGGTTTGGTCGCAGAAGGGACCCAGTAGCTGACTTACAACGCTTGAAAATGTGAAATTCTGATCAGGCCGAGCATGCTGTACGGAAGAAGCGGCGTTGCTTTTGTAACCATTGAACTGTGGATTTGTCTCCCCTCTATGTGTGAGCTCCTCGGGGACAGACAGCTGTCTTTCTCATCGGCCCCGAGCAAGGAATCAATAAATGCCTGTAGAACGAATAAATGACTAGGTGAGGTCCAGTTGAAATTATTTTTATATAGGTCCCTGGAAAACCAGTACCACTGGTGTTTTTTAAATCCACTCTAAGTACTGGATTTAATAAACCAGTACTTCCCTTGTGCCTATCGTGATATGTGCCAGTACTTAAACCCGTTTTTCCATCTGTTCCACGCAGACGGGGTAGGTACAGACAGCGCCCTTTCCTACCCCTTGCTTTTGTAAAACGGAAGAAACGGAATCGGACTCAGCTTAATTGGCCAAGGACACAGACACGGCCACCTGCAGAGGCAAACGCGTGAACCCTGGAGCTGGTTGTAACCTGCACAGGGCACTGTCTCCCAAGCGCTCCGCTTTGCGCTGGTGGGAGGAGCACAGTGTGGTTGTAAAGCTACTTTCTCTGGGAGTCTCCTCTGTCAAATGGGAATTCTGGTTCCCAAGATTACACGGGATAACGTGCCTGACACTGGGAATTTGGAGCTGGAGGTGCTCAGATCCTAGGCCAACGTCTAAGGGAGAGGCCACTTAAATACCTGGTGCCCACTCTGGGCGACGCCGAGCTTGCTTGAGTCCAAGGGAGGACAGGGAAAGTGCCTCCATTCTCGGCAGCCCCTGAATCTGGTGGGATTCCTAACCCTGTCCCGCCGCCCACCCCATTCAGGTGGCGGCCAGCAGAGGGCGCCGCCCGAGCATGGCCGAGGAGCGCCGAGGATCCTGGTTCGGCTTCGGTTTCTGCGGCTTCGGGCAGGCGCTGGGCTCGGGGCGCGGGCGCCAGGTGCACAGCCCCGAGCCGCTGCAGACCCCGGGCGAGGGCGAGGGCACGGACGTCTGCCGCGTGAGCGCGAGCTGGAGCTACACCGCCTTCGTGACCCGTGAGCGTCCCCCCCCACCGCCCCCCCCCATCTGGTCACGACCCCGGGTGAGTGGCCTACCCGCTCCCCAGCCCCCTCTCCGTCCCCACAGGTGGAGGCCGGCTGGAGCTGTCGGGCTCCGCGGGCTGCGCGGCGGGCGGCTGCAGGGACGCGTGGGCCTCGGAGGCGCTCCTCGTGGTGCTGCGCGCCGGGCCGGGACGCGGGTCCGGGACGGAGCTGCAGGCCTGGGCGCCGGGTTCGGCGCTGAGCGGAGAGCCCCTGTGGGCCCACACCGTGGGGCCGGAGGCCGAGGGGGAAGACGCACCGGGCGGTGAGCCCCAGGCCGGGGCCCTGCCCCTGTTGCCCGGCGGGCGGGCCTACGTGAGTCCGCGGCCGCCCTTCTACAGCCCTCTGGCCCCCGAGCTGCGGGCGCGCCGGCTGGAGCTGGGCGCCGAGCACGCGTTGCTGCTGGACGAGGCGGGCCAGGTGTTCTCCTGGGGCCAGGGCCGGTGAGTGGGGGGCGTGGCCAGGTGTGGCCCGTGGGCCTCTTGCGGGGGCGGGGGCGGGGGCGGGGGCAGATAAACGTGGCTCCGCGTGGGAGGTGACCGTGTGGGGGCAAGCCGAGTGTGATTGCGGTAAGGAAGGGGAGACCTGACCGGGGTCTCCCTTGCTCAGGCATGGACAGCTGGGCCACGGGACTCTGGAGGCCGAGCTGGAGCCGAAGCCGCTGGAGGCGCTGCAGGGCGTACCCATGGCTGAGGTGGCTGCAGGGGGCTGGCACTCCGTGTGTGTGAGTGGTAAGTGACCTAGCGCCTCTCCAGACAAACTCGGGGGCTCCGAGGCTCCAAACCTTTCTTCTTTTCCGGTGTGGGTGGGTAGCCTAGCCGGGCCTCCTTCCAAGTTCATCCTGCGTTAATCAGCTCAGTCATTCGGGACTCCTACATGCCTTTCAAATTCAGCCCCTCTCGGGCACCTGGGTGGCTCGGTCCGTTAAGCATCTGACTCTTGATATCGGCTCACGTCATGATCTCAGGGTTTGTGAGATGGTGCCCGGCGTCTGGCTCTGTACTGACAGCGTCGAACCTGCTTGGGATTCTCTGTCTCACTCTCTCCCCCTCTGTCCCCCCCCCCTCACCCCCCCCCCCCACTCCTGTACAGGAGTGCATGCTCAAGCACTCTCTCCCAGAAATAAATAAAACACTAAAAAAAAATTCAGCCCCTCTGCCACAGCCATTACCCACTCACACCGGTACTGTTGCAGTTGTTTTCTACCTTCTGTAGAGTGGGTGATTATATTTGAAAAGTGCTTGAAACACTGGCATAGATCGAACGCTTGATAAAAACAAGCTACAGTCGTTAGTGGGTTTTTACAGGAGGGCCATTGCTCCAGCCAGCAAACTGTAGTGTTGTGGGAGACGGGGAGGTGAGAGCTTCCAGAAAAGGCCTTCAAGGGTACCTGGGAGGGGGAGGGCGGATTAACAAAGGGATGTTAACAAAGGGCTCAGTGGGTTTGAAAGGGAAACGTTGGGAACTTCCAAGGGCACATTTCTGAAGTGTGTGTTGTGGGACGTTCCGTGAAAGGGAAGTTTGTGCAAAATGACCTCCAACGAAGTTGCGGACCAAAGAAAAGGCCTAGTCCAGCTTGACGAGAAACAGTTCACTTCTGGACGTGTGTGGTGGGCAGCTGCAAGTCGGCTGCGACCCCACCTCCCACCCCAGCCCTCGAGGCTGGGGAGTCCACGCTGGGGGACCACCTGGAGGAGACTGAGAATAGTTAAGTGTCAGATTCCTTTCCAGAGCAGATCCAAAGACCTTACGCCCCAAGGCTGTTCTTAAGGGCTCTTGTGTGCGTGATCTAAAAAAGAATGTGTCAGGGAGCTGTGCTCAAGAAGGCTTCAGGCCACAGGGCTGTTGTCATGGCAGGTTTGTCCAAGATGGTGTTAGTCCAGGGGCGCCTAGGGGGCTCAGTCAAGCGTTTGGCTCAGGTCATGATCTTATGGTCCGTGAGAGGGAGCCCCGCGTTGGGCTCTGCACTGACAATGCAGAGCCTGTTTGGGATTCTCTCTCCCCCTCTCCTTGCCCCACCCCCACTCGTCTCACTCTAAATAGATAAAAAGAAAGAAATAAAAGACCAGGAAACTGCTGGGGGCTGAGGGAGGCTCTGCCCCGTGCTAACTTGGGCAGGGCAGGCATTTGTTGTCCCCAGGGAGCTAGAGGGCACGAGGGAGTTTGGATGGATTCAGGGGTCCTTGGAGGTTGTGGGGGGTTTACAGTCTATTTGATGGGTCCCCTTTATCTCTTTTTCAGAGACTGGCGATATTTATATCTGGGGCTGGAACGAATCCGGGCAGCTGGCCCTGCCCAGCAGGAGCCTGGCAGAGGTTGGCAAGACCGCTGCAGGGGAAGGTGAGCGTCAGTTCTATGCGTGTTTCTGTCAGTCCCGACTCCTGGCCACGTGCTGGCCTGAGACCCCACGGTGTTCAGAAGGGACACATGACAACGTGGGACCCCAGGCCCCGCTGCAGGACCCTTGGCCCCTAGGGACGGGGGAGCGGAGAGGCTGGTGCGTCAACACCACACTTCCTGTGGACCTGTCGAGCCCAGCACGTCCTGGGGGTGCGGGCGGTGGACAGAAGGTGCTCCATGGTGCTTTTGTGCCAGAGGAGCTAATGTGTGGGTAAGGGGTAGGTCCGTGCTCCCTGTGAACTGCCATTATCCTCATCACGCTCCCTGCTTCCCTGAAGCCAGTGGACTGAAGGAAGACGGTTGTGACGTGAGGACAGCCGAGGGTGAGAGTGGAGGCCTGGCCCCCTTCATAGCCATCCAGCCCTTCCCCGCTTTACTGGATCTCCCCCCGGGCACAGATGCAGTCAAGGCCAGCTGTGGATCCCGGCACACAGCAGTGGTGACCAGTGAGTGGGGCTGGGCGGGCTGGATCACAATGGAGCAGGAAGTCCCTCTTCCCGGTCCCACACCCGCTCCGGGAAAGAGTGTGATCACCTTAAACACTGCTATTTTCAGGGTCTTTGACAAGTGCTGAGTAGCTGCCTCACTTCAGTGACTGCGGCCCCAGCCCCCGCGGGGTGTCAGCAGTAGGTCCCCAGCCGGCAGACCCCGAAGGTCCCCCCTCCTAGAGGGAGGCTAGTGTTGGCCTCCTTTGTCTGAGAGCAGAGCCTGCCCAGTCCAGCCTCTAAGACTCCTGAACTCGGTAGCTGTGAGATGTAGCCCCTCAGCTGGCAGAAATGAAGGTAGACTGGTTCAGCCTGTGTCCTTTGTCACCCTGAGTGCCATCACACAGTCGTTAGAGAGTATGTTTTGCTGTGCCCAGCAGAGCTCGTGACACGTACAAGGTGCTGGCTGGGGGTTGTGGCGGGCTGTGTAGACAAATGCCTTGTGACAGCCCCTTCCTGTCTTTCTGGTTGTAGGAACGGGGGAGCTCTACACCTGGGGCTGGGGTAAGTAAGGGCTTGCTCGGGTGATGCTTGAGCCAGTGGAAGGAGAAGGGACTGGGAAGGAGAGGGCAGGAGACAACAGCCATGCAGCCGTGAGGAAGCAGGGGCCTCGGCCTGACCACTGGGGAGTCAGGGACTGAACTGTGTATCCCCTTGTCCAGAAGCGGCCCAAGCACACCAAAGCTCAGAGACCGGACAGGAGAAAAAGAGACGCTGTTAGTACTTCCCATTTATCTTTCTGAAAAATTGTCTTAAGGGAATAGTTGGGCGGCGTTGATGACCCGTCTGTTGGTCTGCACCGGGCAGAAAAAAAGGTTCCAACAGAAATCTCTGCTCCGAGTATCTGGGGCGAGGAGCAGGCTGCCCAGAAGAGCATCTTGCCTGGAATGGCTGGTGGCAGCTGCCCCCTTGGGGGCCTGGGGGTTCGCCTGGCCCTGAGGCCTCTGTGGCCTGGTCTCCTGATCTCCCAGAGCAGACCCCAGCGGAATGAAGGATTAGACCCAGCACTTTGGTGCATGGACTGAATTTCCTTCCTGGAGGGGGGGCAGCCCCAAGGTCGAGCGGCAAGGATGGCCAAGGGGCTCGTTTCACTTTAGGTAAATACGGACAGCTTGGCCACAAGGACACGAGCAGCTTGGATCGGCCCCGCCGAGTGGAGTATTTTGTAGACAAGCGGCTCCAGGTAAGGGCTGTGAGCTGTGGGCCCTGGAACACCTACGTGTATGCTGTGGAGAAAGCGGAGGGCTGATGGCTCCAGATAAGGGCATAAGAAATGTACAGTAAATTCTACAGTTAACATCTGCGAAACTCCCACCCCCGGCAAGGAAGCCAGCAGCCCAGATGCCCGCACCCGCCCCTCCCGCCTCACCTTAGGGCCGTGCCTTCCACTTTGTCCTCATGTTAGAAACACCTGGGAGCTTTGGAAGGGAAGCCCAAGGCCAGCACTGCAGACGCTGTGGGATCAGACCCTCCACGTGGGGAGTCTAGGCTGGGGTAGATTTTAAAGCTCCCCCACCTGACCCAAGGTGACTGAATGTAGGGTGGAGATTGGGAACCACTGGGGGTCATCTTTTGTTACTCCCTCCCCTGTTCTCTCTTAGAATTGTGTCACCTTTGCGCGTGTCCTTATATGATAGTTTGTCTGCTTTTGAACTTTATGTAAATGGAACCATTCTGCGTATGTTCCTTTGTGTTTTGTTTTTTCATTGAACACGGTATGATCCATGCATGTGGTGTCCTGTGTGCGGTTCGTTCATTTTTATTGTTATGCGGGCTTCCATCATGTGAAGCCAACACAGGGCTTGAACAAACCTTGAGATGATGACCTGAGCCAAAATCAAGAGTCAGACACTTCACTGAGCCACCCAGGTGCCCCAAAACTTTTTACCTATTGAACAATGATTCCCTACTCTCCCTTGGAAACTACCATTATACCTTCTGTCTTTCTGATTCCGATTAGTCTAAGTACCTCATATAAATGAGATCTTATATATTTTTTTGTCACTAGCTTCTATTACTTAGTATAATGTCCTCAAGGTTCATCCATGTTCTAGCATATTGCAGGATTTCCTTTTTAGGCCAGAGGAGTATTCCATCTCCTGTACATACCACATTTTGTTTATCCGCTCCTCAGTTGATGGTCGCAGGGTTGCTTCTGTGTTTCAGCTGTTATGGATAATGCTGCTATGAACATAGGTGTACAAATAGTTCTTTGGGGCTCTGTTTCCGATTCTTTTGGGGGAATACTCAGAAGTGGAATTTCTGGGTCATATGGTAATTCTCTTTAATTTTTTGATGAGCCTACATACTGCTTCCCACAGACGCTATACCATTTCCTTAACCTTTTTTTAAGATTTTATATATTTTAATATTTATTATTTTGAAAGAGAACAAGCTGGAGAGGGGGAGAGAGAGAGAAAGAGGGAGAGAGAGAATCCCAAGTAGGCTCCATGCTGTCAGTGCAGAGCCAGACCCGGGGCTTGAACGCAGGAACTGTGAAATCATGACTTGAGCTGAAACCAAGAGTCGGATGCTTAGCCACCCAGGTGCCCTTAAGATTTTATATATTAAAAAAAATTTTTTAATGTTTATTTTTGAGAGAGAGCATGAATGGGGGAGGGGCAAGGATAGGGGGACAGAGGATTGAAGCAGGCTCTGTGCTGACAGCAAGCCCAAAGTGGGACTCGAACTCATGAACCATGAGATCATGACCTGAGCCGAAGTCAGACCCTCAACTGACTGAGCCGCCCAGGTGCCCCAAGATTTTATATATTTTTTTGGGTAATCTCCACTCCCAACGTGGGGCTTGAGCTCACAATCTTGAGATCAAGAGTCGCGCCCTCCGCTGAGTGAGCCAGGAGCCCGGTATCGTTTTTAGTTCCTGCAGCAGTGCACGAGCTTTCGATTTTTCCACCTCCTTGCCCGACACTTGTTTTCTGTTGTCCTTGATAATCACCATCCTAATAATGGTGTAAGGTGCGATCTCCTTGTGATACTGATTTGCATTTCCCTAATGATCAGCGATGTGGAGCATCTCATGTGCTTATTGGCCATTCATGTATCTTTGGAAAAAGGTCTATTCAAGTCCTTTGGACATTTTGAATTGCGCTATTTGATTTTTGTTGAGTTTTAGGAGTTCCCTATGTATTGTGGATATTAATTCCTCATCAGATATGTGATTTGGAAATATTTTCTCCTGAGGGTTGCTGTTTTACTCTTGTGCATAGGGTCTGGTGATGTGTAAAAAAAAAAAAAAGTTTTAATTTTCATGAAGTCCGACTTGTTTTCCATTTGTTGCCTGTGCCTTTGGTGTCCTATTAAAGAAATCATCGCCAAATCCAACGTCCTGAAGCTTTTTTCCTATGTTTTCTTCCAAGAGTTTTATTGTTTTAGGAGCTGCATTTAGGTCCTTTCTTCATGTTGAGTTAATTTACAGGTCTGGTATTAGGTAAGGATCCAACTTCGTTCTTTTGCACGTGATTGTCCAGTTTTCCCGGCACCATTTGTTGAAAAGACTGTTCTTTTCCTATGGGCTGGTCTTGGCACCCTTGTCAAAAATCACTTGCAAGGGTTCCCTTCTGGGCTCTCTGTTCTGTTCCATCGATCTCTATATCTGTCTTTATGCCAGGGCCACACCGTTGTGATGGCTGTAGCTTTGTGTAGTAGCTTTTGAAATCAGGAAGTATAGGGGCGCCTGGGTGGCACAGTCGGTTCGGCGTCTGACTTCAGCCAGGTCACGATCTCGCGGTCCGTGAGTTCGAGCCCCGCGTCGGGCTCTGGGCTGATGGCTCAGAGCCTGGAGCCTGTTTCCGATTCTGTGTCTCCCTCTCTCTCTGCCCCTCCCTCGTTCATGCTCTGTCTCTCTCTGTCCCAAAAATAAATAAACGTTGAAAAAAAAAAAATCAGGAAGTATGTCCTCCACTTTTGTTTTTCTATTTCAAGAATGTTTTGGGGGTGGGGTGCCTGGGTGGCTCAGTCGGGTAAGCATCTGAGGATTCTTGATTTCAGCTCGGGTCATGATCTCGTGGTTTGTGGGTTTGAGTCCTGCGTTGGGCTCTGCACTGACAGCATGGAGCCTATTTGGGATTCATATTTTCTCTCTTGCTCGCTCTCAAAATAAATTTTCAAAAAGGCGGGGGGAGTGCCTGGGTGGCTCAGTCAGTTAAACGTCTGACACTTGGTTTCAGCTCAGATCATGATCTCATGGGCTATTTGCTGACAGTGCGGAGCCTGTGTGGGATTTTGTCTCTCCTCTCTCTCTGTCCCTCCCTTGCTTGTGCCCCCCTCTCCCAAAATAAACTTTGAAATGTTTGGGGAGCACCTGGGTGGCTCAGTTGGTTGAGCATCCAACTCTTGATTTTGGCTCAGGTTATGGTCCCAGGGTCATGGGTCAGGCTCTTAAAAAAAAAAAAAAAAAAAAAAAAAAAAAAAAAAAAAAAAAAAAGAGGAAAAAAAAATTTTTTGACTATTCAGGGTCCCTTCAGGAATGCATGTAAATATTAGGATGGGTTTTTTTGTTTTTTTGTATTTTAAAGTTTATTGGGGCCCCTGGGTGGCTCAGTCAGTTAAGCATCTGACTTCGGCCCAGGTCATGATCTCACGGTCTGTGAGTTCGAGCCCCGCATCAGGCTCTGTGCTGACAGCTCGGAGCCTGGAGCCTGCTTCGGATTCTGTGTCTCCCTCTCTCTCTATCCCTCCCCTGTTCATGCTCTGTCTCTGTCTCAAAAGTAAATAAATGTTAAAAAATAAAGCTTATGTATTTATTTTGAGAGACAGAGTGCATGTGTATGCACAAGCAGGGGAGGGACTGAGAGAAGGAGGGAGAATCCCAAGCAGGCTCCACACTGTCAGCACAGAGCCAGATGCAGGGCTTGAACTCATGAACTGTCAGATCATGATCTGAGCTGCAATGCAGAGTCGGTTGCTCAACTGAGCCACCCAGGCACCTTGGGTTTTCCTATTTCTGCAAAAATGTCACTGGGATTTTGATAGGGATTGTATTGAATCTGTAGATCACTTTTGGTAGTATTGACATGTTTGCGATATTAAATCTTTCCATGAACATGGGCTGTATCTCCGTGTATATATGTCTTTTTAAATTATTTTCAGCAGCGTTTTGTAGTTTTCGTTGTACAGGTCTTTCACCTTCTACGTATTTTATTCTTTCTGATTTTATTGTAAATGGAATTGTTTTTATAATTTCCTTTTAAGATTGTTCATTGTTTGGGTATAGAAATGCACTTGATTTTTGTGTACAGCTTTGGTATCCTGTTACTCTGCTAAATTCACTTACTCTGATAGTTTCCTTGTGGATTCTAGGGTTTTCTATATAAGATCATATTATCTGCAAACAGGTAGTTTTGCTTTTTTTCCAATTTGGATGCCTTTTATTTCTTTTATTGCCTGATGACTCTGACTAGAACCTCCAGTACTGTGTTAAATAGAAGTGGTGAGAGTGGGCCTCCTTGCCTTATTCCTGATCTTAAAGTAAAAACTGTCTTTGACCATTTATTCCGTTTGCTGTGGGTTTCTCATATGCAGCTTTTATTACGTGGAGATAGTTTCCTTCTTTTCCCTATTTTATTGAGTGCTTTTATCATGAAAGGGTGTCGGGTTTTGTCAAATGCTCTTCATTGATTGAGATGATCATGTGTTTTTTTTCTTCATTTTGTTCATGTGGTGTAATCATCCATCGTCCTTGCATTCCAGGAATAAATCCTACTTGGTCTTGGTGTGTAATCCTTTTTAAATGCTGCTGAATTCTGTTTGCTTGTGTTTTGCTGAGGATTTTTGTGTCAATGTTTAAAAGGGATATTGGCGTGTAGTTTTCTTGTAATGCCTTTGGCTTTGGTGTCACAGTTATGCTGGCTTCATAGAATGAGTTGGGTAGTGCTCTCCCCGCCCCCACTTCATTTTTTTTTTGAAAAAGTTTGAGAAGCATTGGTATTAGTTCATCAAATGTTTGGTGGAATTTACCAGTGAAGCCTTCAGGTCCTGGGCTTCTCTTTGTTGGGTGAGATTTGATTACTGATTTAATGTCCTTACTAGTTATATGTCTATTCAGATTGTCTATTGCTTTGTAATTTAGTCTCAGTACGTTTTGTGTTTCTAGGAATTTGTCCATTTCTTGGAGGTTATCCAACTCGTTAGCATACAATTTTTCATAGTATACTCTTCAAATCTTGTTCATTTCTGTAGAATCAGTAGTAATGTCCCCACTTTCATTTCTGATTTAAAAAAATTTTTTTTTCAACGTTTATTTATTTTTGGGACAGAGAGAGACAGAGCATGAACGAGGGAGGGGCAGAGAGAGAGGGAGACACAGAATCGGAAACAGGCTCCAGGCTCCGAGCCATCAGCCCAGAGCCCGACGCGGGGCTTGAACTCACGGACCGCGAGATCGTGACCTGAGCTGAAGTCAGACGCTTAACCGACTGAGCCACCCAGGCGCCCCTCATTTCTGATTTTAATAATTTGAGTCTTCTCTCTTTTTTTCCTTAGTCCATCTAGCTCAAAGTTTGTCAATATTATTTATGTGTTCAGAGAACCAACTTTTGGTTTTGTTTTTCCCTATTGGTTTCCTTTATGTGTGCTGTAGTCTTTACTATTTTCTTCCCTCTGTGAGCTTTTGCTTTAGTTTTTTTTTTTTTTAATCCTAGTTTAAAGTTAGGTTGTTGACTTCAGATCTTTCTTGTTTTTAAATGTGAGCATTTATAGCTAGAAATTTCCCCCTTGACACCACGCTTGCTGCATCCCGTGAGTTCCGACTGTTGTGCTTTCATTTTCCTTTGTCTCTGTTTTCTAGTTTGCCCTGTGATTGCCTCTTTGACCCACTGGTTGCTTAAAATGTATGGTTCAACTTCCACAATATTGTGAATTTTCAGTTTTGTTATTGATTTCTAACTTCACCCTGTTGTGGTCGGAGAAGATACTGTATATGGTATCTTTATTTTTCTTAAGTTTGGAATTTAATTTGAGGATAGTCGGCATACGGCGGTATATTAGTTGCAGGTGTACAATATAGTGACTGGGCACTTCCATACGGCACCCGGTGCCCATCGTGATAAGCTCACTCCTTAATGCCGCTGCCTATTTCGCCCATTCTCCCAATCCACGTCTCCTCTGTTAACTGTCAGTTCTCTATAAAGTCTGTTTTTGGTTTGTCTTTTTTTTTTCCCTTCCTTAGCTTGTTTTGTTTCTTAAATTCCACATGAGTGAAATCATATGGTATTTGTCTTTCTCTGCCTGACTTCACGTCCCATCCTATCCTCTAGCTCCATCCATGTTGTTGCAAACGGCAAGAGCTCATTCTTTTTCATGGCAGAATAATATTCCACTGTGTATGTACACCACATCTTCTGTATCCATTCATCTGGGTTTTTTTTAATTAAAAAAATTTTTTTAATGCTTATTTCTGAGAGAGAGACAGAGACAGAGGGCAAGTGCGGGAGCGGGGAGAGAGGGAGGGAGACACAGAATCGGAAGCAGGCTCCAGGCTCCGAGCTGTCAGCACAGAGCCCGACGCTGGGCTCGAACCCACAAACCGTGAGGTCATGACCTGAGCCGAAGTCGGACGCTCAACCAACTGAGCCACCCAGGCATCCCATCTGTTTGTTGATGGACATGTGGGCTGTTTCCATAATTTGGCTATTGTACATAATGCTGCAGTCAACTTAGGGGTGCATGTATCCCTTTGAATCAATTAGTGTTTTTGTATTTGGGGGGTAAATACCCAGTAGTGTGATTTCTGGATTGTAGGGTAGTGATTTTTTTAACTTTTTGGGGACCCCCATACTGTTTTCCAGAGTGGCTGCCCCAGTTGGCGTTCCCACCCACTGTGCACAAGGGTTGGTTCTTTTTTCTCCACATCGTCGCCAACACCTGTTGTTTCTTGTGTTGTTGATTTTAGCCGTTCTGACAGGTGTGAGGTGACCTCTCCCTTGTGGTTTTGGTTTGCATTTCCCTGACGATGAATCGTGTTGAGCATCTTTTCATGTGTCTGCTGGCCACATGCATGTCTTCTTTGGAGGTAGGCTGCCTTCTAGTTTTGTTGATTGTTTCCTTCACTGCGCAGAAGGTTTTTTATTTTGATGTAGTCCCAATAGCTTATTTTTACTTCTGCTTTTATTTCCCTTGGCTCAGGAGACCTATCTAGAAAAATGCTGCCACAGCTGATGTCAGAGAAGTTATTGCCTGTGCGCTCTTCTCAGGTTTTTTAAGGGTTTAGGTCTCACATTTAATCCATTAATCCAATCTTTAATCCATTTTTTAAGTTTTTATTTACTAAGAATTTTTTTTTTTAATGCCTGTTTTTGAGAGGGAGAGACAGAGCATGAGCAGGGGAGGGGCAGAGAGAGGGAGACACAGAATCTGAAACAGGCTCCAGGCTGAGCTGTCATCACAGAGCCTGACGCGGGGCTCGAACCCACAAACCGCAAGATCATGACCTGTGCCAAAGTCGGATGCTTAACTGACTGAGCCACCCAGTTGTCCTGAGTTTATTTTTGTATAAGAAAGTGGTCCAGTTTCATTCTTTTGCATGTGGTTTCCAGTTTTACCAATGCCATTTGTTGAAGAGACTTTTTCTTGTTGCACGTGCTTTCCTGCTTTGTCAAGGATTAACAGAGCATGTAATCATAGGTTTATTTCTGGGTTTTCTATTCCGTTCCACTGATCTATGTGTCTGTTTTTTTGTGCCAGTACCGTACTGCTTTGATTACTACAGATTTGTAATATAACTTGAAGTCTGTAATTGTGATGCCTCCTGTTGTGATGGCTTTGGCTATTCTGGGTCTTGCGTGGTTCCATGCCAATTTTAGGATTGTTTATGTTCCGGTTCTGTGAAAAACGCTGTTGCTATTTTGATAGGGATTGCTCCGTATGAGGTCTTTGAGACTTAATTTGTGGCCTAATGTATGGTCTGTTGTGGAAAGTGTCCCATGTGTACCTGAGAAGAATGTGCGTGTTGCTCTCGGGCGGAGTGTTGTGCACGTGTCTGTTAGGTCTATTGGTTTACTGTGTTGTGTGAATCCTGTTTCCTTCCTTTGGTCTGGTCTGTCCGTTATTGTGAGTGGGGTACTGAAGTTTCCACCTGTTACTGTACAACCATTTCTCCCTTCAGTTCTGTCCGTTTTTGCCTCGTATATTTTGATGGTCTGTCATTAAGTGCATTTTTTACATATTTTCTTGTTGTATGGAGCCTTTTATTAATAATGTCCTTTGTTGACTCCTGTAACGTTTTTTTAATGTTTAGTCTGGAAAGACCGTGAGCGGGGGAGGGGCAGAGAGAAAAGGAGACAGAGGATCCAAAGCAGGCTCTGCACTGCCGGCAGACAGCCAGACGCAGGGATCGAACTCACAAACCGGGAGCTCGTGACCTGATCTAAAGTCGGATGCTTAACAGACTGAGTCACCCAGGCTTCCCCTTTTTTATTTAAAGTGTATTTTGTCGGGGCCGCTGGTGGCTCAGTTGGTTAAGCGTCCAGCTTCGGCTCAGGTCACGATCTCATTGTTTGTGAGTTTGAGCCCACGTCGGGCTCTGTGCTGGCAGCTCAGAGCCTGGAGCCTGCTTCGATTCTGTGTCTCCCTTTCTCTCTGCCCCTCCCCCACTCACGTTCTCTCACTCTCTCAAAAATAATTAAACATTTAAAAAGTAAAATAGGTACAGGGGCGCCTGGGTGGCACAGTCGGTTAAGCATCCGACTTCAGCCAGGTCACGATCTCGCGGTCCGGGAGTTCGAGCCCCGCGTCAGGCTCTGGGCTGATGGCTCAGAGCCTGGAGCCTGTTTCCGATTCTGTGTCTCCCTCTCTCTCTGCCCCTCCCCCGTTCATGCTCTGTCTCTCTCTGTCCCCAAAATAAATAATAAAATGTTGAAAAAAAAATTAAAAAAAAAAAAGTAAAATAAGTGCATTCGTCTCCCAGATCGTGTAGAAAACGAGATTGGGAGTTATAAACCAAAGGTACAGGAATACTAGCTTTTACGTTAGTTTTCTTTTTTTTTTTTTTAATTTTTTTAATGTTTATTTTTTGAGACAGAGACAGAGCACAAGCAGGGGAGGGACAGAGAGAGAGGGAGACACAGAATCTGAAACAGGCTCCAGGCTCTCAGCTGTCAGCACAGAGCCAGACATGGGGCTCGAACTCACAGACTACGAGATCATGACCTGAGCTGAAGTCGGACACTCAACCGACTGAGCCACCCAGGTGCCCCTAATTTTCTTTAAATGAATTAGTCTCTTAAATTACACAGACAACAAAAAAGTACAATTGCAAGCCAGACGCTACAGTAATACGAATTTTTATCATTGCCTATGTTTACCTTTACTGAGATCTTCGTTTGTTTATATGGCTTCAAGTTACCTAATGTTAAAGACGATGCCTTGTAGGTGATGATTCGCTTCTTTCTCTCTTGCTGCTTTTAAGTTTCGCTCTTTGTCTTTTGAAAATGTGACTGTGGGGGCGCCTGGGTGGTGCAGTCGGTTGAGCGTCCGACTTCAGCCAGGTCACGATCTCGCGGTCCGGGAGTTCGAGCCCCGCGTCGGGCTCTGGGCTGATGGCTCAGAGCCTGGAGCCTGTTTCCGATTCTGTGTCTCCCTCTCTCTCTGCCCCTCCCCCGTTCATGCTCTGTCTCTCTCTGTCCCAAAAATAAATAAACGTTGAAAAAAAAAATTTTTAAAAGAAAATGTGACTGTGATGTGTCTTAGCGTGGGTCTTTGAATTCATCTTACTTGGAGTTCATTGAGCTTTCTGGATGTTGATGTTTTTCTTCAAATTTGGGAAGTTTTCAGGCATTATTTCTTCAAACGTTCTTTTTGCCCCTCCCTCTCTTCTCTTTCCGGGATGCCTGTGACCTGCGCCTTGGTCCCTGTGTTGATGTCCCGTAGGTCTCTGAGGCTCTGGTCACCGTTGCCTAGCCATTTTGTTTTCTCCCCCTTCCTCAGCCTCGGTCATTGCCATCGCCGTGTCTTCAATACCTGACTCTTGGCCCTGCCTGCTCAGGTCTGCCTTTGAATCCCTCTAGTGAAGTTTTCATTCAAGTTACTGTGCTTCTCAGCTGCAGAGATTCTTCCTGGTTTCTTTTTCGGTTTTCTGTCTCCTTAATATTTCCATTTCTCTTCACACTTTGACTTTCTCCACATCTTCCTTTAGCTCTTTAAGCACATTTAGATCACTGTTTTATTTACCTATTTATTTTAAAATGTTTATTTTTGAGAGCGACAGCCCAAGCTGGGGAGGGGCAGAGCGAGAGCGAAAGAGGATCCGAAGCGGGCTGTGTGCTAACAGCAAAGAGCTCGACGCAGGGCTAACTCACGAACCATGGGATCGTGACGTGAGCGGAAGTCGGACACTCAACCCACTGAGCCCCCCAGGTGTCCCTACTTTTTCCTTCGAATGATGGGCCATATTTACCTATTTCTTGGTATACCTTGTGACTTTTTGTTGAACACTGGACATGTGAATCCAGTTGTGTGGTAACTCTGGGAATTGGATTCTCCCACTTCCCCAGGGTTTGCTGTGTTTTGTTACTGCTTTTGCTTTATTGTAAGCTGTCTCTGTAGCGAGGATCCCCTGAGGTGTAGACTTTGTCTTCTTATGTCTTCTCTAAACCTTTCCTTGAGCATGCGCAGCGACTTTCTAATTTTTCCCATATATGCGGATATTTGTGAATGTGCTAGTCTTTTAATGTGTGGCTCCTGAAAGGGGAAAAGTGAAAAACGAAGAGGGAACAAAAGGGCACCGGCCCTTTGAATCACCAGGAAGTCACCTGAACCGGAGTGGGGACAGGCTTGCGACTCTGAGGGGAGGTACCACAATAACGGCTGCCTGCCTCTCTGTGATCAGAAGCGGCGACCAGAACACGGACCCCTGGTGTTCCGAGGACGGGTGCTTCTCGCCCACCCTGACTGCTGTACGTCGCGTGCGGCCGCATCAGGGGGTGGGGAGCCGCTACTGTGCAAAGCGCCGAAACCGCCCAGAACCGGTCAGTTTTGACCCTCCAAGCCTTCCCCTGGAAGTTGCAAGCCTTCGGCAAACCCGCCTTGCGAAACTGGCGCCTCGGTGTGGAGCCAGGGGCTTTCCTGCCTCTTCCCGGAATCCTCCCTGATGGGTCATGTACGTTTCTGATTTGGGGTCAGAAACCTCGCGTGCGCGGGCACAAGTTCATCTGCGCAATACTCGGGAGCCCTGGGCTGCCGAGGCGTCTCTGCCAGCGGGTCCGGTTCGTCGCGGCCCACACACCAGGTGGACAGGTGGCCGAGGCCGCGTTTCCCCACGTGCTGGCGATGTCGGGCGGCGTCCGTTTCATCCGCCGTTTGGAGTTGTTCTGTCTTCGAGTGGCTGTTGAAGTTTTCCTGCCCTTCTGAAGTTTTCTGTATTTTTCGTAGTGACTTGTTTTCCTCGTAAATGTTAGCCGCAAGTCCCTTAATAGTTACGGGTTCAGAGTGTCTTCCGCCGCCGTTTTCTCAGGCTCCGGTATCTTTTGATGTTAGCCATTTGTTTTAAACATTTATGTGGTGCTACTCTGTGCCAGGCAATGCTCAGGGTGCTTTACAAATACCTTATTTTGATGAACATGAGTTCTTAATGTGCTCAACTTCGTCAGCATTTCCTTTGATGTTAATTTGTGTGTATGTAGGTGATTTAAGAAAATTTTCTGACTGTGGGGGAGGTCTTTAAGATACTTTTTTTCTTCTTGTGGTAAAATATACTTAGATGGTTAAGTGGTAAATTTTATGTTAAGTGTATAATTCAGTGGTATTAAATAAGTTCACATTGTTGTCCAACGAGCACCATCCACCTCCAGGGCTTTTTTAAACTCTCTACACAAATTCTATCCCCATTAAACACGAACTCCTGGTACCTGCCCCCACCCCCACCCCCCGCAACCATCATTCTACCTTCTGCCTCCTTTGTATCCTCTTTCCGATGGCTGGCCCTTGTCCCCACATCCAGGGACGTGCGATGCCAGCATTGTCCTCTACCTAAGTTCTGTATGTGTTTGGGTCTATTTCTAGACCTTCTGATCTGTACCCCATTGCACCACAGCTTTGTGTAGGATATTTTGTTCTGATAGGGCTTGTACCCTTCCCCCTCCTGTAGGCTAGCTGTTTCTTAAGTTTTGGAAGTTCTTTATATATTCTGGATACACGTCCTTTATCAGATACATGATTTGCAAATACTTGCTCCTAGTTGGCGGTTTGTCTCTTTGGTCTTTAAGTATCTCATGCAAAGCAAGTCTAAAAGTTCAAGTCCAACTTACCAATTTTTTTTTCTTTTATGGATCATGTTTTTGATGTCATAACTAAGAACTTTGCCTGGCCAAATACCATGAGTGTTTTTTCTTCTTCGAAAAGGAGATTTTGTGTTTTGATCTTTGGGGGTTAATTTTTGCCTCAAGAGGAGTGAGTGAGGCATAGCTATAGCTCCCTTTTATTGCATAAGAATATCCAATTATTCAACACCCTCTGTTAAAAACACTATCCTATCTTGTCTTTACGCCTTTTTCAAAAACCATTTGACCATATTTGTGTGGGTCATTTTAGACTCGCTGTTCTGTTCACTGACCTGTTTGTCTTTTCACTCATCAGTAGCACAGGCTAGTCTCAGATGAGATAGGGTGATAGAACCAGCCTCCAAGTTGGTTCTTTTAAAAATCCTTTGGCTGTTCTCGTTGGTGTTTCCATATAAAGTTTAGTGTTAGCTTATCTGCTGGAATTACATGAGCTCTCCAGACCATTGGGGAGGACTGCTGTCTCACTTTGCTGAGGATTCTGACCCAAGAACACAGTATGTCTATTGAAACAGGTCTTGTCTCTTTCATCAGTAGTTTGCAGTTTTCAGCATACAGATAACAGGTTTTGATATGTACCTAGGTATTTGTTTTGGAGTTCTTTTAAATGCTCTTTTGCAAATTTTAGTTTTAATTGTTGATTACATAGTATGTACAAATGAGGTTGATTCTGTAGGTAAACCTTGTATCCTATAGCCTTGTGGAACTAATTGGAGCTTTTTGTAGGTAGGTTCCTTGGGATCTCCACAACCATGATCCCTGCGAATGAAGATGGTTTCATTTCTTTTTTCCAATCTGTGTGTCACTTATTTCTTCTTGCCTTATCGCACTGGTTAGGAATTCCAGTATACTATTCAATAGGAGGAGTACAAGTACACAGCTTTGCCTTATTTGTAATCTTATGAGGAAAACATCCAGTGGTTAGTTTTATATGTTACCCGTAAGTTGACTCTGGTAGATGCAATTTATCAGGTTAAGGAACTCTCCTATTCCTCATTTTCTGGAAAATTTTATCATAAATTTTGTCAAATGCTTTTCCTACATCAATTGATAGGATCACGTGGTTTTTTTTTTTGGTTAATATGGTAGATTACACTGGTTTTTAAAAATTATACATAATTCACATACTGTACAATTCACCCTTTTACTTATTTTAAAAAGTTTATTTCGAGGAGAGAGAGCATGCATGTGCAAGAGGGAGGGGCAGAGACAGAGAGAACCTCAAGTAGGCTCCGCGCTGTCAGCCCCGAGCCCAACACGGGGCTTGATCTCCTGAACCACGAGTCAAGAGTTGGGTGCTTAACTGACGAGCCACGACAAGGTTCAGGGGCTTTTAGTCCCTTCACAATGTTGTGCAACAACCATCACCACAATCGAATTTCAGAACATTTTCATCACCCCCAAAAGAAACCTCTTACCAATTAGTAGTCACTGCCCATTGACCTCTTGTCCCCAGCACCACTAATCGACTTTCTTTTCGTAAGGATTTGCCTCCTCTAGGGGTTTCATATAAATGGAATCCTACAATGTATGGCCTTTTGCGTCAGGCTTCTTTGACTTAGCAGTGTTTTCAAGGTTCATCCATGTTGTAGCATGTATTCCTTTTTTTTTTTTTTTTTAATTTGAATGTGTGGGAGTGGGAGAGAGAGAATCCCAAGCAGGCTCCACAGTGTCAGTGCAGAGCCCAACGTGGGGCTTGGACTCAGAAACCTGAGATCATGACCTGAGTTGAAACCGAGAGACACTTAACCGACTGAGCCAGCCACGTGCCCCACATGGATTCCTTTTTATGCTGCATAATATTCTGGGTGGAGATACTTTATTTTGTTCATCTTTCTGTCAACTGATGAACAGTTGAGTGATTTCCACTTTTTTGCTATGAGAAATAATGTAAAAATTTGTGTATGTGTTTTTGTAGGAACATTTAAAAAATATATATCCTGCCACCTTTTTTTAAAGTTTATTTTGAGAGAGCACGAGTGGGGAGGGGCAGAGGGAGAGAGAGAACTCCAATAGGGCTGTCCGTGCAGAGCCCAATGCAAGGCTCCTTCCCACAAACTGTGAGATGGTGACCTGAGGCTGAGTCGGATGCTCAACTGACTGAGCCACCCAGACACCCCAAACATGTTTTCAATTGGGTATTAATACCTAGGAGTGAAACTTCTGGGTCCTATCTTACATTCCCAAGCCGGCCTTGTCTTGCTGGGGTAAACCCTACTTTGTCATGATGTATTCTTTTATGTTTTTGGATTCAATTTGCTAATATTAAGGATTTTTGTATCTGTTCACAAAGGATATTAGTCTGTGGTTTGTTTCGTGTTTCTGTGGTTTTGGTACCAGAGTCATTCTCATAAAATGAGTGAAAAGTGGTAGGTCTACTGTTTTCTGGAAGAAATTGCATAGAATTGGTGTTCCATCTAATTTAAATGTTTAGTAGAATCCACCAATAATGCTGTCTAGGCCTAGAGTTTTCATTTTCAGGGTTTTAATGATGGGTTAAATTTCTTTGATTGCTATAGGACTATTCCGATTCTTCCTTTTGGGGTGAGTTTGGTAATTTGTGTCTTTCAAGGAATTTATCTGCTTAAGTTGTCAAAATTTCTATGCAGAGAGTTTGTAACTGTCACTCATGATCCCTTTCAGGTTTGTGGAGACTATAGTGATAGCCCTTGGGGTGGCTGGGTGGCTCAGTCAGTCAAGCATCTGACCTCGGCTCGGGTCATGATCTCATGGTTTGTGAGTTCAAGCCCCACATCGGGCTCTGTGCTGACAGGTCAGAGCCTGGAGCCTGCTTTGGATTCTGTGTCTCCCTCTCTCTCTGCTCCTCCCCTGCTCATGTTCTGTCTTTCTCTCAAAAATAAACATTAAAAAATTTACAGTGATAGCCCTACTTTCATTCCTGATATTAATCTGTTATTTCCTTTCTTTCCTTATCACTAAAAGTTTACTTTTTTTTTTTTTTTTAAGAATCCGATTTTTTATTTATTTCCTCTATATTGCTTTGGTCTTTTCAATTTCATTGCTTCCTGCTCTTAGGTTTATTTACTTCCTTTCTCCTTTTCAGGTTATTTTGTTGTTTTTGGTTTCTTAACATAGAAACTCATTGCATTGAGACTTTTCTTCTAAGATAAGCATTTAATACTGTAACATTTCCTCTAGTGCTTTAGCTGCATCTCAAACGTTGATATGTAGTATTTTTTTTTTTTCAGTTTACAATGTCTGCAAATTTCCTTTGAAAATTCCTTTCCTTTCTGTATCATTTAGATGTGTTATCTAATTGCCAAGCATTGGGGCATTTTCTGAGAGTTTGTTATAGTTAAGTTTAATGGAATTAAATTTTTCTTAAGATTTTAAGTCATTTTGAAAGAGGGAGCGGGGGGGGGGGGGCAAGAGGGAGAGAGAGAATCCCAAACAGGTTCCACACTGTCGAACAGTGAGATCATGACCTGAGCCAAAACCAATAGTTGGATGCTTAACCGACTGAGCCACCCAGGTGCCTGCATCATTTAAAGTTTTTGAAAACTTAAGGTTCATGCCCCAGACTATGGTCTATTTTCATGACTGTTCCATATGCACTTTGCAAAAGAACGTTTCTGCTGTTGCTGGATGTTGTTCTACAACTGGGTCCAACTGGTTATTGGTGGGAATCGTTTTCTCTATAGCCTTGACTATTTTTTATCCAGTTCTATCATTACTGAGAAAAGTGAAGTCTAATGGCAGATTTGTCCATTTTTTCCTTTCAGTTCTATCAGTTTTGCTTTGTTATATTTCAAAGCCATTTTAGGTGTATAAACATTTAGAATTGGGACGTCACTGAAAATGGTGTAGGGAACTCCAAGGCTCTGCCTTTCCACAAAAGCAGCTAATGAACTGGTGGTGGAAACCGTCAGAATCTACTTTTGCAGAACTCTAGAAATCTAGTCAAAAACTTCCCACGACCCGGGGAAGAAAGAAGCGCATGCTTTGCGGTGAGTGTGCTAGGACATTTCCAGTTGCCTGCCTACTACACCGCACGTGGGGGGCCGTAAGGAGGACAAGAGCTCACGGTTTTGGTGCGTGCTGTTAGCCCCAGCGGGAGGAATATAGTCCTTCTCAAAGCTTCGGGACTGTGGGCTTCAACACATCTGGCACTCGCCTGAAAGACCAACCTAAGAGCTGGCCTTTGTTTTGCCAGACTCTGTGTTCCCAAGGCTGGGTGGCTCTGGCCAAAAGTGTTCCATGGCCCTGGAATTGGCTGCAGCAACCTGGACAAGGGACGATCGTTGGGACAAGCAACAGACCTATAAGAAGACTGGAAAGAAAAAGTTGGGAAAGGAGATACTTAGGGAAAGGCCTTTCCGAGCTCCCACAGGCATAATGACGAACTGGGGAAACGTAGCCCATGCCCAGTGCTGATGTACTCCAGGAAAGGCCTGACAAATCACTCAGCTCGCACTCTGGCTCGTCTTCAGGCTCCACACAAGCAGAAGTGGAGGCTGAGGGGCGCCTGGGTGCTTCAGTCGGTTAAGCGTCCGACTGTTGATTTGGTTCGGGTCATGAACCCAGGATTGTGGGATGGGGCCCCGTGTTGGGCTCTATGCTGAGAGTGGAGCCTGCTTAGGATTCTCCTTCCCCAAACTCTGCCCCTTTCTTTCACTCTCTCAAAAAAAAAAAAAAAAAAAAAAAAAAAAAAGTAGAGGCTGAAACAGAGTGTGAATAGCCTGGCTGAGCCATGAAGGAATGGTCCACAAAGCAGAGCCAATTGATTAAGAGGGTATTTTTTCCTCTTTTTTTTTTTCTTTTAAATTAAGTTTATTTCTAGTAATCTCTACACCCAACAAGGGGCTCGAACTCAGGACCCCAAGATCAAGTGTTGCATACGCCAACTGAGCCAGGTGCCCCTTATTTTTCTTTTAATAAGTGAGTTTAGCAAGGTTTCAGAATATAAGAGCAATATACAGAAATCAACTGTGTTCCTACAGGCAGGCAATAACCAGAAATTGTAAGTTAAAAATCTCACAGTGGCATCAAGAAATACGAACTACTTAGGGATAAATCTGACAAAGATGTGAAAGATCTGGATATATGACCTATAAAATACTGCTGAGAGAAGAGCTAAATAAATGGATAGGTCACTTCTCCCTAAATTGATCAATAGATTCAATAACGCTAGATTCTTTTGTAGAAACTGACAATTCTGAAATTCATCTGAAAAAGCAAAGGACCTGGAGCAGCCAAAGTAACTTTTACAGGTATAAAATGGGAAAGCTAACACTACCTAATTTCAAGAATTAGTATAAATCTACAGTAATCGAGACCATGTCGTATGGCCATTAAGACAAATGGATCAATGGAACAGAAACTCAAGGCAACTGATTTTTGACAGAGGTACAAAAGCAATACGGTGGAGAAAGGGACAGCCTTTTCAACTAATGTTGCTAGAAACTGGATATCTACATGCGAAGAAAAGGAACTGAAAGTCCTAGCAGGAGCCATATACATGGATACACACAGAGCCAAAATGGATCACAGACATAAACACAGAACCTGAGATTTTAAACTTCTAGAAAACCTTTACCTCTTGGGTTAGGTAATGGTTTCTTAGAACAACAAAAACACAATCCAAAGAAAAATGGAATTCATCAAACTTAAACCTCTGCTCTTCAAAGACACTGTTAAAAGACTGGAAAGAGAAGCCACAGACTGAGAGAGAATCTTTGCAAAATGGGACCAACAGACTTGTATCCAAAGCATACACGCATGCCTCATCTTATCACACTTCGCAGATACTGTGTTTGTTACAGCTTGAAGGTTTGTGGCAACCTGCATCCATGAAGTCTCTCAGCGCCATTTTTCCAACACAGTTTGCTCACTTCTGGTCTCTGTGTCCTATTTTGGTAATTCCCTCAATATTTCATACTTGGTGATCTGTGATGAGTGATTATGACTTACAGCTCATGATGGCTATTAGCTATTTTAGCAATAAAGTATTTTTTAATTAAGGTAAGTACTTTTTTTTCCCTTAGAACTAATGCTATTGCACACTTAAGGTTTCACTATCCTGTGGTAGTTTATTAACTTCTGCATGCTCTGGGAAACGAAAAAAATTCATTTGACTTGGTTTATTGTGGTGGTCTAGAACCAAACCTGCATTATCTGAGGCATGCTTGGATAGAGAACTCTCAAAACTCAACCCAGTTTTTAAAATGGGCAAAAACCACGACTAGGTACTTGTCCAAACAAGGTAAGCATGGCAAAATAAGCACGTGAAAAGACGCTTGGCATCATTAGGGTAGCGCAAATTAAAACTACAATGAGATAGTGCCTCCTATCTCCTAAAATGGCTAAAATTACAAAAACAATACCAAGTAGTAGAGAAGAGGTAGAGGAACTGAAACCTTCATCTGTTACTGGTGAGAACATAGAATAGTTCAACCACTTTGGGAAACAAACGTAGAGCTACCATTCATCTGACCTAGCTGTTCCACTCCTTGGTATTTACCCCCCAAAAAGTACAGCTCCATACAAAGACTTGTACGTGAACGTTCACAGCAGCTTTATTTTTAATAGCCCTAAACTGGAAACAAACCAAATGTGAATAAACATAAAAAGTGAATAAACTGTGGTCTCCCCATACCACGGAATAGGACTCAACCATAAAAAGGAAAGAAATATGGACACAACAATATGGATGAAATTCAAAATCAAAGTCAAAAGAGCCAGCCCCATGCATAGGGGCACTTGTACCCCAACATTTATAGCAGCACTCTCAACAATAGCCAAATTATGTAAAGAGCCTAAATGTCCATCAACTGATGAATGGATAAAGAAATTGTGGTTTCTATACACAGTGGAGTACTACGTGGCAATGAGAAAGAATGAAACATGGCCCTTTGTAGCAACGTGGATGGAACTGCAGAGTGTGATGCTAAGTGAAATAAGCCATATGGAGAAAGACAGATACCATATGGTTTCACTCTTACGTGGATCCTGAGAAACTTAACAGAAACCCATGGGGGAGGGGAAGGAAAAAAAAAAAAAGGTTAGAGTGGAAGAGAGCCAAAGCATAAGAGACTCTTAAAACTGAGAACTGAGGGTTGATGGGGGGGTGGGGGGGAGGGGAGGCTGGGTGATGGGTATTGAGGAGGGCACCTGTTGGGATGAGCACTGGGTGTTGCATGGAAACCAATTTGACAATAAACTTCATATATTGAAAAAAAAAACCCACACACACACAAAAAAAAAGCCCCCAAAAAGAATATATACTGCAGGATTCTACTTAGCTAAAACTCTAGAAAATGCAAACTCCTCCACAGTGACACAAAGCAGATAAATGGTTGGTAGGGGTGGGGAGGGGAAAACTGTAAAGGGGCAGGAGGAAATTTTGGGGGTAATGGTTATGTTCAGAAACTGGATTGTGGTGATGGTTTCACAAGTGTGTGAAACTGTCAAAACTTATCCAAGTGTACACTGTAAATGGGCATTTATTTTCTAATAAAAATAAAGGCTGTTAAAAAACCAAAAAGCCAGGCCTATAAAAGATGTCCTGTTAGGGACAGAGAGCAGTGCAAATGGAAATTTACGTATCAGGAATTGGACTTTTTCTCTCAAACTTTTCTCAAGAAATATTTAGAAATGCACAGAACATAAAACCATACTCCCAACAAAAAAATCTTATATTTTCTTTTTAGTCTTTTCTGTTTTCCACAGACCAAAGCAACCAAAAAGTGATTTGGCCGGGGAGAAAAAAAAACAATATATCTTTTTGAAAGGTAAGTATACACATTTTAATTTATTTTTAAGAATATATTTATATTTTAAAAACAGGACATGTATATGTCTAAGCAGCATGGCGGACACAGACCAAATCCATGCTGGTGAGTTTTGAGAACCATTGAACGTGCTGACAGAGGCAGACAAGGTAAGAATAAATAGTGCTTTGGGGAGAGCAGTAGTGATCAGTAGGGTAGGTAAAGATGTGGACGCTGGAGCAGAAACAACTCCCCAATACTGATTTGTGCAAAGTTCCAGATCTCCACAACAGAAATGGCCCAACCCATCCAAACAGCCTCCCAGCTCGGCAACTGCCGGGGTAGATGAACTCGGACCTAGCGGGCAGAGGGATGGGGGGACTCAACCCAGAGGAAAACTGCAGAAACAGAGTTCAGACAGGCATGTGTTCACACACACATCCCCACAAAGGGCATTGCACAATAACAGAACTGTACACAGTTTAACAAAGGAGCTCCCAGCCTCCCTGTCACCTCTTTGGCAGTAGGTCAGGCCATCTCCACTTCTGACACACACACATCCTCAGCAGGAGGAAGGCTGTCCTGTGTGGCGGAGACAGATCTTTAGGTGAGAGCAAAGCTACTGTAGCCAGAGCGTTAACTCAGCGTCCCTCAACAAAAAAGATGTTAATTACTAGTGACAGCCTACGAGCCAATATTGCTTCAGGTCCCTACCCCAAGGACCGGCACACTCCTTTTCCCACACCGTGGTGAAATACGACACGCCCTTGCTCGTGCTTCAGCAAGCAGAATTACGGGGTAGAGAAAAAATTAGGTTCCATATGCTAAAATTTGCACTTACTGCTATGAACTAAGTTTTAATGTATTTCTTGGGTCAAAACAAAATCAAGTCTTTGAAGACCCACTAAGCCTATGATGGACTTTGCTCTGTGACACTCATTCACTTGTGTAAGTTAGGCCCGTGGTAGTGGAACCTGTCCAGATTCTCAAGCACACCTAAACTCAAGAAAAATGAAAGCCACATAGATAATTAGATCTCGTCTAGGCACAGGAAGCCACAGCTGGCTGACCGCTCAGGGCCTCTCAGGACTGGATGTTGGTCGAATTGAGGATTCGAGAAGTAGCATCAGATTTGGAAGCCTTTGAAAGTTCTCGCTGTTGAAAAATAAATAATGTCAGTGGCAGTACTGTCCCTCCTCTGCGTGCCCCGCCCTTGTAAGCATGGGTAAATGTCAGCACAAGGTCCCCTGAGGGCTGTTTCTCTGAGACAGAGGTCCTTCTCCAGCACAGGTTGTTAGGAACACAAGATGAGAGGCTCTGAGCCCCGTTCTATTAGTCAGAGATTAAGCACGTGCACACGTATGCCCGGGACCTCGTCCTTAGCCAGTTCGTTCTGTTACAACCTCACAGAACAGCAGTCCCTCAAGTTTCACAAAGTACTCTATTGAGTTGTCAAGCTAGGCAGGCAACAACCTTTGGTCTTTTGAGCCCTGGATAAAGCAAGGGGCCAGACCTTTATCTACCAATCCCTGGGGCTGAGGGCCTTGTAACCTGCTGGTGATATGATCTCATGCTGGAGCACATGGAAAAGAAGAGAAAGCACGAATACCACTGAGAAAGAGGTTAGTAAAGGTTAGTCTACCGGCTTTGGTGCCGCCTGGTGGAGTCTGTTACCAGCCAAAGCAGCCAAAACCAGATTAGAGATAAGCAGGGTACATTTAAGCCCCACGGGGATGATACGGGGCTTGGCTAAACAAGCAAGGAAGAGAAAGTTGGACTCTCTGTCCAGCAATCAGCTAGCCAGAGCAACATACACTTCTATATATAAAACTATACCAATCATTTAATTTGAAACAAGTGCCATAATATGAAACTTGTTTCAATGCTCAAAACAAGCTCTTGCCTTGGGGCAACTGCCCCGTTCTGTCACTGCAGCAGTAAGCGGGCACCATGGCTTTAACGCCGTATCCCCTCCCCCACGGTGAGGAACAGCCTCGCTTCCCAGCAGGAAGATACGGAGGGCAGAGAGAACGCACACTGGTAAGTCAAGGGCACTGCAGTTAGGTGTTAGTAAACACGGAGTAGGTTACTAGGAACTAAAGAGCATCTGGAAACATCTCCCAATGCCACATACATGCTTTAGCAGCTTAATGAGGTAGAAACAGGCAGAGGCAAGGAAATGAACACTGGCTAGCTCACAGAAGACAGAAAGTTGGCAATTCAGCCCTAAGGGGTTAGTAAGTCATATACTCCAGGAAACAATCAGCACACAGGCCAAGAACCTCATGATGGGCAGCACACAGCTGGGGCTCCCCTCCCCACGTGATGGGGCCTCTATTCTTTCTGGCACATTGGAGGCCTCTGATGTCACAACTGGGGAGGGTGAAGGTCTTCTGTTGTGAAAGACAGGATTAAAAAAAAAAAAAAAAACTTTGCCTGACTTTAGGTAGGGCTGAGAATCCAATTCAAGTCTGAACAAGTTTTCTTGTTAATCAGCAGATTAGTCTCTTGGGACTGAAGTCAGCTATCCTTGAGGTCCGCATTAGGACTTCTGCTCCTTTGTCAAAAAAAGGTTCTGTGGTAGTACAGCTGAGATTATTGGTTAGTGTAGCCCTGTGCCCAGACGGGAATTAAGCCAGCAGATGTGACAGGTGAGTTTGGAAAGCGGACATGGGACATGCAGGGGTTGCCATACAGACCTGAAGCCCGACAGTGGAGCTGTCAGAGAGGGACGGATCCTTCTAAGAACAAAGAATTAAGACAATTACCAAGAACTCCACCAAGAGAGCACCAGGGCCGTGATCAGAGGGTCACCTCCTGCAGCCAGGGAATGGTATTTCTGAAGCAGAAGGATCCAGGCTAAATGTCTAGTTGCTGCTGCCAACTTCCTTCTCGTATGCTCCTTAAACCAGCCCACCCCATGCCATGGTCAAGGCAGGAAAGGGATTCTCAGCCTCCAAAGAACTGTCCTCACGGCCTGGGTGCCCTTGGGAAGATACCCACTCTGCCCCAACTGTGTGCTCCCCAGAGACTGGCAGATATTAGAAAAGGTGAATTACCGCAAACTCAGAATAGGTGCTGGCAACAGAATTAATGCTGAAGTTGCGCTGGAGGGGGGCCGAGGCAGGGTACCCACCACTCAGGATGCTGCCGTTGAGCTCCAGGTTCTCCTTGTTGGCTCCATGCCTGCCAGCACGGGGCGTTTTTTTCCCCGAACAAGTGGAAGTGCCGACCGGCTGCAGAGAAGGGAAAGAGAGAGATCCGCGCACCATCCTCATAGTGACCACACACACACACACACACGCAAATGGCTAAAGGCTGATACTGTCTTTGTTATTCATGGGCCTATAATCCTCTACTTGTGGTTTCAAAAAATACATGAATTCTTAATGACTTGCAAAATACCTATCTTGAGCATAGTCTGTAAAATACTTGAAAGACCCACTTAGCACAGATTCCCCACCTCTCCTGATGTGAGAGTACCCGATTCTGTCTAGTGATCCAGTGTCGCTGGGCTTGAACCCACACACAGGGACCTCACTCAGCAGTAGCTGAAGACCAGGCTTTGCACTGAACCTAGTTACATCCCAGTGATTCCCATGATACTACCGGGGTTCAGAATGACCGCTGGGTGTATTTTGTTGTTGTTGGTTTCTTTTTTTGGCAGATAAGCTGGCTTACTCACAGCATCTCCCTGAAAACCGAATCCAGGGTTCTCAGAAACTCGAACGACGAGGTGGGGCCCCTGGGTAAATGGGCTGGAGGTGTGCTGGGGATGTCCCTTGTACACGGAGCATACATACTAACCTTGCTGCCAGAAGGTGGAAGTCGAGACACAGGGGAGCGGTAGATTGTCCCCCCAAAGACAGGCCGAATGCTGCTGTTGGCCGTAGCGTTGGACATGGTGGTAGTGTTCAGCTAAGGGGAAGAACAGAGATTATGGAGGTGGGGTAACACGCCTGGCAGCCCATCCCTACACTATAGAGAAAGGAGTATGGGAAATAGTCTAAGAAAGATGGGTTTACATGGTTAAGAGCTTTGAGGAAAATTGTGACAAGTGTTGAAAGTATTTCTATCCGGACTGCACTATAAAATGGTAGCCATTTTGTTTGTAATTCTATCATATTTAGGTATTTACCCAAGAGAAATGAAAGCAGATATCCCTACCAAGACCTATACATATATAGAGAGCAGCTTTATCTGTAATAGCCAAAACACTGCCTACAAGCCAAGTGTCCATCCACAGGCAAATGGATAAGCAAACTGTGCAATGGAATACTGCTCGGCAGTAAAAAGGAGTGGCCTATTATACATGTAACAACATAGATGAATCTCAAAAAAGCTATGCTAAACGAGAGAAGCCAAACCAAAAGAAGAATACATACTGTATAATTGTATTTGCATAAAATGTTAAGAGGGGCACCTGGGTGGCTCATTTGGTTAAGCGTCCGACTTTAGCTCAGGTCATGATCCCACAGTTTGTGAGTTTAAGCCCCGCATCGGGCTCTGTGCTGATGACTCAGAGCCTGGAACCTGCTTCATATTCTGTGTCTCATTCTCTCTCTGCCCCTCCCCCACTTGTAATGTGTCTCTCTTTGTCTCTTAAAAATAAATGTAAAGAAAAAATTTTTTAAACGTTAGAAATGCAAACTGGGGGCGCCTGGGTGGCTCAGTTGGTTGAACATCTGACTCGATTTCAGCTCAGGTCATGATCTCATGGTTTGTGGGTTTGAGCCCCATGTCCAGCTCTGCACTGACAGCGTGGAGCCTGCTTGGAATTCTCTCTCCCTCTCTCTCTGCCCCTACTTGTGCTTTCTCTCTTAAAAAAAATTTTTTTTTAAATAAAAAAGTGAACAAACAAAACCATAAAACACTTTTCGTTCATCAGCAAAACACCATAAAGAGTAAAAACACAAACTACACAAGACACAAATGCTGCCGGTAGACATGGCAAAAGGTTCAATTTCCATTAGTAAGGAGGGAGATACAAACTAAAATCATGAGACAGAACTTCATACCCTCAGATGGACAAAGACTTAAAGTATGAAAGTATCACCTGTTAACAAGGATCAGAGTCTGACACTTAGGCACTGGCAGCACAGATCATTAATCAGTGCAACTAGGGCTTCAGAAATGTCTGATTAGAGGAAACTTTCAGATTTTATTTTTAAGCAATCTTTATACCCAGTATGGGCCTGAAACTCACAACCTGGAGATCCAGAGCTGCCCTACCAGCCGGGCACCCCTGACTTCACTCTTGAGAGCAAGGGCCTCTCGCTTCTCTTTTATGCTCAGCATGTAGCACAGAGGTCTGCAAACTTTTAATTAAAACAGATCTTTCTATAATTGATTTTTAGTGTTCTAGGTTTTTAAAAGCTTATCACATGTTTTTTAAGTTTATTTTGAGAGAGAGCGCTCTCGTGCACATGCATGCCAGGGAGGAGCAGAGAGAGACAATCCTAAGCAGGCTCTGCCCTGTCAGCGTGGAGCCCCATGCGGGGCTTAGACTCCTGAGCTATGAGATCATGACCTGAGCCGAAAGAGACGAATGCTTAACCAACTGAGCCACCCAGGTGCCCCATCACATGATTTTCATAATAAAAAAACTACCTATTATGGGGTGCCTGACTGGCTTAGTAGAGTGTGTGACTTATCTCAGGGTTATGAGTTTGAGCCCCACGTCGGATATAGAGATTACTTAAAAATAAAATCTTTATAATACCTAATATTGGGGCACCTAGGTGGCTCAGTCAGTTAAGCATCCAACTCTTGGTTTCAGCTCAGGTTATGGTCTCATGCTTTTGTGAGTTAGAGCTCATCAGACTTGGGATTTTCTGTCTCCTCTCTCTGCTCCCCCAACCCCGTGCCACTTGCACTGTCTCCGTCTCCCTAAAAACAGAAAGTGGGGCGTCTGGGTGGCTCGGTCGGTCAAGCATTGGAATTTGGCTTGGGTCATGATCTCACGGTTACTGAGTTTGAGCACTGCATCAGGCTCTGTGCTGACAGCTCAGAGCCTGGAGCATATTTTGGATTCTGTGTCTCCTTCTCTCTCTCTGCCCCTCCCCCCCTCATGCTGTCTCTCTCTCAAAAATAAACATTAAAAAATTTTTTTTTAATCAAAAATAAAGTAAAATCTATCAACAATAGGGAACTAGTTTAATAAATGATGGTATGTCAAGAGAATAGAATATACAGCTAATAACGAGCATGTATTTGAAGAAAGTTTGATACTATGAAAAAAGAACCACAACCAATACCAACTAGGGGAAAGGCAGAAATCCAAATCATATGTGACCTTTATTTTGTAAAAATACGTTATTTAAAAACGAAGAAAAACGGGCACCTGGGTGGCTCAGTTAAGTGTCTGACTTCAGCTCAGGTCACGATCTCATGGTATGTGAGTTGGAGCTCTGAGTCGGGCTCTGATCTTACCGCTCAGAGCTTGGAGCCTGCTTCAGATTCTGTGTCTCCCTCTCTCTCTGCCCCTCCCCTGCTCGTGCTCTCTCTTAAAAATAAGTAAACATTTAAAAAAATTAAAAAGCAGGAAAAACAAATACTCTCAATAGTTCTCTTGGAGTTACACTACAGGTGATTTTTTTTTTAAACTCCCTGCAACGCAGGGCTCACATTCACGGCCCTGAGATCAAGATTTGCACATTCTAACTGAGCCAGCCAGGTGCCCCTGCAGGTGCTTTTTAAAAGATCTATTGGTTATAAATATGAGCTGAGGAAAGAGAAAGGAAATACTGCTCTATTTATCAAAGGAAAAGTTAAACTATCCCATTTACTAAACATGAAAGGCTCTCACAGAATATCATTGTCACTTGTTGGAATTCTAGGATGAACCTCTGAAGGTCTTCATCATTACGGAATGGTGACAGTTATGGTCTCCCAAGATTAATCCAAGACCTCAACCACAGGCACACATCAAAGCCAAGTCCTTGACTGTCATTATCAAGTTATTACTTGGGATTAAGTACTGCCTTCTGGTCACACTTTCAGATGGACTCAACCTGGAAGGTCCCCAAAGCCCTTTCCCATCTGCAGGGCAGAAGGCGAAAGGTGGCCAAGAGCCCCAGCCTCAACAACCCCTCACAAACGGTGGTTCACAAAGCCTCACGTTCACCTTGCGCACTTTGCCCGGTGTGTTGGGTACCAGTCCTCGCCGCTTGCTGGGGGTTCGGGGAGCACTGCCATAGAGCATCTCTGTCTCTGTCTGCTTCTTGTTCTTTAGTTGCTGTATGAAGGTCAGAAGGAACAGTGAAAACTCCCAGGAAAGGAACAGGTCTGGGATGGGGCAGAAGCTGGGCCAGATATCTAGAGCCAAGTGCCTGAACCCAGAGCTAAAAGAGGTGCGGTGGGCTAGCCCTTCAGCCAACCCAGATCCCTGGAAGAGACCCTGGGCTACTCACATTACCATCGTCCTCTTGCCCACACTGTGCTCACTTACTCTCTCTTGCTTGGCTCGCTCCTTCTCCATTCGATGCATCTCCCATTGTTCTGTCACATACTCCATGAATTTCTGCCCATTCACCACAAATGCCTGCGAATGCTCCTGTTCCCACATTTCAATCCGTGCCTTCAGCTCCTCTTCCAGCTGAGACCATAAAGAAAGAAATGTTAATCACTTCAAATCCTTGGTATGAAGCCCGAATGAAAGTATTCTCCCAAAGGAAGACTCCCGCCCCAGAGCACGTAAGCCTAATTTCAGGTAGCTGGACTCACGTGGGCCCAGGTCAGAGTGATCGGGAAGCAAATCCTAGGGACGATTTATTCGTAACACACATGAAGGTGGGAAACAGCAAGAACCCAGAGTCTAACTGGGTTTTGGTGCCTAAAGCTGGAGGCACTGGGGGGACAAGCAACATTAAATGAACAATGTACATTATGGGGCGCCTGGGTGGCTCAGTCGATTGAGCATCCGACTTAGGCTCAGGTCATGATCTCGCAGTTCATGAGTTCAAGCACCGCGTCCGGCTCTGTGCAGACAGCTCGAAGCCTAGAGCCTGCTTCAGATTCTGTCTCTCTTCCTCTCTCTGTCCCTTCCCTGCTCGTGCTCTCTCTCTCTCAAAAATGAATAAACGTTAAAAAAATATATATATTAAAAAAAAAAACCATGATGTATATTAAGAGCACCCCAATCTGGGTCCCGATCTAGAATCTACCTCTTATAGGCTATGAAAAGTTACCTAAGTTCTCAGGGCCTCAGTCTCCTGATGCATAAAAATGGAAATGAATAAAACAGAACTACCCTACGACCCAGCAATTACACTACTAGGTATATATCCAAGGGATACAGGTGTGCTGTTTCAAAGGGGTACGTGCACCCCCATGTTTATAGCAGCACTATCAACAATGGCCAAAGTATGGAAAGAGCCCAAATGTCCATCAATGGATGAATGGATAAAGAAGATGTGGTATATATATACAACGGAGTATTACTCGGCAATCGAAAAGAATGAAATCTTGCCATATGCAACAATGTGGATGGAACTAGAAAGTATTATGCTAAGTGAACTTAGAGAAAGACAAATAAATGACTTCACGCATGTGGAATTTAAGATACAAAACAGATGAACAGATGAAGCAAAAATAGTATAAAAACAGGGAGGGGGGCAAAACATAAGACACTCTTAAATACAGAGAACTGAGGGTTGCTGGAGGGGCCGTGGGTGAGAGGATGGGCTAAATGGGGAAGGGGCATTAAGGAAGACACTTGTTGGGATGAGCACTGGGTGTTATACACATAGAGGATGGATCACTGGAATCAACTCCTGAAATCATTACTGCACTACATGCTAACTAACTTAGATGTAAATTTAAAATGAATTAACTAAGGGGCACCTGGGTGGCTCAGTCGGTTAAGTGTCCCACTTCAGCTCAGGTCATGAGCTCAGGTTTGTGAGTTCAAGCCCCACATTGGGCTCTGTGCTGACAGCTCAGAGCCTGGAGCCTGTTTTGGATTCTGTGTCTCCCTCTCTCTCTGCCCCTCCCCTGCTCTGTCCCTCTCTCTCAAAAATAAATAAATGTTAAAAAAAATTTTTTTTGATAAATTAATAAAAATTAAAAAAAATTTTTAATGGAAATGACTAATTGGAAAATACTTTGGAATAGTATCTGGCACTTAATTCAATAAACACTATTACTATTAAAATAGAGAACAGTAACAAAGCCCACAGCACTTTCTCAAAAGTTTGTCTTTTGTTATAGGCTGAATTGTATCCTCCCAAAATTCATATTTAAGTCCTAACCCCCACCCCCCAATACCTCAGAATGTGACTTTTTTTTTTTTTTTTTCCCCACAAACAGGTAATGAAGTTAAATGATAAATGAGGTCATTAGGGTCAATGTGACTGGTAGCTTTGTAAGAGAAAAATCGGGACATAGATACATACAGAAGGAAGACCATGGAAAGATATAGGGAGGAAGAAAGTCATCCTCAAGTCAAGGATAGAGGCCTCCGAAGAAACCTACCCTACTGATAACTTTGATCTCACACTTACAGCCTCCAGAATTGTGAAAAAATAAATGTATTGTTTAAGCCAGCCAGTCTGTGGTACTTTGCTACACCGGCCCTAGAAAGCTATTAAGCCTTGATATTCAGTCAGGAGGAAGGCTCAGTATGTACTTATCCTGGCCCAAGCTTTAGAAGAGAAGACGGTTCTGGGGCAAGATGTTTCAAAGCCAAGGATATACAAAAAGTAAGGTGTTTTGTAGCCAAGCAACAAAAACTCTCAGTGGCAATATTACCTTAGGGAGTATTTTTTGAAGTTTGGCTCGTTGCTTTTCTTCTTTTAGAAGATTTCCTCCGCGGTTTGTAAATCGACTTGGATCTGAAGCTTTTCTCTGTGAAAAATAGATTTTAATTAGAGTAAGCCCTGAGATGGTCAGACCAGTTACTTCTGCTAAGATTCCTTGCTTTCGTAAACTGATCCATACTAAGGAGACTACATACTAAGGAGACTTCTGCATTCCATCCACTGCAGCAGAGAGAAATGATGGTGTTCCAAGGCAAGGGGAGTGGGGTGTGAGCTCCGTGGGCGTATGCGAGGTCATCCACTGGGGTGCAGGAAGACTATGGTTCGGTTCCTTTCTAATCTCAGAGTGAGGTAAGCTTTAATATGGAGTGCACAAAGTCACTGGCTCCCTTACTTGGTCCAGATGTCAGACGTGACTTGTCACCTACAGGGAATGAGGTATTTGGAGGGACAAGGGAGAGATCTACACTCGGAGGGCTTGGTGGTGACAACCCTGTGTACCCACTCAGCTCTGGCATACTAATGATGCAGGTTAAATGTGCCCAGTTAAGAGGTTCATAATCTGGTTTTTATGAAATTAACACTCACAAAATGGGCAAGTTAAAATGTAAAGTGTTAGGCTTCTTACTCTTTAAAAAAAAATTTTTTTAATGTTTATTCTTGAGAAAGAGAGAGGAGAGAGATTGTGAACAGGGGAGGGGCAGAGAGAGAGAGGGAGACAGAGAATCCCAATCTGGTTCTGCACTGTCAGGACAGAGCCAGATGCAGGGCTCGATCTCACCAAGTATGAGATCATGACCTGAGCTGAAACCAAGAGTCAGACACTTAACTAAGCCACCCACCCAGGTGCCCCCATTTCTGGTTTTTGTTCCTCTATCATGCATATATTATATCAGAACAGTAATCTAAATGTGTAATTTGTAAGTGTAAATTAGGTTTATACACTCAACAGTAGGAGCAGATCATCAGAAAAGTTTAGAAACAATCTTGACAATCTGGGGGCTGAGCTTGTAAAGAAATCCTATCTCCTTTCCAGACCCCTTGATTGATGACTGTCTATTAAACACTAACTAAAGGGACAGTAATCAGTTTCTCATCTCCTTAAATACCAGCACATCAACAAGACTTGCTTAATACTCTTCTTTCTTGCATTCAACCAGAAGTTAAGGAATAACCGAGAACTAGGACGTCTGTTCTGAAACAGCTGTAAGACCTCACGTATCTCTCTCTCCACGTGTTGAGTCCTAGTTTCCCTCCTATAAACCTGAAGGAGTTGAACTCGGGATTCTCTTAGGACCCCTTTGAGCTCTGAGAAGGACTCTCCTTGTGCCCTACATGTCTTGTGTGGCTCACCCAGTCCCAGTCCCAAGCTCCGAAATGCTTTGAGTGCCCAGTCTACCAGAAGAAAAGGAATTCAGACTAAATAAACGTGCCCTGATACCCAGGCAAACTTTCTAAGAAGACGGCAAAAGTTGGACTGGTAGTGAATATTAACTGCCTGCCCCAACATCCACCCTCTCCCTCCTACTAGTACCGAGAACGTGAATTTATCCGTGGCAGCAGGTGCCCCAGGCACGCCAGTGCTGGTGTGGGGAGCTTAATACTGGAAAGAGCCCTTAGAGGGGCTGAAGGGGCAATGCTTGAAGTGCAACGGTGGGGGCTCTAGAGCCACTTCGGACCACCCCTTAGTGGTCGGGGAGCCGTGGGCTGGAGAAGCCTGGGACACCACTGAGTGTGGAACAGCCATACCTGCTCTGGATGCTGTACCTCTAGACTTCCTTCACGCAAGAAATTCCTACCTTACTTAAGGCATTAATTTTGTTCTTCCACGCTCCTGCATATAAGCTTCACAAGTACAGATAGGTTAGCAGTAACTCGGACTTACTGATAAAGACAGGGTTTTAGAAGCCTGGTAAAGGGCACAGGAGAGTGGACTCTGACTGTCCAGGGCAGGCCTTCTTAACACTTGATCGCACTCTAGGGAAACAGAAGCTAGGGCGGTACCTCAAACTCCAAAAAAAGCCTCCAGCTTTCTTCCCACTTCTGGACACCTTCAAAGAGTTCTTTGTGAACCTCATAGTAGTTTCTTAACCGCACGATCTCGGCATCATGGAGCTGAAGCAGATTTTCTGTGTAGTCCTCTGCAAGATACAAGCCCAGGAGATGAAAAACTTCTAGTGTTTAGTAACCCTCATCCTCATCCTCCTAGAATGGAAATCAATCTGTCTTCCATAGAGTAAAAGTGATACGTGAATAAGCATATATCGTGGATAATAAAAGCCAGCTTTGTCACATGATCAGTCTGGGAGGAGAGGAGGGGCTAAGGGATTAGGGTGCAGGCCACAGCGATGAAGATTCTCAAAGCTCTAGGTCATCGCTTGCCTTGTCCTTGGTTTCCTTCATATTCTTCCTTTGCATCCTGCCCACAATTTCTAAAACCACTGCTGAATTTAGTACAGTCTCGTCTGTCAGACTAGAATTCTGCTGAGCTCTTGGGGACAGGCTCTGTGGGCTCAAATGTGGGCTCTGCTGCCTATGTGCTGCCTCTGGGTTAAGTTGCTGAGCATTTATGTGCTTCTGTGTGCTCATCTCTTGACATGAGGACTAAGTGAGATAATATCATTAAGGATTTGACACTGCACCTGGCCCAGAGTAAGCACCTGACAGACTTGAGCCTCACAACCACAGGCTACAGTGATACACTGCTTCAGAAATCGAGAGACCCCTTACTTCCTAGTAGCATTTGCAAATGTCTGTTTATTCAGGAATGGCAACTGATGCTAAATGGCTTGAAAGGGGAGCCGTATCTGTTGGGTAGAGGAAGCACTTCCCAGCAAACGTCTGCCCTCATAAAGACAAGTGAGCAGGCCACACGAAGACCACCACTTTTGTACGGACCAGCATAGTAAGGGGCAAAAGCCTGTCTCTGCTCCTGGCTGTAGAAACACTGGTCCCAGTACTGAGCCAGCTCCACTCGAATCGCCTCAATCACTTTCTTCATGTTCTGCATCTTCAGTTCCTCCAACCGATCCACTTCCAATTGCAGCTGAAACAAGGAGCTTTGGTAAAGGCGCTTGCCACACATTCATTTTCCCCCAGGAATCCAAAAGCTCCCATGCCCCTCCCCCTTCTAAATAAAATTATAACACAAAGCAACAGAGGTAAATCAATACTCTTTGCAACAATGAGCTCATGGGAGCCAGAAATCTAAGAAAGGCACACAAAAGGACAGAAGATGAGCAGCTATCACCACCCTCGTCTGATGCTTGTCTTTTTTTTTTTAAGTCATTTTTTTTTAATGTTTATTTATTTTTGACAAAGAGAGAGAGACAGAGCATGAGCAGGGGAGGGGCAAAGAGAGAGGGAGACACAGAATCCAAGGCAGGCTCTAGGCTCTGAGCTGTCAGTACAGAGCCCGACGTGGGGCTAGAATTCACGGACCATGAGATCATGACCCGAGCCGAAGTCGGACGCTTAACTGACTGAACCACCCCGGCGTCCCTTGTCTTTTTAAAAAATAAAATTTTTTTTAAATGTTTATTTATTTTTGAGAGAGAGAGAGCGCGTGCGCGCAAATGGTGGAGGGGCAAAGAGCGAGGGAGACACAGAATCCGAAGCAGGCTCCAGGCTCTGAGCTGTCCGCACAGAGCCTGACGAGGGGCTCGAGCCCACGAACTGTGAGATCGTGACCTGAGCTGAAGCTGGACGCTTAATCAACTGAGCCACCCAGACACCCCTGATGCTTGTCTTTAAAAACAGGCTCGCTTGAGGCAGGAAGCTGGTAAGGACAACAGACTTGACACTTGTAGACACTGCTGACCTAGCACCCATTGGATTTCTTACCGCTTTCCTGACCTTGGCCTTTGACCCACTCATAACCGTGGCCACAGCTTCTCTCTCTTCTGCAGGTATTTGTAACCTGTCCCAGAGCTCTCGGATTTGAGCCCGCAGACCCTCACACACTGCTTCATTTTGTGACTTTCGCATTTCCAGCTGTGGGGAGGAGAGCTGACAGTTAGGGCAAAGACAGAACAAAGAAGCCCAGCCCGCTGCCTTCCCACAAAGAAATGTCTGGACTCACAAGCAGTACTCTGACTAGATTGAGAAGAAGCGTATTTTTGTGATTCTGAACACAAACTGTATGGCTGTCATTATGGTAGGATCTCAAACACCAAGAACCAAGAATCAAATTTTTAACTTAAAAAATTAAACACTAAGCTAATTCACAGACAGTTAGTATCTCATTCAAATTTCAATTTCACATTCTTTGAGCTACATATAAATTTTTTGCTTAAAAAATGCAAATCAAGGATGTTCATATCATTTGCTATCTTTATCCTTCCCCTTTTCACTTATATGGGCTTCTTATTTAAGACTGAAGGAAGAAACTGTCAGCTTTTTCAAACTGCCGGACACGATGGAGTAGCGAGTGGCCATTACCTGCCGTAGCAACTTTTGTAGTGTTGCGATATTCTCCAGAGACAAACAAAAGGCATCTTCATCTTCACAGACCACATCTCTTTCAAAGCTTGTGTCTGGGGTGTGATCTAGTTCTTCCATACACAGTATGATCTGTCTCTTTATGTTGACGAACTCCTCACGTCTAGAGGCCTATAAAATACAATGATTACGAGCCCCTCCAGGAAAGTCAAACCGACCTTTAGGAAGTATGAGTGCAAACAGTATACCTTTGTCTCCCTCAACGTGGCCACGTGCTGTCTGAACTGGCTCAGCTCCTCTAGGCTGGGAACGGACGAGCTGTCCACGTCATAGTGGGGCAGGCAAAGAATTTCACACAGTTCTTGATCTTGTTCCTGAAGTAGTTTCAGTTCCTGTTTTCTCTCCTTTTTCTGTTTTCGCATCAGTTCTACCTGAGTGCGCAAATCCTTTTCTAGTTGCAAGATGGTCGTCTCTCCTTCCTCCTGCAAGAAACAATGTGCCATTGTTACAAGGTTTCAAGTGGATTTATTCACAGGAAGAGAAGGACAATGGAAGAAGGCTAGAGTGACAAACTTTTTTTTTTAATGTTTATTTATTTATTTTCAGAGAGAGAGAGCACGTGAGCAGGGGAGGGGCACAGAGAGAGGGAGACAGAGGATCCGAAGCAGGCTCCACACTGATGTCAGTAAGCCCTGATGTCAGGGCTTAAACTCATGAACTGTGAGATCATGACCTGAGCTGAAGCCGGATGCTTAACCTACTAAGCCTTCCAGGCACCCCTAGGATGACAGGCTTTTAGTTAAACTTAACAGTACATCAACTCACGGCCAACAAAATATGGCACAAGGAGGGTCCCCTAAGGAAGGTCTCTAGTAAAGGAAACATACCAGGGCACTTTGGCAAGAGGTGAAAAGTGGTTGGAAAGCTTGTTTTGAGTTAGCTATGGGGTAGTCTATTTAGCTCATAACTTGATGCTCATCCTAAAAAGCCTACAAACATCACCTAACCAATACAAATCGATAGTCCTTGCTTTACTCCAACAGATAAACAGGTGGCGGGGGGTAGGGGGGAGTGGCAGTTACAGGTCTTAAAAATTTATAGAATTTTATTCCACACTGGTGAACTAATAAAAACTGCCATGTAATTTAAGGGAGATATATATTTATCACTGTATATCTAACTTCTCACCCGATTTCACACTGAAAGTTAAAAAAAAAAAGACTAAAGAAACTATTTGTTCGAAATCAATGATATATATGCCATTTCTGTAGATTCCAAAAAACTACACTGATATCACGATCTGATTGCTCTTGGCTGCCAGGTATGAATTATCATTAATCCCTTAAAGGCGGTCTCCCTCCTAGCCTGATTCCATCTAGGTACCCACGTAGTTCTTCCTGTAGCAGAGTGGGACCCAAGAATCTTATTGGCACCACATTATAGCCATCCTGTGCTGGCCCTGCACTCACATCTATTCTAATTACCTTGCCAAGCTCCACAGTGGTTTTCACTTTTATGATCCCAACACTACTTATACGGGATCTAACCAGGGACATGTTTTGGAGTCCTGTTATTCATTCCATCCTTGCTGGTGTCCTCATTCAAGCTCTGCCTTGTGCTGGACCACAAAACAGCAACCTGTCAGCGTGGTACAGAGATAATCATGCTCTGAATTTGACTATGCTCTCCTGACACTCCAGCTTTTGAGACATTTCTTCCCAAGTAGCCATTTTGGCTGGTTCACTGGTGTGCAGCTACTGGGTATAAAAAACCACAAAGGCAGGTTTTTTGGTAACTTTCCCTTGTATCACTAGTCCCTTTTGCTTCCTAGGTAGTGCTTTTAATTTTTTTTCAAAGAAAGAATAGCATGGTACCATCTGTACTTAGCTCTTCCTTAGAATTAAAAAAGAAAAAGTACATATTATTTATATATATTAATATCAATATTATATATTAATAATATAATAATATACATAATATGTATATATATTATACACACACCCCACAAATATAGGGCTTGTTTTTGATCAAAGCATTGCACCACTTATTAGCTAGTATCTCTCAACAGGGCAACTCTTCACATAAGTGAAAGGTACTTTGGTGAAACTAAATAACTAGGTGACAAATTCTCCCTGCTTTCATGGCCAGGATTTCACAAGGAAACCTTCCACCGGTAGCCCCAAGTCAGAGTTCCTTCCTAATCTCAGACCCAGCAGGATCCCCTGAGACTCTGCCATGTACCTGAAATGGCTCGACATGTAACTCGCTGCACAGGGTATTCAGCTCTTTTTGACAGATGGATATGCTTTTGATGAGCCTTTCCTTCAGGCTCTCCTCTTCAGCAATCATCATATCCAGGAGGTCCTACAAAAGAGAATACAGTCCCATAAAAGTCTGAGGCCAATGGGGGAAAAAACCCCAAACCAACAAACGACACCAAAACCTTCATAATTTCAAATTCTTAAGAAAGGACTTAAATACAAAGAAAACCAGGAAGAGCCTGTGACATCTTCGTATCACTTCTGTAGCTATGTCAGATGAGACACCAATATCCTTACCCCTGAACCACCGTAAAGAGACCAGTACTACCCAACTCACCTTGATATGCTTCTTTACAACCTCCGTTCTTTGTAACCGCTGGTCCTCTGGAATCCCAATTAATTCCCATATTTCCCGAAGGTGATTCAGAGCTTTCTGGAGACATACTATTGACTCCTCCGCCAGCACCTCACTGAAAAGCAAAAGAGAAGCCAGTAACATGAGCCACTGCCTCCAGACTAAAATAAAAATTTACTGAAACTAAATATACTAGTTTCTCAGTGGCCTGAAGGCTAAAACAAATTGAAAACAAGCATTCAGCTTAACCACTCTTCTCCCCAAAACACAACACTGGCAAAGCAAAATTCAGTATTGCCTTACTCTGGAAGTTCAATCTTCCGAATAATAGAATGTGGACTTTCATCAACAATTCTACTGATGGCAGTACAATACAGAATTATAAAAGAAAAACCAGACAGGAGCGCCTGGCTGGCTTAGTAGAGCATGTGATTCTTGATACCAGGATTGTGAATTCGAGCCCCACGTTGGGTGTAGAGATTACTTAAAAAAAAAAAAAAAAAGTAGGGGTGCCTGGTGGCTCAGTCGGTTGGGTGACCGACCAGCTCAGGTCATGATCTCACAGCTCATGAGTTCGAGCCCCGTGTCGGGCTCTGTGCTGATAGCTCAGAGCCTGGAGCCTGCTCCAGATTGTGTGTCTCCCTCTCTCTGCCCCTCCCCAACTCACACTCTGTCTCTCTCTCGCTCTCAAAAATAAACAAACATTAAAAAAACAAAAAAGTAAAGATAAACCAAACAAAATAAAATCCCACCAACACAAGAGCTTGCTTGGTGAGAAGATCCTATAAAACAGGTGGCAATTTATCACACTAATTTCTTGTTCTTAAATTACAACTACTGACTTACAGAATGGCTAAAATTACAAAAGATAAACATCATGTTTTGGTGAGGAGGCACCTGGGTGGCTCAGTTGGTTAAGCGCCTGACTCTTGATTTCAGCTCAGGTCATGATCTCGTGGTTCCTGGGATCGAGCCCAGGGTCAGGCTCTGCACTGACAGTGTGGAGCCTGTGTGGGATTCTCTCTCCCTCTCTCTCTGCCCCTCTCCAGCTCATGCGTGCACACACGCTCTCTCTCAAAATAAACAAACATCAAACACGAAAGTGATGGTGAGGATATAGAAAAGCCAGAACTTTCATAAAGTTGGAGTATAAACCGGTACAACCACTTTAAAACTGTGGGCAGCACCTATTAAACCTGAACATAGCAGTTCCACTTTTACATGCAGGTCCAGCAGAAACGCACACATATGCACTCAAGGCAAGAACAGGAATGATCAGAGCAGCACTCCTCATAATAGCCTAAGAGTAGAAACAACCCAGATGTCCATCAACATAATAAACAGTACATTCCTATCATGGAATATTACAACAATGAATACACAACATGGATAAATCTCAGAAACATTACAAGAAACTATGCTAAACGAAAGAGGTCAAATGCAAAAAGACTACGTACTATATGATTCCATTTTATGAAGTTCTAGAAAAGCAAAACTATAGTGAAAGAAAGCACATTAATTGCCTGGGATCAGGGCAAGGGATCAATTGCAAAACAGCACAAGGAAATTTTTTCAGGGTGATGGAGTGGTCCTAGATCTCAACGGTGATTACCTAACTGTATACAATGACCAAAATTCGAACTGTACATGTAAAATGAGTCAGTTTTACTGTATGTAAGTTATACCTCAAACCTAAAAGAAAAAAAAGGAAGTAAAACAAACTACTGTGGAAAAACAAACAAAAGTTGGAGAAGAAAAGGAAAAACAGTCTTGAGTGAAAAAAGCCAGACAAGAAAGCATGTATCACTATGTGATTCCATTTATATAAACTTCAAAAAACAGGCAAAACTAAGGTGTACTTTCAGAAGGCAGGACGGTGGTCCATTATCCTGGGAGGTGGTGACTGGGACGGGGTACAAGGAACACTGGTTACCTACATGTGTGCTGACTTTGTGAAAATCCATTGAGTCTGCATTTGAGTTTATGTACATTTCTGTATGTTATTCTTCAATTACAGAAAGCTCATTAAAAAATTTCATTGTTTATCTGGAATACGAATTTAACTGGGTACCCTGCATTTTATCTCAAAAAAAAAAGGTTACTTTAAAAATGATAACCAGGGGTGCTTGAGTGGCTCAGTCGGTTGGGCATCCGGACTTTGGTACAGGTCATGATCTCGTGGCTTATGGGTTGGAGCCCCACATTGGGCTCTGTGCTGACACCACAGAGCCTGCTTGGGATTCTCTCTCTCCCTCTCTCTCTGCCCCTCCAGTGCATGCACACTCTCTCAAAAATAACATTCAAAGAACAGAGAAATTTCCTCTCCTTTCTTAGATACAAATGGATAACAAAGACATTGCTCTGGCACCAGACAAACTAGAATCTGGATGTGCTTTGCCACCAGTCAGCAGTGAGGCCCAGAACAAGTCACTTAAACTGAGGGTGTGCCATCTACAAATGATGGGGCTAGGGGCTCTCACTGGCCCCCTTTGTGCCTCAGGGTATTCAGTGGCTCTTATGAATCACCAGGCTAGATCTCCAAGAATAGCAGTTTCTCCATAGGCTTCAATATTTTCTAGGGTTCTACTCGGACAGTTCAGAGCCTGGAGCCTGCTTCCAGCAGAGAGAGCCTGTCTCCCCTTCTCCCTGGCCCTCCCTGGCTCATGCTCTGTCTGCCTCTCTCTCTCTCTCTCTCTCAAATATAAATAAACATTAAAAAAGATTTTTTTTAATACATAAATAAAATAAAGGTTGCCTGTCCTAGGTGAAGAGAAGTTTTGGCACAAACACCAGTTGCCTATACCAGATGGCCAGTATCAATACCCAGATAATGAATAGCATTTCCGAGAATTTATTGTGGGGCGCCTGGGTGGCTTAGTAGGTTAATGTCCAACTCCTGATTTCGGCTCAGGTCATGATCTCAGTTTGTGAGACTGAGACCTGCACTGGGCTCTGCTCTGACAGCAGAGTCTGCTTGGGATTTCTCTCTCCCTCTCTCTGCCCCTCCCCTGCACATGCTCTCTCTCTCTCAAAATAAATAAAGATTAAAAAATATTATTCATATCCATTCATTTTAGAAACGCTAACATGTAGGGACCCCTGGGTGATTGAGTCAGTTAAGTTTCTGACTCTTGATTCAGTTCAGGTCTTGATCTCAGGGTTGTGAGTTCAAGCCCATGCTGGGCATGGAGGGAGGGAGGGAGGGAGGGAGGGAGGAAGGAAGGAAAGGGAAGAAAGAAAAAAAGAAAGAAGAAAGGTTAATATGTAATTAAGGCATTTATTTCATCTCAATTAACTAAAGTTAATTATTTTAATCTCAATTAACTAAAGTTCAACTACAGAGTTTTCCCAAATAATCCCTTTGCACTCCAATCTTAAGATAAAAGAATGCATAAACCAAAAACCTAATTTTCACATTTTATTAAAAATAACCTACATGGGAATGCAAGCTGGTGCAGCCACTCTGGAAAACAGTATGGAGGTTCCTCAAAAAACTAAAAATGGAACTACCCTACAACCCAGCAATTGCACTACTAGGCATTTATCCACGGGATACAGGTGTGCTGTTTCGAAGGGACACACACATCCCCATGTTTTTAGCAGCACTATTGACAATAGCCAAAGTATGGAAAGAGCCCAAATGTCCATCGATGGCTGAATGGATAAAGAAGATGTGGCATATATATACAATGGAGTATTATTCGGCAATCAAAAAGAAGGAAATCTTGCCATTTTCAACTACGTGGATGGAACTGGAGGGTATTATGCTAAGTGAAATTAAAATTAGTCAAAGACAAAAATCATACGACTTCACTCATATGATGACTTTGAGACAAAACAGATGAACATAAGGGAAGGGAAACAAAAATAATATAAAAACAGGGAGAGGAACAAAACAGAAGACACTCATAAATATGGGGAACAAACTGAGGGTTACTGGAGGGGTGGTGGGAAGGGGGATGGGCTAAATGGGGAAGGGGCACTAAGGAATCTACTCCTGAAATCATTGTTGCACTATATGCTAATTAATTTGGATGTAAATTTTAAAAAATAAAAAGTAAAATTAAACTAAATAAATAAATAGAAGTGTAAAATATAAAAAAAAATAATAATAACCTACAAGATCTGGGGTACCTGGGTGGCTCAGTCAGTTGAGCGCTGACTCTTGATTTCAGCTCAGGTCATGATCCCAGGGTTGTGGGATCAAGCCCCATGTCGGGCTCCACACTGAGCGTGAAGCTTGCTTAAGATTCTCTCTCTGGGGCGCCTGGGTGGTTCAGTCGGTTGGACGTCGACTTCGGCTCAGGTCATGATCTTCTGATTTGTGGGTTTGAGCCCCGCGTGGGGCTCTGCACTGACAGCTCAGAGCCTGGCGCCAGTTTCGGATTCTGTGTCTCCCTCTCTCTCTGTCCCTCTCCCTCACTTACACTCGCTCTCTCAAATTAAAAAAAAAAAAAAAAAAAGATCTACAAGATCCAATCTGTGGTCAATATTCAATTTGAACGTAAAACCCTGGTGTTGAGCCAGACCAGCATGGGGCACTGCTCTGAGTGAGGGTTACTACTTCAGAGAATGCTCTCCAGTCTCTTCCAGGCTGCCTGGCCCACTCCACCCTAGCCAATCTCCACAGGAGAGCTAGGTTCTTCTGAAAACAAAATCCAGTCAGGCTTAACTGCTCCCTTGAAATTTTCCCATTGCCCTCAGGAAACAGTTCAACCACTTTCAAAGGAAAGGCTTTCTAAAACCTTTCTCCAGGTTTGTCTCTTAATCTCTCCTACCCCTCATTCCCTAAGACTCCAGCCAAGGGGACTTCTGGAACATTCCATAGATGTGTTGCTCCTCACTCGACCATGTGTAGCTTTCAGTTGTTGATGCTGCCATGCTTCTGCCCATTACCTTCCACCTGCCATCACCTTCTTCGGACAGCTGTGGATTCCTCACGGTCATTTCTACCCCCCCCCCCCCCCCCCCCCCGTAGACCATAGACTCAAGGACAAGGACTGCCACATCTTATCATCTTCATTTTACCAGGCCCAAATGCACAGCAATTATTCAATAAATGTAATATGAATGGCCTTCAGTTCCTGCCAAAGGTTCATTACGCCTCTAACGTCTAGTTACAATTCAGAGGAGATTTATAAGCAGGGCTGCCTAGCTCTGTAAAACATCCAGAAGGTAAAGCGATCATTTTTCTGAACGATAAAAATCTAGCACAACAGGAAAAGAATCTGAATAGACATTTCTCCAAAGAAAGATACACAGACCAACAAGCACGTGAAAGCAGACTCAACAGCACCCGCCACTAGTGCAATGCAAACCCAAACCACAAAGAGATACCTTCACAGGCACCAAGATGTCTGTAGTAAAAGACAATAGCAAGTGTTGACAGGGAAGTGGAGAAATCAGAAGCCTCATACACTGCTGGTGGGAATGTAAAATGGTGCCGCCTCCTTGGAAAACAGTCTCACAGTTTCTCAGTTAAACACAGAGTTACCATGTAACGCAGCAATTCCATTCCTGGGTATTTACCCAAGAGAAATGAAAACATGTCCACACAAAACTCGTATGCAAATGTTTACAGCAGCATTTTTATAATAGCCAAAAAGTACAGACAACTCAAAATGGCCACCAACTAATGAATAGGTAAATGTGATTTACCCATCCAGTGGAATATTATTTGACAATAAACCTTGAAAACATGATGCCAAGGAAAGAAGCCAGTCACAAATGACAAAGTATCATATGATTCCAAATAGGCCAGTCTACAGAGATAGAAGTAGATTAGTAGTTCTGTGGGGCTGGGGAGTAGGCAGGGAGGGTGGGAAAGGGGAGTGACTGCTAATGGGTATGGGCTTTCTGAAAGGAGGCTGAATATGTTCTAAAACTGACTGTGGTGGTAAGTGCAGCACTCTGAATATACTAACACCTGTTAAATTGTATGCTACACAAAGCTAAGAAATCGTTTAAAAGACCATTTGAGATCTTTTCCAGTCCAGTGACTTAGGTTCAAGAGACTGGAAAAACCAGACCTTTTTACAACCTTTTGCGTCCTTGGGATGTATTCTTGTACGTATCCTCAGCTTTTCAGTGATGTGCTGGAAGAAAAAAATCTCAAATTTCCACCTTTTAGGAAGTTACCTGAATGTATTTACAGGCGGTATATAATTGCACCAAGAGAATTATATTCACAGTGAATGTGCTAAGGCATCTTATGATCATACTTTTTTGTTTTTTTTTTTAATTTTTTTTTCAACGTTTATTTATTTTTGGGACAGAGAGAGACAGAGCATGAATGGGGGAGGGGCAGAGAGAGAGGGAGACACAGAATCGGAAACAGGCTCCAGGCTCCGAGCCATCAGCCCAGAGCCCGACGCGGGGCTCGAACTCACGGACCGCGAGATCGTGACCTGGCTGAAGTCGGACGCTTAACCGACTGCGCCACCCAGGCGCCCCTGATCATACTTTTCTGAAACGTCCAGTTATTCATTCAAATATACTACTTGAATGTTTATTATACACAAGGTGCATCCTAAGTATTGAGGATTCAGCACTGAACAAAACTGACATCCCTGCCATTTTGAAGTTTACATTCTAACAACAACAACAACAACAAGTGATAAGCGAATCTCACATTAAATAGTAGTAAGTGGTGTGGAGAGAAATCAAGCAGAGAAAGGGCACAAGGACTACTGAAGGTGTAGGAAAGGGGAAGTGCGGTTTTAAAGAGATTGGCCGGGAAAGACCTCCCTGAGAAGGTGATCTCAGCAAAGACCTAAAGGTGGTAAGGAGTCAAGCCACAGGACATGTGGGGGAAGAGAGACCTGGGTGGGGGAACAACAGATGCCCATGTCTGAGGTAGGACAGTGCCTGGGGTTCCAAAACAATCAAGGACTCTGGTGTGACTGGAGTAGAGTACAACAGGACTCCAGAGGCTTTTACTCTAAAATACAGAATATTGGAGGATTCTGAATAGAAGATAGGGCATCCAGCCTTGTGGCTCCTTGTCTTGTGTTGACAATAAGCTTCAGGAGGCCAAGGCAGAAGCCGGAGACCAGGCAAAAGATAATGGTGGTGACTTGGACCGGGGTGGTGACAGCAGAGGTGGGGAGGAGTGAGATTATGGCTGGTTTTTGAAAGTAAAGCTAATCTTAGGAATGAAAGAAAGGGTTGTCAGAGTGAAAGAACAATCAGCATGAGTGCTCTCAAGAGTGGAACACTTTTTTTTTTTTTTTTTTTTTTTAAGTTTATTTAGTTTGAGAGAGACAGAGACAGCGTGAGACAGGGGCAGAGGGAGAGGGAGACAGAGAATCCCAAGCAGGCTCTGCACTGTCAGTGCTCTAACGTGGGCTCGAACCCATGAAACCATGAGATCATGACCGGAGCCAAAACCTAGAGTGGAACACTTAACTATCTGAGCCACCCGGGCTCCCCAAGAGTGGAACATTTTTTTAATTCCTTGAAACTTACACTCGTGTGAGAAAAGTTCTCCAAGTAGAAGATTTGTAATTCCAAACACGCATTTTCCAACAGGCCCAATATTGTTAAAGTAATCAACCCTGAGGGATGGTTAACAATTACAATTGTGTCCATACTGCTTTTAGTTGGCGGCCCTAACCTCGCCAGAGGTTAGCAGTCCGTATAGTGTAGATTATTTGTTTTGGTTTAAATTGGATTTGCGATCTACAAAGCTCATGTCACTTAATTTTGTGAAAGTAAGGTGGCTAAATTAATTAGTAAACAGCTAAGTTTTTCAATTAAGTCACAACCCCTCCCCCCCAAAAAAAAGCCTTCAGATGATTGCCAAAATTTTTAAAATACCAGCTTTATTGAGATTATTTTTATTCTCTTTTAAGTTTATTATTTATTTATTTGAGAGAGAAAGAATCCCAAACAGGCTCCGCACTGACAGCACAGAGCCGGACGCGGGGATCCATGTCACTAACAGTGAGATCATGACCTGAGTGTAAATCAAGAGTCTCACATTTAACAGAGTCACAAAGACGCCCTTATTGAGGTTACTTTTAAAGCCCTGCATGTTTTTCCAGTGGTACCATTCTTTGTACTAAATTCCCATTCTGTGGAAGGCAAGCATTTGAAAAAGAACGATGGGATTAGTAATTATGGAAGGAAAAGTCTCCTACAACCACAAAGCAGCCAGTCTGACCAATAACTGCAGACTAGCCATGAATCATCACTGCCTCACCCACTGCTTACAGAAAGTAAAGTAAGGTCAACGTTTTTATTACTCTTAACACAAAACCTGTGCCCTGGTTTTATTCTTATTTTAGAACAAATTTGGCATCTCTGCCCTTTTGGAGGTAACAGTCTAATAGCAAAAGAAAGGTGATAAACCAGCACAGCATACATTAAATGGCAGTAAGTGCTATGGAGAGAAATCAGGCGGAGAAATGGGGATAAGAGAACACGGACATTCACCGTCCTGTCGCAAGTCACAAGGCTGGTGAGTAGCAGTGTGGTGAGTCTGGTCCCAGCACTGCATGAGTTGTTGTTAAAACCACCGGAAAAGAATTCCTTAATGGAGTTTCTTTCTTTCTTTCTCTCTCTCTCTCTCTTTCTTTCTTTCCTTAACGTTTATTTATTTTGGGGAGAGAGAGAGAGACAGCACGAGCAGGGGAGGGGCAGAGAGAGGGGGAGACACAGAATCCGAGGCAGGCTCCAGGTTCCAAGCTGTCAGCACAGAGCCGGACGCGGGGCTCGAAACCGTGAACCGTGGATGACCTGAGCCCAAGTCCAACGCTTAACCGACTGAGCCACCCAGGCGCCCCCTTAAAGGAGTTTACGTTGCAAGGAGACCCGGCTACTTTCCAATTCAAGTAAAATGTTAGCAATGCAGCCCCGACGCCGCGGAAGCCAAGGAGAAATGAGAACGGGCCGGCCTTATTTAAAGAGAACCGAGAAACCGGCCCACAGAAGAGCCGGGACTTGGAACGAGCCGCCGGGCCGAGCGGCAGCACCTGAAACGCGGCGGGCGGGGCTCGCGGACACCCGGCGCGTCGGGGCCTCGGGAGCGCGCGGCCCCGGCCGGTGAGCTTCGGGCCGGCCTCAGCCCCGCCGGCGCCCTCGGGCCGGGCGCCAGCTCTGCGCTCCGCGGCCCTGCCGGCCGCGCCCGGGCCTCCCCCGGCGCGGGCTAACGTGACACCCGCGCCCGGGCCGAGGGTCGTCTCGGGGACCCCGCACCGGCCCGCACCCGGGACGGGTGTCGCTCCCTCCCGCGTCCCCCGGACTCCCCCGCAGCCCGCACCTTCTCCTCATGGCGGACGCTCCAAGCAGCCGGGCGTCGAGGCCCCAGACCTCCACGCAGGGCCGAGCGCAGCAACCTCCCGCAAGCACCGGCGGCCTTGCTCCGGGTCGCGGCTCCGCGAGCCGTTAGGCCCCCGCGGAATTTCAAACCGAGCCCGGAGGCGGAGCGGCTCCACGATTGGCGCCCTGACCCGACGCTCCTCGAGAAGCCCCGCCCCTGGCGGCGCGCCGCGACCGCGCACTGGGTCCCACGCGCCCCGGGGCTGACGGCGGGGGCTGCAGGGCTGGGCGGGGGAGGCGCTCGCCCGCCGGCTTGGGTTGGGGTCTGTGTCTGCGCGTGTGCCGGGTCTCGCAGGTGCGCGGCTTCCTCTCTCAGCTTCGCCGTGGGCGGGAGTCCGGTACCCCCCACGCAGCCCCGCCCCGGCCAGCCGCCGAGTCCCGGCCCCACCCCTTCCAGGCGCAGTTTGGATTCGAAGTGCGCGCTGCCGCCCGGAGGCCGCCGGGAAGGGGCGAGAACCGCCGGGGGCCGGGGGCCGGGAGCGCGTCGCGTTTTAACTTGTTTCCCAGCGCGTCCAGAAGGCGATCCTGGAGGTGATCTTTGGTGGCGGCCTTCTGCCCTGCAGCGGAAAGGGAGGAACGCTGCACCCGTCTCAGGCCGGCACCTTTCTAGACCGTGGTCCCATTTAATCTCCACGACCGCCCCGTTTGGTATTATCGCATCACCATTTCACGCAGGAGAGAACGGTCTCTGAAAGCTTGAAGGGCTTGTCCAGGTCACGTAATTGGCACACAAATGGAGATCGCCTGGGCGTGGTTCTTTCAAGTAACGGGTTATATGGTTGTATAAAAATTTTTAAACTCAAAAGTCGGGGGTGCCTGGGTGGTTCAATGGGTTAAGCATTGGACTCTTGATTTTGGCTCAGGTTGTGATCTCAGTTGAGAGTTGGAGCCCCACCTTGGGCTCTGTGCTGGCAGGGCAGGGCCTGCTTGGGATTCTCTCTCCCTCTCTCTCACCCTCCCTTGCTCTGTGTGTGTGTCTCTCTCTCTCAAAATAAATAAACAAACAAACAAAAAAAAAAACCCTAAAATGGACAGTAAAGCACTTTTGTAACCCTTTTTTCGCTGAACATATGATACATCTGTAAATGCTAATATATAGCTTGGTTTTCAGTGATTCACAGTTGCATGATATTATGGCTGGAAAGTTCTCATAATTCAACTGTTTTGCTAACAACAGTTATTTAGATTGTAATTTTTACAAATAAATGTCTTCATACATAAATCTTTGCATCTTGCTTTATTTTCTTACAGTTGATTCATAGAAGAGGAGCTACTGAATACTCCCCTTCCCATGATGGCAGCCTCCCCAGAAGCATACCTTCCTCTCACCCTCCACAGCTCCTACTGTCCTTTTAAATCTCTGCTAATTTCACAGGCAGAGAGTGTCATTTCCTCGTTTGATCCGCACTTGCTGGATTACAGATGAAAGTGCACATTGTGCCTGTGTCTATTGGCCATCCATAACTTTGATGACTCCTTTTCATTTGCTTTTCCATTAAGAAAAAAGTAATGGATGCTTGTTTGCTTCGTGTGCAGGATCATGTATCTCTTACTTTCAGAATTTAATTGGTGCTTTCAACATCCTTTAACTTGTCAGCAGCACACCAGACATTCACATGGTTCATGGAGTGAACCGCAGACACATTTAAAATTTTTTTTAATGTTTATTTTTGAGAGAGCGCGACAAAGCGTGAGCGGGAAAGGGGCAGAGAGAGAGGGAAACACAGAATCTGAAGCAGGCTCCAGGCTCTGAGCTGTCAGCAAAGAGCCTGATGTGGGGCTCAAACCCATGAACTGTGAGATCATGACCTGAGCTGAAATCAGCTGCTTAACTGACTGAGCCAGCCAGGCACCCTGACACCACATTTTTAAAAAAGTGTATTTATTTATTTTTGAGAGAGTGTGCATGAGTGGGGGAGAGGCAGAGAGAGGGCAACAGGAGACAGAGAATCCCAAGTAGGCTCCTGGCTGCCAGCACCGAGCCCAATGCTGGGCTTGATTTCACCAACAGTGAGATCATGACCTGAGCCAAAATCAAGGGTCGGATGCTTAACCCACTGAGCAAACCCAGGTGTCCCTAGATACCACTTTTTAAATTTACTTGCACTCTCTGTTGATTAACTTGAAACTTATTCAGAAAGCTTCAAAAATTTGTGATCTTCAGACACGTTCCCGGGGCCAGCATTGTAAGTACCCAGAGATAAGGAAATGTTGCTATCACGTCCTTTACTCTGTAATTCTGAAGCCAACAAAGTCATAGGACCGTTGGAAGATAACCAGAGTATATACCCACATGTAAAACACCATGTAATTTGTGTTTAAATAGGACCCTTTTACAGGATCATGTATTTCTGTTGGACAGCATTGTTCTAGAACAATTATGTTCCAGAACGTAAGTGTGGTGCCGCTGTCTTTTCCCTTGGCCAAACAATCATTGTCCTACCACCACATATTCTTTATACAAACAGCCCTGCCACGGTGTCTTTGATCTTGTACACTAGCTTGACACGGCCCTGTAAAAATTCTAGCTGGATACCTGAGGTATGCATTTTCCTTGGAATATGCGCTGACACAGCATTCTGTGTTTTGAATAGTTTTGATGATCCAACAACACAGATTTGGATCTTTCTTCCAAGATCTTTCTTCCACAGTGGCAGCACTGTGAATTGGGGGACAAATAGGAAGCAGAGCAACTGGAATGGACAGTCTTGCAAAAACCCAGGCAAAAAATATTAAGTATCTCTGCCATGGGGACAGTTAGGAAAAGATGAGTCACAAGCGTTTAGAAATAATGGAGGGGCGCCTGGTGGCTCAATCCATTAAGTGCCTGACTTTGGCTCAGGTCATGATCTCATGGTTTGTGAATTCCAGCCTCGCGTCAGGCTCTATGCTGACAGCTCAGCACCTGGAGCCTGCTTCTGATTCTATGTCTCCCTCTCTCTGTGTCCCTCCCCTGCTCACACACTCTCTCAAAAATAAATAAACGTTAAAACAAATTTTTTTCAAGAAATAATGGGTAGTGGGACCAGCTGAATGTGGGGGATAAAAGAAAGCATCTGAGGTCTAGGATAAAATTTGTTGCATGAACAAAACTTGAGTAGACAATGAGGATGTCAACTACAGGATTACAGGAAAAGGAGCAGATGTAGGGATTCAAAGTGAAGACAGGTTCACACGCATAGTGAACATGTTGAGTTGAAAGTGCCTATGGAAGCAGGGAGTTGGAAATACTAATGTCAAGTTCAGCAGCAAGATGAAAGCTTGAGATCTGGAAGTGGATGACAACAAAGGATGGAGAGGGGATAGGCAGAGAGATGTAATCCAAGAAGACAGAAGGACAATCTAGGAGACCACAGGAGGACAACAAAAGAGCATCATGGAAGCTGAACGGGAGAAAGGAAAGGCAGTTATCAGTGAGGTTAAGTTAGAGGAGGACCGAAAAGAGGCTCACAGATGTGGTTACAGCTCACAATTTTTAAATGCTGAGCCTGGCTGGCTCAGTCGGTTAAATGTCTGACTCTTGATTTCGGTTCAGGTCATGATCTCAACATGAGATCAAGCCCCGCATCGGGCTCTGTACTAACAGCAGGGAGCCTGCTTGAGATTCTCTCTCTCTCCCCTGCTCACAAGTGTGTGCTCTCTCTCTCTCAAAATAAATAAATAAACCTTTAAAAAAAAAAAGATCAAGGGAGAGAAAGGCCACTAAAATCATCAATTGGGGAGCACTGCTGACCTTTTTAGAAGCACTGTTTGCCAATGCCTGAAACTGCTCTAACAGGACATGAGCTTTCATTCTGTAATAAAAGACAAATGCTTAAAAGTGAAGTGCCTTCTTAGGTTAAAACAGTAACGGACACATTTTTTCTAAAAGGATAATGAATCACAAGAAGTGCCTGGCTGGCTCAGTTGGTGGAGCACGCAACTCTTGATCTTGGGGTAATGAGTCTGAGCCCTGCATTGGATGAAGTTTTACGGAAGGAAGGAAGGAAGGAAGGAAGGAAGGAAGGAAGGAAGGAAGGAAGGAAGGAAGGAACAAGAAAGAGAGAAAGAAAGAAAAGAAAGAAAGGAAAGGAAAGGAAAGGAAGGAAGGGAGGGAGGGAGGGAGGGAGGGAGGGAGGGAGGAGGGAAGGAGGAAAAGGGAAGAAAGAATAATGAATTACAAATTTTTAGAAATGGAAGGGTGCTTACCGATCACCTATCTAATCCATCCCCCTCATTTTAGGGTTGGGGAAACTCTGGTACAGGGTGAGTTTCGGGGAGCACCAGACCAGCCCCAGAGCTCCTGCACAGTCCAGGCCACAGAACACACGAACCCCCAGTGGAAGGCACCCCTGTACTCCACTGAGCAGACAGAAGTGCATGGCAAGGACTAAACATGACATCTGAGAGCAGAGGTTTTATTTACAATGATACTCAAACAGGATTTAGCAAAAGGTACCTCTTCCTCCCCCTCTTTTCAGCACAAGCTGCACTTCATCAACAAAAAAGAAATTTCCTGGGGGCAGGAAGTGAACGCTCTGCTCAAGTAACTTTCTGCTAAAGCCCACACAAGTTCTGCGCTCCCCAGCTCTGAGTAGGGTGGTTGGTGGACACTACATTAGCAGCTGGGACCAATTCCTGCATCCCCTCGGGAACGTGTCCAGGGAAGACGTCGACAGCGGCAGGGAGAACGTCAGGCTTTCACCTCACTCATGGCTTCCATGAGGCGAGCACTGTTTGTGACTGCCGTGGTCAGAAAAATGAACCTGTACCCTATGGAGTCAAAAGCACCGGCGTCCGTGACTAAGAGCAGGTCGCGGGCCCCCAGCACCAGCCACGTCAAGCCCTCGGGTCCACGGCCCCGGCTAGATCAGACACAGACGCATCCGCGCCCCAGTCCCGCACACGACGACTTGCAGCACTCGGTGGAAAGGGCGCCCTGCTATCCCGCCCACAGCCAGACCAGCGAGCGGTGCCGGGGCCAGTCGAGGAGCCTTCCTGAGCACTGCCCCTTGTCCCCCACATCCCACCTTCTGCTCCCTCTTACCTTTCTCTCTGCCCAGGAAGCGGAGGGCTGAGATCTCAGAGAACGTGCAGCCACCCAGGAACACCACCAAGATGAGGCGCAAGGACTCGCTGGAAGCCTTGTCTTCCTTGGTCATGTCTGCGAAGATCAGAGCAGACACTGCGTGTGGCGCGGTGCCCGCCCCCACCCGCTGCCGGCACCCGCCCCGCCCGCACGGTCAATGCCACGCACCTGTGAACGCCAACTCGCTGCAGTTGAGCAGCCTCAGCACCTCGTCCAGACCCTGCCAGCTCCGCCGCTCCAGCACCTGGGGGGGGGGGGGGGCACAGGCACCGCTTTCAAGCCCGAGACAGTGTCAGGCCTGGGAAAGGAGGGAGGCGGCAGGCGACCGTCGCCTTTCTTGTTAGTTACCGCCTTTCTAGTTAGTTAGCTAACAGTCGGGACAGGCCAGGCGGCCAGAGAAAGCAGAGCGCAGAGTATGAACGGGAGCGGGTCGCCTGTCCTCACCTGCTCAATGACTCGGCAGCTGAGGGGCACGTAAGCGCCACTGAAGACATAAGCCATGTCCCGAGGCACTTTCAGGTCATACTCGCCATCCACACGTGGGATCTAAGGGGTAAAGGGGACTATGTGAGGCGTGTGACAACTCATCCCTCCAGCCCTTTATGCAGTCAGGGAAAAGTAGCATATCCCCCAAAACAGTTCTTATTTCAACTAAAGGGAAAACCGGCAAAATCCCTATTAAAAAAAAGGAAAAAGACTCCATAACCAAAGATTAAAGCTTTTGTTCAGTATCCACTGATTCCCTTGAATGAGCTCCCCACGTTCCCTGTGAAGGGCTGGAAAGAAAGATGCCCCTTTGCTGATTTCTTGGTGACATGGGACAGGTCTGTCACTGACGTGGCACTCAGCCTATCCTCTGGCATTGGCGGGTGCTTGTTACATGTTTATTAAGTAAATGAATTTTGTGTCTTGTCTTGTTACTTTTTAATTTTTTCAATGTTTATTTTTGAGATAAAGAGAAACACACACAGAGTGGGAGCGGGCGAAGGGCAGAGAGCGAAAGAGGGAGACACGGAATCTGAAGCAGGCTCCAGGCTCTGAGCTGTCAGTACACAGCCTGACACGGGGCTCGAACTCACGAACTGTGAGATCATGACCTGAGCTGAAGTCGGGCGCTTAACCGACTGAGCCACCCCAGTGCCCTGTGCCTTGCTTGTCTCATTATTAAATTAAGCTCATGCTGTAACGCTACCGAACAGAAGGATCTTTGTAAGAACAAAACAACAGAGAGGTTTGTGTGAATTCAAAGCGCTCCACAAAGGACTGGACCCACGGCTGCCCCGTCTGTCCTGATCCTACGTACCAAATTCAGCTTCTTACTGATGGCACGAAAATTGCTCCTCTTGGCCAGAGAACTGAAGGCATCAGTAATCTTCCCTGGGAAGGAAATCTGTGCTGGATTTCATTTAAGGTCTACAGGGTCATGACATCGCCACAGGCGAAAGCACTCAGGAAATGACAAACGGCGGGACCGCTCACGTCTCAAGACTCTCCTCAAAGCCATTCACCTAGAATTCCCTAGACCCGATCAAGACATCACCACCCTTCTCCCCAGCACGGTCTCCCTCCTCCTACAGGGTGCCAACTATCTACTAAGCGCAATCCGCAGGGTGAACCTCGCTTACTGGCTAAGTGTGTGGGCCTTGGAGTCAAACTGACCTGGGCTCAAATCTGACTTATTGAGGGATGTTGAACAAGTCACATAACCTCTCTAAGCCTGTTGCCTTATCTATAAAATGGAGATTACGAACTTACTTTGTGAGGATTGACAAACTGTTACCTAAAGGTCTTAGTACTCAGTAAGTGGACAATACGTGGAACCTGCTCGCGGCGGAAGCAGTGGTAATGACAGTGAGAGTGAAGAATCCCGTTCTCCTTCCCCAGCTCATTCTCTCCCTCCCGGGGTGCTCTGCCTGTTGTGAGAAGAGGGGACTCGGGCCAAGGAAGGGGCTACCCGTGCCCTGTGCTCACCTGCAGCCTTGTCCGTCACCAGCTTGCTCACTTTACTCTCCATGGCCGTGAGGGTGTCCCCAGGGGCCTGCTCCGTCAGGAGCCCCGCTCGCCGCAGATTGGAGAAGGTTAGCAGGTGCTCGGGGCCATAGCTCTGAAGAAAATGCAATTCAGCCACTTACTGCGCACCCGCCACACCGTATCACATTGGGTGATATGGAGGTGAGGGACAGAAGGGTCATGTATTCTGTGCCCTGAAGAAATAACCAAACAGCAAACAAAAAAGAAAAAAAAAGCACGGAACTGAGAGAGAACAGAGAAGGCCACTGATGTAAGGGTGGTGGGAAGGGCTTCACAGATGAGGTAAGACTGGAGAAAGACCTAGAAGGAAAGCTGTATCAACGCCTTCCAAGGCGCTGAAGTGAGGGAGAGTCCCCGGGGTGAGAACTCAGCTCTGTGGCTCCAGTTCTCCCAGCACTGGCCATCCACCAAGAGAACCGAGAGTGGGAGAGACAAGGGCGTGGGAGGGTCTCCACGTGCTGAAAGGTGACCGTCCTGAGACGCTCTAAGAGGGAGGCAGACGGGGAACAAAATGGGGACACAGACAGGAAAGGGGCCATTTCTTCTGTGTCTTTTAGGAACGTCCCATGACCTCCCTCCACCAAGTTCCCCCGAGTGCATTCTCCTGGCCTTACCTGCAGATACTGTGTTTTCAGAGATCGGTAATCCTTGGGAATCAAACCTGGTAAGGAAGAGGAGACAGGCTCCTGCAAACACCAGCTGAAGTGTCCTAAAATCTACAGTCAGACCACCCACCCACCCACCCAACCATCCTCTTGCTGCCAAAAAAACCCTTAATCAGGAGGAAAGGAATCGGTAAATGTTAACCTTGCATCCTATCCAGCCGATTCTAAACTGACTCTTAAATTTAAGCTTGCTCAGCGAGAGACAGAGCCTGGATCTGAGAGTTCCATGGCAGAGTCCTGCCTGAGCCCCAGGGCGCAGAGGGAGGGACGAGGGGAGGCGGACTGCTCCCAGCAGGGGTGGCGGAGGGATGCGGCAGGAGGGAGGGGGCTCCTGCGCGTTTCTTCCTGCCGTTGGGCCAGCGCTACTGCGAATCACTTTACCGCTACCGAGGAATAGGACAGATGTTCAGATGAAGTCCAAAAGTGCAGCCTGCCATGCTTTCCTCCAGGGAGGTAGGGAGAATGGGCTTGCGACTCTGATAGTCAAAGGAGATGTAGAATAAGCCGACCACTCCTCGGGGCGGAAAGCAGCCTTGAAGACTAGTCCCCACCTGGACGGCTTCCGCGGTACACACGAGTTGCCGTAAAGGGTGAAGGGAGTGGAAGGTGCCTCCGGCCGCGGATGAGTAAGTCACGGGGAAGAATGGCACAGCACGGGGAATAGTCAATGGCACTGTAACAGCGCTGTGTGGTGACAGGCGGTAGCTGCCCTGGTGGGGAGCCCAGCGTCACACGCACGGTGCCACACACCTGAAACTAACGTGACATCGTGTGCCAACTATACTTCCCGCTGAAAAAAAAGCAGGTGAAAAGGCTGCATAAGAAGGTTAAAAGGTCTGCCACAAAAGGTCGCAGGATCTGAGCTTTTGGAAATGTTTGTGCAATTCCAAAAGGCTGTCCCCTTTTCCTGGACTGTATCTTCATTAGGAAACCTCGTTGAAGGCAGGAGGCCAGATGGAATAAATGCCACTCTGCGCTAAGCCTCTGCGGTCCTACGATGTGACGGGGACTGTTCTGGGGGCTTGGCTGTGGTCCTGCTTAGGGTCGGGATGATAAATTAGGACCTGGGGTGTCTCACTCAGAACAAAAACTGCTTTATTTTACGGGGGAAAGAATCCAAATTACTGGGAAACGTTCTGTCTGCTAGGACATTCGTCTCCGTCCTTCCAAATGATTTCTGAGGGGCGCCTGGGTGGCTCAGTCGGTTGAGCGGCCGACTTCGGCTCAGGTCATGATCTCACGGTCCGTGAGTTCAAGCCCCGCGTCGGGCTCTGTGCTGACAGCTCGGAGCCTGGAGCCTGTTTCGGATTCCGTGTCTCCCTCTCTCTGACCCTCCCCCGTTCATGCTCTGTCTCTCTCTGTCTCAAAAATAAATAAACATTAAAAAAAAATTAAAAAAAAAAATGATTTCTGCCATCCCTAAGGTACAGTTTTGCAATCTGGCGTCTTCGGTTCCAGGGGCTCACCATTCTCAGTGATGGACAAAAGGCACATGAGGCGAAGGCTCTCTATAGGCGACACCTACACGGGAAGAAAGAGTCAAAGACAGTTCAAGTTTCAGGACATACGTTCTCTCCCTTCCTCCCGCTGGAGGCCAACCCCACCGCAAAACACCGTTCCCGGAACCCCAGCCACCTGCTCACCTGCCGGTCTATGTGTTCTTCAATGTAGCTGGTGCTCTCCCGGATGTTGAAGCCCTCCAGCAGCGCTGTGAGTAAAAAACAGGGGAGCCTGTTACGGGGCCGGGGTGGGGGGGAAGGTAGTGGGGGGGGTTGCCACCTGTGCTAACAGGTGTCTATCTCCCCATCTTTCTCCATCCTTGGGGTGGGTTAAGGACCCCCAGGACTTCTAGCAGGGAGCAGCACTCCCCACAGCCAGCATCGGCCGAAAGGAGCCAGAAGGCATCTCTGCCGGGTGGGACGGGGCTGGGAGCAAGGGAAGCCTTAGCAGGGGCAGGAGCCCAGCAGGACCGCCGCAGCTACCGTGCTCGGTCTTGATGAGCTCCTGGAAGTCCTGTTTGGTCTTCTTCTTCATGATGGATTCACAGGCCCCGATATCTACAGATAGGACAAAAAGCGAGCTGACGTACTCCTGGTTCTAAAAGGATGTGCCTTTGGGGCGCCTGGGTGGCTCAGTCGGTTAAGCGTCCGACGTCGGCTCAGGTCATGATCTCACGGTCCGTGAGTTCGAGCCCCGCGTCGGGCTCTGTGCTGACAGCTCAGAGCCTGGAGCCTGCTTCAGATTCTGTGTCTCCCTCTCTCTCTGACCCTCTCCCATTCATGCTCTGTCTCTCTCTGTCTCAAAAATAAATAAACATTAAAAAAAAAAATTTAAAAAAAAAAAATAAATAAAAAAAAATAAAAGGATGTGCCTTTATGTCCAGAAGAATAAAAACTTCTTACTGGCCATGTTGGAGACAGTTATGTGATTACGTGAGAGAGTGCGTATAAATTAGTTAGAATGATACCTGGCGCTTCAACTATGTAATAAAATTATCTAACGTTGTAATCGTTACTGCCGTTAAACCTATAGAAGTATACAAAACAAACGAACAAACAAACAAAACTTCTTAAGGCAAAATGCAGAAGCCCCTCTTCCCATGTCAGACCAAGCAAGATCACTGTGTGCTGGGTGAACAGAGAGCTCCTCTCTTGGGAGAGATCTCTGAGGCATCCCTTCGCCCTCCCCTCATGAAACCTACGGACGCTCAGCAGGCGGTGCTCCTGTTTCAGTCCCTTGAGCTCCTGGGACACGAAATTCTTCATCTGCTTGATGTCCATGCCTCTCCGGCGCTGGCGGAAGATCCCCTAACGTCAGCCTCTCCCGGCCCTCAGACATGAGCAGCCACCCCTCTCTCCCGGATCCCCCCGATGCAAGAGAAAAGACAGGGGGCTGTCGTCATATCAGAAGGGAGCCGAAGGGCAGCAGCCTTGGGAGGCCACTGGGGAAACAGAACAGAGGACCCCCGGCCTAGAGCCTCACGTCATACTGAGCCTGTAAGTTCCGGGCCTTCTGGCTCAAAAAGCCAAAGACGTTGGAGAAGTGTTCATTACGAATCTCATTAAACACCTGCAAGGGGAACAAGACGGCAACGACTTACCAGAGAGACACCTAACCAGCGCCTCCTCCCTGAGCAGTGTGATGAGCGCACGAGAGCAGCGCCCAGCTGTTCTAGCAAAATCACAGAGAAAGCTGAGCTGATCTCCTAAGTGTGTGTCAAATACCAGCTCCGCGCTCGGGGTGTGCTCGCTCCCGGTGGGGAATCCCTCTCCCACAGGCTCAGCCTCCCCTCCCAGAGCCGGGGCCCACGCCCCGGGCAAGCCCACAGCCAGCACCCATCCCCTCACCTTGTCCTCGGCATTGAGTAGCACCTTTAAGCTCCTGTCAGAGGATGTGACTTCTGGGCCAAAATCGACACTCCCTTTGAGAGCAGAGGGAGCAGCTATGAGGACCTCTGCTGAAGCCTTCTTTCTCCTACCCTTTCCTGAACTGCCATTAAAAGTCCCTGAACTAGGGGCGCCTGGGTGGCACAGTCGGTTAAGCGTCCGACTTCAGTCAGGTCACGATCTCGCGGTCCGTGGGTTCGAGCCCCGCATCGGGCTCTGGGCTGATGGCTCAGAGCCTGGAGCCTGTTTCCGATTCTGTGTCTCCCTCTCTCTCTGATCCTCCCCCATTCATGCTCTGTCTCTCTCTGTCCCAAAAAAAAATAAAAAAACATTGGAAAAAAAAAAAATTTTTAAATGGTCTCTTTAAAAAAAAAAAAAAAGTCCCTGAACTATCTGGAAGCTAGCAGTCGGCTCTGAGTCTGGGGCTCTCCCACCAGCCCTGCCCCACGCAAGAGGCCCCGGCCGCCGAGCACCACCTCGATCTTGCCGGGACGCCGCTCACCACACTTGATGCGGAACGTGTCATCCACCAGGCCCTCGTAAACCACCTGGGAGCAAAGTGCCGTCACAAAGTCCACGTCTGAAATGAGATCCCCACCCATGAGGGTCCTCCCGGACCTATACGTCTACCCAGTTCACTCCGCGTCAGCTCCCGTGCCTCCAGAGGGCCCAAGCGCCACGCTCCCCATCAACGATGGCATTCACAGCCCCAACCTGAGGATCCCATCTGGGCCGCCACGTTCGCCATATCCCCACGTCTCCGAGGGTCCAAAGACAACGGGAGTGCTGAGTATAACGTACCTCTGTCCAGTAGGAAGATGTGTCCAATTTCTGGCCTTCGGCCCTTGGTTTCGCCATCCTCCTCCTCTTCCAGTGTCCTCCACAATTCATACGACATCTGCCAGGGACCAGGAAATTCCCAGTCTTGTGTCCAGGTCCCTGTGACAGCCCGCACCTACTGAAGCCCTCTTTTCCACATGACACCTCTATTTGACCCCAGGAGGGAAACTAATTGTTAACAATACGAACTCCTGCACCCGCACCTGTTCCCACCCCTTGCCCCTCCCCATGCCCATAGAGGCGTGTCCTTGGCCCCAAGGAAGACATGTAGGAGTGTTACCCCTGAGGCCCTGGCCCTGGCCTTTCCGTTAGCCACACAAGTCCTCCTCTCTGAGGACCTATTCCAGAACAAGAAAAGCAAGCTAAAGAATATACCTCTTATCACACATGCCCATGGGCAGTCCTTGGTGGGTAGAGAACGGGTGGAATGGGGGCTATCGGGACAAGATTGCTGCCAGTGCCCACCTTGGCACATCTGCCAATTCCATAGCAGTTAGGGAAGGGTCCGTACAGAGTGCTGAGGAGGTGTAAGGCCTGCGCCACGGTGTTGATCCAACGCTGATCTCCCTCCTGCAGGGGCCATATGGGCCACAAAGATATGGGCCAAGCCAGCAGACCCATCTGGAGAGGGGCTAGGGCAGGAAGGCAGGGTGTGGGGACTGCTTGAAAGCTTTCATTCTGATTGGCCCCAGAGCAAGGCCTGCGGACATCAACCAGTAGCATTTGATCTAGAAACCAGTATCTCGAGTTAGGGGAAGGTTCCATCAGTATTTCCGGCCCACTGTAGCCCACTGGACTCCATGTTTGTCCCCACCTGTCAATGCCAAGACCCAAGGACCCTGAACTTACCAGGAAGTAGTCCCTGAAAAATTCTGGGAGCTCCATGCTCAACAGATCCACATCAAGAGGTAGCAAAGAAAAGGCCCATTCGTCACAGCTCACATCTGTGGGTACAGACGGCGTGAGTCTCCCTGCCAAAGGCACGGGGCTCCGCGCTGAGAAGGTCGGTCCCCACAGTCATGCCGAAATATCAGAGCACCTGCCACATGCCCAGCATGACACGAAGCACGGGACACCCAAAGATAAGTTTAAGACAGAGTCTGTGCCCTGAAGGAGTTCACGGTCTGATAACAAAAGGAGACCCGTACACCACAGCCACACCACGTGGTAAGGGGTGTGTGTGCGTTAGGGTGCCGACAAAAGTGCTGAGGAAACATCATTCCCTAGTGGACAAACACTGACAGGAAGCCACACAGGCACAGGCACTGGGGCACTGGGGGTACTGTGGTGAACGGAATGGACACGCTCCCCATCTTCCGCGAGAGAACCTCATTCTAGTGGAAACGCACCAGACACATCTCATCACGGCTGTGCCCCACGGAGCTAGAAGAGGAATCCAGGAGCACAAACGTTCAGGGATCGAACCTCAACTATAGAGAGCATGGAAGAGTATAGGGGTGCCGGGGCAGAGGGAAGACAAGCGACATTTAAGCTTAGAATTTGAGTAAAATTTGGGTATGGAAAAAAAAAAAAGCTGAGGGTGGAAAATATTCTAGGCAACGGGAACAGCATGTGTGAAGTGCCCAAGGCAGGAGGAAAGGAGGGAGCAGCGCACGGTGAGGGGGAGGGGGGAGGGAGGGAGCAACCACAGGAGGCCAAGGAGGCCCCCGGGTCCCAGCACAGGCGGAGTTCAGCGTTCCAGCCAGGAGCACGGGGAGCACTGTGCCGGATGCAGAGGCAAACAGAATGGAGGGCGCGCTCTCCCTGTGGGAAGGAGTCTCGGAAGGTAGGAATGGCGGCACCTGGCATCCCCTTCAGCCCTCCCTTTAGGGCCCTCTCCGGCCCCCCCTCGTCAGGAGCCTCCCCTCCTCCCAGGCCCACAGGCAGACACAGGGAGCCAGCGATCATTCCCTTCTTCGTGCTCCCCGTTTCCACTCACAGTGGCCTTCTCTCACCTCCATAGACTCCCTCTTCCTCCAGCACCATCTCACACGCGTGAAACTGAAAGACAAGAGGGAGTGGCTGGTGACCGCCGCCTTCTCTGTGCTTCCGTCTCTGGAGCTCCACTGTCGCTGCTGAGGACAATACCTACTGAACCCAGCACCCACAAGGGAACGTGGACTCGGACGGCCAGGGAGGACCACTGGGACCGTCTAGCCCAGGGCTTTGTTTCCCTCTCATCCCCTTTATTTATGTATTCAGTCCAGTGCTCCTCTCTCCCCGAGAAACTGGAAAACTGCACAAAGGAGAAGGTATTTCAGCTGTCACCGAAGGGTGAGTCCCAAAGACAGACGTGCGAGGGAGGGCACGACCGCGCCTCGGAGGAAAGGGGTGGTGGCATGGAGAGGCTGGTCAGCGCATGTCCAGGGGACCCCTGGAGTCACTGAGAGGGGTCTGGGGATCCAGCCCGGGAGTCAACGGCACAGGGTGTTTAAAGTAAGTGGTGTGTGCGAGAGAAGAGAACAGGGAGGGGCACGAGAGCTACAGGGAGGATTCTAGGGAACACTGAAATTAAAAGGGCGCACCATGCGAGACCTGGAGAGAAGACAAGGGTGGCATGGAGGGGGGAGCAGGGGACGCAGCACCTCTAAAGGCAGGACGGTCAGAGTCTCAGGAAGAATGGGCAACAGTGTCAATGCTGGAGACATTAGGACGCGCGTGAACCAGGCATCACTGGATTTGACAACAGAGCCCTGGGAGGACTCAGCTTAAAGACCGAGGTGGGCGTGAGGGTGTGGGAGCAGCGGCGGCAAGACCTCTTCACAGAAGTGTGGACACAACAGGAGGCAGAGCCCCCGACAGGGAGAAGACACGAAGCAGGGAGGATCATCTAGAAGACACAGACACGGGGGCGCCTGGGGGGCTCAGTCGGTGAAGCGTCCGACTTCGGCTAAGGTCGTGATCTGGCAGTCTGTGGGTTCGAGCCCCACATCGGGCCCTGTGCTGACAGCTCGGAGCCTGGAGCCGGCTTCGGATTCTGTGTCTCCCTCTCTCTCTGCCCCTCCCCTGCTTGCACTTTGTCTCTCTCTCAAAAATAAATAAACACTAAAAAAAAGTAGAGAAAAAAAAAAAAGAAAAAGTGGCAGACACGGTTGAAGACAGAAGAGAAAGGTCTACCTAACAAAGCAAGAGGGTAGAGAAGGAGCATGGATGTAGGGCTAAGAACACAGGTGAACCAGCTGATCAGGGAGGGGAAGAGGCCAGAGTCACTTCCTCCTTTGAGACCAGTGGGAAGAAGGCAAAATAATTAGAGGCAATGAGAACAGTGAAGCATATCATCTGATACTGACGATGATGGTACCAATGTACATTAAGCATTTTACACGTGCTAGGCATTGTCCTTAGCGTTTTATAAGGATTACCTCACAATCCTAGACTGACTCTACAAGATGTGGAAGATTAATGCTACGTGTTCCTTATTTTACTTTACACAGAAAAATCCTATTCATCCCTCACTTCTTTTTCTTTTTTAAAAAAATGCTTATTTATTTTGAGAGAGAGCAGGGGAGGGACAGAGAGAGAAGAGAGAGTCCCAAGCAGGCTGCACAACGTCAGTGCAGAGCCCGACGTGGGGCTCGAACTCACTTACTGCAAGACCATGACCTGAGCCGAAACCAAGAATTGGATGCCTAACCGACAGAGCCACCCAGGTGTCCCTTTCTTTCTTTTCTTTTCTTTTTTTTTTTAAAGTAGGCTCTGGGGCACCTGGGTGGCTCAGTTGGTTAAATGACTGACTTCGGCTCAAGTCATGATCTTGAAGCAGTTACTGAGTTTGAGCCCCGCGTGGGGCCCTGTGCTGATAGCTCAGAGCTTGGAGCCTACTTTGGATTCTGTGTCTCCTTTTCTCTCTGCCCCTGCCCCATTCTCGCCCTCTCTCTCTCTCTCTCTCAAAAATAAACATTAGAAAAAAATTTTTAAGAAAAATAAAAAATAAAGGAGGCTCTACACCCAATGTGGGGCTTGAACTCACAACCCCGAGATCAAGAGTCATGTGCTCTATGGACTGGGACAGCCAGGTGCCCCATCCCTCACTCATTTCTGTCAGTAAAACTGAAACTGTAGGCCTACTTTTAGGGCTGAGAGTTCCAGAGCCCAGATCGACAACTGCCAATCTTCATAATTAAGAAGAGGAGTCTCGGGAAGAGAGAGAGATAACCTCTTTGCTATGGCTACTGAGAAAGAGGTGGTTCAGTGACAGAAAATTCGGTCAAAGAATCTGATTAGTTAGGATGTGAGATGGAGAAGATTCACTGAAATACCGATTTTGTTTTCCTGTGTAAGAGGGAGGCTTGTAGGATTATCTGAAACTATTACCAACTTGTTCTATCTCATTTAAACAAATCTGTCCTTGGAAGTACACTTTGAAAAAAGGGGTTCTGTAAGACTCCAAAAACTGGAATTTACTGCCACAGCTCCTTTAATAACATTAAAAAGTAACCTGTAACTCCGAACAGTTATCATAGTCAATAATTTCTTGCCCTGGTAATGATGTTATACTTGAAATATCTGTATTTCTAAACAGAATAAACAGCTGTAAGACTCTTCGACAAATTTTCAAATGATCTTCAATGGAAGATCATTGACTCTTTCTTCTTCTTCCTTTCACATAAGAAAACAATATAAGCCTGTGATTTCACAACAAAAGTTGAAAGCCACTTAAATCAAGCGAGGTAACTACTTGCCATTTGCAACGACACGGATGGATCTAAAAAGTGTAACGCTAAGAGAAGTAAGTCGGTCAAAGAAAGACAAATACCATATGATTTCAATCATATGTGGAATTTTTTTATGTTTATTTATTTATTTTTGAGAGAGAGAGAGAGCATGCAGGATGGGGCAGACAGAGACAGAGAAAGAGAATCCCAAGCAGGCTCCACACTGTCAGTGCAGAGCCCGATGTGGGGCTCAATCTCACAACCAGGGGATCAAGACCTGAGCTGAAATCAAGAGTCGGACGCTTACCCGACTGAGCCACCCAGGTGCCCCTCACTTCTGGAATTTAACAAACGAATGAGCAAAGGGAAAACAAAAGAGAGAGAGACATGAAGCAAGAAACACTCCTCTAACTACAGACAATACGCTGACGGTCATCAGATGGGAGGTGCGTGGGGGGACGGGGGGAACAGGTGATGGGGAGTAAGGAGGGCGCTTGCGATGAGCACAGGGTGATGTATGGAACTGGTGACTCACTGCCTTACACACCTAAAACTAATTACGCTGTATGTTAACTATACCGAAATTAAAATAACAAAAAGTGAAAATGCTCAGCCCTGTTATAAAAAAGAGAGGTAAGTACTACTATCAACTCCATTTCATAGATGAGAAAACTGGGACACAGAGCACTGAGGAACCCCATCCAAGATCACACAGTTAATCAGAGCTAAGCAAGGATTCGCAGCCACTTTGGCTTTATTAGTCTTAGCTACCGCTTCCATTTTCTCTAGTTTTTTGGGGAAAATTGAAAAAGAATAAACCCCTGTCCTTTCAACCTTAATTTCCATCTGCTCTACATGCGACATGCACTATTTCGTTCAGCTTTATAGGCCTAGGGCAGGCAGTGCAAAGACCTGGTACATCATTCCTTCTCATCAGTAAGACGGAAGATATACCCATGATGCACCTTGCTGACGTGGCAGTGAGAGTGGAGTTGGATGGACTCAGGAAACGGAGGAGCCACGGCAGGTCCCCAAACACTACAAGTACTGAGCTAAAAAGGATGGAAGAGACCTAGCCTGGTCGTGCTAACTCCTGTGGGACCGTGGGCCTTGCTTCCCTCTGCTGCTCAAAGCTGGGGTGGAGTTCAATGGTCTCTAAGGTTCCTTTCTCGTGTAAGAAAAGGCTTTTCCAAAGTATATCGGTAGAGTTCTAGTAACCCGGAGGCAGCTGGCCACATGCCTTGGATGAGCATGACAGGGGGTGTGGGGTGGGGGTGGGGGGGTAATGACTTATTGTATTTATTATTAAAGGGATAGAAGAAGAAAGTCACTGAAACCATAATACAGTGCACCTTACAGTACAGAAATTTGTGTGAGAAGGGATACACAGCAGGTTCTACTTCACAAGAAGTCTACATAGAGGCCACCTCTCACAATTCCACAGTCCTTAACTGGGGCAGTTTGATGACAGACCCTCCGCTAAACGGTAAGGACCATGTCAATGACAAGACCAGGACGGGTATTTTGTTCAGTCACATAGTTTGCTTCGCAGGAGATACGGCTATTGGGCCCCGGCCCCTTCCCAGCCTTCCATCTTGATCTACCTTCTCCTATTCCCACCAGCACCCAGACTCACCTTCTGAGGGCTGAAGATCACTTTGTATTTCCGAGTTCGGCCAGCCAACTTGTCAGCATTGACGAGACCTACAGACACAAGGAACGCAATCCAGAAAGCCATGGGCCATTTGTTAGACTAGAAGCAAGGAAGCGGATATCTTCTACAAGTGGTATGGCCAACTCGAAACATCTTTTCTTTTTAAAGTGGGTTTTTTTTTTAAGCTTATTTATTTAGACAGAGACAGAGAGAGACAGAGCAAGTGGGGGAGGGGCAAAGAGAGAGAGAGGGAGAGAGAATCCCAAGCTAGGCCAAAGCCCACTGTCAGCCCAAAGCCCGACATGGGGCTCGAACCCATGGAACACATGATCACCACCTGAGCTAAACAGACGCTTAACCGAATGCGCCACCCAGGAGCCCCTCGAACCATCTTTTCTTTTAAAAGGTCCTCACGGCCCAAGCCCTTAATCTTGGCCACTCCTTCCCAGGTCTTAGTTACACGCAGCACCACGGCATACTCACTGGCAACGTATCGCATGTTCTTGATGCGCGGTCTGACCAAGAAGCACAACCTGTGGGAGAGAAAGGGAAAAGAACCAGAAAGCCGCAGTGAAGGAAAGTCATGGAGGCGGTGATGGCAGCTTGGGAGAAACTGAAACGTGAACTCTCTCACCATCTGCTCGTCTTGCCGGGCCTACCGTTCTCAGCCGAGCCAAAGCTCGGCCAGGCTCCCCTGGCCTACAGAAGACTCCCTTCCGTACAACAGCTACACCGGCACTCGGGGTGGGGGTGGGGGGCGCCAGGGGCTCCTGCTCTCCCATAATTTACAATCTACTGGGCAAAATGAGATGCACGTATGTATGGAGTATATTAATAATCAAGTGTTAAAAAACAACACAAGAAAGTATAGTGTTTTTCAAATTGGGGTATTTTCCTCTAAAGGAGGATAAATGTTACTTACGATAGAAAAACAAACAAAATAAAAACATAGGCCAGACAACAGGCTGTATGCGACCGAGTGCCAGGTGAACAGGACAAATACTAAACACCAGGGAAATGCGGAGGAGGAGAAAAGCCCCCAGGAGTGGAAGGGCGACTCAGAGCTTCATGGAGCAGGTGGCACCGGGCTCTGAAGGCTGGGTGGTTTTCGCAGGAGCATTGAGGGCAGGAGAGAACTGCACGCAGTGAATGGAGTGGCCCGGGGCAGGGGGCAAAGGCATAGCTGGGTGGCGTGTGTGTGTGTGTGTGTGTGTGTGTGTGTGTGTGTGTGTGTGTCAAGTAGAGGCTTGAGGGGACAAGTGACAGACGAGGCTGGAAAGGCAGCATGAGCCGCGCTGCAGACAGCCTTGGAATCTGTGATGGTCAATCTGGACTTCACTCAGTAAATAAGGGGAGCCTTGGAGGTTCCTGTGAGGAGCGTAGTGGAAATATTTTTGGACGATTAATCAGTCTGGTTTAGCGACGGCAGACTGGATTAGAGAGAGACGAGAACAAGGGAGGGCGAAAGTGCCGAAAGGGAGACCAGTTACGAGGCCACGGCATGACCTAGGTGTGAGTTGGTAGAAGTGAAGGGAGATGAACCAGAGCGCAAACATGGCACCAGGCTCCAGCCAAGGCCGGACCGGGGGCAGACGTGCGGGGCCCTCCTCCAGCCTGGGGCCTGGACGGACTCTCCCAGACACTCACTGTTCACTGGAGCTGACGGCTGGCTTGTTCTCCACCTTGTACAGCTTGTCTACTTCATGTTGCTACAGAGAGAAGCCAACAAGGCCAAGGATGTAAGTGCTTGAAACCCAAAGCATGACACAAAGGGTGCACTGCAGTAAGGGCTCCTGTTCGTGGTACTTTCTAGGAATCAAACTGCCTCCCTGACAACCATCCCACCGAACTTTCCTCACGCTGGCAACAGAAAAAAATAACAAAAAACCAAGACCAAACAATTCAAAAACAATCCAAACAATAGCATCGATCCCCCTTCATCCACCCGATTCAGCTACTCTGCATTTACTAGTAGGGTAGTCACTCTTTGGTAATTCGTACTGCTCATCAAAAGCAAAACTGCTTAATGAGGAAAGAGGGGCCAGAGTCCACTGGGAAGAGGGGCAGGTACCTTCAAGATGGAGACATTGGCGATACGATCCAAAGGGCTCATGAGATCTGCCTCAATGAACAAGTCTTTTTTCCCTGGGAGCTGAAGGACACAGTATCTTGGGTCACTCACAGGTCCCACACGCTCCCTCAGCTGAGAGCCTGTCCAGCCATCCACTTAATAAAAGCACAGACCGAGTTGGGAGTGTGGGGGGCATCATATCATCTACTCCAGCACCTTATTCATTGTCTATATCCACACTGGACATTTCTTTATATATTCACCCCGTCTGTCTTCTCATTTCCTGTACCAGTGGAAAATTATTTCACCTTCTTTCCAAGGTTAAGGCCTGTCACTCAACACACATATATATAAATCTATACATTTATTAAGCACATGCCATTGCTTGATTCTTCACCACGGACTCATTGGAGACCGTGTTGAACAAAACAGATGTCCTCAAGGACCTTCTAATCTAGTGGGGAACATGGACATTAAACAAATAAATAAGCATATAACCCATTACCACTATAGCAACAACATTATTTTCCAAGTAAGACAAGATAAAAATCTCAAGCTCAGCTTTGCTTCTCTCTCCACCTTCACGAACAATCAGTAGATCTTTGAGTCTTCTTCCGCCCCGACTGGAAATCCATCACTTCCCTTCATTCCCACTGTCACTAATTTTGCCTCATCAATGGTCTCCCAGCTAGCGTTTCTCTTGTTGCCCATGTTACTCCACTCCACACATGGCTATGAGCCATCTTCAAGCATTGCTTCACGCAGTTAAGGGGGGAAAGAAAATCTTCAGTGGGTCCTAAAGCCTACTGCATAATTTCTGATTGCTCTCTTCCCTGTAAATGCCTTGTCCTTCCCTGATTCCTCAACTTCGCTCCTACCAACCAGTCTATCTGCCTGGAACACGGTCCTCCATTTCCAAGGAGAATATGCTTATTCCTCACAATGCTAGAATCCTTGAAACTCCTGACCACTCCAACTAGAAATGGCTGCTTGTTCTGTTTTTTTTTTTTTGTTTGTTTTTTTTAAATTTTTTTTAACATTCATTTATTTTTGAGACAGAGAGAGACAGAGCATGAACGGGGGAGGGGCAGAGAGAGAGGGAGACACAGAATCGGAAGCAGGCTCCAGGCTCTGAGCCATCAGTATGGCTGCTTGTTCTGAATGCTTCTGACACTCTAGCTGTCACCCGTTTACCACGTGATATCACCTATGTGGTTAATTTGCGCTTCACAGGGCTCCTACTAGAGTAAATCCCTAACGACAAAGACGTCTTAACCATCTCTCCATCCCCGGTGATGCGGGGCACGACTGGTCTCCCTTGCCTCTACGAAAAACGAGTGACTTTCATGAACTGTCCGTCAGGTCCCAAGCAGCTCTTACTGCCCTCTGGTTTTCCTCCCTAAATGCATCATTTTTGGACCTGCTATAGAAACTCCAAGGACAATACCAAGGGCCTGGACCCAGACCAAGGGGACTCCGCAAGAAAGAACAACGCGCCCAGCGAGCGCTAAACTGTTGATGCGGAAAAGGCCCCAGGCGTGGCGGGCACTGACCTGCTCCAGCAGATAGATGAGCTGGTCTCGGGCCAGTCTCTTGAGCATGGAGAAGTCAGGTAGCTCTGGGGCGTCCAGCCGATGGGGAAAAGCCATGGCAGCGAAAACCGGAGCCGCAGGGTGGAAGGGGGACGCCCTCCGCTCGGAGAAAGTCGGCAGCAGCCCAGGCTGAGCGCAGGGCGGCGCTCCTTCGGGCTTGGGCACCGTTCGAAAGAGCCCCCCGAAGGGGCTCTCGCTCCTGCACTGGAATGAATGGCCGGGCCACCTGTCGGTCAGACAGCCGCAGCGTCGGAGGACACTCGTCCAGATCAGCAGCCCCGGGACCGACCCGCCCCTCCCCGGTCCACTCCCCCCCGTCCCACGATTCCGGTCTACACCCGCAGGTTTCTTTCGCGGCGTGCGGGAAGAACCCCGCCTCCTGCCAGAGAGCTAAGCGACTTCCTAGACCTCCCGGAAGTCCCGTGCGCTCGACCAGCGCTTAGCGTATCGGGAAGGGGACGGCGTCCTGTAAGGGACAGTTGAAAACGCGGGAGCAACGGGTAAACGTTACAGTCTCATACCTGGCCAGAGGGGAGGGTTCCTATCATAAAAGGATGACATCTTAAACTAATTTTTAAGGGTACACCCAATTCTCCAAGTTCGCGCAAGCGAGGGTTGGACACTTGCTAGATTTTGAGAACTTCGTAAAATGGGCGAGTCCGACTCGGAGTCCGGAGGGCACTGATCCCTAGGGATCTTGACTGTCAGTCAAATCTATTCCACAAACTTGGCTGCCAACTGGGAGCGCTGTGGCTTCCCAGCTGCAGGAGGTAAGACGCGGAGAGATGGGATGCGGCGGAGAAAAGAAGGGGAACGCGTTAGGATCCAATGGAAGCTAAGTCCCGCCCCCTGTGACCTTTGGCTACCGGAGTTTGGATAAATATCCTTCTTGGGAAAACGGATAAATAAGCTGTGGCATATTCATACAATAAAAATAACGGAATAAATGAAAGAACCCACATACAGGGTGGCATCTGTATGATGCCATTAATATACAGTTCTAGAACAGGATAACATAATCAGTGGTGGAAAATTTTTCAGAAAAGTGATTGGCTTTGGGGTAAGAATTGCCTGGGAAGATAAATTAGGGAATTTTCAGGGGTGATAGTAATCATCCATATCCGCCTAGTTTTTTTGTTTTGTTTTTTTTTTTGTTTTTAAGCCATTGTAATGGACGGATCCGCTGAGAATACCTGCACTCACTAATCAATCATAACATCACATCCTCATCTCGTGGTGAGATACATAGAAGTACAAAGCATCACTCAATACCAAAAATTGAATCTGATCAAGTCTCAAGATCCAACTACCAGTTGATAGGAAATATAGAGAGTAGTAGGGACGTGATAATAGACATCATAGGAATAAAATAAACTATATCCAAAACACAGGAAATACGTAAGGTAAATAACCCATAAAACAGTGAAGGGAATAAAGTGGAAGAAACCACTTTAGAATATGATACTCCCGGGACACAACCACATCATGCAATGTTGCAAAATGTGGACCTTGTCTGGATCCTAATCCCAAGAAATCAAACGTGGAAGTAAGTCATTTATGAAACAGTAAGAGAATATTATCGGGATGTTAGCTGATATTGAATACTAAAACTTTTAAGGTATAGTAATGGCTTATGTGTCTATGTTAAAAAGGAGTCCTAATCTCTTTGAAATACATATTAAAGTACTTACAGATGAAATAATGTGAAGTCTAGGATTTGCTTTAAAATAAGCCAGGGGGACCTGTGGGGCAAATAATGAAAAAAGATTGGCCATATGTTAAATGTGAAACTGAGCAATGGTACACAGGGGTTCACTGCATTACAATATTATCCCTACTTTCATATGCTTGAAAAATCCTCTAATACAAGATTAAACAAAAAACAAGAAGCTTTTCTGCTCACACTGGGCTTCACGAGCTCATCTAGTATTTTGTACTGAGCTTTTCCTACTCCCCCACCCCTCAGGAGATTGAATCTCAGCTGCGGAGAGGTGGAAACTGCCCTGAGCAGATTAGTGACACATATACCCTCTGGGGCGCAGGGACTTAAGTCCCTTCTGTTTGTAGTTTGCTAGCCTCTTGAGCTTGGCCCCAAGGTTGCAGAGAGTTTCCATTCCACCCACAGCCGCCTTCTCTCCAACTTGGGCAGAGCCTTGTCAACTGTTGCTTCCTCCACCTGACCCTGCACCTATGCCCCCAAAGTGCAACTCCACCTCGTACGTTGTGATGTCAATGGCTTTCATCGTGTCATGAAATGGGACTCCCTGGGGAGAGGGCACTATAGAGTCCTATGACCCCAGCCCAGTGGAACAGACTGGGTGAATCCCACCTCCCCCTTTCCAGCTTGGGTTGGGGGAAGGGTGTGCAGTTTCCCAAAACACTGCAGTGCTGGTGAGTTAGGATGTGAGACATGCTGACAGAATAAAGCAGGAACCGATCAACTTGGAGAAAGCTTAGGTCTTGTTGTTGGCTGAGGTCTGGATGAGTAGGCTGGCAGAGGTAAAAGGCAGGGCTTTCTGCCATTGTGGACTGGCTGATCAGTGAGGTTTTCCAACCATTTCTTCATTCACTCAACCAATGTTGAAATCTATGTTAGGAGCTGAAAACTACAGCAATGAACACAGACCGGTCTCGTGCTCCCATGGGGTCTACATTCTAATGGAGGCAAAGTATGTGATGACAGACAATACAGTAGCAATCCATTTCAAATGGCAGGGAATATTAAACATGGTGATAGAATGTGAACGTGGTGATAGAATGTGAAGGGAGTTGCTTCAGACTGGGTAATCAGGGAAAGCCTAAGAAAGTAACATTTGAGGGGGGCCTGGATGGCTCAGTCAGCTATGCGTCCAACTTCGGCTAGGGTCACGACCTCATGCATCGGGCTCTGTGCTAACAGCTTGGACCTGGAACCTGCTTCAGATTCTGTCTCCCTCTCTTTCCCAATCTCTCTCCCTCCACCCTCTCTCTCTCTCACACACACACACACACACACACATTAAAAATATGTATTTTAAAAAAAGCAACATTTGATCTGAGACTTGAATGACACGGAACTGGCCATGTGAAAATCTGGAGACAAAGAACTAGTAAGGACAAAACCTTAGATTGGCATTTTTAAGAATGGAAAAAAGATTTAAGCTTGGTAAGTAATAGGATGGTAGGGAATGAGGTAAATGACAAACTTATCAAAGTTTTTAACAACAGCTTCTAATTTTCCGTAGCCAACTGGGGAAAGGGCATGGTCAAATGATTTACAGGAGTTAAAAATGCCCGGGGCACCTGGGTGGCTCAGTCAGTTAAGCGTCTGACTTTGGCTCAGGTCATGATCTAGCAGTTTGTGAGTTTGAGCCCCGTGTCGGGCTCTGTGCTGACAGCTTAGAGCCTGGAGTCTGCTTCAGATTCTGTCTCCCTCTTTCTCTGCCCCTCCCCCACTCATGCTCTGTCTCCCCCAAATAAGTATTTTTTTAAATGCCACTTTAATCAAATAGCATCTTCCAAGGCGCCTGGGTGTCTTAGTCAGTTGAACACCCAACTCTTGATTTTGGTTCAGGTCATGATCCCAGTATCATGGGATAAAGCCCTGCATTGAGCAGAGTGCTTGAGCTTGGAGCTTGCTTGGGATTCTACCTCTCTCCCTTGCTCACTCTCTAAAATAAAAAATGTATTTAAAAACTAGCATCTTCTCGAGCGCCTGGGTGGCTCAGTCGGTTGAGCATCTGACTTTCGGCTCAGGTCATGATCTCACCGTTGGTGAGTTCGAGCCCCACGTCGGGCTCCGTGCTGACAGCTCAGAGCCTGGAGCCTCTTCAGATTCTGTGTCTCCCTCTCTCTCTGCCCCTCCCCAACTCATGCTCTGTCTCCGTCTCAGAAATAAATGAACATTATAAAAAAATTTTTTTTTTTAAAGTAGCATCTTCTACCTCTTAAAACTAAAAAGTTCTGGGCGCCTGGGTGGTGCAGTCGGTTAAGCGTCCGACTTCAGCCAGGTCACGATCTCGCGGTCCGGGAGTTCGAGCCCCGCGTCAGGCTCTGGGCTGATGGCTCAGAGCCTGGAGCCTGTTTCCGATTCTGTGTCTCCCTCTCTCTCTGCCCCTCCCCCATTCATGCTCTGTCTCTCTCTGTCCCAAAAATAAATAAACGTTGAAAAAAAAAATAAAAAAAAAAAAACAAAACTAAAAAGTTCTAATTACCTTATGTTTTAATCATAAAAGTACTGAGGGGCGCCTGGGCATCATGATCTCATGGTTGGTGAGTTCGAGCCCCACAAGGCTGTACTGACAGCTCAGAGCCTGGAGCCTGCTTTGAATTCTGACTCCCTTTCTCTGCTCCTCCCCCTCGCTCGCGCTCTCTCTCTCGCACTTTCTCTCTCAAAAATAAACATTAAAAAGATTTTTTTAGTGTATTAATAGGCTAGTGACAGAGCAGTGATAATAGGACCTTATTTGCCCGCTGCTGTATTACCAGAAAGTGGATTCTCTTTGATTGGCAGGTGATAGGGCCTTGCTATTTATACTGAACAAATGCCCAAGTTAACAGTAATCAATGATACTGTAATGGCTATCAGTGACATTTGAAATAGCAAGGAGATTCACGAACACACTCAATGACAGGTTTGGAAAATCAATTATTTTCATTAAACACCCTGCACTTAAATTCTGAATAACCAGTTTTTGCCAGGAAGTTGTTAAAATGAGGCATGGCTGAAAACTGTCATTGGGCTCTTCTGTTGCGTGCACATGTCTCACTGTATTTTCTACTGATAATCACGCTGGTTATAATGAAAGGTCTCTAAAAGATTTGGGAAATTTTTTTTTCTTTTTTTTTTTTCTTCAACTTTTTTTTTATTTTTTATTTTTGGGACAGAGAGAGACAGAGCATGAACGGGGGAGGGGCAGAGAGAGAGGGAGACACAGAATCGGAAACAGGCTCCAGGCTCTGAGCCATCAGCCCAGAGCCCGACGCGGGGCTCGAACTCCCGGACCGCGAGATCGTGACCTGGCTGAAGTCGGACGCTTAACCGACTGCGCCACCCAGGCGCCCCAAGATTTGGGAAATTAACATAAATTATGTCAGGCAGGAATGGATTCCTGGAATTTTAGAAGCCCTGAACTAAAGGTCAGACCTGGGTTCAAGTCCCTGTGCTACTGCTCAGCAGCAGCCATGTGGCCTCGAGCATATCTGAAAATGAGACTGTCCCCTAATTTTTGAAAGGGGCCGATAATCCGCTCTCGCCCCCATCACAGCTCCATCGCAAAAATCTGATGACAACAGTGAAGATGCTATTGAAGCTTCTGAAAGTAGCTAGAGATGCTGCCGGAGGCCCAAAAGCCTTCGCCTTTTTTTTTTTTTTCCATGGATCAAACCCCCCATACCCTAATCTCTTTCAGAGCCCCACCAACAGAAGGAAAGAGGAGCTCCTTTAGACCAGGTGATGCAGCGAAGGTATGATGTCCTAATTTTTAGCTGTCAACATCAATTATTAAGCAGGGTGATCTGCACAGTGTCCTTTGTTGGGAACTCCTCTGGCCCCATCTCTCTCCTATGTTTAATGACAAAGGACCTCTGGTCTCTTCGAACCCTCACTCTTCCCACCCCAGAGAGCACCAATCAACACAAACTGCTACATTTTATTTTCTTTTGCACATAATGAAAACGTTCTACTGATAAAGCAGTTCCAGAACTATTAGTGTTCATTAATCAAGAAGTAAATGAGATCAGAAGGCAAACTTTTCATTTTTTCCCCAAACATATACTGCAAATTTCACAGAAAAGTTCTAACAACGCATGCAACACGGACTGGTTTCAACATACAGAGAGCCCAAGCAAAAATGGGGAGTACTGAAGATCCACACGGGTCAGACCAGGAGCAGAGCTCTAGGACACTGGAGTCTACCCAGCCAGTCATTAACCCTGCCCTGCCATACACATTGGCCCTGTGAAGTTCACTGCCCTCTTGTCAGACTCATATCTGAGCAGTTATTTCCTCCCATGGTCCAGGCTCATCATTTCCTCCCATCCCAAGGTGGATGATCCACACACAGAAGTCCAGGCAGCTCCAAACCTACTCTCCCAGCTGCGTTTCAGGTGGCATCTCCACAAACCAGGCTCCAGCTCAAATTCTGTACAAGAAGTTCCCGTTACTGTCAAAGAACTCTCGCCCCCTCTGGACTACTTTGCTGCTGAAGTTCTGGTCACCTGGGTCTTGCGCCTTCAACTCTTCCAGCTTCTTGGCAGTTGGCAATCCATCACCGTCAGCTCGTCTAGAACCCGCGCGATCGCTGGTGGAGCACTTCTGCAGCTCTTGCCCGTGACCTAGATCTGCAACAGGCACAGAGTGCTCCCGCTGCGGATCCTGGATTCCTTTATCCCCTCCCTTCTGTCTCCTTGGTGTACTGTGAGTGTTCGATTCTATCACTTTCAAAGCTGTGCTGTGACCCCAGCCTTTGAATGAGGTTTCATCGGCTGGCATCAACGAAGAGCCTGATCCAGAGTGGCTCGCGGAGAGCGGCTTCAAGGAATCCTGAGAACCTGGGAGCTGCCTGAACGAGAGGGCAAGCCCGGGTTTCTTAAGGACTTTTTGATCCTGCTTCAGTTTCTGCTCCGATGTGGGTACGAACTTGCTCTTTAAAACCCTCCGGATCACCTGAGTGCTGACACCAAAGCCTTCAGCTAATCTGGGAACTGACCAGGACTCTGCAAATTCTTTACGCAAATATCTATGGGAAAAAGAAGCAGGTTTTCAAGTTGTGAAAAAGTCTGCTATCAGAGTACCTAACTGACAATACTAGTTATATTTGTGTGAAAAGAAGAGGGCTTGGAAAAAGCGCGAACGCAGTCTCTATCTTGTGCCACTAAATGGCTCTGTTCCGTTCCCATACACAGACAGCAACACCCAACCACTCTTAGGTCACTTTTATTTCACAAGAACTAAACTCCTCCCAATGTGTACCAGGCCCCAGTTAGATCCTGGGGATGCACGAATACTGTCCTTCCTTTCAGAGTACATACAATCTGGCGGTGTAGACAGATATATTAACATACAACACTACTGTGGTAAGGCATAGCAGAGAATGCTGTGAAAGCACCCAGAGGACCCAGGAACAGGCTATCACAACATTTGCCGGATGGCTCAGGAATTGCTTCAGAAGTCCCTCTATAAGGCCTAAAAGGATGAAGAGGAGTAATAAGCTGGCAGAAAGAAGAGAAAGAAGAGATCAAAGGTATTTTTTTTTTATTTTTTTAAACGTTTCTTTTTGAGAGAGAAAGAGCACGAGCAGGGAATGAGTGGGGAAGGGGCAGAGAGAGAGGGAGACACAGAATCCAAAGTAGGCTCCACGCTCTGAGCTGTCAGCACAGAGCCTGGCACAGGGCTTGAACTCATGAACCATGAAATCATGACCTGAGCTGAAATCAGACGCTTAACCGACTGAGCCACCCAGGTGCCCCCTCAAAGGTATTTTTTTTTTTAAGTCTTATTTATTTAAGTAACCTCTACACCCAATGTGCGGCTTGAACTCACAAACCCTGAAATCAAGAGTCGTACTCTTTTCTGACCAAGCCAGCCAGGCGCCCCTCAAAGGTATTGATGGTAGGGAGAGCAGCACGTAAAATGCAAAACAGCACATCACCATTGTTGGCAACAGCTCAACTTGTCTAACAGTGAGGGCAGAAGCAAGATGATGTCATGCTTCCGACTCTGAAGTTTATCCCCAAATCAACAGTGAATCAAGGGAGGATTTTTTTTTTTTAAGTGGGTATATTAAAAAATAGCAGAAGGCGGGGGCACCCGGGTGGCTCAGTCGGTTAAGCGTCCGACTCCTGATTTCAGTTCAGGTCATGATCTCGTGGTTCATGGGTTCGAGCCCCATGGCAGGCTCTGTGCTGACAGTGCGGAGCCTACTTGGGATTCTCCCTGTCCCTGTCTCTGCCCCTCCCCCGCTTACGCACATGTTCTCTCAAAAATAAATAAATGAACATTAAAAAAAAAAAGAATTAAAAAAAACAGCAAAAGAATTGCCATTCAGGACATCCAAGCTATGGCAAACCACAAGCAGATCCAGGAAGGAGTTTAAGCAGTGGAATGCCATGAGCAGCTTTTCCTTTTTTAAGCTCAATCTAGGGGGTAGTTTTCAGTGGCAACACTAGAAATGGAAGGATCAGCCAAGAGGCTTTCATGGTAATCTAGGCAGTCTGAACTGAGGCAGCCGCAATGAAAGCAGAGAAGGAAGAGAGTTGAGGAATATTTTAGGAAGGCCAAACGGAAGAACTTGGTAAGGACTAAATAACTGGAGGTAGTAGGCAGAGATTCCAGATTTCAGTTTGAGTGTTTGGTGGGAACATTCAGGGGTACGGGGAAAACAGGAACAAAGTGAAATTGCCAGGGGACAACAATAAATTCTCTCTTGTTGAGTTTGCGATTATGTTCAGTTTGAAGAACCTACGTGACACTCAAACAGAGATGGGCTAGCGCACAGTTGAAGATATACAAGTCAAAAGATAAACACAGACGGGAAACGGCAGACTTGGAAGTCACAAGCCAAGACCAATGGTGGCTGAAGCCACGCGAGTGGCTGGCTTTAGGCAGGGAAATATGGGGAGATAAAATGACCAAGGACACAACTCTAAGGGTACCCCAGGAAGGAAACTGAGAAAAGGAGTCCTAGAAAGAGAAGTGAGTAGTACCGTGGTCAAGGGAAGAAAGAATCTCAAGAAAGCAGACTACAGGGTCACATGCTGCAAAAAACGTTAGGGAGGCTAGAGACTGGAATGGCAGGAATGCCTAGCACTGAGGAAGTCACTGATAAGATTTGTGGACAATAGTTTCATTGTTGTAACAAAACAACAAAGGGTAGGCAGCCAAAGAACAAACGGGTGAGGGAGAACCTTAAGTTGACTGTAGGTCTCTGGGGAATTAGATACATCTAAGACTTAGTGCACACAGAGGATGGGTCCTAGACAAATGAAGGGCTACCACTTCCCCTGGGATGTAAATAAGGGTATTAACATCGAGCAAGGAAAATAAGGAGGAAGGCTAAGAAGCTTTAAAGGGCTCTAGGGGTGCCCGGGTGGCTCACTCGATTAGGCACCCGACTTCACCTCAGGTATGATCTGAGTTCGAGCCCCACATCGGGCTGGCTGTCTGCTGTCAGCACAGATCCTCTGTTGCCCGCCACCTCCCCCTTCAAGCTCTCTCTCTCAAAAATAAAGAAACATTTAAAGAGCTCTTAATTAATGGCCAATTTTTTCTCTGAAGTAAAAGGACATTTATTAGCCACAGAAGGGGAGGTGACAGGAAGATTTGGAAGAGCAGTTGTTCCAAAAAGGAAAGGAAGTGGACATGAGAGAAGTACTACAGGCTCACAAAATCTCCTTGCTCTATAGAATCCCCTTCATTCTAAGTGTCTGTTTCAGAGTCACTCTGATGGGAATGGGAAATGACACACAACTTACAGAAGGCAACTTAGCAATATTCATCAAAATGCAAATCCATGTGTCCTTCCACGCAGCAACTCTACTTTTGGAAATGTACACAACAAATACACGTGGAAGGTATGTGGAACGAGGTGTACACGAAGTTACTCATCACAGTACTATCTGTGATAGCAACTGAATGTAAACAACCGAAGCACACTTCATAAAAGACTGGTTAACTGAATTATGATTTGCTGGGGCGCCTGGATGCCTTGGCCAGTAGGGCATGCAACTCTTGATCTCAGGGTCCCGACTGTGAGCCCTACGTTGGGCACAAAGATTACTTAAAATTAAAAACAAAAATTACGATTTACTATTACTTCTTCGAAAAGGAGCTTTGTCTTCTGAAGAGGAAAGATCTATGAAATATGTGAAAAGGGGCACCTGGCTGGCTGGGCCAATGGATCATGAGACTCTTAAGCTCTGGGTTGTGAGTTCAAGTGCCGTGTTGAGTGTAAAAATTATGTGAAAATGATATCTTAAAAAAAAACAAACCAAAAACTATATGAAAAAAGAAACATGTAGAACAGTATTTACAGTATTCTACTGTTTGTGCTTAAGAAAATAAAAGTAGGGGCGCCTGGGTGGCTCAGTTGGTTAGGCGACCGACTTTGGCTCAGGTCGTGATCTCATGGTTTGTGAGTTCGAGCCCCATGCTGGGCTCTGTGCTGACAGCTCAGAGCCTGGAGCCTGCTTCGGATTCTGTGTCTCCCTCTCTCTCTGTCCCCTCCCCTGCTCACACTCTGTGCCTCTCTGTCTCTCAATAATAAATAAACGTTAAAAACAATTTTTTTTTAAAACATGCAAAAAAAAAAAAGAAAAGTTAATCTACATTCATAGTCGCTTGTATTTGCTTAAGGAAACCTGAAAAAAGGCACAAAAATTCATTAAAAATAGTCTCACTGAAGACTGGCAGGGATTAAAACTTCTCAATGTGTACAAATAATGTTCTAATTTTGAACTATATGCCACGCATTGTTACTCAAAACAAACTTAAAACTTAAAAAGGGATCTAAGATTTTAATGATATGGGTTTGCTCTTCCGAGAAACGTACATAATCTTGTAAGTCCCCATCCCTGACATTAGCTTAAGAACGTCATGACAACTATTTTGAAGTTAAAGGCTGTGAGGCCTACAGCTTACTATTCTAAAATTTCAGCAAAAACGAACCGTGTCCTCATGTTAAAAACTACTAAATTTAGATGACGGGCTTATGCAAATTCATCTATTCCCCTTTTCATTTAGAAAACTTAAAATGATAAAGAGTAAACTATTACAGTGATTCTCACCGGATCTGCTCCATGGCTTCCCACGTCAGGGTCCTGGGCGGGGCACCCGGCGCCTCCATTTGCCTCCGAATTTTCTGGAATCGGGCGGCTTTTTTCTGTTGTTTCAGGGTGCTGGGGGAGAGAACCAATGGCAGAAGCCAAGCGTGGGAGCAAAACGGGTGGCTGAGAGCCTCGCGCTAAATCACAGGCCCAGCCCTCTTCTCTGTTTGCAAGGGAAACCAGGCCACGTCTGTAACCTCCCCAGAAATCTAATCCCTAAAACAGCCCGTAAGCATGCCGAACTTTCTAAACGGGTGATGAAACACGTCATTGGTGAAGAAACCTGCCGTCCCAAAGGAGCCGCACACCTGCCCCTGCGCCCCCTGACAACGGGTAAGAAACAAGGGCTGCGGCGGATGCGGCGCTACAACGCCCGGCTCCAAGGGGGCGCGAAGCCCTGCTTCAGGCTGAGGGCCCGGGAAGCAGCCGGTACCTCTCCACCTCCTGCAGCTCCCGCTCCTCCGGCTCCCAGTCGGAATCGGGGTCTGGCTCCCGGCCGAGCGTGCCCGGGTCTACCATCCCCCGGGTCGCGAAACCACAGCGAGCCACGGCAGCACGAACACGCAAGCCCAGCAAACGGTTCAGAGCGACCGCCATGTCGACAAAAACAGCCCGGGACAGTCCGACAGGGGCAGAGAGACCGGAAGTCTGGGGGCGGGGCCGGAAGTGGAAGGGCGCGGCGAAAGCCAGGGTGGTCGTGCGAGGTTTCCGCTTCCGGCTGAGGGTGCGTTAGCTGGGATTGAACCTGCTTGCGGTTCACCCTTCCGGAGAGGAACAGTGGCGAGCGTTTACCCTGGAACGCAAGGGCCGGAATGAGCTAGAGAACGCTCCTGGAAAACGCCATAAACTTTAATAAAAAGTCGGAGTCATTTGCCAAGAGCCCCCCCTCCGCCCCAATGGCTGCCCAGGCCGGCCTGTCTCCGCCACGGCAGGGGGAAGGGCGTCTCCTTGGCGGTCGTCCGATGGCGACTGCCCCGTGCCTTGGGCACTCGGCTCCTCTGGGAAGGGGGCCCCTTGTCGCCAGGATGACCTCCAGCCCCGGGCTGCACCCAGCGTTCAGACCCATCTCCTAGCGATAAATCCAGGCTAAGGTTTGAAGGGCGGAGATGCCGGCCCTGGCTCCTCTTCATCTTTTAGTCTTTACGGATCTGGAAATAGTCTTAGGGTATTGAGGAATTCTTGATATCTTTGTGTTTTGCCTTGTTCAAGCAGGGTTCCTGGCCAGGACTTTTCAAACTGAAGCCTGGTGGCAGTCTTTCATTTAGCGAAGATTGAAGGCCCTCTGCGCCTTCGGAAACTTGAGGGGGTTCTCCAGGAGAGGTGGAGTGCTGGGCTTCCGTCCTGCATTTACCGGTGGTGGCTGATGTCAAGGAGTGGAGTGGTATGCTGCATCAGGGGCGTAGAGGCAGGGCAGAGAGCGAGATCCTGGGCCTTGGGTGCACTGTGTTCGGTGTCTACCACCGAGGGCAAGGTGCAATGAGTCCATGAGCTACTTGCCACTCTTTCCGGTTGCAGAAGATAGCCCTGCTTTGGGGTTAAAGAAGATGGCACTGATCCTGCCAGGGCTCTGTTTATGGCTTCTAGCCTTCTGCTGGCTTGGCCTTCTGCAGTGGAAACATGGGTCCCCCTGAGTTGGTATTCACAGGAGATTCACTCCCTCTTTACCAACTGTCACCCAATTACCAACACAGAAGAATGACATCCCTTGCTTCCCTCCAGCATCTTTGCCACACTGTATTGTAATTGTTTACTTGTCTGTTTCCCTGTTGTGTTTGTTGAGTGCTAGGACTGTACTGCCATTTCTCCCAGGGTCCAGTATGTAGGAGGAGGTAATGGGTCCACTACCCATCCCATTCCCACACTGGTGGAAGTGCCCTGTGGTGTTTTGGGACTGTCCCAGCTGTAATGTTTGCCAGTGGGAATTTACACAAGTCAGAGTGACCGGAGCTAGTTTTGCGTACTTACTTCTACTGAGCCTGACTCTGGCACTGGGAAAACAGTGCCTTCCCGATGCTTTCATTGACAACGAAGAGGGGCCGATGGCTGCTCGATCTCCTATCCAGTTGAAGTTCTTGGGCTGTAGATGGCACCAGGAATGATGTGGAATTGCAGCATTCATGCTTGGCTGTGGCCCTAAGATCCTGGGGATCAATTCGTGGGGCCGAACTGGATGCAGGAAGTGAGGAGGGCCCTGCTCTTTGGTGGCCCCTCTCAGGAGGACCAGTGGGACCAGACTCACAGATTGCAGTTCTTGACTGCCCAGCCCGTCCTGGTGAAATCTAGGCTAGAGGAGAAGAGCAGCCCCTTACCACACTTCTTGTGAGGCTGGATGGACTGGAGGAAGAAAATAGGTAACCGAAACGTCTCTTCTAGGCCGTGGCCGCTATTTAACCAATTACTCCCTGGGGGCTCAGCAAAAACAGAAGACCCAACAGGCTTGACACCTGCCCAGGGAACAGTGAATGCGGCAGCTGTTCTCTTGGCCCAAGTCTGTTTGCTTATCTCCCGTTAGAGCCACGGCACTGGCAGGGCTAGAGAGAGATTACACAGAAGCCACTGAGGGTGGTGGCCTTCTTATTCGTCAGGCATGAGTTCGGGGTTATTGCAAGGCTGGAATAAAGAGAACACCCTCTTGCGAGTAGGTCAGGAGCTGCACTTTGCCGGATGTCATTACTAAACACTAGGGAGCGTGGGAGCAAATGCAAAAGCAACCAAGAGACCCCTTCCCAGCGCCCAGCAGGAGCTGCTCTCCCAGGCTCCGTGCCTGCCAGACACCATCACGTTAGCCTTCTGGGCCGCGGCCACCCCTGTGTGCCGGTGCAGCCCTTGTTCCCTGGTTCTGCGGGATGCTGCGCAGGGACCCTCACCCGATACTCGTGAAGCCTTCTGTGGCCCCGGTGGCTGGGGTGCAGCATGTGGCTGAGTTGCTCTATGATACCGAGGCTTCGGATGAGATTCTCCCTTTGTAGCAGGGCCTTCATCCGCTCCAGCTCCTCCTCTTCCACGATTTCTTGAGGATGCATGGTATCCACGTGTACGGGGAGCAGCTGCGAGGTACATGAGGGCTGAACACAAGATCTCCGAGAGCGAGTCCCAAACCATCGACGACGATGGCTGCAGGACTCCTGCCTGCTCTGCCTCTGTGCATTCCCTGACCCTAGTGGAAGGTCCCCTTTGCTGTCCGTTCACCCCCCCCCCAGCCCCCGTTCCGCGAGGTCAGATCCAACGTATTCATTAGGAACTCCTCTCCCTCTCCCTCCCTTCTCTAGACCCAACCTATTTCCTGTTGAAAGGCAAGAGCTACCAAAACCCGGGCACCTCTTTCTCCTGGTTCCGGTTCCTGTAAGCCAAGTGGGCGGGAAGTCCCCGGAGCCCGGCCCTGCATTGGCTCTTCTCTCCCGCTGATTCACCCTGGTTCTGGTCCCGGCTCTCCTTCCGCCTCTTACTTCCTGAGGTCTCCTGCTGTTCCTGCTTAAGGCGGATCTCTTCCAGTTGCTGTCTGACAAGACACAGCAGCTTCAGACACTGGAGAGATTATGTTGGGGGGAAGCAGGGTGAGGGGAAGTGGGGATGGGGGAGTGGGAAATCAGATCTGTCTGGGAGGCAGACAAGAGAAGAATGAGGGGGGAAATGGGAAACCTCCTATATGGAGTTACTGAGTCCGAAAGAATTTATGACTCCATTCCTCTTGGCTCAAGTGTCTGGCTTCCTCTCTACCCTGCTGGCGAGCAGTTCAGCTTCAGGATATGCCCCCGCCCCCCAAGTGGACAGAGGACAAGGCAAGGCAAAGTACCTGGCACACTCCTCTCTAGCCTTGGAAGCAGCAGTCTCCTGGAAGAGGGAGCCATTGTGCTTGAAGAAGGGTGCGTACTTGTCCGTGTTAGGCCCAGGATAGATCCGCCGGTACCCCCCGAGGTGGGAGTCCTCATGGCGCTCCTGGTCCAGTATCGCTGCGTGTGACAGTTCAGTTTGTTCTCGCCTAGGGAAACCAAGCTCCAGAGTGAGTCGGGAGGGCTCTGAGAGTGTTCAGTGGGGAAAAGAAGGCCGGCCAAGGCTTTGAGAACCTTCTGTTAGCTTCACGGCCTTTCTGGCCTCTGCCCATGTAGTGAGGGCTGCGAAGGCCCTCTGGCCAATCCCGCTTGTGTGTAGCCACGGAAATCTGGGCTTGACTTCCAGAAATCTGGTTTTCATCTTAAGTGCAAGCTAGCACTCCAAGTTCTCACAGTCTTTTAGGTTTCTGATCATAGAGTAATCTATGTTAATTACAGAAAAATGTAGAAGAGCAAAAAGATAAAACCTCCCATAATCTTACTGTGCAGTTAGCATATTGCTCATGAGCATGGACTCAGGGGCGGGACCCCCGAGTCTGAATCCTGGCTTTGCCACCGACTACCTTCCTTTCTGGTTTCTGACAAAAATGGGATCATACAACCTTGCTAAATGGCTTCCTAGTAGTCACGTGGTTCTGTGATTGTACTTTCACTTATGAAGTCCAGTAGTTGTGAACCCTTTTCCCCACTGAAAGACATCACTCATGATATAAAGGCACATGTGCAGCCCCACTGTGGGAAGAGCCAGCGTATTTCCAGTAACAGTTCTGCTTCCCCTCCATTCACACATGAGAGCGCCTACTATGTGCCAAGCCCTCAGGATATCCTAGCAAAAAAATACACACGGGCCTGCATATCACAACCCAGGTGGGGAAGAGCACTGTAATAGGAATGCTTCCAATTCCACTCCATTTGTATGTGTTACTAACATTAATTTAGTATCGGCAGCAAATCACCGTGTTGGTAACCCATCTTATAATTAAAACAACAGTGGGTGAAAGATGCTGATTTAAATAACCTCTTATTGTTGCATGACTAGACTGTTTTCTGTTTCATTATTATAACCTGTCTAGAGGACCTTTTTTTTTTTTTTTTTAAATTTTTTTTTCAACGTTTTTTATTTATTTTTTTTGGGACAGAGAGAAACAGAGCATGAACGGGGGAGGGGCAGAGAGAGAGGGAGACACAGAATCAGAAACAGGCTCCAGGCTCCGAGCCATCAGCCCAGAGCCTGACGCGGGGCTCGAACTCACGGACCGCGAGATCGTGACCTGGCTGAAGTCGGACGCTTAACCGACTGCGCCACCCAGGCGCCCTAGAGGACCTTTGTTAAAAAGAAAAACAAGGGGCCCCTGGGTGGTTCAGCTGGTCGAGCGCCTGACTTCCACACAGGTCGTGATCTTGTGGTTCATGGGTTAGAGCCTCACATCCTTGCTGACAGCAGCGAGCCCACTTCGGATCCTCTGTTTCCCCCCCCCCCCCCCCCCCCCCCGGTCTGCCCCTCCCCCGCTCACACTCTGTCTCTCTCGCTCTCAGAAATAAACATTAAAAAACAAAACCAAAAACAGCCAATCAAACCACAAAGAGCTTCTTATGAGCTAATAGAAAATAGCTCTAAGCTGTGTTGCTACACAGAGAGAGTGTGAAGGTTACACTACTGTCTAGGTAGGTAAAGGGAGAAAAACATCTGTATAAGTTATTTCTACAGGTATATATTATACGCACACCTATGTATGTGCGTATATGTATGTGCATTAACTGCTAAAGCATACACATGGCATAGGTTGGCTCCTCGGGGGGAAACTGAGTAGCCAGAGAACAGGAAGGGATTCTTCACAGGATCTTTTGAATTTCCAGCATACTATCTGTGATACATAAATGCGTCATCTACGCCAAAAAACCCACAATTGTGCTTCACAGCTAATCCTTACCCCCAGACTCTCTTCGCCACCTACAGGAGCACTTTTCCCGTCAGGAAAGTAATGACAAAGAAGACAGACACGTGGCCCACCTGGCTTCTCGTGGCTGCTGGTGGCACTGGAAAAGCCGCTCCTTGACTCGCCGCTTGTCCTCCTCTATCACCTTCCTTTTGTCACAGCCCCGGAGGTTGACGAGGGTCATGGCATCACAGAGAAGTGCGTCCTTCACTTCGCGATCAAGGCGGGAGTCAGTGGTGAAGCTCGGGGAGTGGTTTACCTGCCAGGAGGAGTCACCATCCCACCCTTCCTACACTGCCTGAGCACGTGTGGCCTCGGGCAGGCCGGACTGGACAGTCCAGGCAAGACATCCCCCTCCAGAGGCCTCGGCCGAGGAGGCTGGATGTTCTGACTTCCAAGGCCACGGGACCCCGCCACAGAGATCCCTCCGGTACACAGGCTGCTGAGAGCAAACCAGACAGCCTGACTCTACAGATACAGTGTCCCTAAAGACAAAAAGATTCCATGGGGGAACACTTGGGATCCAACTCCTGGATCCCTATGGTGGAGGCCAGAGATCACTAGGCTTGGACTCAGCAGGTCAAGAGTGTAGACGCCTACTGCCTTCTGCCATTCCTACCCACCCCAGGGCCACCATGTCCCCCATTCTCTGTTCCACCACCTGACTGCACTCCTAGCCCAGGCGTCCTGCTCAGGGAGGCCTCAGGCCCCGGGTTTTGCAAAGCCCAGAAGATCATCCTCACCTCCAGCAGCCAGGGTTTCAGCTTGTGGTCCAGCAAGATGTCAAAACCAAGGATCTCAAAACAGGCACGTGTACCTCCGCTCAGATAGTGGGGGAAACAGGTGCGGTAGTTGTGGCGAAGAACAGAATGGGCTGAGATGATGGTTTTGACGATGATGTCCTCGATGTGCCCCCACAGCTCTCGGGGGTCGTAGCCGTGTTCTCGCAGCCAGGCGTTGAGCGTCGACAGCTTCCTGTGAGGCCCAGTGCTCGGAGGAGGACCAGTTCCTACACCACTGGGGCCAGGCCGAGGGCAAGAGGCTCCCTATGGCTAACCCTGATTCTGTGCCTAGATTCCTGACACTTCAAAGGGCTTCTGGCAACTTGGAGCCGGCTTGGTCCTCAGGGTGGGGGCAGGGCTGCATTTAGAGGTCAAGCACAGGACGGGGGTCTGTGAAGGTGGTTTTCCTGAGCGATTGGCCTCCCGAGAGCCAGCTCAGTTTCAGGGGCTGCTGAGACTATAAGGCTAAGGCACAACCGGAGCCGGCGGTACCTTTTACTGCCCGCAGCGTCGTCTCGGACAAAGTTCTCGTTGTGTTTGTTGATGGCATAGTTGGTCAGATGCATGCAGACGTCATCCTGGGAAGAGAGCCGCCCGTGGCGCTCCGACTGCTTCCCCGAAGCACTCCTCTCCAGCCCTTCCTTGCCTTTTCTACGACCTTCCCCTCCCCGGGACAAGGGCTCCTCGGAGGGCCCTCTTCACCTAAGAACTGTCCTGTGAGCTCCTGGGGAAGGGGGTGGGCCGGCGTCCTCCAGGGAGGACCTTTCAGCGGTCACCACCCACCGAATGCTCTCCTCCCAGCCACGGGGTTAGGGTGCTCGCTGGTTCCATTGCTTGTTCATGGGTGACGACAACAAGCCTTTCTACCTGGTCCGCCACAGAACCTCAGCACTCAGGAGAAGAGAGCGCCGCCCTGTCCCCCCCCCAGAGCCACCGTCTGGCCCCTTACCAGGTTGCTGTTGTTGGGCTCCGCGTAGGGCATCGTGGCGAAGCGGGCCAGGCCCTCCTCGTACATGAAAATCCGAAGAGGGTCGCAGGACGTGATGAGGACATAGATTCGGATATCGAACTTGAAGCCGTCAATGAGGAAGGGCTGAAAGCACGCAAACCCGCCGGGGAAGAATACTTCTGAAGCGCTCATTCTATACCACACGCTGTTTGAAGTGTTTCGGATGCACAACCGGTTTGATTGTCGTAATAACCATATACAGCATAAAGTAGTTACTGTTATTTTTCCCATTCAACAAATGATGACATTGAGTCACGGAAAGGGTAAGAACTTGCCCAAGATTTGGGGCACCTGGGTGGCTCAGTCCTTTAAGCGACTGGCTCCTGGTTTGGGCTCAGGTCATGATCTCGCGGTTTGTGAGTTCGAGCCCCAAATCGGCTCTGCACTGGGGGCAGAGAGCCTGCTTGGGACCTCTGTCTCTGTCTCTGTCTCTCTCTCTCTCTCTCTGCTCCTCCCCCACTCATGCTCACTCTCTCTCTCCCTCGCCCTCAAAATAAGTAAACTTAAAAAAAAAAAAAAAAAAGAGGGGCGCCTGGATGGCTCAGTCCATTGAGCATCCAGCTCAGGTCGTGATTCCATGGTTCATGGGTTCGAGCCCCGCATCTAGCTCTGTGCAGTTGGCTCGGAGCCTGGAGCCTGCTTCAGATTCTGTGTCTCCCTCTCTGCCCCCGCCCCTCGCGCTCTGTCTCTCTCTGTCTCTCTCTCAAAAATAAACAAACATTAAAGAAATTAAAAAAAAAAAATTGCCCAAGATCACATATGTAAGAAGTGGAAAAACTCAGATTCAGACCGAGGCAGGCTGGCTCTGAGCCACGGCTCTGATAAGAGGAAATAGGAAGTAGGAGCCGAAGCCTGGCTTCCCCCTCCGGCAGTGGGAGAGATGAGGCCAGGGCAGGGCCGTGGCGGTCCGGAGGCGCCCTTCACCTTGGAGATGTACTGCTGGCAGATCATGTGCTCTCCTGGCTTGATCTCCCGGGGACTTCGGGTGATGAAGATGCCGCGTCCCTGACAGCCGCTGTCCGGCTTGCAGATGTAAGTGCGGGTTTTTCGCTGACGACCGTAGGACTGGAAGTCCCCGTAGCTGTGTGCAGAGGGGGGCTGGTCAGAAGGTTTCTGCGCGTGGCAGCTGTCCCAGGGCCCCAGTGGGGTTCTGCTCTCCTGTCCGTGCTCTTCCTGGAGCGTCAGTCTCCCACCTACTTTTCTGTGACCAGCTGAAACCTTCCAGGTGACAAGGCCAGAGCCTGGAGGGAAGTGAGATGGCGAAACCTTTCCTCCCCCAGCACATCAGCCCCGGGGGCCGGGCTCACTCACTCTGCAGGGAGGCACCAGGTGCGGGGGAAGATGTTGTACTCCGTGGGATAGAGTTTCTGCATGCGGTTGAGGTTCCGAGCCAGCAGATCTTTGCGGCAGATTTCCGTCATGCCAGGGAAGTGGTTGATTTTCTGTAACAGAGCCAGGTGGTGACCTACCCCCACGAGCAGAGTGAGTGGCAACCCCTGGGGTCTGGGGCACACCAGGAGGACTGGGAAGGTCAAGGCAGAAGTCACAGAGGAGGAAACCACTATACCTAATACCCTAAGGGAGAAAAGGAAGGTTCCCTAAGGCAGGTGAGAAGCTCCTCCTTGGCCTCTCCCAAAACACATGTCCACACCGAGGTCGGGAGACGAGGGGCAGTGAGAAGGACTCGCCAGGACTTCGGGGCTTCTAGCCACCTTCTAACATGCCCCAGGCCACCAGCAACTAGTCCTGTAAGGATAACTGGGGCATGGGAGCATAAGCCAACGAGAAACCATTTTCCAAGAGAGAAAAGGAAATCGAGAATGAGTCCCAGGGAGTGCTGGGTCATGGCGCCCCCAGGGTATGACGTTTCCAGGGTGACCTGCTGGAACCCCGGTGCTGGGAGGCAGAATCTCCCATAGGTTCTGGGCTCTCTCACTGGCTTTACCACACCCTAGCTGCATGAACTTAGTACTTCTGAGCCTTGGTGTCCTCTTAACAAGAGAGTATCTGCCACTCGGTGTTCTTTTTGAGGATTTAATTGCGGTAAGAACACAAAAGCAGGTAACACAGGGTCTGACGTACAGTGAGCCCTCAATGAGCGCGGTTAACTGTGCCTGTTTTACAGCCGCCACCTGCATGTGCCTTTTTTTTTTTTTAATATTTATTTTTAAGAGAGAGACAGAGACGAGTGGGGTGGGGGTGCAAAGAGAGAGGGGGAGAACATAGAATGTGAAGTAGGCTCCAGGCTCTGAGCTGTCGGCACAGAGCCCGACGCGGGGTTTGAACTCAGGGACCACGAGATCATGACCTGAGCCAAAGTCGGACGCTTCACCGACTGAGTCACCCAGGCACCCCTCTTTTTTTTTTTAATGTTTATTTATTTTGAGAGCGAAAGAGAGTGAGAATGGGGAGGGGCAGAGAGAGAGAGAGAGAGAGGAAGAGAGAGAATCCCAAGCACAGAGCCCAACACGGGGCTCAACCCCACGAACGAGGAGATCACGACCTGGGCCAAAATCAAGAGTTGGGTGCTCAAGTGACTGAGCCACCCAGACGCCCCACGCTGACTCTCAATGGATGCGGATGCGGGACTAAGCTGTTTAGAAGCCGGCTCACTCAGCTGCCCCTGCGGTTAGTGCTGAAGCTGCCTTCCAGCCTTCCCCTCAGGTGGGCTCACCGGCCCTGGAGGGGGTCAGCTGGGCACAGATGCCTCCAGGCGAGCAGTGCCCAGCATATACCTCCTTCCTATGACAGAAGTTTCAGGAACCCAAGAGGAGAGTTTTTCCAGTGGGGCAGAAGCCCCTAGCCGCGGCCTTTCCTGCTCTGCCCAGAGGGACAACCACAAAGGGTGTGGCGTTGGGCGCCTGAGCAGAAGGGCGGGAGTAACCATCCAGGGCCGCAGCCCCTTGGGGCTCTTGGGTCAGGAGATTGTACCTGAGACCTCTTCATGTCCATGACTCGTTCAAGTGAGACACAGCAGTCCGTCCAGTACACAGTCCACTCTTCATCCTCCCCCACCTCCTTTAGGCCACACATTTGAGCTGCCCGACGCACTGTGGAGAGACGGAGGTCAGCGGGGCCAGCCTGGCCACTGGCAGTGAGTCTCGGGAGGGCAGCTGGCTCGGGTAACTTGACCAGAGAGTGGACTGGAGATGAGGTGGTTCTTACCTCCACTCCGCAGTTTAATTACCATGTGACAATTCCAAGTTCATGAAGCTGTCAAGGCCCTTCCAAAATCTGTGACGGAGAAAACTAGAGCCTGGCTCTCTACTCCCGTCAACCCTCTCTCTCAATTAGGATGGTTTCTGACCTGCAGAGCTGACCCTCTCTCCGTAGGGGTCACATCTCACACTGTGGGTGGCCCCTTGCATAGATGACGGTGGAGATAAGAGGAGATGGAGAGATGGCTGACCCAGCTGGTGATTTTTTTCTTTTAATCTCCCCCCCACCCACCCCCAGAATCTTCCTTGGAAAAAAACTCTATTAGCCTGTTCTCATCTCAACTCCGGTGAAATCTGGGAAGGGTGGGGGCAATGGTGACTTCCGGTCACTTTTTTTTTCTTGTTAGCTAACTGTGGAGATTCCCACCCTAACCCCAAGACGAACTGGAACGGAGATGTCTCAGCTGCTAGTAGCTCAGCCCAGGTTGTAGGCCAGCCTGACGAGATCCAGGGGCTGGGAGCCCGACTGGTGGACCATTCCCAGAGTCAAAGCTGCAGGTGCCTTCTTATGCGCAGTGTTGTGAGTGAGTGAACCGGGTGCTTACCGCTCTCATACTTGCAGTTGGTCAGGTTGATGGCCAGGGGTCTGGAATGAAGGAACAGTAGAAATCAGGCAGAGTGGGATGAAGGACAGACCCTGGGCTGCCAGGCACCCGGAGGAAGAGACACCCAACACATCTACAATGCAGTTCGTTTTCTCTAAAAGCCACGGAAGACCAGGATGATAGAGACATGCTAAGTCTGCAAACCCAGCCAGCTCAAATGGTTCTGGATTTTGTGTTTTTCTCGTTCCAGAAGGTTAATGATGTTCCTGTATCCCCGGTCCTCTTTCGCAGATTAAAGGGAAGACCCCGACTGCTGAAGGGAGGCTGGGGGTGGCTCTCTTCTGGAGCCAGGCAGGTGGCGGGGGTGGAGGGGGGTGTCGTCCAGGGACCGGTTACCTGTGTTTCCGCCTTCTCTTTCTCCTTCTAACGTCTAAGTCATCTGAGTCAGTTGGGGCTATGATTTTCTTTGGAATTTTCTTGGCTACAACAGATAAGGGAACTCCATCCCTAAATTCCTTATAGTCAGCCTTTGGAAGTTCCTGCTGAGAAGAGTTAGAAGGGATGGTAGCTTCCTCTTTAACACACTCCTCCCCAGAGTCCTCTTCTTCAACGTAGTCTTCCTCTGATTCACTGGTCTTACAGGTATCTGGCTCCATCCTCTTAGATTCTGAGGGGAGGGGGTGAGAGTGAAATATATGTCAGAACTTCCTTCCTCCAGGCCGTGCAGGAGTCACAAAAAGCCCCTTCGTGTTATAAGGGAACATTGCTGCTCCTTCAGGACAATCCCAGTGCAGAATGCGATGTGTTCCTAGTAGGTAATGGAGGCTTGGGGTGGGGGTGGGGATGGGGGAAATGCCTGTGAGATGTTGGATTCCCCGACAAGCCCTGATCATCCAAGATCACTACTCCATACAACACATTGGGTTGCAAGTAGAAGCTGGACAGAGCTGGCAGGGATCATGACCATGGCTTTTTTATTTCTGGGAAGGGGGATGGCTGGGCCCTGGAGCGGACCTTCAATTTTAAAATTGAGCTAAAAACCAAAGGTCCCCTAAGCCGGCCCTTTCCCTGTTCCGTGACTCGGTTTCTCCATGTGTACACACTGGGGCCAGGCCCTCGATGGCTAAGTCCCCTTGGGCTCTGACGGCGGAGCGGGAGCCCCTGGCGGACACCGCCCACCCGGGGTTTCGAGGACAGCGGAGGGGCTGCCGGGTCCACCCCTAGCTGCCGGAGGCTGGACTCAGCTGGTCGCTCATGTCAGCCCTTCGCGCGACACCTGCTCCTTCCCGGGCGTCGCTGGGCCTCCGGGACCGCCTCCTTGCTCCACAGGACTGGCAGCCTCCGCCGATCGCGAGGGGGAGCCCGCTCCCCTCCCACCCCGGGGTTAGCTCCTAGCTGGGAGATCCCGGCGGCGGCGGCGGCGGCGGCGCCTCCTGGAGCTAGCGGGCAGCCGCCGCCGCCGTCGCCATGGACACGGGGGCGGTCCCCATCGGAGCGGCGTTCTGGGGGCGGGGCCTTCCCGGGAACCACACCCACTTGGGCGCTCGCCGAGGCCATCTTGCTCCCCCGCGCTGAAGGCCTGTCGCCGGCGCTGGCGGGGGAGGTGCGGGCCGCCTGCGGCCTCGGGGGGCCCGGCCTCCGCGGCCGCCGACGACGGGGCGCATCGGCTGGGACGTGGAGTCCTTCCGCTTTCGCGCCGATTCACGCGCGCCTCACCCCAGGCTATCTCGAGCCCGCGGGCCGAGCCCGGAGCTTGGTTTAACTGTGCTCGGGGAAAAGTACCTGCTGGCCTTACCTGAGCTTTAGTAAGCGTGTGTCGCGCCGTCCCCGCCCTCCGGAGGGGCGGCCGTGCTTAGTGCCCACCCTGGCGGGCTGAGCCAGCTCCGCCGAGTGACAGAACGGCCTCCTCCTCGTAGCGCTCCTTCACTGCTCTTCCTGGCGTCCTCACGCTGACTTCTGCTCGCCACCCCCACCGAACCCAGTCCAACTTGTCACTGTAAGGCTGTCCCGTGTGCCTAAATCTGGGGGACACTTCAGTCTTCTTCCCTTAGAGAGACGTGGACATTTTCTGAGTGACACATTTCTTGCCGTTCCTTCAGCACAGAATATTCTATTACTCCCTTCTTGAAATGATTTGGAGGCTCTTGGCTTCCAGGACTATCATTTTTTCTCATTCTTTCCAAATATTTAGTGTTCCAGGCACTATTCTAGGATTTGAACGTGTCTTGTCTGAATTGCCACCAGGCAGCACCTTTTTTTTTTTCTTTTTTTCTTTTTTTTTGAGAAAGTATCAGAGGAGGGACAGAGAGAGGGAGACACAAATCCCAAACGGCTTCTCACTGCCAGTGCAGAGCCCCACGCGGGGCTCAAACTCATGAACTGAGATCATGACCTGAGCAGGAGATCAAGAATCCATGCTCAACGGACTGACCAACTACGCAGCAACCTCTTAATCGGACTCCCAATTGTTCTCCGCCCCCCGCATCCATCCGTTCCAGCTTAAATATTCTTGCTAAAATGTAAATTTGTTACTCCCCAGTTTAAAACTCTTCAAGGTTTCCCATTAGATGAAACCCCCAACCCCTTCATTACACAGGTCATCAAAAAGCAAGCAGAGATGGAAGTCCTGGGCTGGACCATCCCTTCCTATCTATGGTGTGCACAAAGCCCAGGGCGGAGTACAAAGTGGCCCCTAAGTGTTCCACACCTAAGCTGAGAAAAAGCTTCTAAATCCCTTCCCTGACAATTCATGAACTCCATAAAACAGCTGAGAAGTACCGCCATAAAGAAACCTATTTGACTTTCTCCCCCCTTCTCAAGGAAAAACTTGGTTTGGCCTGAGAAGGCATTCCTCTGAACATAGGTCCTGGGGGAAAACCCTGGTATTTGGGCGCATCACCTGGGACACAAAATCCACTCTGCGCTAACGGTCATCTGTACTTCCTTCAGACTGGGCAAGCAAAGCAAGGTGGCGCTCTTGGAGTTTGCACAGGCAAAGGCTTGCAGAAAGAAGCATAAGCTAAAATTACGGCAAGGTGCTAAAAAGAGGAAGCCGACCCATATTCTATAGGAATTTAAATGTTAAGCATGTAATATTTCAATTTAAATGTTAAACGGTTCTTTCACAAAATTAAAAAAATATATATATATTTATTTAGAGACAGTGAGTGAGCAAGGGAGAGGCAGAGAGAGAGGGGGGACAGAGGACCCGAAAGGTGCTCTGTGCTGACAACAGACAGCCCGATGTGTGGCTCAAACTCACGAACTGTGAGATCATGACCTGAGCTGAAGTCAGATGCTTAACCAACTGGGCCACCCAGGCGCCCCTAAAAAATTTTTTTTTAATGTTTATTTATTTTTGAGAGAGAGAGAGAGAGAGAGAGAGAGAGAGAGAGAGAATGAGCAGGGGAGGGAGAGTGGGAGACACAAAATCTGAAGCAGGGTCTAGGCTCCCAGCTGTCAGCACATAGCTCTACGCGGGGCTCGAACTCAACGAACTGCGAGATCATGACTTGAGCTGAAGCCAGACGCTTAACTGAGCCCCCTAGGCACCCCTAAACTGTTCTTCTTACGAACTTTTACTTGTACATATCCTGCCTTATCTCGATGAGACTTTACAACATCTTTTGGGATATAAAGCACCTAAAGTTCTACGTAAAAATTTCATACAGGCCTGAACAGAGGAAGCCAACTATCCAGGGACGGGAACCTCAGCTCAGCGCCTGTCAACTGTTAAGGACGACACCATTAAGGGAGCAGTTGCCTACAGAGGCAGTCACAAGGGCACAACCCGGGCTTCTGGCACCTGACCGCCCGCGCTACGGTCCCCACTCCAGTACCGGAGAGCTATCTGGCCTTGGGCAAGTTGCAAAACCTGTCAGCCTCCAGCTCCTCGTCTGTTAAGTGTTAAATGGCCGTACTCAAGTTGCGAGGACAACTTATGATGCAGATGAGGAATATTCAACTCAGGGCTGAGGGCTGGAGGAAAATTCAAGGGTGGCCTGGGAGGGGAAGGTGCTGTAAGCAGGGCCGAACAGACGGGAGGGATGAAGAAATGATAACCAGTGGGGGGTGGGCGACGGGAGAATAAGCAGAGAGGCGAGAGCAGAGGAAACGGGGGCACAGTGCCAGAGGCACATGAACTATCACTCTGCCAAGACGTGACCGGAAGGGAAAAGTCCAGATACAAAGTCAGGAGTACGGAACTCTTGCGCATACTCCCTTCTCGGTGACAGGTTTGACATCCCTGAGGCTTGTCCAAGACGGAAGGTGAGAAGCAGATACATGCACGAAGGCTCATTTGTTCGATCTATTCTAACGTTTCTTCTCTTTAAAGAGGCCACTTGTCAATTCTTTACCCGTCCCCTTAGGCTGAGACAGGTAAGAAGGCAGTCACAGAAATGCCCAAACGACCCCTGTGGACCCTGTGGACGGCTTTCTGGAAAGGGAGTTAGACCGGGTAGAAAATAAATACTTCCGGAAGGATTACTGCTCGTCCTGGGCTATCAAGGCCACTAGCGCTGCCTGGACCTCTTCTGCCTGGGCGGGGGGCAGCAGACAGTCTTGAATGAGGGCCAGAGCAGCCGCCTCTGTCAGACTGCTGAAATCCTGGGGCGTCTTGACAGGGAGGTGCCCGGCCAGCTCACAGAGGGCCACGTTGAACGCCTCGCCTTCCTTTACCCCAAAACTGGACTTCCGGGCCCACAGAATCACTCGGACCCCCGTGAGAGCCGAGGAGTGTGATGTCTTTCCAGGTGGGGCCCCCCGGGTCACAAACAAATTATGGGCGATCTCGCGGTCAGTCAGATAGTCGGTGGCCCGACATACCCTGCCTATCAAGGCTTCCAAGTCAGGCCCCGGCCTGCTAGTGTAAAAGAGGAAGCCGGGCGCTGGGACGGCCTGGAGGAGGTGCAGATGCCCGCCGGGGTCCAGGGGCTCGCTCGGTGCTCCCTCCACAGGCAGTCTGTGGGCCAGGTAATACCCGTGCAGGTGGAGGTGGTTCACTGAGGCCAAGCCACCCAGGCTGTTGAAGCCGACGCGGAAGCCTGGGTGTGAGCTCAGCAGCACAGCCTCGACCCCGGCCCGCAGCGCACCGGGCAGCAGGCGCTGGGGGAGCCCACGGGTGGGCTCGGGCACCAGCAGCACGTGGCCCCACTCCAAGGGGCTGACATTGATCATTACGAGGATGTCCTCTTGCTGGAGAGCTCCTGGCAGATCGGGCTCCCGGAGCAGACGGAAGAGGACTTCTCCTGGCCGGATCTTGTTGAAGTTAAACAGTGCAGGGTCAAACGCCTGCTTCACACTACTGATGCTCTGAGGGCGCCTCCTCTGCGCACCTCGCTCCACGTTCAGCTGAGCCACAAAACCCACGGCACCGGGGAGGGTTTGGGTCTGCAGCTCCCCCAGGCGGTAGCGGAACAGCCCCAGCTCCACCCGCTGCCTCCAGGCGGAGCAGAGCACAGAGTCGAAGCGAGACGGTGGTACGGAGTCCTCCGGGAGGCCGGGCGCGTCCCTCGGCCACTGAATCCCTTCCAGCACCAGCTCCTCCTGCCCGTAGACAAAGTCAGGAATGCCATGCCCTTCCCAGTCCTTACTGTTTGGAGGCAGCAAATAGGAAGTCTCGTGTGAATCGTGTGGAACGGCCATGGGGCTGACCTATAACAGTCATAAGAGGTGAAAGATACATGATGCTAACCCATCTCCAGAGATTGTATTTTTATTTTCAAAGAAATTTCACTTTTTGTTCTGATTACAAAACTAATAGATGCCTTTGGGAAAAGATGTCGAAAACACGAAATCACTCATGATTCCATCGCTTACACGTTAGCATTCATTTTTGCTGCATTAAAATATACATGTTCTTTCTAAAAGTTACGTATATTGAATAAACTTTCTCCCCCCCCCCCTTTTTTATGTTTCTTTTGTTTTTTATTTTTGAGAGAGAGAGACAGAGTGTGAGCAAGGGAGGGGCCAAGAGAGAGAGGGAGACACAGAACCTGAAGCAGGCTCCAGGCTCTGAGCACAGAGCCTGACGTGGGGCTCTAACTCACCAACTGCGAGATCATGACCTGACCCCATGTAGGAGGCTTAACCAACTGAGCCACCCAGGTGCCCCTCACTTTCTTTCAAGTCCCAATGTGGGGGTTGGACTCACGACCCTGAGATCAAGAGTCAGATGTTAACTGACTCAGCCACCCAAGCGTCTTGTCAACTTTCTTGAGTAGAGAAGCAAACAGAGCTAAAATACAATACTCGATTCCAACACCTGGGGGGGAAAAATCACCATTTACATTCAGCCTTATTTTCATATATACATGAACTTCGATTTTTAACCAATCTTAATTATACATATAGGTTGTTGCTAATTTCATACCTGTTGCAACGAACATCCTGTGTATCTGTTTCCAGACATGTTTTTATTTTCCTTTTAATTTTTTTTTTTTTTCAATGTTTATTTATTTTTGGGACAGAGAGAGACAGAGCATGAACGGGGGAGGGGCAGAGTGAGAGGGAGACACAGAATCGGAAACAGGCTCCAGGCTCCGAGCCATCAGCCCGGAGCCTGACGCGGGGCTCGAACTCACGGACCGCGAGATCGTGACCTGGCTGAAGTCGGACGCTTAACTGACTGCGCCACCCAGGCGCCCCTTTTTATTTTCCTTTAAGATAAAATCACAATAAACTACTGGGTCAGCGTAGGCCCGTGCATGGCTCAGGCTTTTGACACATTATCAAAGGGCCCTACAGAAAATTGAAACAGCATTCTTTTGTATAAGAATGGCCAAGGTTTCAAAGCTGACCACTCCTTTTACAAGAACAGCCTTTCCACTGTTCAGTAGTGATTCCAAATGGCCACGTAGAGAGCCATTTGGGTGTGGACGTGCGTAAGCACCAGGGTTGATTCTTCAAGGGGGAAATGCATGGTTGTCTCCCATCTCCCACGCGGCCCTTGGAGCCCTGTGGACCCAGGTGTCCGGGAGAAGGGCCTGCTGTTGGCTCAGACAGGACCTCACAAGGAGGCTTACCTCAGTAGAGTTGCTTCAGCTCAAGTTTGGGCTTCCTCAGCTCTTCCGGTCCAGAAACTTCATATTAATGAAACAGAAAGGAAACATTAAAAAACATACAAAATCACACACCAAAGGTCTAGTTCAGGGGCGCCAGGGTGGCTCAGTCAGGTGTCTGACTCCTGATTGCGGCTCAGGTCATGATCTCACAGTTCAAGGGCTCTGAGCTGATGCAGAGAACCTGCTTGGGATTCTCTCTCTGCCCTTCTCCTGCTCACAGATGCACACGTGCACTCCTTCTCTCTCTCAAAATAAATAAATAAACTTAAAAAAAAGGTCAAGCTTAATAGGTCTAGAATTTCAATTTTGTAGATGAGAAAATTGAAATCTACCCCAGAAACCAAGAGCACACTTTACACACTGTATGTTAGCCAATTTGACAATTAAAAAAAAAAAAAAGAAATGGTTAAGATGGTAAATCTTATGCTGTTACCACAATTACAAGTCTTTTTTTTTTTTTTTTTTTAAGTTGATTTCTTTACTTTGAGAGAGAGAAACATAGCAGAGCCTGAAATGAGGCTAGAACCCATGAACCGTGAGATCATGACCTGAGGTGAAATTAAGAGTCAGAAGGTTAACCAACTGAGCCACCCAGGCCTCCCACCACAATAACAAATCTTTTTTTTTTTAATTTTTTAAAACAATTTCCATTAACATTTTTTTCTTTAATGTTTATTTATTTGAGAGGAGAGAGAGAGAGAGCAAGAGAGAGAGAGAGAGAGAGAGAGAGCGCATGAGCAGGGGAGGGGCAGAGAGAGAGAGGGAGACACAATCTGAAGCAGGCTCCAGGCTCTGACCTGTCAGCACAGAGCCCGATGAGGGGTTCAAACTCACGGACCGCGAGATCGTGACCTGAGCCGAAGTCGGACACTCAACCGACTGAGCCACCCAGGCGCCCCTGTTTTAATTTATTTTTGAAAGACAGAATGAGCGGGGGAGGGGCAGAGAGAGAGGGGGACAAAGGACCCTAAATGGGCCTCCAATTCACGAACCATGAGATCACGACCTGAGCCCAAGTCAAATGCCACCCAGGTGCCCCTGGAGCATGTGATTCTTGATCCTGGGGTTGTAAGTTTGAGCCCCACATTGAGTGTAGAGATTACAACTCAAAGTAGAGGCTCAAACAGATATTTGTACACCTGTGTTCATAGCAGCATTTTTCACAGCAGCCAAAGGCAGAAACCACCCAAGTGTCCGCTGACAGATGAAAGGCTAAACAAAATGTGGTACATTCACACAGTGGAGGATTATGGAGTCTTACAAAGGAAGGAAATGCTGGCACACGTCACAACATGGATGAACCTGGAGGACGTCATGTTCAGTGAAATAAGCCAGGAATAAAAGGATGAACACTACCATATGATCCCATCTATATTAAGTACTGAGAGCAGTCAAATTCAGAGAGACAGAAAGTAGAATAGTGGCTGTCAGGGGCCGGGAGAGGGGAGAGCGAGTTTTTTGTTGTTTAATGGTACAGAGTTTCACTGTTGCAAGATGAAAAGAGTCAATGATGTGGTATATTTAACACTACCGTACGATACACTTAGAAACAGTTAAGACATCGGGGCACCTGTGGGGCTCAGTCGGTTGAGCGTCTGACTTTGGCTCAGGTCATGATCTCAGGGTTCATGGGTTAGAGCCCCGCATCAGGCTCTGTGCTGACAGCTCAGAGCCTAGAGTCTGCTTCGGATCCTGTCTCCCTCTCTCTCTGCCCCTCCCTTGCTTGCACTCTGTCTCTCTCTCTCAAAAATAGAAATTAAAAAAAAAAAAAACATTAAAAAAATAGTCAAGATGTGAAATTTTATGCATATTTTGCCACAATTAAAAATAATTTTAAGTGAGTCTCGGAAGAGATTTAAGAAATCCAACACTTTGCTATTTATTTGAGCTATACTTAAGACTATTCGCTTACTCTCTCCTTCATTCATTTATTCAGGGTCAACGGCCACCTCACACCCACTCCCGATATTCTGGGGGCACCTCTTCCACGCACCTGCTCCGTGTTCAGCTGAGCCACAAAATCCAACTATTTAAAGTAACCACTACAGGGGCACCTGAGCGGCTCAGCTGGTTAAGCGTCCAACTCTTGATCTCAGCTCAGGTCTTGATCTCAGGGTCCTGAGTTCAAGCCCAGTGTTGGGCTGCACGCTGGGCATGAAGCCTACCTAAAAAAACAAAAGTAACTGCTACATATGAGGCAATGAGGACATAGGAGCAAATAAGGTAAAAAGGGTCCCTATTGTCATAGAATTTATATCCTGTGGTAGAGTCAGACAACAAGCAAAATGAACACGGTGATAGTATTCTGTGGGAAATAAAACATGATACAAGAGACGGTAACCAAAAGGTGGGATCAGGGCATCGGACTTCAATAATAGGGCAGGGCTCAGCTCTTTGAGGTGACAGCAGAGTGAAGACACGCAGAATGAGAAAAACCCTGCAATGAAGAGTCGAGGAGAGTGTATTCTAGGAAAGGAAATAGCAAGTCCAAGGTCCTGAGTCAGGCAGGTGCTTGGTCTATTCAAGAGCAGAAAGGAAGCCACTATTAACTAGAACATGGCCAACAGGTGGTGGTGGTGGTGGTAGAATGAGGCTGGAGAGGAAGGCAGGGGCCAGACTAGCTGTAGGGCCTTATGCATCATGGTCAGGAGCTTGGGTTTTATTCTAAATGGAAAAAGAAATCCCTGGGAGGTTCTAGGCAGAAGGACCATCTGATACTTTATAAACCTTTTTCCCAAATGCTGTGGGGGAAGTGGATGCAGGGGAGCAAAGCGGAAGGGGACCATTCGGGAGGCGACTCTGACGGCCAGGTGGGCGAAGAGGCAGACTGGCTGGCACAGGCGGCAACAGATGGAGAGGAGCAGGGGACGTGGGCCCTGCCTGCAGGCAGGGCCCAACCAACAGGGCCCGCGACAGGCTGCCTAGGGGCACTGAGGCACGGGGAGGACGTAGGAGGGACCTAGCTTCAGGGACAAGGTACACTGCAGTGGCATTTACAGAGCTGGTGGAGCTGATGGTGGGGTGGGGGGTGGGCACAGGCTGATTAGAAAACGGGAGGACTGAAGAGGAGGAGCCCAGGAGGAACCTGGGCATCCGAGACATGGTGTAGACAGCTGACAGTCAAACCTGGAGGTCAAGGGTAAGGTGTGGGCGAGATACAAATTTGGAATAACATGTAAAGCCAGGGGCTAGGACAAAGGACCCAGGGCTAAGATGACACCAGAGGGCTAAAAATACAAGTAAAGATATACCGATCAGTTGAATCAATAGAAAATGCATTTGGCGGACCGCGAGATCGTGACCTGGCTGAAGTCGGACGCTTAACCGACTGCGCCACCCAGGCGCCCCAACATTTGGTCATATTTATACTAAAGTGAACCAGTAGGCAAAAAGCATTATGGACTTAGAATAAAGAAGAATAATTTAGAGTGGTCAATTAGTAGTGAGCGTGTGACAGGATCAAACCTTTACAGGAAAACCAGGAGAAAGGGGACACCGGTTGCACGTCTATCTTGCGCCCGGCACGTTCTAAGTTTTCTCTAGTGACCTGGACGAGTCTGTGAGGTGGGTGTCATCCTGGGACAAAGGTGAGAGATTAGGTTTTACAGGCTGACGAGGTGCTTGAATTCCAGCCCTAGCATTCACTAGGAATGTGACCTTGAGCCCTGAGAATGAAGTCCATTTCCTCACCGCGGGCTCTGGGCTCTCAAGCCTTAGCTGTGCCTCTCTCTCTCACACCCCTCTCTGCTCTTCACTCTTACTGGACTTGTTCCTGCTCAGGGCCTTGGTGTCTTCTGTGCTTCCTGCCTACGACACCCTTTTCCCAGATTTTCTTCACATGGCTGGCTTTTTCAGGTCTCAGATCAAATGTCACTGCCTCAGAGAAAGCTTGTGTGGCCATCCTATCTAATGTCCCAAGGGAAATAGGAAGAAAGAAATAGTATTATAAGCAGGGAAATAAATGTCGTGGAAAACAACCACAACAACAAAAAAATGGAATTCAAATCCATGAGTTAGTAGTTATGAACATAACTTTAAAATTTTTTTTTTAATTTTTTTTAAATTTAGAGACAGAGCATGAGCAGGGTAGGGGCAGAGACAGAGGGAGACACAGAATCTGAAGCAGGCTCCAGGCTCCGAGCTGTCAGCACGGAGCCCGACGTGGGGCCGGAACGCATGGACTGTGAGATCATGACCTGAGCTGAAGTCGGATGCCCAACTGACTGAGCCACCCAGGCGCCCCTGAAAATAACTTAAAAAAAAAAAAAAAAAAAAAGATTCAACTAAGGGAAGCCTGGTGGTTCAGCTCAGGTCATGATCCCAGGTCATGAGATCCAGCCCTGCATCGGTCTCTGTGCTGGGTGTGGAGCTTAAGATGGTCTCTTTCTTGGGGCGCCTGGGTGGCTCAGTCAGTTAAGCATCTGACTTGGGCTCAGGTCATGATCTCACGGTTTGTGAGTTCGAGCCCCATGTCGGGCTCTGTGCTGACAGCTCAGAGCCTGGAGCCTGCTTCGGATTCTGTGTCTCCCTCTCCCTCTGCCCCTCCCCCACTTGTGCTCTGTCTCTCTTTCTCTCAAAAATAAATAAAACATATAAAAAAATTGTTTAAGAAAAGAGTCTTTCTCTCTCATAAATAAGTAAATAAATAAAATAACTTCACAGGAAACACTAGAAGCTACTTTTTTTAAAATTTATATTTTGAGGGGCGCCTGGGTGGCGCAGTCGGTTAAGCGTCCGACTTCAGCCAGGTCACGATCTCGCGGTCCGTGGGTTCGAGCCCCGCGTCGGGCTCTGGGCTGATGGCTCAGAGCCTGGAGCCTGTTTCCGATTCTGTGTCTCCCTCTCTCTCTGCCCCTCCCCTGTTCATGCTCTGTCTCTCTCTGTCCCAAAAATAAATAAACGTTGAAAAAAAAAATTTTTTTTTAATTTATATTTTGAGAGAGACAGAGAAAGCACGTACGCGCGTGCAAGCAGGGGAAGGGCAGAGAGACAGGGGGACGAGGATCCAAACTGGGTTCCTCACTGACAGGCTGATGGTAGCAAGCCCAATGTGGGGCTTGAACTCACGAACCACGAGATCATGAGCTGAGCCAAGAAGTCGGACTTTCAACCGAGCCACCCAGGCGCCCCTAGAAGCTATTGTTAAAAGCATTATCAGCAACTCAGGTTTTACACTGTTTCAAGAGTTGATCAGGCAAGGCAGGACGGTATGCTAACCAGGCTCAGAATGCCTATTTAATAACTTACAATGAGAAACGTGCCAAACGGCACAAAATGTTCATATTGGCTAATCAGTATAGTCCCTCCTCTATATAAAAATGTACCAGGAAGCAACATTATAATCAGAAGGCTGTTCAAAGAAGGGCTTAGCACCAAGTGAGGTGGCTGGGAGATCTATGTCACTGATGGTCACTACGGCACAGGGCCTATTTCCACATCTTCACTGTGAAGAGACAGTCTCACCATGAAGTGCAGGGACTGGCCTTGGCTGGCCAGTGCTCCCTCCCCTCAGTCTAGTACAGGAGACACTATGACCAGCTTCCTGTTTCCTGTCTATCCTTTTACTACCCAAAGATGAATCCTTTTTAATTTTTTTCAACGTTTATTCATTTTTGAGATATATATATAGAGAGAGAGAGAGAGAGAAAGAGAGAGAGACAGAGCATGAGTGGGAGAGGGGCAGAGATGGAGGGAGACACAGAATCCGAAGAGCACTCCAGGTTCTGAGCTGTCAGCACAGAGCCCAATGCGGGGCTCGAACTCACAGACTGCGAGACCATGACCTGAACTGAAGTCGGACGCTTAATGGACTGAGCCACCTAGGTGCCCGAAAAATCCTTTCTTGCACAGGAAGAGCCAGCCTACTGTCAGGATGATCAGGTTGGGACTGGGCTACACTCCACTCACCTCGACTGGTTTTGGTGTTCTCACGGCTCTGCAGCCCCCGCTTCTTGGAAGAGAACATTTCCACAACAGTGGGACTCACATGCTGATATAGTGAGTCTTACTAAAGTCACTCTCAGATAGATGAAGGCCTTATTCAGTGCTGGAGAAGTCACTCAGCAACATTTACTCAACAACTGCCACCTCTCAGATCCTGTAGATCGCAATTCTCCTAGCTCTTCACGGGGCTTACAGACAAGTAAGTCAAGTCAACATAAACTGCACTGGGGATTCTGTAAGTATAAGACTCCTAACCTAGTCTAGGGAAGCAGGAAAGGCTTCCCTGAGGCTAAGACGGAAGAGGAACTGAGAGCCAAGAGAAAGGGACAGAGGCTGAAGTCAGATTTCAGAGGGTCCTAGACTGGTTTTTAATCATTAGTTTTAAGCTGAAATCAACATGATCAGGCTTAGACTTCACAAAGATCAGCAAGCAGAATAAATCAGGAGAGTCAAGAACGAATTCCAACAAGTGTGTCAATTATACCTCAATAAAGTTGAAAACTCCCACCTCCTCCTCTCAGGAACCTGTAATCCTCACCTTCTGGACTAGTGTAGGTTCGTTCATGCATGCATGCATCCAATTCGTTGAAGCCTTCTACGTGCCAAGCGTTTTCCTAGAGATTGAGAGGGGACAAGAGCAAACAGGTCACCCTCGGTCCTTACCGCCTCTGGAAGCGACGTGGGTCAGAAGAGAGCACGTCGGCTGGAGTAAGCAGTATGGCCATGGAGAGCCGTGAAAAGAGACTTAGACTGGGGTGACCTCTTTCAAAATGGAGCTTAGACAAGTCACAGACACCCCCCCCCCCGCATCGGACCTGTTCTCCCCATTTGTAAAATGGGAACCTACCCTGCAGGGCCCTTGTGAAAATCGAAGATCACTAAGCACGGCTCCCGGCACTCTGCGTACAGCCTCAGTGGGCCGCAAGGTTCTGTGATTTCTGGAGGTGGCATGCGGGCTGCAACACGTGCGGCGAGGGCACAGTGGTACGAGCTGAATGAAAAAGCCCTCGCCGAGCGGATGCTTGGCCGGCAGCCTTCGGCCACGTAGCGATTCTCGAGGTTTCCCGGATATCCAGGCACCAGGTACTTCCCTGATGCCCCTACCGGACCGCGCCCAAAGCCTCCGCCATCACCGACTGCAGTCGAACCGGACGCAACGCGACACTCGCTGCAAGCTCCTATCCCAGCCATGGCGAGGCAGTGGCGTGCCGAACGCATGCGCAGTCCGCACGCCCGCGCGCGGCGGGCCCCGCCCCGTCCGCTTCAGAGGCGGTGCCGTGCGGGCTGGGCTCCGCCCCCGGAGCGTCCGGCCCCGCCCCGGGCCCCGCCTCCAGCTAGCCGCGGACCTCCTGAAGCGGGCCCGCTGAACCCGGCCGGGAGGGCCTGGGCGCTTTAAGGAGGGGGCGGGCCCGGGGGCGGTGGCCCCAGGAGCGGTTGCCGCGGGAACGGGGCGGTGACGCGGCCCGAGGGCGGAAGTGAAAAAGTTGCCGGCGCCCCGAGACGAGTTGGCGGAGTTCTGCGTGCGGCGCGGCGATGGGGGGCTCGGGCAGTCGCCTGTCCAAGGAGCTGCTGGCCGAGTACCAGGTGCGCGGGACGCCGGTTCCCGGGGAGTTTGCGCGCGGGCCTGCGCTGCGGAGCGGGGTCCCGGGGCTGGGTCCCGGGGCGGGCGGTAGGACGGGCGCGGCCTCCGGGAGGCCCGCTGAACCCCTCCCGTTTTGCTTTCCAGGACTTGACGTTCCTGACCAAGCAGGAGATCCTCCTGTAAGTGCCGTCTCGAACCTCAGCTCCCGGATCTTCTAGAGGCGACTTCGGGGGGCTCTGTCCACAGACGAGTTTAACAAAGGGTCCCCCAGGGGGAGGGACGGGGCCCGCGGCCGAGCAGGTGCCCGCGCCCCGGCCGCGAGCCCTCCCCGCCGGCTCGGGGGGCTCCGATGCGCACCGCAGAGCCACCTCGAAGCCTCCGCGCGGGCTGGGCGCTCCGGGGCCTGCGCTCCCTGGCTCCTGCGTTATCGAACTTCCTGCCCCAGCCCGGCGGGGGCTCGGCGGACTTCGCCTACCGGGAGCCCGGCCCCTCGTAACTTGACCTGAATATATACAGTAACCGTTAACGCTTACTGAGCACTCGTCGTGCGCCAGCAACTGTGCGAAGTGCTTGCCTATATTACCTAATTCAATCCTTAGGAGGGAGGTGCGGGGACCATGAATCAGGTTTCCGAAAAGTTTGTTTACTTGCCTAAGAGTACGCTCCAAGTGAGAGGATTTGAATTCGGGCTGGAAACCCCTTCCTAGCCGTGTGCCAGCTTTTTGTGGTGAAGGCGCTTGAGTGAGGCGATTCCTTGGCTTCTCTTGGCAAAAATAATCCCAGTGGGAAGGAGCTGGGGGCGGAGGAAGAGATCGTTTAGGTAGCTGCTAAAATGGAAGGCTTTGAGGAGCTGGAGATCCCTGGAGTGAAATGAAAGTGAGGTTTCGACTTTACTCTTTTCTCACTGTTTTTCAGGGCCAACTGCTGGCTCCTTCTGCATCCTCTCCATCCCTCTGGGAGCTCTAGAGCCAGTCCCAGTACAGTGCCTGGCACACAGTAGGCCCTCAGTAAATACCCATTGCACGAATGGACTCCCAGCCTGTAGTCTTGTGACATGTCTCCCTTTGGCTTATGCCTGATGGCTGAGAAGCTCTGTGTATGTGGCTTAGCTTGTCACCTGGTTTATAATGGGTAGCAAGGCAAGGAGTGGGGATGTGATACACACAGGAAGGTTTGCCAACAGGTTCCTCTCCTTCTGCCAGAGCCCACAGGAGGTTTTGTGAGCTGCTTCCCCAGGAGCACCGGAGCACGGAGGAGTCACTGCACACACGAGTGTCCTTGGAGCAGATCCTCAGCCTTCCAGAGCTCAAGGTGCCAGTCCCCCACCCTGCCTGTGCTATTCATCTTGAGATCATGTGGTCACTAGTCCCCCATTCTGGTCTTTCCTCCATTTAGTCCCAATTTCCTGGGGACAAGGGCTTTATCAAAATCACCCAGTGGAATTAACCAGAATGGTGTTTTTCAAACTGGGATTCTTGGACATATTATTGGAGAGTCAAGTAAGTTTTGTCCTTTATTATATTTTTTAATTTTATTATTTTTTAATGTTTATTCATTTTTTTTGTTTTTTTTTTGTTTTTTTTTCAACGTTTATTTATTTTTGGGACAGAGAGAGACACAGCATGAACGGGGGAGGGGCAGAGAGAGAGGGAGACACAGAATCGGAAACAGGCTCCAGGCTCTGAGCCATCAGCCCAGAGCCTGACGCGGGGCTCGAACTCACGGACCGCGAGATCGTGACCTGGCTGAAGTCGGACGCTTAACCGACTGCGCCACCCAGGCGCCCCAATGTTTATTCATTTTTGAGAGAGAGACAGATAGAGTATGAGCGGGGCAGGGGGGCGGGGGGGGGGGTGCAGAGAGAGAGCAAGTCACAGAATCCAAAGCAGGCTCCAGGCTCTGAGCTGTCAGCACAGAACCTGATGCAGGGCTCGAACCCATGGACTGTGAGATCATGACCTGGGCCGAAGTTGGCCGCTTAACCAACTCAGCCACCCAGGCACCCCTAAGTTTTGTCCTTTAAAAGGAGTTGAGGGGCGCCTGGGTGGCTCAGTTGGTTTAGCGTCCGCTCTTGATTTTGGCTCAGGTCATCTCACAATTTGTGAGTTCAAGCCCTGCATCGGGCTCTGTCCTGACAGTGCAGAGCCTGCTTGGGATTCTCTCTCTCTCCCTTTCTCTCTCTGTCCCTCCCCTGTTCTAGCTTTGTCTGTCTGTCTCTCTCTCTCAAAATAAATAAGCCTAAAAATAATAATAAATAAATAAAAGGAGTTAAGTTACTGTATTAAAGTTTGAGAAGCTCTATTCCAGAGGCCAAATGCCTCTCCACAGGGTTGCTGTGAAAATTTTTAGGCAAAGGGCCTGGCCTGGTGCCTATAACACAGTGAGTGTTCAAGTAAACGTGTTTTATAGTAACCAGCCCATCTTGTTCTCTGCTTAGGATGCTTTCATCTTACTTCTCTGCCCCTAGGCCTGCTGTTGGGTCAAACTGACTCGGTTACAGCCGTCCCTGTCCCTTCCTCAGTCAGTTGGCTCTCCCACCCTCCATGCCGGTCCCAAAACACTGAGCATGCTCTCCCGTGAGCCCAAGCTCATGGTACCGTGACCTGCGCCCTCCAGTTCCTGGCAGGGTTTGAGGAGTGTGTGACCTGGGCTACATCCCATGGTGTTCACAGAAGGCTCTCTTGCCTAGGCCAACCCCTTCAAGGAGCGAATCTGCAGAGTCTTCTCCACATCGCCAGCGAGGGACAGCCTGAGCTTCGAGGACTTCCTGGACCTCCTCAGTGTGTTCAGTGACACAGCGACTCCAGACCTCAAGTCCCACTATGCCTTCCGCATCTTCGGTGAGGGCCAGGAGCAGCCTGGCGGGACACGGCCTGCTCCCACATGGTCCTGGTGGTGGTGTTCCTGCTCGGGAGCCGGGGGTCTCTGTGGAGCCTTGGAACTCACGCTGACCACATTCTTTCCGGCTTCCTGCGTCTGTCCATAGACTTCGATGATGATGGAACCCTGAACCGAGAAGACCTGAGCCAGCTCGTGAACTGCCTCACGGGCCCGGGCGAGGACACGCAGCTTAGTGCTTCAGAGATGAAACAACTCATTGACAACGTGAGTAGCCGGGCCGGGCCGGGCCGGGCCAGGGATCGGGAGGGGAGGGCTAGGACTTGGCCTGAAGCTGTCCTTTCCCAGATCCTGGAAGAGTCCGACATCGATCGGGATGGTACCATCAACCTCTCAGAGTTCCAGCACGTCATCTCCCGCTCACCAGACTTCGCCAGGTATGAGGGTCATGGTCCCCCTGCGTTCTGGTTACCCCTGGGTCCCCGCCTGCTGCAGCTGGGCCTGGGATGTTGGGATGGGAGGTGGCAGCCGGGCTGAGAAGGCCCCAGTTCCTCTCAGCGTCTCAGGGCAGCTCTTCCAAAGGGGACGGACAGACGTGGGTCAGCCCATTCCAAAGGGTCTTAGGGAAGATGTGGGTAAGTTTGGGGTTAGTGTCTCCCCTCCTCTTCCAGCAGAAAACCCGAGCCACTCTTCTCTTGTTCAGCTCCTTTAAGATTGTCCTGTGACCGGAGCCACAGCCATGTGTCCCAGCAAGCACCCTGCCCAAGAGCCTTTCCACTGCTGAGCTATGGCCGAGGTCATGCCTGTGTTGCCACGGCCGGCCGAGCTGGCCTAGCCCAGAGCTGGCACTGTGCAGTCCTGCTCCAGGCAGGGGAAGGCCCTCCATGGCGGGGCCTCTCCTGTCACTGTCATCGCTCTATTTGTGTTCTACTAATCTATAATAAAGGTGTAGATGTTTTGACCCTTTGCGTGATACTAGAAACACAGGTATGGGACAGGACTGGACTTCCAGGAACCTTTGGTCATACTGGGAACAACAGGATTTAAAGGGCCAGTGGGGGGGGGGGTGGGGGCGCGGTGGCTCAGTTGGTTGAGCTTTCGACTTCAGCTCAGGTCATGATCTCGCATTTCGTGGGTTCAAGCCCCACATCGGGCTCTGTGCAGAGCCTGGAGCCTGCTTCAGATTTTGTCTCCCTCTCTCTCTGCCCCTCCTCTGTTCTCTCTCTCTCAAAAATAAACAGACATGAAAAAAAAGTTTTTTAAAGGGGCAGGAGGAAGTGAGACTGTAGCTCGCCTGGCCCACTCACCCCCACTGAGGGTGTGAGTATAAAGGGTAGCAGGACAGATGGAACCCCTCTATATCCTCATGGTGGTGGTGGTTACATGAATTTCTACACGTGTGAGAATTTACACAACTGTGTGCCAAAAGAAAAAAAAACATCAGTTTTACTGTATGATCGTTCAAAAAATAAAATTTTGGGGCACCTGGGTGGCTCCATCGGTTAAGCGTCCGACTTCGGCTCAGGTCATGATCTCACGGTTCATGAGTTCCAGCCCCGCATCGGGCTCTGTGCTGGCAGCTCGGAGCCTGGAGCCTGCTTCCGATTCTGCGATTCTCTCTCTCTCTGCCCTTCCCCCACTCGCACTCTTTCTCTCTCAAAAATAAAATGTTAAAAAAAATTTTTTTACACAAAAAAAAAATTGTAAAAAAATTTTGAAAACTAAGAAAATGACAAAACCCCTGATCCCCTGTGCTGTCACCCTGAATGGACTGGGGAAGGTGCAGAGTAAAGGGGCTGAGGGAAAGCAAATGAGTTCCTTGCCCCCAAACCATCAGGGCATTACACTTCCCACCTTAAGGACCATACTCCACTGAGAGATGGAGTTAGCCAGGCCAGGCTGGTTCTGGCCCACAAGCCCCTGGAACGAGGAGGTTCAGAACCTTTCAGAACTCAGAGAACTAGACCAACCTCAAAAAATAACAGTCCTTTGGGGTGCCTGGGTGGAGTGTCCCGACTCTCCATTTTGGCCCAGTTTATGATCTTGCAGTTCGTGAGTTCGAGCCCTGCATCAGGCTCTGCACTGACAGGGCAGAACCTGCTTAGGATTCTCTCTCTGTCCCTCTCCTTCTTGTGTGCATGTGTGCATGCTCTCTCTCTCCCTCTCTCTCAAAATAAACACTTAAAAAAAAAAAAGTAGGATCTCCTGGGTGGCTCAGGTCATGAGCCAGGTCATGATCTCACCGTTCATGAGTTTGAGCCCGAGTCGGGCTCTGTGCTGACAGCTCAGAGGCTGGAGCCTGTTTTGGATTCTGTGTCTCCCTCTCTCTCTGCCCCTCCCCCCTCACACTCTGTCTCTCTCAAAAAATAAACATTAAAAAAAAATTTTTTTTAAGTCACAGTCCTTTAAGAGGAAAGGCCATGATTGTTTCTATTCTTTAGATTTTATTTAAAAAAAGAAAAAAAAAGTAAAGTGCATCTCATTAAAAAAAAATATAAAACCCACATAAACTCAGGGCCCCTGTGTTGGGCAGTGTCCATATACCTTAGAATGGGGGCAGGCAAGGTACAGGGGATGGACTCTGGGGAGGACTAGGTTTAGGGGGGAGTCTGGGGTAGATGTGGGGAAAAGGGACACAGGTTTGCAGGCTGGGGTGGAGGAAGGCAGGCTTCCGAGAGAAAGGCGTCCATCGTCACAAACTCTCTCCCGGGCTCGCGCTGCCCCCTCTCACACGTGGCCACAGCCTGATACAGGCTGGAAAGGTCCAGCAGGTGAGCCGGAGCCCAGGGCCTTGGGAGGGCTGCGGGGGCGGTGTGGCATCCCCCCCTCCCCCCGGTCCCTGAGGTGACGGGATGATGGCTGTAATGGGCCGGCCAGCCGTCGAGGCAGGACGCACGGAGCCCGATCCGGCCCTTGCCTCGGCAGAGACCAGGGGCAGCCGGTGGCGGCAGGCTAAGGCAGAAGGTGGAAGAGGCCAGCCGGTGGGGGTGCCCAGCTCTGTCTCAGACAACCACTTCGGGCGAATTCCCACGCCTCCGAGGCTGAGGCTGCGGGGAGGGGCTGCGTGCGCGCCTGGGGCTCCGGGCTGTCTCCTCCTCACTCCTGTTTCACATTTTCCGTTGTTTAAACAAAGGGCTCAGTTTACACAGGGAGCGCTCTTCTGTCCATCGAGGCAGGCCCCCATCTTCAGCTGGGACCTCCGGGGCCGCGGCTGTGGGTCGGAGGGGGCCTCGCTACGTGGCCCGCTCCATCGCTCCCGAGGGTCGGGCGCCACAGTTGTGTTCCGCGAGAAGCGGAGGCCCGGCTGACCCCCTCTGAGCACTCACGGCCTCTGAAGCCAAGGTGGACTCCTCTAGAAGTCAGCTCTCACACCACGGAGTCCCGGATCTCAGAGCCCAGGCGGACCCGGGGCCGGGGGCACACCGGGGACACCTCCACGAAGCTGTCCTGGATGCTGAGCGGCCTCTTCTCGGACTCCGTGAAGACGCGGGGCCCCGGGGGGCTGTCTGACAGGGCCTGGTAGCCTCGGTGGTCGAGAGGGGTGCTAGGGGGGCCTACGCCGTTAAGCGGCCGGGTCTCAGGTGGCAGCGCCGTAGGGCGGGTCTTGGGGTGCACACTGGCACACTCCCCCTGCTTCAGGAAGACTTTCATGCCGCCCCGGTGCCGGTAGAGGAAGAATAAAATCAGGAGCACCACAGCGAACACGAAGAGCGCGCACATCACCAGGAACTCGGTCCAGTAGGACCTGTCCGCACCCCGGCTGGCCTTGCCGCCGGCCGGCGCGCTCACCCGCGACGTGCTGATGACGACGGGCACGCCGCCGCTCCGGTCTGCTCGGTCCGCGATCAGGTCCTCTGCTACCTTTGGGCAGTAATTGGCCACCAGCTGCCAGAAGCCCTCCTCCAGCGACCAGCACTGGAACACCCCCAGTTCCTGCTGGCCGCCCACCAGCAGCAGGTCCCCAGTAGGCAACACGCGGCAGGAGGCCGAGGCGTTGACAGGGGCCCCGTCGTGGAGCCAGAGCCGGGTGGCCAGGTTGGAGAGGAGGGGGCAGGCCAACGTGTTCACCGTGTTGGGCTGAAACTGGACCCGCTCACACGGCTTCTCGCCTACAGACAGAAGACGCACGGGGTCAGCGGGGGCCCGGCATCCACGGTGGCCCCGAGCTCACCCGCCTCTCCCTGGACTGTGATCCTTGTACCATGATGGAAAACTCGGGGGACTCTGAGTCTGGGACGTGGACAGAAGGAAGGGCATTTATACCCACCGTCGCCTGCAGAAGGCTTCTCAGTGGACTTGGCCCCCACCTCTCCAGCTCGGACAGGGCAGTTTACCTGTTAGTACAGGAGCCGGAAGCCGGGCTGAGGACGTGTTGCAGAGGCCCCTGGCGTTCGCCCCCTCAATGTCCTGGATCCACGGCCTGGGGACCAAGAGACAGTCTGGGATAAGCCAGGAAACCACTGTGAGCCTGCATCGCCCCTCCCCGCACCCCCCCCACCCCCCACCGCCCTCCTCAGTGCAGCCAGGCCATCACGTGGCCCTGCAGACCCAGGCCTGGCCAAAGGCCTAGGGGGGCTCAGGGACGACCAGGACCAAAGCAGGAGTAAAAAGGCAGCTTCCCCATGCTGATTCCCCACCTGTAGGTTCTGAGCCAGCACCTCCTCTATTTATACATTATCTATTCTAAATACAAGTTACCGTCACACTCCCCTGAATTACGAAAGCAATATGAGCTTTTAGAAAACATAAAACGTAATAAAAAATAAAAGTCATTCTTTTTTCTAACCTGTTATAAAAATTTTTAATGGTTTTATTTATTTTTGAGAGACAGATAGAGACAGAGCACGAGTGGGGGAGGGGCAGAGGGAGAGGGAGACAGAGACTCTGAAGCAGGCTCCAGGGTCTGAGCTGTCAGCACAGAGCCCGACATGGGGCTTGAACTCGCAAACCTTGAAATCATGACCTGAGCCGAAGTTGGACGCTTAACCGACTGAGCCACCCAGAAGCCCCTTAAAAGTCATTCTTGATACACTCAGAAAACCTAAAAACTCAACCAAGTACAAAGGCTGAAAACACTACGGAAGCCACACACAACCCACCATCTGGTAACCGTGATGGGGAGTATTTGTGGTGCATCCTTCCAGGTGGACATGTGTGTACTCGTATGTGATTCTCTGAAATATAAAATCGGCACCAGGTCTCCATGTGTGTGAAGCAAGGTCACTACAAGGGGGACAGATTCCATCTTTATTTTTTTTATTTTATTTATTTATTTATTTATTTTTTAAATTTTTTTAACGTTTATTTATTTTTGAGACAGAGAGAGACAGAGCATGAACGGGGGAGGGGCAGAGAGAGAGGGAGACACAGAATCGGAAACAGGCTCCAGGCTCTGAGCCATCAGCCCAGAGCCTGACGCGGGGCTCGAACCCACGGACCGCGAGATTGTGACCTGAGCCGAAGTCGGACGCTTAACCGACTGAGCCACCCAGGCGCCCCTCCATCTTTATTTAAAATACATGTAGGGGCACCTGGGTGGCTCAGTCAGTTAAGAGCCAGACTTTGGCTCAGGTCATGATCTTGGGTTTGTGGGTTCGAGTCCCACGTTGGGGTCTGTGCTGACAGCTCGGAGTCCGGAGCCTGCTTCGGATTCTGTGTCTCCCTCTCTCTCTGCCCTTCCCTCCCTCACCCATGCTCTGTCTCTGTCTCTCTCAAAGATAAACATTAAGACATTAAAAAAAATAATAATAAAATAAAATAAAATACATGTATTTTGGAGCGCCTGGGTGACTCGGTTGGTTGGGTGTCCGACTGCGGCTCAGGTCATGATCTCACAGTTTGTTGAGGTTGAGGCCCACGTTGGGCTCTGTGCTGACAGCTCGGAGTCTGGGGCCTGCTTCGGATTCTATCTTCCTCTCGCTCTCTGCCCCTCCCCCACTAGCGCGCTCTCTCGCCCTCGCTCTCTCTCTCTCTCTCCCCCCCCTTGCTCTTAAAAAAACATTAAAAAAATTAAAATAAATAAAACACATGTATTTGTATTTTACATATATAGAGAAAAGTCTGGGAGGCTATATTTCCATCAAAATCTCACTGGGATTCTCTCTAGGTGGTGGGATTAGCGACAGTTTTTATTTTGTTTACGCTTCTCTCCACTCTTTAGGTTTTCCATATGAACATTTTACAACCTTAGTTCTCTTGAAAGCCATTTTTAATGGGTTTTGTTAACGGATTGTTGCGTAGCCCTTATTCTTTGTTAAAGAAAAATTTGCACGCGAATTTTTCATTGCTGCGACACTTCACACTACCGAATGGGTAAGGCAAACATAATTTCTTGCCCAAGCCAGAACCCTTTTGAGAGTCAGAAGGGTAATGTTTACAAAAAAGAAAAAAAAAAGGAGGGCCTGTGGAAGGTGCTCTGAGGCCAAGAGCACAGGATGGACAAGTGGGACGATGGGAAGGGCCTGCAGAAGCTCTCACCTGGAGGCCGCCTCAGGTTGGTAGAGGCTGACGTGTCTGCAGCTGGAACCGGTCCAAGCACAGTAGGGGTCCCGGGCGAGGACACAGTCCCCACAGCTCTGGTACAGGCTGCAGTTGGCCACAGGCACCCGGACTACGCCTGAGTGGGAGGCAGCGTAGAGCAGTCCCTGCACAGACACGGGGCGGGGGGTGAGAGGCGCGCATGGGCGGCCGGGGCCGCCTCGCACAGCTGCACCTGGCTCGCGTGCCCACCAGAGCCACTCCCCAGGGGGCCTCCTCTTACGCCCCCGGGCACCCCACTTTCCGTTGGCTCATGCCACGAGACTGGAACTTTCCATCCTGCAGGCGCCAGGGAGAAGCTGGCTGGGGCCCGCTTATCGGTAATGAGGGGCACCCGGGCGTGCTCCCCGGGCTCCTCCTCCAGCTCACCCTGCTGGCGTCCAGCAGCAGGTTCTGCACGGGCTGTCCTGGCGAGAAGATCTGGAGCTCCTCGACGATGTGCACCCTGGGGCCCACGCCCACCGCCTTGTGCAGCCGGCCATCGCCTGGAACACGGACAGCGCTCAGGCCCACAGCCCCACAGCCGCGTCACCCGAGCCCGAGCCCGAGCCCGCCCCGCCGCGGGCACTTACTGGTGCCCAGGAAGAGCACGTCGTAGGTGTGGTGCAGGCCGGACACGCGGTGCACGGCCACGCGCTGGTAGCGGGCGCGGGGCTGCAGCAGCAGCAGGCGGCTGCGGACCTGCCCGTCCATCAGGAAGTGGTCCTTGAGGAAGTTCAGCACACGGTCTGGGAGTTGCAGGGACGAGCTGATCTTCCTCTCCCGGGCACTGTCGGTGATGCACTGAAGGAGAAGGCGGCGGCGTGAGGCCGGCGCCGCTTAGAGCGGCCAGCAGGGCGGGAACCGCGTGGCCGCTGCCAGGATTGCCAGGTCCTGCCCCCGCGGTGGACGGCAGGGCCACCCGCCCGCCCCGCAGACGCCACTGCACGTCACCCGCGGTGCTGCAGGGAGCCAGCACACCGATCGGGAGGCCCCGGGGCGAAGCCTGGGTGTGGGGCACCCAGGGGCCCCGGCCGGCAGGGTTCCCCTCCCTGCCCAGGCCCCTCGCCCTCCCCCAGGCCTCAGGAAGCATGCCACGCTTCTGCTGCTTCAGCAACCTTTCACCAGTGCCGGAAGGAAGCCTAGGCTAACCAGGGTCTCCTAGTGCGGGGGGCATGAAGGTGCCCTCCCAGGGCCCCAGGTGCCCACGACGGTGACAGCTCGGGGACGCCCTCCCTTGGCTCTGCTTCCTCCTCTAGCTTTCCTATTCCCTCACGGTGCTTTCTGAATCACCTCCCTTATGAACCCCCGGCACTCAAATCCCTGTTTCAAGGTCCAATGGCAATAGGCTGCCATTATGGGCAGCCTATTAAGCTGGATGGAAAGAAGGACGATATCCCCACGGCCGGGCCGCGCGTCACTCAACAGCTAGAGGAGGAGCTCACAGCTGGGCAGGGGAGAGACGCGGGTGCAGGGACAATGACAGAAGCGTGCACTAAGTGTCCCGATGGGCACACGCCTGCTCACTCTAGATAGGGCTACGGCATTCCAGCATTCGTAGCCACATGTAACCCAGTAAGACAAGCAGGCCTGGCTCTTGTCCCCACGTTCAAGAAAACAGGCTCAGAGAAGCCCAAGGAGCCCAGCACGGTGTGGGGACCTTTGTCATCCGCACCCCACCCGGGTGCAGAGAGCAGCACTTACCGCTCCGGGACGGGGTGTGGGCACTGGGTGGGTCACAGTGTACCACTGCTGTGTCTCCCGGTTCACCTCCTTGTACAGGCCGTTGAAGGCCTTCTGCACGTCTTTCATGGTGAAGACACAGAGGGCGGAGCCCTCCGTGGTCCCCCTGTGCCTACCGTGGAAATGGCTGGATTAACCCAGGAGCCCCGGGGCTCCGCATGAGGCCGGCTTAGCCCCAAGGCCGGCTTTGGGCCCCAGTCCCGTCACCCCCCGGCCGTCCCATCTCTAGTTAGGTCCCCGGGGGCTGTACCACTGGGATGTGAAGACCCCATAGAAGAGGGTGTCCCGCCAGTCCTGGGGGCTGGGGCTCAGCGTGAAGACGTCCTGCAGCACGTTGAATGGGAAGCCGTCGTCGGGCCGCGAGCAGAGCAGCTGGGCCTTGAGGAAGGACGTCCAGCGTTGCTGCAGGACCCGCTCGCCACCCTCGTCACCCTGGGGGAGGGGGAGAGACACTGGGCTCAGCCTGGGCGGGGGCTGGGAGGCAGGGGGAGCCTGGTGCCCCTTGCGGCCCCTCCCCAGTGGTAGTGGGAGCTGACCCAGACCCTGGGAAGGGCAAGCCACGGCTGGGGCCGAGTTCCATTTAAAAGCAAGAAGTGGGCGCCCGGGGGACTCAGTCGGTTGAGCGTCCGACTTCGGCTCAGGTAGTGATCCTGAGGTTTGTGAGTTCGAGCAACGCACAGGGGCTCTGCGCTGACAAGTGCGGAGCCTGCTTGGGATTCTCCCTCTCTCCCTCCCCCACTTGTGCTGTCTCTCTGTCTCAAAATAAATAAAGGAACTTTAAATATACCAAATAAATAAATCAAATCAAGAGGACTTGACGGCAATGTCCAGGAGGCCGGCCAAGTAAAGGACAGTTCCCTCACCGTGGAACAGCCAGAAACAGAGAGGGGTCTGCCTACACGCAGGGAAAGAGGTCACGGTTCCCAGCAAACACCTAAATACCCGCATTACAGTAGAACTCTTGCTTTGTAAGCGGCGTTTTAATAACGCAAATACGTACATATTTACGCATATACAAAAAAAGATTCCCAAGGGGCGTTCTAAAACGTTAACAGCGTGGTCACTTGTGGTGAGGCAGCAGGGTTCCAACGCTAACCCGGTCCACATCTAGTTGTTGCGTACCACGCTCCTGAGAGCTTTCTGTGGATGGATTTTACCCACGCAACATCACTGAACAGACGAGGACGCTGACTGAGAGGGCACGGGACTTGCCCAAGGTCACAGGACCCAGTGGGGTTTGAACCGAGGCAGCCTGGTTTGAGACTATGCTCTGGATCGCGATGGTCCGCTGCCTCTTGACCTTGTAAGTGACTGTTGTGCACGCTTTTCTGTATTTCCACATTTTCTTAAATAGGAAAAAAAACATTAAGAGCTATTCTCATTTAAAAGGAGAGAGAGAAAAGCAGTTAGCCAAGCTGTTCCTCCTGGAGGACAGGAGATGCCATCTCCTGGCGTTTCCTGATCCTGTACCCGAGGAGCCTTTGGGGTCTCCGGGGCGGCCCGTCCCTCACCTTGCAGATGCGGGCGATGCGGGACACGATGGTGTTCTCGAAAAACTCAAACTCCTGGCCAGTCTCGCTGAAGAAGAAGTAGATCTTGTCATCGTCCCCTTGCAAACTGCCCAGGCTCTCGGGAACGTAGGCTGAGGCCACAAACGCTGGGTCTGGGGGCCGACGGGGAGCACAGAGTCAGCCCGGGCATCCCGGACAGGCGGGAGAGTGTTCTCGGCCCTGCAGGGAGAGCACGCCCCTCCCTGGGCTCCGGGGACTGCCCACTGGGTGCGTGGGGAGGACTTCACCTTGGAGCCAGTTGAGGGAGCTCTCGGTCTTGGTCGGGCGGAGGCTCTGGCTCCGGGAGATGGCCGGGTCATTGCCTTGGAAGCTGCTGACTGTTCCAGTGTACAGCTCACCGTCTGCCAAGAGAACGTTCCCATGGGAATGGTCCCTCGGCACGGCCCCTTCCGCCTGCTCAGGGCCCGGAGTGACCCCAGCACTGCCCACCGCGCCTGAGGTGGACAGGGAAGAGAGCGGCAACTGGGAACAGCCAAAGCAAGGGCAGCCAAGGGTCGCCCCGTGCCCCCTGGGAATCAGCATGGCGTGAACCCACCAGCTCAGGCCTGGGACCCACCCCCCCCACCCCGCCCTGCACATGGAGCCTCAGTGAGCCCATCCTGCCACTCTGCCCCCAATACTCACCAACCACCAGGGCCGTAGACTTGAAATTGGGGTCAAAGGGACATCGGCCCTTGCCGTCTTCCAGGAGGATGTTCCCCGCCTCGTCCTGTGCCAGAGTGAAGTTCTCCACACTCTGCAGGGAAGCAGACAGGAGAGCTCAGGGGCTCACCAAGGAGCCCGTGGCCCTGGAGGGAAAGGAGGGAGGTGTGCCCCAGAAGGCAGCTCTGTGGGGGGAGAGGTGGGAGGCAGACCACCCTCATCTCTGCACCGGGGGCACAGTGCTGGCACCGCCTGGCAGCGGCCCTGTGTGGTGGGCCCTACCGGCCCCAGGGGCCACAGAGGAGACTAGACGGGACTCGAAGGGGCAGCAATGCGATTCACACCCGGGCATGTCTGACTCCCGTGCTGCAACCCGCTGCCTCAAAGTGCCGCCCTCTGCCACAGGCGGGTGAAAAGCAGAAACGCCAAGAGCGTGTGCGAGGAGGGGTGCACGAGGTGGGCTTCGGAGCTGAGTGAGGGCAGGGGACAGCTAGAGGAAGCAAGGGGTGGTGTCCTGGGTCAGCCAGGGTGTTCACAGGCACCCCTCCTTCCCCCTGCAGGCCAACCCGGCCACCAGATGTGGGGCGGGGCCTCAGGGCTCTCAGAGCCCACTGTTCCCTAGAAGCTTGGCCCTGGCTCCTGCCCTTGACCAGGGATCGGTGCTGGAGAACGGCTCCTGGCGCGGAGGGGGACACTCACGATGTAGGTGCACACGGGGCTGAAGGCCGCTGTGCCGCAGGTGAACAGGTGGCTGCTGTTGAGCGGAAGGAGGATCTTGACATAGTTTTGACAGTCGCGCTGGGGGAGGAGGGAGGAGGTTGTCAGGCCCAAGCATGCCACCAGGGGGCACCGCCAGGCCCTCACCACCAGTTGGTGGGGGAGGGGGCGTGGTGGGTAAAGCCTCTGCTCTCCGGTGCGCCTCAAATCCCAGAGCAAAAGAGAACCCAGCAGCCTCCCAGGGCAGGGTAGACTGAGGACCACGGACAGTGTGCACTGGAGGGGAACCCAGGGGCTCCACTAGATCTGTGTTCCGGAAACTTCTCTCCAGCCTGAGAGTGAAGGCACAGGATCCCTCCCTCTTGCGCTGTCTTGGCCCCTGAGGGTCTTCTTTGGAACCTCGGGGAAAACCTCTGGTCCTCCCCACCACCTCGTGAGGAAGCCACAGCCCAGAGCAGGACCCTGGACCCCAGACTCATGGATTGCCTCTGTAAGGGTGTCTGACGGGTGTCTCTGACCAAGCATCCTGTCGTTCCCCCAAAACTTCCTCCTCTCAGACCTCTCCCCCTCAGCTGTTCAGGCTCCAAAGCGCACGGCCGTCAGCCCCAACTCATCCCTCACACCTCCCATTTCCCCACCAGGAAATCCTGGTGGGTCCATCTTCAAAATACATCCAAAATTTGACCATTGTTCACTCCCTTTACTGGTACCCCCCCGGTCTGGTCTCCCTCCCTCTGCCCCTGCCCCAAGGAGACCACTCTCCACCATGGCAGCCAGAGGGACTCTTCCCTTTTTTTTTTTTTTTTTAAAGTTTATTTACTTTGAGAGAGAGGGAGAGAGAGCAGGGGAGGGGCACAGGAAGGGAGAGAGAGTCCCAAGCAGGCTCTGCACTGACCACGCGGAGCGTGACACGGGGTTCGGTCCCATGAACCGTGAGATCATGACCTGAGCCGAAACCAAGAGACGGATGCTTAACCAACTGAGCCGCTCAGGTGCCCCCAGAGCAACCCTTTCAAAACAGATGCCACCATGTCACTCCCCTGCCCAGCCCTTTGGTGGCTCCCCAAACACCTCGCTCAGAGTAAGTCCAGTCCTGCCCCTTCTCCAGGAATCCCACAGCTAACTCCCTCAGCACTGTCCAGTCCTGATGCAAATGTCCCTTTCTTAACGAGCTGTGGCCTGACTACCTGTTCAAGCGGCTCAGTTTTGCCTGTTGTTGTTTCTTCTTTTTCACTGTTACGTTGCCAGTGTCTAAAAGTACTTGGGGGGCGCCTGGGTGGCGCAGTCGGTTAAGCGTCCGACTTCAGCCAGGTTACGATCTCGCGGTCCGGGAGTTCGAGCCCCGCGTTGGGCTCTGGGCTGATGGCTCAGAGCCTGGAGCCTGTTTCCGATTCTGTGTTTCCCTCTCTCTCTGCCCCTCCCCCGTTCATGCTCTGTCTCTCTCTGTCCCTAAAATAAATAAACGTTTATAAAAAAAAAAAATAAAAAAAAAATAAAAAAAAAAATAAAAGTACTTGGGCACAGGGGCGCCTGGGTGGTTCAGTCTGTTAAACGTCCGACTCTTGATTTCGGCTCAGGTTGTGATCTCAGTTCGTGAGTTCGAGGCCCACATCGGGCTCTGTGCTGACAGCACGGGACCTGATTCTGATTCTCTCTCTCTCCCTCTCTCTCTCTGCCACTCCCCCGCTCATGCTCATTCTCTCTCGAAATAAATAAATAAATTTAAAAAAGAAAAAAAGGGGGGGCCACCGGGGTGGCTCAGTCGGCTGAGCATCCGACTTGGGCCCAGGTCATAATCTTGCCATTCTCCAGTTTGAGCCCCGTGTGGGGCTCTGCGCTGACAGCTCAGAGCCTGGAGCCTGCTTCGGATTCTGTGTGTGTCTCTGTCTCTGTCTCTGTCTCTGTCTCTCTCTCTCCCTCCCTCAAAAATAAAAATAAACATTAAAAAAACTTTTTTTTGAACAAAAAAAAGTACTCGGGCATGGACCAAGTGCTTAATAAGTAAACGTTTGTCAAATAAAAGAAGTCATGGGCAGTCAGGACTTGAACTTGTGTCTGAACTCCACTCCGGTGCTCTCTCCCCTTCACCTTAGCCACCCTCTGCTGCGTGCAGGGTAGGGAGGTCTCTGGGAATAGTGGGGAGCCCTCCAGGAGAACTCCCAGGCTGGACCAGACCCCATACGCAGTGGTCTGGCCAAAACCCCACCAGGATCTGTCAGCTCTGCTCCATCACACCACCTGTGGGGGGACAGGACTCCCACCCCACCCAATCGTTGCTCTTGCTGGAAGCTGACATTTATTTGGCACTGATTAGGTGCCAGGTGCCTCGTATGTATCAGCTCGCTGAATCCTCACAGCAAGACCTGAGATAGGTAGGCATCACTAGCCCCACTTTACAGGTGGAGACACTAAGGCTCAGAGAGGCAAATCTCCTCATTCAAGGTCACGGAGATAACAAGGACAGGGCCAAACCCAGGTGCGGCCACCTCGGAAGCCTACACTCTTTCTATCGCAGCGGCTCCCACATCCTCCCTCCATGCCGGGCCCAGTGCACCTCTCCAGCCTTCCTTCAGCCCAGGTGGCCTCCAGGTACAAGCTCACCTGTGGGTCCTTGCCCTTGAAGCTGCACTGCTGTTTCCTGTCTGCATCTGCGCTCCACAGCAGCTGCAGGAAGAAAGAAGGGGAGTGTGGGAGGGGGAGCGGAGGATGTACGTGCCCAGCACCACCACCACCCCCCCCACCCGTCTGCATCGTCTTCACACCCAGAGGGTCAGTTTTTCTGTTTTCCCCTCTGCCATCCTCTGCCCAGCCTGGCCAGCCCCTGGCCTCATCTCACCTCCTGGTACTCCCCGCCTGGCAGGAAGCTGGAACTACTGTTGAGAGCAAAGAGAGCCTCTCGGGCACCCACGTACAGAGTCCTGCCATCCCTGCTCAGCAGAAGGGCTGTGTAGTTGGAAATGTTTTCAGCTTCGAATCTGAGGAATGGCCGCTTTTCAGAGCCTGGGAGAGGAAGACAGACATAAACCTGGGAGCCACACCTCCCACGAGAAACCTCTTCTGCCAACCTCTAGGACGGGCCGATCTGACGGTGAGTGAGCAAGGCAGCGCTTGGCAAGGGGCTGGGGACAGGGGGTCAGGCTTAAGGGGGAACGCCATTCCTGGACTCTCCAACATTATATAAGAAACAAAGGCATGGAGATGAATGTAAAAGAACGTTTATCACGGCACCGTCCCTATGAATGAAAAATTGGAAACAACCTAAGTGTCCAACCACAGGGGACTAGATGAAAACACATCACTATTAATACTCCACTCAATGGAGTATTATGCAGATGGTAAAAAAATGATGTCGTGTTAGAAACACCAGGAAAACAAGCAAACAGAAGCATACAAGAAAGTCATGGTCAGATATGAAGCAAACGAAGATAGAGCACGTAACAGAACAAGAGAGGGAAGGAGGTTGAACACCCGCCTTTGAGTGGCATCAGACCCAAGGAGAAGGATCTACAGGGCACAGCCCACCCCTACCCCTGCAGTGAACCTGCCCCCTGCCCCTGCAGCGAGCCTCATTTAAAACGGCAGAGGGATGCAAACACGGGGCACCGGTCTTTACCTCTTTGCTCCCACTCAGTCACTCGTGGAAGATTCGGGATTTTAAATAGAATGTAAATTGTCACTGACCCTGACCTCGGGAACTTGAGTGAACAATAGACACACGGTGATGCTGGCTGCCAGGGGAGTTAAGGGAAAAGTAGAGTCTCTATCTTCTTCTGAGAGCGAAGAGGGCCGCAAGATAATGCCAGTGGTTAATGCAACAAGAAACTGAGGCTCAAGTGTAAAACTTTTCGGGGCGCCTGGGTGGCTCAGTCGGTTGAGTGTCTGACTTTGGCTCAGGTCATGATCTCGTGGCTCATGAGTTCAAGCCCCCACGTGGGGGCTCTGTGCAGACAGCTCCAGAACCTGGAGCCTGCTTCGGATTCTGTCTCTGTCTCTCTCTGCCCCTCCCCCACTCATGCACTGTCTGTCCGTCTCTCAGATATAAAAAACATTAAACAATTTTTTAATATAAAATTTTTCTTTAGGTTTATTTTATTACTTTTTTAGTAACCTCTACCCCCAATGTGGGGCTCGAACTCACGGCCCTGAGATCAAGAGCCGACTGAGCCAGCCGGACACCCCGAAGTATGATATTTTAAATTACAGAAGTAACCCAATACGGTGGTAGAAAAACAGAGGAGGTGAAGGGTAATGGGATAGAGAAGGCCTTATTTTTCTCAGCAGCCAATCAATAATTTAGACAAGCCAAGAAATAGTGGTGTAAGGCAGGCACTTCACGTGGAGGAAACCACTGTATTAACAAAAGGTCTAAATGACGAAAAGGTGTCCCTTTCTCAAGGCCTGGGGCTGGGGAGGACAGAGGCATTTGCTGCTTTTCACGGTAAGTACTTCCCATACTTAAAAACAAATTATGTGCACATGTCCTGGATATAAACTTTAACTCTTTTTCATTGTTATAAAGTATGCAACACAAGGAAAGATTCTAATGATCTCCCACCAAGTGAAGATGAAGGTTATAGAATAGTATGCCTAGTTAGATCCTATTTTTTTGTGTGTGTGGGAAAAATATAAACAGAAAAAAAAAAAAAATCCAGAAGGATGAACCACACAGGGTGCTGAAAACTGGTATCCCTGGTGGGAGTATAGGTAATTTTCTTTTCCTTTTTCCTTCTTATTTTTTGGATTCTACAACAAGCTGGTTCTTCTTGTGTAATGGAAAAAAAATAGAAGAAGAAAAAGAAAGAAACACACATACCTATCCAACCAGGGTACCGTTTGTGCTTTGAGTGACTCATGGATTTGAAGAGAAATTATTCTAAAAATTCTAAGCAGCTGATAAGAAAAGAAAAACAGGCAGAACTCAGCCACCCTGCCCAAGCTCAGGTATCTCCTAACTGACCAGTCGGTTATGACCACGCACGCAAATATCGTCTCGTGAAGCTGAGGAAGCAAAAAATGCAACATGCCAACAAAGCAGTTGTGAAGATGGCTTCACGTGCTTTCACATGGTGAGTGTTTTTACATACCCCCAGCCTGGCTCCACAAAGGGCAAGAAAATGAAGAAAAGGACACAGTGAAACAGAAACACTAAAATCAGGAGTAGGGAGAACACACACATCTGAAGAAAACACCTAAGCCAGAAAGTAAGGGCACAGTCACATAAGCAGGTCCTGAGAGATCTTCACAACAGCTACTAGGGATGGGGTGCCCATTTAAGGCTGAGCCTCCTGGTGGCCAGGGAGAAAAGGGAAATGAAGTTACCTTGTTCTCACTATCCAAGAGGAGGTACACACAGCAGCCTTTCTGGAGAAACTAAGCTTTCTGCCTCACCACTAATGCTAAAGGAAACCCTCAGGTGGGACGTTCCAGCAAAGCTCATGGGACATGGGATGGATAGCAGCCCGCCAGCAAACAGGATGACGGAGTTCCCAAGGCTGCTCCTCACAATGGCTCCTGGTGAGGGAAGGTGATGACACAAGGTGGCCAGTGCAGGAATGTGTGTGGCTCTGCAGCTAGGAGTCTTGTCATACAGCAGAGTCTAAACTGGGGCGGCACTGGGAATTCATGGGGTAAGTCCTGCCTCACGTCTAGTGTCCAAACTGGCACTGAGACTACAGGACAGCTATGGTCCGGAGAGGTCAGGGCCTCTCTTTGAACTCTTAAGTCCAGAATCGCCTGAGACTCTAGGTTTTTTGCCTCAAACGCCCAACTCCTCATCACTTACCAGCACTCTACACACTGGGAGACCCAAAGAAAGTTTCTAGTCCTAATCCCCCAGTTCTCCCAACCGTGAAATTTCCAAACGCAACAGGGTCCGATCATGCGGCTTGTATTGTGCGGTGATGAGCCTTTAGGAGCCTGACATTTCCACGCTCTGCTCCTAGCCAAGTCACGCCAGTAAAGGGACCCCTCCCACTGGCCAGCAGAGGCCTGCTCCCACTCCCGGGAGGGTGCAAAGTCGCCCAGGTCTGACCTCCAGGTCCAGGCCTGCCCCAGAGGTGCTGCCGCCACTGACCTGGGATGGCCTGAGAACGTGCATTTACGAATTGACTCCCAAAGACCATGAAGGATACCACGCAGGTCCCCTGTCAGGCGGCGTAGGCGGCCTGACCTTTAGCGATCCCCTACGTTTCATGGGGATAACAAAGAAAATACAACCCCCAGCGGTCTCACGAGGAGTCAGAGAGTCGAGGGCAAACATCTTCCACGTCCCCTTCATGGTTTTCTGAAAGCAAGGGCTGGCTCAAATTTGCCAACGCTTATCTGCCCTCCCAGGAGGCTCGTTTCCCGCGGGCGGGGCCTGGAAGTCTAGGCAGGAGGCTGTGCTTGGAATCCGTCCAGAAACAGAAACACCAAAGGTCAGAGATAAGGTTGCCGTCCAGGTGGCAGCTCGGCCCCGCTCCGGCCTGGAAGGGAGAGGAAATCTGCCAAGGGTCACGTAGACAGAGCGCAGCCAGGTTGGAAGGACAGCCAGGGCGCCAGCTGCTCGAGGACCCGCCGGGCTGCACCTCCAGTCATGCGGGGAACACGGTCATGGAAATGGCAGACAGAAAATGCCTTGACATGTGGGTGAGGGGCCCCCTATACTATCCATTCCCCTTCTGGGCATTCTCCTCCTTCGTCCCCCGCCCTGAGCCTCTCACACTCAAAGCCATGGCGTCCTGAAGGCCTTGCTTTCTGACGACCTCCCACTTGCCCTGTGGACTTCGCCAGGGCTAGTCAGTGGGGCTGCCTCCCCAACTGGGAGCCTCGACGAGACAGAGATGAAGAGGACAGACTCCGGGGCGCCTGGGTGTCTCAGTCAGTTAAGCGCCCAACTTCGGCTCAGGTCATGATCTCACGGTTTGTGGTTTTAAGCCCCACGTCAGGCCCCGTACTTCCAGCTCGGAGCCTGGAGTCTGCTTCCGATTCTGGGTCTCCCTCTCTCTGCCCCTCCCCTGCTTGTGCTCTTTCTCTCTCTCTTGAAAATAAATAAAACGCTGGGGGGCCGGTTATATTATTAAGGCCAGATTCTTGCCACAAATAGTGTAGTTTTAGCTGCAGACTAAAGTCTGCTCTAGTATTAGTAAGGGATATTATTTTAATTCAGGAAAAAAAATTAAAAAGAGAAAAATAAATAAATAAAACATTTCTGGGGCGCCTGGGCGGCTCAGTCAGTTGAGCGTCCGACTTCGGCTCAGGTCACGATCTCATGGTTCGTGGATTCGAGCCCCACGTCGGGCTCTGTGCTGACAGCTCAGAGCCTGGAGCCTCCTTCGGATTCTGTCTCCCTCTCTCTCTGCCCCTCCCCCGCTCACACTCTGTCGCTCTCAAAAATAAAGAAAAACTTTTTTTTTTAATTGAAAAAAGAAAAAAAAAAAAAGTACAGACTCAGGACTCAGAGACCTGGGTGCCAATACTGCCCCTGTCACACAGGAGCCACCTGCCACCAGGACAAGCCACTTAACATCTTGGAGCCTCACTTTCCTTATCTGGAAAATGGGGATAATAACCCCTTTCCTCATAGGGTTGTTACGAAAAGAAAGGAGACCGTGTGTGTAAATAACAGACATAATAACCCACGTCTACCGAGAGCTTTACTCAGAACAGCCCTGCACACGTTAGCTGAGTGCTGGCACGGCGTCTGGCACGCGATCAACACCCGAGTGGGTCAAAACCAGAATCCAAAAGCCCTGCAGGAAAATCCAGCCCAGCAAGAGCTGCCTGAGGAGCAGGGCTGTTTGCAAGAGCTGGGCCTCCCTCGTCCTCGACGGTAAAAACAACTCACACGGGGTGGTTTCTAACCTAGGTCTGTCGCGGTCACTTGGGGGTCTCACCAGGGACCAAGGGCTCTGTAACCGGACCGGTGTACGTGTTGCATGCATGAGCTGGTTCCCGCCCAGGTGCCTGGGGTCACCTCCAGAGTCACCGCACAGACGTCTGTCTGTGTGGGCCCTGCCTGGGCTTGCCTGTGTGCATGTGTGTGTGCGTGTGTCTGCGCACCCGACCACAAGGCTTGTCCGCGCTTGTGTGTTCGCTCCGGGCTGCTTTTGGTGTAGAGGTGACTGGCAGGGTGTTTGTGTTCTCCTTTCCCTGGAAGCCTTAACCATACCTCAGGGTCAGCCTTAGCTTCCAGGCTGTTCTCTGTGTGGCAAAGAGAGCGTCCCGTGTGCTCTCCTCGGCCGCCTGTGCTGCTCAGACATCCTCTGCGTCCTCTACCCAGCGGGTTAGTCCAGGACGGAGAAAGCTGGGCTGCCTGAGGCTGTGGCCGGTCTCCCTGGACGGGGTGAAACCTCTCCATCTACCCCGGGCAGGCCCGAGCTGGTGGCTTCTCCAGGACTCCGGGAAGGTAGGATGCTGGAGAGGGCACGCTGGACGGGGCCTGAGGGAACTACCTGCAGGGCCCCCGCTCCCCTACCCCTGGGGCCTGGGGCTCTCAGCAGGAAGTGATGCTGGAACGACTCAGCCCCCAGCCTCAGCTAGAGTTTCTTCTCTTCCCTGTGACTCAGCCGGAAGCCTAGAGCTCTCTGAGGTGAGACGGGAACAGGGTTCGGCCCCGTCCCCACCTCCCCACCCAGTCCAGCCAACGAGCTGCAGCAAGGCCATGACTCAGAGCACCACCCTGTCTTTCTCTCCACGGTGGCTCCTGGCACCACAGCTGACGCTGACCTGGCCCTAACATCCTGCCCTCCACAGGCCCCGGCAGGATCAGGCCAGGGGACACCAGCTCCTCTGCGGAGTCAAGAGCCGGGAAGGCCCCCCCCCCCCCCCGCCCAGTGCAGGGAGGTGGCTGGCTGCCCCTCAGCTCGAGTCACAAAGTCCCCAGAAAGGGGTCCAGGCCCCGGGCAAGTCTCCGAGAGCCTCCTAAGAGGCTCTGCTGGAGCATCTCCTCCCCAAGACGTCACACTGGACCCTTGGACCCGGTTCCAGTCGTACCCGCGGGAGCACCACCCCTAGGGCGGGAGCGCTGACTCTGCAGCAAACTGGGGCACGTCCAACGCCCTGGATGCACATCCTCCCTCCCTCCCTCCACACCGCCCGGTGCTGTGCCAGGGCTGCCTGATGGACTGGAAATGGAGGGCCCAACCGCTGTCACCAGGCCAGTGCCAGGGCAGAGTCCCCAACCAGGGAAGGATTCCTCTCAGCAGGGGAAGAGGCGTTGTGTGCCAAAAGTTCTCCCCCTGCTGAGGAACTAAGAAAGAGGTAAGCAGTCAAGGGAACCCAGCCTAGAAGCATCCCATGTCCCTGGAGCAGGCACTTAGGGAAGCCCACTTCCCAGATGGCCACTGCTGTGGCTTCAAGCGAGTAAGCCAAGAGCTCCCGCCAGAATCACCAGGTGGCCCCTAGCCCCTCACAGTCGACCCCCCCCCCCCCCGCCGCACCCCCCTTGGACCCATCTAGCCACCAGAGCCCTCACCCAGGACCTGTCTGAGCTGCCATCACCTGGGGAGCTTGACCTCCGCCAGGACCAAGGTCAGCTCCTCCAGGCCTGGGCTCAGGGACTGGCTCTTCTGGAACACCCCTCTCTCCTGACTGCTCCAGGGTCCGCCTTCCTCCTTCTGAAGAAGCTGGGACCACCAGGTATAGACAGCCTCAATCTCCCACTGCCGCCCCATCTCCTCAGAGGCCAAGTCCTGTGTCATCAACCTCTCTGCCTCTCAGAAAGCAGATTTTTTTCCTTCAATATCCCTCCTAAAAATCTTTGTGCCTCCCTCCTCCCTGTCGCGGCCAAACTCCTGAAGGGAAGAGCCACCCAGTGCTCACCTCCCACTCACCCCTTAACTGGGAGCCAGGCCTCAACCAGCTCCACGCTCGCCAGGGCCCAGTCATCACCTCACTGCCAAACCTCAGACACCGAGGGGGCACGGCCTCCGCAGCCCCCCGGCCTCACGGAGGTCCCGTTCCCCTGGTGTCAACCACACCGGCCTCAAGGGTCACTTCCTGTCTCCCTCACACTCCTTCTGGGCATCCAAGAGCTAATTTCCTGGAGCACCTACTAAGCATTTCAGACGGATCAGTGCATGAGATCCTGGCAGGGCTGTTGTGACGTCGGTCTCACCACCTGTGGCTTTCAGATGAGGGTTACAACTGATGTGACTGGCCCGCGGTCAGCCGGTCACAAAGAGTGTGGAGCTGGGATTTGAACCTGGGCTAGCAGCTCTAGCGTTTGTGTTCTTAACCTCCCTTCAGCCCCTCCAGGGTTTCCTCTTGAATGTTCCTGTTCCCTGGGGTCTGCCCTTGGCCTCTAGGTCACACAACCACACCCATCGCTTCAACAACCCGGACGCTGGCAACCCCCAAATCTCTCCACCCAGGGCAGATCTTCCTCCAACACACCGGAGCCCGCTGTGTGGGAGCCCCGCCATGGGCACCGTCCACCACTGCCCCCTTCCAGACGCACACTCGGGCCTGGCGTCTTGTATCTCTGTGGGCATCAGTCACCCAGGGGAAACCCGGGCAGGTTCCTTCCTCCCTCTCCCATGGACATCTGATCCATAATCGAATCCTGCCCATTTTGACTCCTCGATATTTTCTAAATCTATCCCCCTTATGATCCTTGCTCCCATGGTCCTGGACCAGGCCACCACCCTTTCCCACCCAGGACACAGCAGCCCAGCCTCCATGCTGCAGCCAGAGGTCTCTCTGGGAACTGTCACTGTCCTGTATAAAACCCTCAGCTGTGCCCCACTGTCCAAGCCCCTAATCACCAGCCCTCACCACGTCTCCTTCCCCTGCTGCAACTCAAGGTCCTGTGTCTCCTCTCTCAGCCAGCCCCACCGCCTGGAATGCCCTTCCTTCTCACCAACTCCTTCTCTTCCTGTGAGACTCAGCCGCGTTTCACCTCCTCTGGGAGGCCTTCCCGAATCCCCCGCTGGGCGAGGGCCCCTTCTCTGTGCCCATCATTTCCTCTTCCCACCTCTCAAGGCTCCACCGGTCACATCGTTTGCTGATGGGCTTTCTGTGCCGGTCTCCTCCACCAAGTTGAGAGCTTCCTGAGGCTCAGGACGGTCTTAGTCATATTTGTATCATCTGTCCAGGCAGGTAAGGCCCAAGCTGTTCAACGAACATGCGACTGAACAAATGACTGACAGAATGCTAAGATCCGATTCAGGGTACTCTGGTCCAGGGAAAGGCCCTAGATTCAAAGAGGGCAGCCTAGAGGTCCTGAAGCCTCTCGCTCACAGGAGTGCTGTCTGCGAAGCACTTGCCCCTGCTCTGCCCCCTCCCCAAAGCACTGACCACTCAGTCCTGCAAGCTCAGGGCCCGGACAGAAGTGTGGCCGCTGCAAAGTGCCACAGGGAGACAAGAGAGAGGTCACAAGGCCTGCATAGGCAGCCTCGATGCCCACGTGGGAGCTCTGACTTTCATCACTGACCAGCTGTGCAATCCCAACAGGGACCTGCCGTCTCTGACAGGGAGCCCTCACCGCGGCTGCTGCAAAGACCACATAAATGCAGCACGTAGAAGTGCCAAGCCCTGCTCCCAGGTTAGGGGGTCACAGTCAGGACTGACCCTACCCGTGCCCCCAGCTCTTCCTACTGTCTTCCTTCCTCCTCACCCCTGCTCTGACTAAACACCCAGCACTCTGGCCATCTCAGACGCCCACTGATGCAGGAAAGAGGGGACGAGGGCAGGTGGGGCTGCAGCCGCCTGGAGGCAGGAGTCCCTCTGACCAGGTGGCTCCAGCTCAGCCCCGGGTGCATTTCGCTAACTGGAATGCAGGTCCAGCCTTGCCAGATCTTCAGAAGAGCTGGAAAATTGGATTTTTACTTAAAATGTCCTGAGCTTTAAAGATCAACACTAATTAAAATTTCCTACAACACTTGGAGGCCAAAGAAAATCTATCTCCAGGCTGGCTCTGGCCTGCTGCCCCCTGCCCCCCACCAGTTTGCAAACCTGTGTCTCAGATGTTTGCCCCCCCCCCCCCCGCCCGTCTCCTGCACACAACATTCCTGGCCAGGTGTGCTAAGCGGGCTGTACTTGCAACTGTGGCCACGCCATCAGGGGCTCAGCCCGGCCCCTTGCTCGCATCCAGGGAGTGACCTCAATATATCTCTTTACCAGATGGAAATACATAACCTATCAATTATTCCAGGGCTGAGCCTGGGCCATTTTGCTGCTTTTGTACACTTCACAACTGAAGTACTGGAGAGAATGTGGTTCTCGAGTCAGAGAGCTGTGGCCCAAGGCTTGACCCCAAACCTTTCTAGATGCGTGACCCTGACGATGTGAGTTGGCTTCTCCAGGCCTCAATCCCCTCATACGTGCGAGATGGAACATTACCACCTCCAGAGCCCGGCACACAGCGGGTGCTCCGTCCTGGGAGCGTTCATCAGTGGATGAACAAGGCAGGCCAAGAAAGAGGGGGGCTCATTTGGCCCCTGTTCAAGAGTTATGATAACATGAGGGGTTTCTGTCTACCACCCCCACTGAAAAGCCCTCACCACGGGCCGCCAACCTCTCCGGACCCTACTAAATGTCAAAATGGTCTTTTCAGAGGACCCATGAGTCAGACCAGAGAGATCCCATGGAGAACAGGTCAGATTCCAGGGGTGCAGAGCCACATGCCTTGGACAAAATACTTCACCTCTCGGAACCTCAGCTGTCTTATGTTATAAATAGGGATAACATCACCTATTGTGTAGGTGACACAAGAAAACTAAAAGCCCGGTGCCCACAGTAGCTCTATACTTACTACCTTACCTTCCACCTTCTAGGCACTAAACTCTGCAGCATACACACGAGGACACCAGCTGTGCCACCTGAGGGTGGGGGGTGGTCCTGCCCCATACTGTGGAGATGGTCACACAGGAGTGGCAGCTAGAAAATGACCAGGGAGACTGCACAGGGCTAGGCAGAGAAAACGCTTGCCTGTGGCTTTGAGAATGGCTGGAGATGGAGCGGAGCCTTTATGGGACCTCGGGCGTCTGTCCCAAGACAGCTACCACAGTGTAAGCCACGCTCCATCCTGGACAGAGGGGGGCCCGGCCGGGAGGACAGAATGCAAGGAGGAGGGGTGGGGAGGGCTGGGGAGGGTCCGGAAGAAGCTCCTCTACCCACCAACCCCAGGGAGGGCCCCATCAGAGGCCTCTCGGCCAATCCTGAGATCCTGGGCACCCATGGCGGTGTGGGGGTCGGGCCACGGCCTCTAAGAAGGGGACAAAGGAAAAGAGTGATTGAAAACCTAACCCGAGTCCAGCCTTTTCTCCAGGCTCTGCGTCATCCTGCCTCCCTTGTGTGGAGGATGAACGTGCAGGTGTCTCCAGATGTGCCCCCAAAGTTGTGCAAGCTTAGAGTTTTGCTGGGCTGGCATACAGGCATTGCAACACTCTGCTGAATGTGGGTTATGCACAGGGCAGCGTGGAAGCGGTGAGGGGCAGGGGGCAGGGAAAGGTGCGGTCCGGCCCCAGGCAGGGGAGGTGCTTGGGGCAAAGAAGAATTTCCAAGAGCTGAACCAAGACACTTGAAAAGTGCACCCAATTCAGCAGGAACCCCCCGGCCCCACGCCAGAGGGTAGGATCTGCACTATCCCATCCCCTGGCGAGGATCTGCGTGTAGGCCGAGCTCGGGGTCAACCAAATTGATGCAAATAACCTCACCAAGCGAGGCAGGCAGGGAATTTCCACCTTCTTACCGGGGACACAGCACGTGCCAGGCATGGTGCCAAACGCTTTCCACACGTTATTTCACGGAACCCTCCCAGAGCCCCGTGAGGAGGGTCCTGCCGTTACTCCCAGCCTGCCCCAGGTGGTGCAGTGAGGAGCCAGGCCAGGCTTCGAGGCCGGGCTATTAGCGCCCATAGTTGCAGCTCTTTCCACTTGGCTCTGAAGGGCCATGAACACGCCAGGCCACAGGCCACAGCTGAAGACAAACGCTCATGTGGAGCTGAGGCCACATCAAGGAGGGAGGCCGGTAACCGGCTGGCAGGACTCTGATAGCAGCCTGCACCGGGGGCTTCTCAGGGCAGCCATGCCCCTGGGGGTCCGCTCCAGGGTCAGAGGGCAAATGACTGATCTGTGCCAATGCCCAGTTCCTCAGCTCAATGGCGTTTTGTTGAGCGCCGTCTGCAGGCCTGTGGCTTTATTTATTTCCAATCTGGTTTGGAAACACTGTGTCCAGAGCTTTCCAGACAGGCACTTCTGGGGCAGGAGGAAATTAATAACTCCTTTTAATTGCCCAAAGAAGGGAACTCAATAAGACTCGTGTGAGCCAAAGGAGAAGGTTTGCTTTGTTCCTTTCCACATGGCCAGGCTGCACTGGCCTTGCAGCTCACACACCGGGGCCATCATTTCCACTCGGCGTCTCTCCTCTTCCGAGCCTTCGGTCTTGGAACTCTAAACCGCAGTTTCCAGCGCAAGAGAACCAAAATTCCACACCCTCCTCTGAAGCGTTCCTTCCACAGACGAGTAACTTCCTCTTAAGGCCTCTCTGCTCGGCCAGCTGGCCCTGGAGCCCCCGGTCCTCCTCCCCCTCCTGACCACTGGATGAGACCACAAATGGGGGATCCCCTCCTTGACAGTCCCAGGAATCCGCTGTAGATCGACAGTAATGAGGGTTCCGTCATCAACTGGACGCTCCACTTCTGGAGATTTTGTTCCAAACCATAGACATAGCCCGCTATCTCTAGGCATCTGGGCCCTCGGGAGCGTGGGTGGGAATTCAGCAGGAGAGGGCAGGTGGCAGGGGAGGGGGGTGCGGTCTCTACTTCCATGCCTGTCTCCCGGTTCCGTGAAGGAGTCCCCATGGTCACCATGGGCCTACCCAGGATAGGCACACCGCCAGGAACATCTAACAAGCCCCCGGGGATGAGGCAGGAAACTGCCTACGGCCACGCTCAGAGGGGGAGTCCGTTCAGTCACCGGGGCATTCCTCTCTGGGGCTTCCATCCCGGGTGGGGTATCAGGGGCCAGGAGGACGTCTAGGGAGGCCAGCGCTCCGAGCTGTGGTGCACATCGGTGAAGTGTGGATGTGTGCTCACAAATTCAGGTGTAGAGGTGCTGCTAACCTATTCCAGGGCTTTGGAGGGGGGCTAGAAAAAGAGGTCCCCTCGGGCAGACCCAGCCTCAAGAACACAGCAGGACGTCTTTTTCTCTAGGATCCGCAGCTTGGAGAGCAGAGTATCGACTGCGTATCTAGGCCCTCTGAACTTCTCACGGGGGCACCTTTGTGCGGTGCGTCTGCGCCAGTCCTAACAGGTGAACCTGCGTCTCAGTCCCCTGGGAGTTCGGACTTTAACATACGGGTGTGTGTGTGTGGGGGGGGGGGTGACACAGACATTCCAGACCGGAGCACCGAGTGACCTGTGTAGGGGGTGCTGGTGTGTGACAGGAGCCTGGCAACAGTCAGATTTGTGGAAGTGGCTCAGGGCTGGGAGCTACGTGGGTAACAACCACCAAGTGTTCTAGCTGCTCTTCAGACGCAGATTCTCTCGGTTCCCACTCAGAGCTCACCGATCCTGCCTCTCAGTTATCCTCTGAGCGGTCCCCGTCCAGTTCCAGAGCTGGACACCAGACCTGCTGCAGTTGATATGACTCTGTGAGCTAGCTCAGGGCCATAAGCGGAGTCCATCAGAGTATTTGTTCTAAGGGTAAAGGCAATTGTGGCCATAACCCAAAGTGGCAAGGCCGTAGGCCTGGGTCCGGATACACCTGTTTATCCTCACTTAATGAGACAGAGCACCCAAGGGACTGTGGTCAAACTAACAAACCAGCGCCGCCCCCACCGCAGGCAGTCACCTGCCTCTGTGCAGTGTGTACAAGAATGAAACCTGTGCTTAACACTTGACAATAACAACGACTAACACTTACTGAGCGGTTTCTATGTACCAAGCCCTGTCCTGAGGACTTTTCAAACATAAACGTATTTAAACCTCACAACTGTGAGGTACGTGCTTTATTATTATCCCATTTTAAAGATGAGGAAATCAAGGCCCAGAGAGGTTCAGTAGCTTGCTCAAGGTCATACGGTTACTAAATGGCCGAGAAGAATTTGAACCCAAGCTATCTCCTGGATACCATCTTGCAATGTTTCAGACAGGGTTACTGAAGGCCAGGAGACCCTGACTTAACCTAAGTGCTGACTCTGCTACTCTTCCCTTTTGTACACAGAATGTTTTCAGGGGTGGGGATGCCATAAAGAGAAGAAAGTCTGGTACGCTTCCAATCTGTAACCTCTGATTTATATGCCTTTTATTCAAATTCTTCCAATGTGACAACAAGTTAAAGGGCTTAGAGAAACAACATTTACTGAGCCCCTATAAACCTTGTGCCCACAGAACTCACCTAGTATTATGAAATCTCCAAGATAACCTTGCAAGGTACCTACGACTGTGCCCATTTTGCAGATGACATAACCCGAGCACAGGAATAAGGGAATTATTTGGCCAATAGTAGAAATGAACTTAGAATCTAGGTCCCTCTGATTTCAAAGAGGAGTTGGAGAAGCAGATCCAAGGGGGTAAGAAGAGGGAACAGCCATGGCTGGAAATGGAGGGGGCCACTGAAGCAGGCGTGAGCACCAGGTGTGGGACCCCACCAATGAGGATGGTACTCCCAGAGCACTCCAAGGAGGAGTCTCTCCCTGGGTTTCGGTATCTCAGAGCTGACCCCATCCCTGGGGTCGCTCCCAGGCCCCTGGAAGGGTTCCCACCCTGCTGGGGGCCGGGACTGCGCGGGTAGGCCAGGGTGAAAGGCTGGGAGTGGGGACGGGACTCCCGTCCCGCCGCAGCTCAGGAGTCCTGCTGCGACTTGCTGGGAATACCAGAACCCCAGTGTTTATGGGGCGGCAAGTACGGCCCCCTCCACCCCGCGACGCCCTCGGGGGCGGCCCAGCGGCTGGCTCTGGTCAGCATCAAAGACAAGCAGATGGGCAGGCGGACCAGCGGGTAGCCAGCACCGGGCGAGGGGGGGCGGGGAGCGAAAAGGTTGGCGGGGCGGGGGGGGGCGCCACCGCCGAAAAGGGCGCCCTACCAAGGGGCGAGCTGGGACAACAGAGCTGGAGAAAGACCCCCTCCCCGCCCACCAAAAGGGAAGAAAGGGGCCCGGCGGCCCCACAGCTGCCCTCTCTGCTCTCTCCCCGCAGCGCTCCGAAAGGAGGAGGGGTCGTAATGGACCCCAAGCCTCCGACAGGCCCCCTCCTCCCTCCCTCCTTTGTCACGGCAGCCTCCGCACGGGCACCTCCCGGCCGCCTCCCCTCCCTCCGACCCCAGCCCGCGCCCCCGTGGGGTCGCCCCAGCGCTCACCCAGCGGCAGGCTGATCCGAGGGGCGAGCGCCCGAGTCGGCGGCGGCGGCGGCAGCAGCAGCAGCAGCAGCAGAAGCAGCAGCGGCGGCCAGGGCGGCAGCGCTCTCCGCTGGGCGGGCGGTCGGCTCCCCCGGCCCATCGCCGCGCTCCGGACAGCGGGGAGCAACGGCGTCCTCGGGGCTCCGGCTCAGGTGGCTCGACTTGACTCGCGGGTGTCGGCCCCGCCCCGCCGTAGACGGCCCGGGTCTCTCGACCTGGGCGGGGAGCTGCGGTCACGTGGGCCGCCAGCCCCCCTCCCCCCCCCCCCGGCCCCTCCCGGACGGAGCCAGCCCCCGAGCGGAGGGAGGGGCCGAAGGAGGAAGTCGGGCGCCCGGCCCGGCCTCTCCCGCTCCGCTCCCGGCCCAACCCGCCCCGCCTCCCTCCTCCCACCTCTCACCTCCCACCTCCCCGTTCCCTCCTCCCTGCCGGCGCGGGAGGCCCGAGCGGCGGCCGCGTGCTGCGCCCTGCTCTGTGCGCCCCGAGAGCTTGCTCCGCGCGCGCGCGCGGAGCAGAGCGGACCCCTCGGTCCCACCCGGCCCCCGCCCCGCGGGCCCTGCCGCCGCCGCCCCACCCCCTTCCGGCTTTTCCACGACCCCCTGAGCGCGTGGGGTTGGGAAAACGCGTGGGTCTCTCCCTGGGCGCCTCCCGAGGGTCGAGCCTTGGTCTCTCCTCACCCCCCACCCCCGCGCTAGTGCTCCTAGCACCCACTTGCCCGTGACCAAAGGAATCGGCCGAGCTCGTGCTGACGACCAGGCTGGTTGCTTCCGAGTCTAATTTCTGCACCGGTCAACCCACCTGGGGTCTTGGCAGGGCGGTCACTACAGGCTCAGCGCCCGCTCTAGGCACCCTGCGCGGCCATCCACGCCTAGGATTCTGCCCACACGAAGCCGCATCTCGGATGGGGGGGGGGGCGAGGCAAGATTAGCCTAAGTGGGGTAACGGGGTATAAGGTAGTGCCAGGGGCGTCTGAGCTCCTCCACAGCCTGCACGTTGCCTGGGAGGGGAAAAGACTCCCTCAGACTGGAGTGGAATCCTACAGGCACCCACTTGGAAGAGGCAAGGTCCACCCACCCGCAATCCTCCTGGCTCCTAACATCCTCAGGGATGGAGCTTAGTTCTGCCGGGACCAGGGCTGTCAAGCTGCAGACTGGACCTCCCAGTGGGTCCTGGAATCAATTTAAGGGGTCCCTATTAGCATCAAAAAAGAAGCGGATGGGGCACCTAGGTGGCTCAGCTTTAACTTCTGACTCTTGATCTCAGCTCAGGTTTCGATCTCAGGGTCCTGAGTTCCAGCCCTCTTTTGGGCTCCAGCGGGGGGGGGGGGAAGGGGGGGAGAAGAAAAGCAAATATGGAAATGCAATGATGACGGAAGGGATAAGAAGGTGTGGGGAAACGTGTTTCACCTTTTCCTAAATGTGCACAGGATCACAGTAAAATGGAATTCTTCCTGTACTTCAGGTCAAAGGGAGTTTGAAAACCTCCGCCAGGCTGGTCATTTCCAGGGCAGTGGTGCAGGTTTCTCCAGGAATTAGCTGGAAAGTTCCTCTTCACCCCCCGCCAAAACTAGCTTCCGCAGAGCCACCAGCTTTTGCTCTCAGCCCACCCCCAGGGCTCACCGCACCCTCTCCCACGGGGTGGCTGTCAGGAGATGGGCACGGTACTCACACAGCACCAGGTCTCCTCTCAAAGGCAGCCCTTCCTCATGCTCCGTGATTTCTGTACCTCCCATCGTCCCGACACCCTTCTGTGGACATGGTCCAGGCTAACAGCACCCCTTTATAAAGGGGCTTCCAGCACTGGACACAGAATTCCACACGGGGCGTGGACAGCACCTACCACTCGGGGCTCTAGCGTTGCCCAAGCCTTGGACACTTCACCTCTATTAATGGTGTCCGTCTGTCTGTAGCCAGTTATGTTATGTCCAAGCTTCTATCTGCAGCCACGACCTCTGTCCCGAACTCCAGATGGCCTCAACGTTTCTACGGGGGCTGTCTTGTCTGACAGGCATCTCCTATCCAGCATGTCCTACACTAAGCTCCTGACCTCTCCCCTCCCCCTCCCCAAACGGGCCCCTCCTGTATGAGCTTTCTCCATCTCATTAAAAATTTTTTTATGTTTATTTATTTTTGAGAGACAGAGACAGAGCACAAGTGGGGAAGGGGTAGAGAGAGAGGGAGACATAGAATCCCAAGCAGGCTCCAGGCTCTGAGCCATCAGCAAAGAGCTCAACGCAGGGCTCGAACTCACGAACCATAAAATCATGACCTGAGCTGAAGTAGGACGCTCACCCGACTGAACCACCCAGGCACCCCTCTCCATCTCATTTAAAGGAACTCCATCTTCAAGCTGCTCAGGTTAAAAACCTTAAACTACTTTCTTTCCTCTGGTTCCTCACACTTGACCCCCTAGCAAGTCCATAATCTGACCATTTACCACCTCCCCAGGGGGTGGGGGGTTGCAGTCAGCACCCTCTTTCTCTTGGTTACTCTGAGGTCCTCCTAATGGCTGCCTCCGCCTCCACCCTGCTTCCCCTGCAACCTGTTCTCAACTCAGCAACGAGAGTGAGTCTTTCGAAACCACAGTCAGGTCATGGCACTCCTCTGCTCGACACCCTCCAGTGAGTCCCCATCTCGCTCAGACTAAAAGCCCAAGACTTAACAGTGGTCTCCAAGGCCGTGTGTCATCCTCACCCCCACCTCGCCACCATCTACGCCAGGCCCGCCCCCAGGCCAAGCACTCAGGGTAGGACCTTGGCCCTGGCTACTCCCTCTGCCAGGAACACTCTTCCCCCAGACAGCCAGTGACTGAGTCCCTTGCTTCCTTCACATCTTTGTTCAAAGATCACCTTCTTGGAAGAATCTGAACTTCTCCCCAAATTCCCTTGACCCTGAGATTTTTTTTTCCAAAGCGCTGATCACTCTTGTTTAGTGTTTCCTCATTGTCTGGAATCCTCAGCTGCCCCCACTCCCCAGCACCAAGAATGTTGCCTGAGGAAGGCAGAAGTTTTGCTTATTGAGCTAGTTATTAACTAACACGGCCCAAGCAGTGCCGGGCATATGGGAGACCCTCAGTAAGTCGTGGCTACATGAATGAATGAATGAATATGACCTAAGAGTCACGGAATACTGCTGGCTCATGTCAACGAACCACCAGAGCTACTTTTTTGATATCAACTTTGCTCTAGTAAAGAGTTCCCCCAAAACCTCAAATTACACAATTTAACATTTTCAACCTAAGCACAGGACTTCATATGGATCTCCTTTAATTGTTTAAAAAAATTTTTTTAAGGTTTATTTATTTTTGAGAGAGAGAGAGAGAGAGAGAGAGAGAGAGAGAGAGAGACAAGAGTGTGAACAGGGGAGGGGCAGAGAGAAAGGGGGAGACACAGAATCTGAAGCAGGCTCCAGGCTCCGAGCTGTCAGCACAGAGCCCCACATGGGGCTCAAACTCACGGACCGGGAGATCACGACCTGAGCTGAAGGTGGATGCTTAACCGATTGAGTCACCCAGGCGCCCCCCTTTAATTTTTTTTTTTTAAGTTTGTTTATTTATTTATTTAGAGAGAGAGCACGAGCAGGGGAGGGACCGAGAGAGAAGGAGAGAGAAAGAGAATCCCAAGCAGTCTCTACACTGTTGGCGCAGAGCCTGATGGAGGGCTCGAACTCAGGAAGTGCAAGATCACGACCTGAGCCAGACGCTGAGCCAGACGACCAAGCCACCCAGGCGACCCACATTGATCTCTTTGAATCTACTGGTTCTGGTCCAGATTTCATCCTATTGAGGTCATCTTGAGCATTAATTCTGTTATCACACATTTGGCTTCTCTTTTCAGTAAATTTGATAATAACTTCTTAGCCTTTATTCAAGTCATTGATAAAAAATATTGGGTGTCGTGATGCCTGGCTGGCTCATTTGGTGGAACATGAGGTTCTTGATCTGGGGGTTGTAAGTTCAACCCCCATGCTGGGTGTAGACATTACTTAAAAATAAAATCTTAAAAAAATATATTGGGTGAGCAATCCTAGCACCCAGCTCCTGGTTCCTAAATAACACTCATTTATAAAAGGTACTGGGACTCCTTGGGGAAATGAATGGGAAAGTACAAGGCGAGCCTGGGACATTTCGTTGGGCTAGAAAGCAAGGAAGTTATTAAAGATTAATGGGATAGCGTCAAAAAAACTTTGACCCCGCTTGATGACTAAACTTGAGATAATCTGAAAATCAAAAAGCATACTGAAGTAATGGGTTCTAATGCATCAAAAGAAAACAATCCATTAGTCCACAGTGAAACTGAGGAAAACACACAGAGAGAAAAAGAAAGGAAGCTTTTCTTTACAAAGGAATGTTAGCTGGTGAAGAAGAATAGACTTCAGAAAAATCTTGATTCAAGCAACGGTAATCAATGGATGCTAAGCCATCGGGTGGAAGATTGTTAGGAAACCGCGGGTTAACAAGGTCTCAAAGTCTGTCGTAACAGCGACTTTACTAATTACGGAAGGGAAATCGGATCTCTGAGGGACAGCACTGGCTGCCACCATCCTAACCAAGCGGTCTAAAGTAGCATCACCAGTAAGGCGACTAGCTGACACAGTTTCCCCCCCAGCATGATGCGGTAAGACATGCAGAACATTAGCAGTCCTCGGAGCCCATCTGTCAATGCTGATACATTGATGATACATCCAGCATCTACATTCTAGGTTGGACTCTTCCAAAAGGTCAGTCTGGGGACACCTGGGGGGCTCAGTTGGTTGAGCTTCCGACTTTGGCTCAGGTCATGATCCCATGGTTCATGAGTTCCAGCCCTGCGGCTGTCAGTTAGTTCAGGGCCTGCTTCAGATCCTCTGTCCCCTTCTCTCTCTGCCCCTCCCCCGCTCATTCTCGCTCACACACAGGCACTCTCTCTCTCAAAAATAAACCTTAAAAAATTTTTTAGGGGCACCTATGTGGCTCAGTCGGTTAAGCGTCCAACTTCGGCTCAGGTCATGATCTCATGGTTCGTGGGTTCGAGCCCCGCGTCGGGCTGTGTGCTGACAGCTCAGAGCCTGGAGCCTGCTTCAGATCCTCTTTCCCCCCTCTCTCTGCCCCTCCCTTGCTTGTGCTCTGTCTCTCTCAAAATAAACTTAAAAAGTTTTTAAAAATAACGTCAATCTGGTGAAAGACAAAAAAGACAAGGGGACTATTTTAGATTAAGAAACTAACAAGACATGGGAATGCAAACTGCTGCAGCCCCTCTGGAAAACAGTATGGAGGTTCCTCAAAAAATTAAAAATAGAACTACTCTATGACCCAGCAATTGCACTACTAGGAATTTATCCAAAGGATAAAAAAATGCTGATTCAAAGGGGCACATGGACCCCAATGTTTATAGCAGTGCTATCAACAATAGCCAAAGTATGGAAAGAGCCCAAATGTCCAACAACTGATGAACGGATAAAGATGTGGTATATATACAATGGAACACTACTCGGCGATGAAAAAGAATGAGATCCTGCCATTTGCAACAACATGGATGGAACTGGAGGATATAATGCTACGTGAAATTAGTCAGTCAGAGAAAGACAAAAATCACTCATATGAAGACTTTAAGAGACAAAACAGATGAACATAAGGGAAAGGAAGCAAAAGTAATATACAAACAGGGAGGGGGACAAAACAGAAGAGACTCATAAATACGAAGAATAAACTGAGGGTTACTGGAGGGGTCCTGGGAGGGGGGGATGGGCTAAATGGGGAAGGGGCACTAAGGAATCTACTCCTGAAATCACTGTTGTACTATAGGCTCACTAATTTGGATGTAAATTAAGACAAATAAAAAATTGAATAATAATAAAAAAAAGAAACTAACAAGGCATGATAATCACATGAAATATGTGAAACTGATGGGATCTTGAAAGAGAAAAACAGAACGCCAAACAGAATCGGGAAAATGTTACGAAGCACCGCGTGTCAGATATTATGGCACTAGTGGTCACTTTCTTAGGGATGATAAAGGCATTGTGGTTTCAGGAGAATATTATCATCCTCCAGAAATGCCTGCTGAGGTTTTGTAAAGTGTCATGATGTCTGCAACCTACTTTCACATGATTCAGCAAAAATAAGTGTGCTGTGTGTGTATGGGTGGGTGTTAGAAACCGTGTGGCTGCAACTGTCACAAAGTTTTAACCATTAATTAATATAGAAAAGTTACAGGTGTGGGGCGCCTGGGCGGCTCAGTCAGTCAAGCATCTGACTCTTGATTTCAGCTCAGGTCATGATCTCACAGTTCGGGAGGTCGAGCCCCATGTCAGACTCTGTGCTGACAGTGCGGAGCTTGTTTGGGATTCTCTCTCTCCCTCTCTCTCTGTCCTTCCCCCCGGAGTGCTCCCACACATGCTCGCTCTCTCACTCTCTCTCTCAAAATAAATAAATTAAAAGAAAAGAAAAGAAAAGAAAGGTTACAGGTGTTTTTGTATTAGTGTTTTGGAAGTTTTGAGGGGGGGGGGAACTGGGTAAGATGGGGCCAAAAGCAGAGCCCAGCGCCACTAGAGACCTCTATCAGGGTGAAACTGATCAACATCCTTTGAGGGCTGAACAAAGAGCTGTGTCCTAAGTGCCCTCCTTAGCCCCCACTTCTCCGTAGTATCCACAAGAGTATTATGAAAAAAAATTGCAAGAAATCTTGTTGACATCAAGGTACCAACTACCTTGGCGCAGCATTTCCTTCTACCGTCTGCCTACCATTCTAACCCAGAACAGGGCCTGGGCAGCGGCACGTGCTCAGTTGGTATTTGTTGAGTGCCCAAATCCCCGTGTCACCTAGCTCCCCAAATGGCAGCAAGGCTGGTTTGCCCTAGTGTCTTGGCAACACAAGGGTTGTCTGCCTGTTCTGCTCATCCCTGAGGAGAGGAGGCAGGGGCTAACGAGGTCTCGCTGGGTGGTTAATTATGCCCTGCTCACGGCTGCCGAAATGCTTCAAGTACGTCTTATGCCAACTGGGTGGCAAGCCTCTTGGGGAGAGTGACCAGTCTTGTCTTTGGAACCCCCACCGCCTAGCACGGTGCTCTGGTAGGGCTGACAAAATGAGGGGCCCAACTTTGGCCCGGAGACGTGCCCTCCAATCCACACCCCACCCTCGGCCCTCGTGGGCTTCCCTGTCTTCCGTCAGCGTGCTAATTTGTTCTCCCTAGGCTGGAAAAAACAGGAGGACGATGGACTGAGAAAAACCTCATTTGAGCTGACTTCCTGTGGGCTCAAGAGTGGTTCCCAAGCCAACGCTGTGTCTCCTGCTCCCCTATGCCACTCTTGGACGTAGGCAAGTCTTTCTCGGCCAGTACATCGGTGTTTATAAAGAGCTCAGGGGCGGCTTGAAAAGACAGCATAAAAAGAGAGAAGAGAAAAGCAATGCTTCTGTGTAGGCCCCACCCCCACCCCCACCCACTGCCAGCAAGATGAAGTCGTCAAGCCTGGACCTCTCTTTCCCCATCCGCACTCACACAGCCCTGGCCCTTCCTCTTCCCGTCCTGACCCTGGTCCCTTCTCTCTGCTTCTGTGTTTCTCCCTCCCTCTCAATCTCTCCCTTTCTCGCCCACTCTCTAGCACACAGACACACACACACATACACGAGAAGGACAAAAACGCACAAATGAAAGGTAAACTGTGCGTGGGAATACACACAAAGGGGCCAAACAAAACTTCTCTATGGTGAGAGATGTTCGGACAAGGGGGCACGTGCCTAGTATAGGCAGACGAGGAAACTTTAGGGATGACCCAAATATTCTCTGTCTCAAGCTGGGTGCCGGTATCCCAAGTGTGTACAAATGTTAAAATGTTTTGAGTTGTACACTTAAGATGTGTGTGTTTTCCTGTATGTAAGTTCATATCTTACACCTGTTCTCACGGGGGAAAAAATCACAAAGAGGCCAAAAGTTTAAACAAAACAACTTTGGCGGGGGGCACCTGGGTGGCTCAGTCGGGTTAAGCGTCCAACTCTTGATTCTGGCTTAGGTCATCATCTCACAGTCATGAGATCAAGCCCCGAGCTGGGCTCCACACTGGGCATAGAGCCTGCTTAAGAGTCAGTCTCTCTCTCTCTCTCTCTCTCTCTCTCTCTCTCTCTCTCTCCCCCTCTCTCAGGAAAACCCCAAGTCACCTGTAGGATCAAGTGGGGGAAGAACAAAGTGAGAAGAGCGACAGAAGAGGGAGAAAATGAAGAGAAATAAGAAAGGCTACAAGAGAAGGAGGAAATAAAGGGAAGCCCGGGGAAAAACACAAAGCGAACGAACCCAGGTGCCCACCGCCTCTCTAACCCGCTCAGCACAGAGGGCAACGGCAGGGGCCGCAGGCACAGGGCAAGCGCTGGCAGTGGGGTGGTCAGCCCAGGGCACAGCCGGCTTCCCCAGCAATCACTGTTCATTAATCATCTATCCGTACGGCCCCTGCGCAGGTGCAGGCGGTCCACGACCTCGGGCACCGACGGCTCCCGCCGGGGCCCCCACCCCCGCCCCCACCGCGGCCAGGCCCGCCTGCTCTCATTCCCACCCAGGGCAACCTTGCTTTCCAGCTCCCACAATTCTACCCCGGGAGTCACTGCTTTGTTTGCTGGCCACGGGGAGGGGCCTCCCGCCAAGCCCAGTGGAGCCTGAACCCAGAGGTCCCATCCGCCCCTCCCGGAGCGGCACCGCGCTCCGCCCCGTCCCGGGTTCCGCTGGCAGGCCGCCCGGCCAGGCCTCACAGACACGCACTGGCTGCGGCCCAGCTCCCCGGGGCCTTGGCCCCCCGCCACCAGCCCCTCGTAGCCCTGGGCCCTCCTCTCGTGCCAACCTGCAGCTGCAGCTTCCCCACCCCCCACCCCTGCCGGGGCTGGGCACCTCCCCGGGGGCTGGGCAGCGGTTCAGCTGCGGCATCAATACGTTTGGATGAGGAAGCGACACCAGCCGGCACACCCTGCGTGTGCTTTCAGATCTGCCAACGACTCCAGCTCCTGGGGGCTGGGAGCGTCCTCCGGGGCCGCAGCCTCTGCGGCTGAGGCCACTCACAGGGTGGGCGCCAACACTGCCTTCGGATCCCCTAGGCAGCCTTTAACCAGAGTCTGGCAAAAAATGCCGGTGGGCCCGTGGCCGTTCCCCGCTCCAGTCGGACCCCTCCACCGGTGCCTGGGTCTCTCTGGCTCCGGTTAAGTGCTAGAACCCAGTGGCCAAGCACGATAGCTCTTCTGTCCCAAGGAGAATCTCGGCCCCACCCGTTACCCTGTGGGCTGTGGGCACGGCCACACCCCACGCCGACGTCTCGCACCTCGGCTTCCTCCTCCGTGAGACGGGAGCACTAGCAGAACCTCACGGGGCTCGGCGGGAGAGCGAGCACACGGAGTGACCGGCAGCGCGGCACTCGGTGAATAATCTGCGAACGCAGCCAGGCCTCTTACGGGGGCAGCTCGCCTCGGTCTACCTGAAAGGTAGCACGACCTCGGTCACTTTTAACCACCTTATGTGCCCAGGCCCGAGGACCCCCTTTCTGGCCTCTCCCATGGGGCTCAGCTGCCTCCTGCAAGCCCAGAGCCGAGGCTGCACCTCTCGAAGGGGGAAGGAACTGGCCCGCCCAGCCCAGGCCCCGGCCGCGCCGGCTGTGGCAAAAAGCCTGCCACCCGCTCCGGTGCCAGCCCCGCTGGGGCCTGTTGGGGCCTGAGTCGGCCACTCCCTGGGAGGGGATCCCCTGCCCCACGGGGCTGTGGTGCAACCAGCAGGGCTCAACCTGTCCCAGTCCTGACACGGTAGAACATGAAGTTGCCACTGTCGCTGCCCTGCCCCCGACAAGTTCAGGAGGGGCTGTGTGCCTGTGCCTGCGGGCCTGCTCACACAGGGGGCCCGGAGGGCCTGGGGGACGCTTGGTACCTGCCACCCGGAAGGGGCACAGGGACCCTCCTTCTCTGAAACCACTGTGGCCACTCATAGGTGGGAGGTAGATGTTCTAAAGATCTAGGGAAGTCTGGTTTCCAGTTTGACTCGTCAGGCCTGGGGCCCCTCCCTTCCCCAGATCCCAAGAAGTCAGGAATCCATTTCCCCATTTGCAACCAAGTTCTTCCTCCTTGAATCCCACTCTGGGCTCCAGACTCCTGGCCACCGGCCCACGAAGGGAGAGAACGGCCCGGGCCAGCGCCCTTCCTCCACCCCAGGGAACTAACCTCCTTTCCAGAAGCCTAAGGCTCTCCCTTCCCAAAGATGAGGGGCTCTTTGACCCCTGTGGTCTCCCGGTCGCCTCAGGTCACCCAGTTATCCCCCAGAAAGACGACCTTGCTCTTGGTTCCGTGCTTTCTGCAGGGTGGACCGAGGCAGGCAAGCCCACCAGGGTGATGCGGGATGGACCGGTGGCCTCCACGGATTACCTGCAGTTCCAAAGGCCGCACCATTGCCCTGCTTTGCCCGGGGGGGGGGGGGGGGGGGGAGGGAGGTGAACCCACCCACCACACCCTAAAGCAGTGGTGTCAGGAGACAGCATCACAGAAAGCAAAGATCCGCGCTTGGACAGTTATCCTGCATACCAGTCACCCAGCCCATGACCCCGGCAAAACCACTGATGCATTGTAAGCCCTGGGCTAGAGTACGCTATGAGGCTCCCAGGGGGCCCAGCTTGTCCCAAGCAGAGGAGGGCTTCTGAGGGCCCTGGGCCTGGGGCCTGGACCACCCAGCTGCGTAGGCATTGCCCCAGCTCCCCCAGCTGTGCTTTCCACAGGGACCCCATAAACCCCCTGAATGAGAGCAAGACCCACCTTGATCTTCCCAGGAGCTTGTTCTATAAATGTCGCCTTAGTTCTTTCATTACAGCCTATGAGCAGCAAAGCAGAGCGGGGGGCCCCTTAACCCCAAGGGTGGGCTTCAGGGAGCTGAGAACCCCAACAATGAAACGTCGTTTCTGGTGAGAGGGATCAGAGCTTTCCTCTGATTTTAAAAAGATCGCTATTCCCTTGGGGCACCTGTGTGGCTCAGCTGGTTGAACCTCCGACTCTTGATTTTGACCCAGGTCATGATCCCAGGGTCGTGGGATCGAGCTCGGTGCTGGGCTCTGCTCAGAGCATGGAGCCTGCTTAAGGTTCTCTCTCTCTCTCTCTCTCTCTCTCTCTCTCTCTCTCCCTATCCCCTGCTTATATTCTCTCTAAAATAAAACAAAATATAATAATAAAAAATCCCTCTCCCCGCACACAAAAAAGAACCATTTCCACGAGATGTGCTAATCTGCAGACACAGGGACCTTCCAAAACCAGCCTTTATCAGGTAAGAAGAAATTATATCTCATTTTGAAGTAGTTTTATAACCTTGACACGAACTGTTTGGCAAACTATTCCCACGTGAAGCCAAGTTCTACCTATAGTTAGAATTGCAACCAGGGTTTTGTCTCAAGGTACAGCCATCCTTCTCTTGATAATATAAGCCATTGTCCCTTTCCCTTCCTCCTCTCTCCCCTTTTCCTTCCCTCTTCCCTTCCCTCCTTCTTTCATTCACTCAACGAAGTATTTCTTGCGCACGTGCTACTTGTCAGCGCTGATGACACTGAAGGAAACTGACATGGTTGCTGCCTTCATATTGCTTACAGTTTACCAGGATCCCTTAAACTGTTCTTTCCAGGGAATACCCATCCTGGTCCACATTTGTCCAGACACTTTCACTCACTCCTTCCTTTGTCTCCCAACAAAGGTATCAGCCAGGGCCCCCTTGGCAGAGCCCCAGAAGTGCTCCCAGGAGGCGCAGGCTAGACTCCTGGATATTTTCAGCTGATTTCCGGAGCGGCCCCTCTGGGCTCGGGCTGCACTGTGCTCACTTTTCCAAAAAGGCACTCACTGTGCTGTGGTGAAACGCTCACCGGCACATTGCATCCCTCTCTCGCCACCTCTTCTACAAGCTTTTTGAATGTAGGGGCCAGGCCTGCCTAACTCAGGTTTTTAATCCCGAGCCCCAGCGCAGAGCTCAGGAGCAGCGGGTACCCAGTAAATGTTTAATAAATGAACAAATGAGTTTTCTGCTCTAGCTGACTGCCTCGAATCACTTCCAAATGATTCATTCAAGTGTGCCTTCCTGGATCTCTTTTCCCACCCTCCTCTCAGGCTTTTCAAAGGAAAAAGCACCTCACTGATGTGGGAAGTCTTACTTCCCTGCTTTAGGGCAGCCAAAGGGTTTCTTCCTCATCTGTCTGAACAGATTTGTTGGCTTCAAAAGACATGGTATTTTGGAGAGCTGCTGAATGCTTGGCTCCTGGAGGTTTATTTCAGGCAATCATGTCAGATATCGCATTAAAACAAGAGCCCAAGGCACAGGACCTACATGCACGAGGTAGAGAGCAGCTCTTTCCACTCTCCCCAAGGCTCCAGCCTCCGTGGTCCATCTTTGGATCACCTGTCAACAAAAGCTTGAGCCCTGGGTTGCAAAGACCCATATCCCAGATTTCCCCGAGCTTCAGTAAAATAACCACCAAAGGCGACAACCACGGGCCTGCAAGTCAGGATACTGGGTTCAAACGGTGACCTTCCCAACCCACTGTCATCCGGGGAAGCAGTTTAACTTCTCTGGGTCTAGTTTCTTTTATGAAAATGAGAAGATGGAATCAGATGGATTCCTAAACCTCTTCCAGTTCTAAAGCATCAACGGGGATGGGGGGGCGCCTGGCTGGCTCAGTCGGTGGAGCATGTGACTCCTGATCTCAGGGTCATGAGTTTGAGCCCCATGTTGGGTATAGACATTACTTAAATAAATAAAACGTAAAAACATAAAAATAAAAAAAAAATAAAGCATCAATCGGAAACATAACTTTTTTTGAATCACGAGCTTCACCGCTCTTGTGGCATTGGACGCTTACAAGAATCCTGTGACTCCTAAATCAAATTACCTACTCACATTCGTGTTAGGAAACGTGAGCAGTGGGCTCACGACCTTCCCCAGGTGATCCAGAGCTCCTGGGTCTTTTTGCCAGACCAGAATGACGGCACAGTGGCCACCAGAGCCGCCTCATTTCCAGGATCCCAACCAACCGTCTTTCCTTCCTAACCCCCACATCCACGTGTCACTCAGAAACAGCCATGACAAAAACCCTAACTCAAAGGCCACTCGACTTCCATTCTGAGGAGGGACCCGGGCTTTCTCCAAATCCCAAACGACTTCCCTCCCGCCAGCGCTCCCGCCTCTCTTTCCATTCCAGATTTGGGAGCAGGGAGCAGGGGAGCAGGAGTAAGACACCGATTAAAAGGCCTCCGCGCTAAGGCCCCGGGTGGCCATGGGAACGAGGGCCCAGCCTCCGGCGCTGCCATGGCAACGCGCTCCCCCAGTGGCCGGCGCCAGTGCCCATCAGAGCGTGCAGGTGGCGCCCTCTCGGGAGAGGGGCCCGGCGGGAAGCGGGGGCGGCGGCGGCCTCTCGGTCTCGCCCGGGCCCGCCCCCTCCCGGGCCCGCGGCTCCCCGCCGCCCCGCCCCCTGCGCCTACCTGCGAGGGTCACGGCCCCCGCGCGACCACCGCCCACGGCAGGGCCGCCTCTGTTCCGCGGCTCCTCTTCCCGAATCGCCCTCGGGCTCGCCCCTCCTGCCCGGCCGGGCCGACGCACTGCCCGCGGACGCGGAGTGACCCCCCGAACACCTCCGTCCCGCGCGGCGTCCCCGGAAATGCGGGGCCGCGGCCAAGCCCCGCCCCGCCCCGCCCCTGTTTATGGGAACTGTCCGGAGGCGCCCTCGGGGGATCGCCCGCTGCCCAGCGGGGCCCTGCCACTGCCACGCGCCCCGGGGCGGGGGCGGTCACTCTAGACTCGCCGCTGTACCCGTCTCCCCCGGTCGGGATGCCTCCACTTACAGCTCGTCAGCCCAAGGAGGCCGCGGGGGCTTCGGGGGCCGCGGAATTGCGCCCTCCCTGACCTTGGGAAGCCAGGCCTCGCTTGTCCTGGGCCCCGCCAGGGACGGACTCACTAGCTAAACCGACAGGCGGGAGTTGGGGTCCTAGATCTACTACCAGCTAACTGGCTGTGTTACCTAGGACGGGATCCTTGACCTCTCTGAGTGGGCATCAGTACCGTAGAGACCTCACAGGGTTGTGGTGAGAAGTGCATTTATGTAGGCACACACCTGGCGCATGGTCAGCTCTCAATAATGGCAGTATTGTTTCCAACGAGAGGCAAGTGAGAGCCCAGCGCAGAGCCACCCTCCACGAAACCACCCACGTCTCTGCCCGCGGTAAATACTGCTCGCAGCGTCCCTTGACCTGCCTTGGGCCACGCTATGAAAGGGAAACGAAAAGAAACGAGATCTGCAGGAGGGGTGAGAGATACGGTTATAAATATCCAGCATTTATCAAGTGACTTTGGCTCGTCCCTCTCCAGCCCTTGCATCCTGGCTGTCCTGTCTTCCAGGAAAGCAACAGCGGTTCTCAGGGCGGTTCCTGAAATAACCAGTTCTGGGAGTGTAAGTGGCTGAGCCGGCCAGAGCTGGCTGGTCAAGGGGATGGGGAAACAGGAAGACAAGTGCCAGCCTTTCCCCCTTCAGGTGAGACCAGGCCAGGCCTAAGTGCCTGCGCACTGCTCCTCTGACCTCTTCCCTTGTCTTCCCTCAAAGGGACGGCCGGACTCCCGCCGACAGTGCTCCCCCCCCATAAAAAGATAGAGTGGTTATTTTGTTGTCTGTCTACAAAAGTGAACACATATTTACTGCAAAAATGATGGAAAACAGAAACACAATGAAAAATACCCATAATTTCACCTGCCCGGAGACCACCAGGGTTAATATTTTCTGAAGTTTGTTTTTTTTTTTTTTTTTTTTAAGTTTTAGAGTGAGAGTGTAAGTGGGGGAGAGGGGCAGAGGGAGACAGAGAGGGAATCCCAAGCAGGCTTGCCGCTCAGGCCTGCGGAGCCAGACCCGGGGTTCAATCCCATGACCTTAGGATTATGACCTGAACCGGAATCAAGAGTTGGTCGCTCAATCGACTGAGCCACCCAGGCTCAGATTTAATTTCTATGTAATAAAGATTTAATTTGTATGTAATAAAGTGCACGAATCTTAAGTCTACTGGTGTTCATATTTTGGTGACTGTCCTAGCTCTTTTCTATGCACAGTTTACATTTAAAACTTTTAGTAAAAGGATTATTCCGTGCATACCCTTCTGTGATTTCTCCTAGGATGACAGTATATCACAGACACTTTTCTCTAACATTAAAAAAAAAAATCCTTGCATATTTTTTATTTTTTAAATGTTTATTTTTGAAGGAGAGAGAGACAGAGTGTGAGTGGGGGAGGGGCAGAGAGAGAGGGAGACACAGAATCTGAAGCAGGCTCCAGGCTCCCAGCTGTCTGAGCACATAGCCCGATGCGGACTCGAACCGGGAAATCATGACCTGAGCCGAAGTGGGACGCTTAACCGACTGAGCCACCCAGGCGCCCCGACCTAGCTTTATTTTTAATGTATTCTATCATGTGAATGTAGCATACATTTTTAACCAGGTCTACTACTGGGTATCTATCTCCTTTCCAATTTGTTCATTTTGGTAAGTAATGTGCTATGAGCATCCTTGTCAATAAACCTCTATATACTTCCTCAATAATTTCCTTTTGTCTTGTATTCTTCCTTCCTCCTCATAGTCTCCACTTAGGAGTAAAACGTGCTGCATTTATAGCGAAGGTAGCGCAGTTCATTTGTGCAAGACCTTAAACCGTGTTCATTAGTCTTATGAGCGCTGCCTTCCCAACAAGCTGGGGGGCGGGGCAGGAGGCGGTGCTAAAATCCCACCACCGGCACCGAGAGCACTTTGCATCCTCCTGAGCCAGGGCCGCGCGGAGGAGTTCCTGGAGTCTAGGCCTCCCCCATGGGGCCTCAGAGCCCCAGAGGGCTTAGGCAACGGTGACCCATTTGGTCCCCAGACCAGCCCTGAGCCCTCAGGAAAGGGATGCTCCCCACCACCTCCCCTCCCTTCCTTTTCTGTCTCTACCATCCCTTCTAACTTCCTCTCCCTCCTCCCTTTTCTGCCCCTTCTCCCCATCCCCCTTCCCCGCCTCCTCATCTCCAACCTTCTTCCAGACTTCTAATGAAAAAAAAAAAGGAAAAAATCTTTAATGCATTGAGAAAAGACCTTATCTTTAATGTTAGTGATCCGCCTGCCCCGCTCCCACTCCCTTTCCTGGCTGTGGGACCTCAGGTGCAGAAAGCCCTGAGTTAATCACCTCGGTTCCCAGCACAAGGTCCCCATTGGTCAGCACATGGTCCCTTGATTAATGTAGCTGTTCATTTCCTTTTATCCGCTGCACTCCTCCTCCCCCTCCCTCCCCTCCCCACCCCGCAGGCTACTAAGGTGTTTAATATACATGCCTTTGTTCCTATGCATTCTTGCAAAATGTATTGTAGAATGGTATGCATATGCTTTTTTAAGAAACTTTTGTGTTTTGAAATGATCATAGACTCACAGAAAGTGACAAAAATAGTACACGGGGTCCTGTGAACACTTCCCCCAACTTCCCCCGATGGTGATGTTATACAGCTGTAGTATACAAGATCCAAACCAAAGAAACTGACATCCATATAATACTGTTAAATAGATGACAGACCTTACCGTTCAGTTCTCACCAATTATTATAACGATCTTATTTGTGTGTGTGTGCGTACGTGAGCACAGCTTTACACTATTTGACCCCATGAATGCCTCTGTGTAGTCACCACCACAGTCAAGATACAGAACTGTTCCGGCACCACAGAGGATCTCCTTTCGTAGCACACCCTTCACGGTCACATGCCCTCCCCCACTTGGTCCCTGAGCCCTGGCAACCACTAATCTCTTCACCACCTGTATAGTTTTGTCATTTCAAGAATGTTATATAAATGAAACCTTTTGAGAATGGCTTTTCTTACCAACCATAATGCCCTCACAATACATTCAGGTTGTTTTATATATTGATAGTTCTTTCCTTTTTCTTGCTGAGTAGTAAGTCCATGGCATGGGTATTCCAGGGTGCAACTATCCACCCCCCCGAAGGATAGTTGGGTTGCTTCCAGTTTGGGGCTATTACAAATAAAGCTGATTTGAACGTTCACGTACAGGTTTTGTATGAACACTTCATTTCTTTGGGATATATGCTCCAAGGCTGCCACTGTCTTGTGGTAAGTGAATGTTTAGTTTTATAAAAAATTACCACGTTATTTTCCAGAGTGGCTGTACCATGTTACATTCCCATCAGGAATGTATAGAGGGTACAGTTTTTCGACATCCTTGCCAGCATTTGGTGTTATCACTGTTTTATTTTTCAGCCATTTTAATGGGTGCATGGTGACAGCTCGTTGTGGTTTTAATTTACATTTCCCCGATGGCTGATGATGTTGAATGTCTTTTCATTACTAATTTGCTACCCATATCTCTTCTTCGGTGAAATGTCTATTCATGTCTTTGGCTCACTTCCGCTTGGATTGTTTTGCATTTTTAATTTACATAAATGACATTTTGTTATATACCTCATTCAGTTTCTTAGCTTTTTTATTTCTCAGACCCATCCATGCTGCTGCGGGTACATCTAATCGACTGCTCCTAGCTGCTGCAGGGTACCCCAAAGTATCCATCCACCTTTTATCTGTATATGTCCCCAGGAATGGACACCCAAATTGTCTACAACTCCCCAACCCTGAAAATAACTCTACAGTGAATGTCTTCTTGCTTCTCTACCTTACAAGAGTCTCTTCGACATCATTCATAGGTATGACTTGCTCTGGGGTCACAGGCCACCCTCTCCACAAGCTCACCAGCTGAGGACCCCTGAGACCATACAGTATGTCCTCATTTGTGTGGGACTGCTTCTACTCAGCATAATATTTTCGAGAGGTCCAGGGTTGTATCAGTAATTCATTCTTTTATATCATTAAGTAGTATTCATTGTATGAATACTAATTTGTTTCATCTATTGATGAGTATTTGGGTTGTTTCTTAGTTTAGGAGGTATGGGCTCCTATGACTAACATTGCTAACAACTGTTTTAATTTGTATTTCTTTTTTTTTTAATGTTTATTTACTTGCTTGTTTATTTTTAACATTTATTTGTTTTTTGAGAGAGAGAGAGAGAGCACAAGCAAGGGAGGACAGAGAGAGGGGGACAGAGGATCTGAAGCAGGCTCTGTACTGACAGCAGGAAAGCCTAACACAGGAGTTGAACTCACAAACCTTTAGATCACAGCCTGAGCCAAAGCCAGACGCTTAACCGACTGAGCCACCCAGGCGGCCCTGTGTTTCTTGGATTTCTAATACATCTTACCATCTCCTATGTGTATTGCCTTTTATATTTCTCCTTGTGTAAATCACCTATTTACATCTTTGTTTTCCCCCATTTGAGTCCCATCTTTTTCTTATTGACTTGCAGAAGTTTGTGGCATATTCTGAATCTAGACATTAGTCCCTTGTCAGCTTTACAGATTTTATTTTTAAGTAATCTCTAACCCCCACATGGGGCTCGATCCCACAACCCCAAGTTCAAGAGTTGCATCTCTACTGACTGAGACAGCCAGGCGCCCCCTCTGGTCAGCTTTAGATGTCACAAACATATTCTCCCAAACTTGCCACCTGTTAACCTTGTCAGTGTATCCATCATCGGGCAGAAATCTTTAATTGGGATTAATCGAACTGATCCATCTTTTCTCTTTGCAGTTTCTGCTTTTGAAATTTCAAGAAGTTCATTCCTGCCCCAAGGTCACAAACATATTCTTCAACATTTTACATTGTTAACTTCAGAGTTTTCTGGATACATTTAGGTTTTTAATCCATATGAGGTCCGCTTTGTTCATGTGATGCTAGGTTTGGAATTCAGTTTTATTTTTTTCTGCCAAGGGAACCACTTTTCCTAAAGCTAGAGTCCCGTGGGCCTCAAATTTGAGCCTCTATCAAAATCAGAAGAAAGCTTGTTGAAGCACAGATTGCTGGGCCCCACCCAGCTGATTCAGTAGACCTGGGGTGGGACCTGAAAATCTGCATATCTACTAAGTTCCCAGGTAATGAGGTGACGCCACTGGTGGAGGCAGAGGAAGCACACTTGGAGAACAACTGCCCTCGACAAAAAACCTTGAACCTCATGGATTTTGTTCTCCAGCTCACTGGCATCCCCATAGTGGCCTACTTCTCGACTATGTTCCGTCCTGCACTCCTCCCCTACCTTCCCCAGGTCTCCCCGGACGTGGGACTCCATCCACACATGTTACGACCACATCCCCGTGCTCCTCCTGAACCACACTCTTCGAACCTCTGGCAAAAGCCTTAAGGTTGTCCGCCTCCTTAAGGTTGGCCGCTCCCTTGTAGTCGCTGGACACCTCGGCACATGGCTCCCCACCCTTATTTCCAACTAAAGCCCTGTCTCTGTCTTGGGTGACTTCGGCGTCCACATGGAAGATACGTCCTACGTCTGGTTTCTCAGGTCTCCAGGGACCTCCCCCACCTCACCCCGACACCACCTCCCTTTTACCATCAATAACAGCTCCATCACCAAGATCGCAAAGCCGGGCGTCTCTCTCCCTGGCCACAGTCTCTGTTCCTTCCAACTTTCTGCTTCAACACGCTCCCTCTCACCTTTTTGGGACCTCACCAGCATCTCTGCCTTCTCCCGACCCATTAGCCTTTCCCTTTTTCCATTCCCTCCCTACCCAACTTAGATTCACCATTGCAACAACCTTCCCCAAGCTCCCTCGCTGCCATATTTTCACTGCTGGGCCAAAGCCCTGCATCGGCTGTGGACCCTACCTTCCTGCTACCTCTTCCTGAGCGGTAGCCAGGAGCTTCATTCACGGGGGAGGCTCCGCTGCCAATCCAGGGGCAAGTGCACGCTGCCCGCTGTCCTACTGGGTTCTCTGCTCACTTCTCTGTGCCGCCGTCTACAACGACAGCTCTCCCTCCTCCCCCTGCTTCCAACGTGCAAAACAGAAGTCAGCAGAGGGGGTCTCCCTTATCTCTTTCCTATTTGCAGAGAGCAAGACCCAGACCACTTTCACGAAGAGGGTGATGGTCTGGGGACAGAGAGCACGCCAAAACCAGGTTACGAAAACTGCAGCTATTTTAAACGTTCAGGCACAACAGTCAGTTTTTTTCAACACGACCACGCAAATCCAATGGCTATAGGTACAGATACACTCGACCGTAATATCCAAAGTCTAAAGCTGAGGCCCTTGCTGAATGGGAGAACCAGCTGAAGGGCCCTCCTGGACGCTGGGTAGGCTCCCTCTTCCTCCAACCTTCTTCAGGACTTTCTCTCCTGGCCTTTACCCCACCACTGTGGAGGAGCTCTACCTTGGCCGCACCGTTGCCATCATTGGAAAGCTGGCTACACCTGCAGTCTGCCTATCTATCTATCTGCCTACCTGTCATCTATCTATTATCTATCTGCCTATCTATCTATCTATATTTCTATCTTTCTATTTATAACCTTTCTTTCTTTCTTTCTACCCTTCTATCTATCTATCTGTGTGTTTGTCTATCATCTATCTATATTTCTATTATCTATCTATCTATCTAAGTAAGCTTTACGGCCAACATGAGAGCTTAAACTCAAGACCCCAAGATCAAGAATCATATGCTTTACCCACCGAGCCAGCCAGGCACCCCACCTGCAGACCATTTAAATATGACTCCTTGGGGGCAGGCCCACATCAGTCTTGTCTCAAGCTCCTGGGTGACCCCAGCTGACAGCTGAGATTGACAAGCTGCCCTATAGGAAATGCTCCTCCTCCCGGCATCCCCTCCCCTGTTCTTTGTGTCCCACGCCCACTCTCTCCACTGGTTTGTTCCTAAAAGCTTTTCAGTATGCTCAAATCTCTCCCATTTAAAAAAATAAATTACACACACACACACACACACACACACACACACACACACACACACAAATACTCCTTGACTTCCACATTGCACTGTGAACCCCTTCCCACCCCAGGGCTCTTACCTAGAAGGTTCTCTTCTGGTCTCCAGCCGGACCTAGACTGGTAACTCCTCGTTCAACCCCTAGCACTGCTTTAGTGTGTGCACAGATCATGTGGGAGAATTCGTGTTAAAACGCGGGTTTAGGTACTGCAGGTCTGGGGTGGGAGGGCTCTTCATTGTGCTCAACTTCAAGTGGCAAAGCTTCGACCCCTGCTCACATCCTCTCCTCCGGAAAAGCTCCCCAGACCTCCCTAAATTCAATCTGCCCATCAGATGGGATTAAATCCGCTCCCCCCCGCCCCCCTCCCCCGTCCCGCTCTGCTGATCTGTTTCTCCCAGCACTTACCTACTGCGTTTGGTAATTGTGCTTGGCATTGTTTGTTCACAGTCTACTCCCCCATGAAACGAGCATGGGACATACCGATCTGGGTATTCTGGTGTCACCAGAGCCTCATACAGTGCCTGGCACATGGCAGGCCCCCTACAAACCTCTGTAGGATGAGTGAAGGAATACATTAACCAGTCAGTCAAAGGGGGGACAGAACTGGGGTGCCTGGGTGTCTCAGTTGGTTAAGCATCCGACTTCGGCTCAGGTCATGATGTCACGGTTCATGCGTTCAAGCCCCACGTCGGGCTCTGTGCAAACGGCTCAGGCCTCTCTCTCTGCCCTTCCCCCGCCCCCCCTCTCAAAAATAAATAAACGTTAAAAAAATTTTTTTAATTAAAAAAAAAGTGCAGAACTGCTCCTGTTCTCACGTGGGGCGTGGGGGCCTCCAGGGGGCCTTCTGCCCTGAGCTTGTGGGGCTGCCTGTTCCCCCTTTCAACACCTCTCCTCTCCCTGGGCCTCTTGTCCCCGAGAGCGGGAACTGAGAAAATGGGCTACATGTCTACGTCTCCAGGGGTGATCTGCCCATCACTGACCCCCCAAAAGGAAAACAGGCGCAACAAATCCTTCTAGTTCCTTGAAGACGGATCCGTTTCTCTGTTGTTGTTCAGTGCCGTGTTCAAAGGGTTAAAGCGTTTACAGAAAGGGAGGGACCTCCCTCTGGCCCTCCCTGACAACTCTTGAGATGCTCTGCAAAAGGTCAGATGTTTCCAGCATCTCAACAGACAGCCTGTGTCTGTTTAAAGGGAAGACAACGAGTTCCCGGCCCTCCGCCAGCCTTCGCAGCCGGCCAGAAAGCCCTCCCTCCCCCTCGAGATGGCCATGGGCAGACCAGAGTTCTCCAGGCTCCGGCCTGGAGTCCCGCCAGCCTGCCGAAGGCTGGCATCCGACCAACAGGGCACACACACCAACTGCTCGGGCCTGTGATGCATCAGGCGTGATGGGGGCAGGGAGGCAATTTCCTGTGGACATTGAATATTTTCGGTGGGAAGGACTGTATTCTGACCCTGTCATTTAGCGACGAGGCTCGGGCAGTGGTGGCTGTCATGTCGTATAGAAGATCCTGGACCGGGAATCAGAAAACCTGTGTTCGGGGGAGCCTGGCTGGCTCAGTCCGTGGAGCATGCGACTCTTGATCTCGGGGTCAGGAGTTCAAGCCCCCACAATGGGTGTAGAGATTGCTTAAAAATACTTTATGGGCGCCTGGATGGCTCAGTTGGTTAAGCACCCAACTCAATTTTGGCTCAGGTCATAATCTCACGGTTTGTGGGTTCAAGCCCTGTATTTGGCTCCAAGTAGGGCATGAAACCTACTTAAAAAGAAAGAGAGGGAGGGAGGGGAGGGAGGAAGGAAGGAAGGAAGGAAGGAAGGAAGGAAGGAAGGAAGAGGGAGGGAGGGAGGGAGGGAGGGAGGAAGGAAGGAAGGAAGGAAGGAAGGAAGAAATAGGGAGGGAGGGAGGAAGGAAGGATGGAAGGAAGGAAGGAAATCTGTGTTCAAAATCCCAATCCAGTTCTGGGACCATGAGCTGTGGGCTCTTGGACACAGAGTGGGTCCTTTCTATGTATCTGTGTCCATTAGTAAAAAGTGGGTACAAATACCCTCTCACTCCTGATAGCTTGCTAAAGGTCACACACAATACAACAAAGGTTTCCTGACTCCTGGCCTCCGATCCTAGGTCCCTCTAGAGTTGAGCAGATTACTTTAAGCATTGATAGAAAATAAAAAGTAGCTAAAGACACATCTAAATAACCTTTGGCTTTTGTTACTTAATCATATTCTTTTGTAGAAAAATTAGCATACAAAAAATTCATATCTCCATTCCCTAGAGTTAATAACTACTACTCAGATTCTGGCATTCGTTTGTTCATATTTTCAATGTATAGAGTATATACTTTCAGGCTTTTTTCAACAACAAGATCATAGAATATATAGATTTTTAGATACGCATCGCTCTTTTCTATACAACATTTCATTGGACAATTTACAGCATTTTTTGTCTAGACATAGTGAGACAAACAAAGCATTCTATGATTTGTTTAATCCCCTCTCGCTAGACATGTAGGCTGTTTTTAATTTTTCGTCATGAGCAACAAAATTCTACCTTTATTCACTTGTTTTATTTTCTCAAGATAAATTCGTCTCAGTGGACAGTGGAATCAAAAGGTCTATTTTTTTTTTTTCTTTAAGTCATCTCCACCCCTGGGACGCCTGGGTGGCTCAGTTGGTTAAGTGTCTGACTCTTGATTTGGGCTCAGGTCATGATCTCATGGTTTGTGGATTTGAGCCCTGAGTCAGGCTCTGCTGACAGTGCAAAGCCTGCTGGAAATTCTCTCTCCCTCTCTCTCTCTCTCTCTCTCTCTCTCTGCCCCTCCCCCCCAATAAATAAATAAACTTAAAAAAAAGTAATCTCTACCCCCAGTGTGGGGCTTGAACTCAAGACCCCAACATCATGAGCCCCATGCACCTCCAGCTGAGCTGGCCAGGCGCCCCTGAAAGATCTATATATTTTTATTTTTTTAACGTTTATTTATTTTTGAAAGAGAGACAGAGCATGAGCAGGGGAGGAGCAGAGATAGAGGGAGGCACAGAATCCAAAGCAGGCTCCAGGCTCCGAGCTGTCAGCACAGAGCCTGATGGGGCTCGAACCCACGAACCGTGAGATCATGACTGTGCTGAAGTCGGATGCTTAACTGACTGAGCCACCCAGGTGCCCCAAGATTTTCTTTTTTCTTTCTTTAAAAAGATTTTTTTTGGGGCGCCTGGGTGGCGCAGTCGGTTAAGCGTCCGACTTCAGCCAGGTCACGATCTCGCGGTCCGTGAGTTCGAGCCCCGCGTCGGGCTCTGGGCTGATGGCTCGGAGCCTGGAGCCTGTTTCCGATTCTGTGTCTCCCTCTCTCTCTGCCCCTCCCCCGTTCATGCTCTGTCTCTCTCTGTCCCAAAAATAAATAAAAAACGTTGAAAAAAAATTAAAAAAAAAAAAAGATTTTTTTTTTATGCTTTCATTTTTAGAGAGAGAGACAGAGTGCAAACAGGGGAGGGGCAGAGAGAGAGGGAGACACGGAATCCAAAGCAGGCTCCAGGCTCCGAGCTGTCAGCACAGAACCTGATGCGGGGCTCAGACTCACAGACCACGAGATTGTGATCTGAGCCAAAGTCGGACGCTTAACCCACTGAGCCACCAGGCGCCCCTATTTTTTTTTTAATTTTTTTTTTAACGTTTATTTATCTTTGAGACAGAGAGAGACAGAGCATGAACGGGGGAGGGTCAGAGAAAGGGAGACACAGAATCAGAAGCAGGCTCCAGGCTCTGAGCTGTCTGTCAGCACAGAGCCCGACGCGGGGCTCGAACTCACGGACCGGACCGTGAGATCATGACCTGAGCCAAAGTCGGACGCTTAACCGACTGAGCCACCCAGGTGCCCCTGGGCGCCCCTATTTTTAAGGCTTCTGATGCATGCTGCCAGATTGTCCTCTAGAAATGTCACGATTGTTGTATCTTAAAACAACATATTTATATATGAAGACTGCTCCTTTCACTAGAAAACTGTTCTCTTTAGGGGGCCTGGGTGGCTCAGTCAGTTAAGCATTCGACTTCAGCTCAGGTCATGATCTCACGGTTCATGGGTTCGAGTCCCACATCAGGCTCTGCGCTGACAGCTCAGAGCCTGGAGCCTGCTTCGGATTCTGTGTCTCCTTTTCTCTCTGCACCTCCCTCGCTCACGCTCTGTCTCTCTCTCTCTCTCAAAAATAAATAAACATAAATTTTAAAAATTTAAAAAAAGAAAAGAAAAGAAAACCGTTCTCTTTAACAGGACACTCAGCTCGGAAAGCCAGAGTAGGAAGGAGCAGAGCCCAGATCAGTTGACGCAGGGCGGCTGTTTTGCACCTGACCCACGGCTCTCTCACTGGCAGCCTCTGCCCGGCTGTAAAGATGCCCCCCCCCCCCAGTCTGTATTCCCTAGAGTTAATAACTACCACTCATATCCACAGCTGGGGCTGTGGATACAAGAGAACCTCCAGATACCGCCCTAGAAAACTCTGATGGAGGGATAAGTGCTTTCTTCCCCCCGTATTGATTTGTGCATATTGACATCGCCAGTCTTCTAAACAACCACCCTGCAGCACTCCTTAGTGCTTCGTTAGACATGACTACTTTTGTAAGCCACCGCTTATTAAGGGTTTGATTCACACTAGGGCATTTCATTGCTACATTCATCCAGGAAGCAGGTGCTAATGAGAAACCTGAGTTTTGGGTGGATCGAGCATCTTATCTCAGGGAACACAGCAGGTAGATAGCTTACTTAGGATTCAAACCTAGGTCTGTCTGACTACAGGATCTGGGTTATATTTTGAAATTACTGCAAAACTACTCTGTGTATCAGCGTGAACAAGGCCTGGAAGGGTGCAGTCGGTTTGTCATGGGCGGTAGACGTCACCAGGGCTCACGGACTCCCCCAGCTCTCTTCTCTTCCGAGTATACTTTCGAGGATCATACTTCCTCCGGAAGTTAGGTGGCCATGTGACTTGCTTTGGCCAATGAAATGTGAGGAAGGGTGACATGTGCCCCTTCTGGGGGAGGCATTGGAGAACCCGTGTGTGGTTCTTAGGCTTTCTTCCCCTGCAGTGGTGAACCCTGAAGTCTCACATGGGGACAGTGACATCATACAATGACAGTGGGGCTCTGATGACTACAAAGAGATGAGCCTTTGAGAGCCTTGCTGGGAATGAAGCGTGGGCAAGAAATAAATCTTTGTTATTTTAAGTCACTGAGATGTTCAGAGGTGTTTGTTACTAGAGCATAACCTGGCCTGTCCTGATGGATGCGGGTCCTGATGGGGGCTTTTCAGGTCTTTGTCTAAATTTTTCTGGAGGTTTTATCTTTTTAAATTTTTTTTTTTTAACGTTTATTTATTTTTGAGACAGAGAGAGACAGAGCATGAACGGGGGGAGGGGCAGAGAGAGAGGGAGACACAGAATCAGAAACAGGCTCCAGGCTCCGAGCCATCAGCCCAGAGCCTGACGCGGGGCTCGAACTCACGGACCGCGAGATCGTGACCTGGCTGAAGTCGGACGCTTAACTGACTACGCCACCCAGGCGCCCCGGTTTTATCTTTTTACAATGGGAAGATATCTACTTTTTAAAATGAGTCATAATACGGGGCGCCTGGGTGGCTCAGTCGGTGAAGCGTCTGACTTCAGCTCAGGTCATGATCTCATGGTCTGTGAGTTCGAGCCCCACGTCAGGCTCTGCACTGACAGTTCGGAGCCTGGAGCCTGCTTCGGATTCCGTGTCTCCCTCTCTCTCTGCCCCTCCCCCGCTCATGCTCTTTCTCTCTCTGTCTCAAAAATAAATAAAAACATTAAAATTTTTTTTTTTAAAAAGTCATAATACAGATTCACACGAACAAGAACATCATGTACACGTGGCTGTGCCTTAAAACTGACCATTTTCTTTCTCTTAAGTTATTTTTTAAAGAATGTTTAATTTTATTTTTTTATTTGAAGGGATATGAATGTTTTGATAATATTTTTATATCTATGCAGAACCATAAACAATTTTTCTGGTTTATAATATTTAATTTTGTCCTACGGTATATGACATTTCATTTTTGTGAAATGACTATGTATTTCTTTAAAAACACTTGTGAGGGGCGCCTGGGTGGTGCAGTCGGTTAAGCGTCCGACTTCAGCCAGGTCACGATCTCGCGGTCCGTGAGTTCGAGCCCCGCGTCGGGCTCTGGGCTGATGGCTCGGAGCCTGGAGCCTGTTTCCGATTCTGTGTCTCCCTCTCTCTCTGCCCCTCCCCCGTTCATGCTCTGTCTCTCTCTGTCCCAAAAATAAATAAACGTTGAAAAAAAAAACAAAAAAAACAAAACAAAAACAAAAACAAAAAAAACACTTGTGAGGGGTGCCTGGGCGGCTCAGTCGGTTGAGCATCCGACTTTGGCTCAGGTTCTGATCTCACCGTTCATGAGTTCGAGCCCATCGGACTTGCTGCTGTCGGTGTGGAGCCCGCTTTGGATCCTCCGACCTCTCTCTGCCCCTCTTCTGCTTGGGCTCTCTCAAAGATAAATAAAAAACATTAAAAAAAAAAAAGAATGTCTAATTTTACTTTTAAGTAATCTCTAATCTCCCCACCCAACATGAGGCTCAAACTCACAACCCCGAGATCAAGAGTCGCATGTTCTCCTGACTGAGCCAGCCAGACACCCCCAAAATGACCATTTTCTATGTCACTTTACATAATCTACTTCACTCTTTTTAGTACCTCCATAGTATTCTGTTCTCTGGATACAGACCACTAACGCCAGACATGTGGGTTAATTCTGATTATTCACAAAATACCTGCTGTAAGGGGCACTTGGGTGGCTCAGTCAGTTGAGTGTCCAACTCTTGCTTTCGGCCCAGGTCACGATCCCAGGGTGGTGGGATAGGAGCCCCCCCTCGGGCTCCACCCTGAGCATGGAGCCTGCTTAGGATTCTTTCTCTCTCCTGCTCTGCCCCTCCCAACCCCCAAATAAATGGACTTAAAAAAATATACGCTCTAAGCTACAGCTAGACTGTTGCAACATTTATGGGAAAGGAAGTACTGATATTTATTTTTCTTTTTTCGGTTCGTCTCTGGCCGTGCAGAGCCTGAGCTCGGCACCCAAGGGGCCCGTGCACATCCCCCGGGGGTGAGTGAATAAGCCGGGCGCGCCTGCACCCGCACCCTCGCCAGGACACGCGGCCGGGGACGCGGCCGGCCGGGGCCGGTGTGTGTGCACGCGTGAGGGCTGGGATGGGGCCCCCGGAAGAGCAGGGCAGGGAAGCATGTATGCACCACACACAACGGGGGCGAGATGACCCTGACTCATAGGTCCAGGCGTGGAAGGTAACGGCCGGGAAACTCCGGGGCTTTGAATGAGTTCTGACTCACTGACGTCTCACTTCTCGGTTCTCCTCCAGCGACTCGCTGCACAGTCTCCGGGAAGGGCTTGTGACGTTAATCACTGGGATCCTGAGAAAGAGGAGCGCTGCCCAGAGACAGGGGGCCGAGGGGATGATAATGATGGGCCTCATTCATAGAAGAAGTCCAATCAGCCCTTGTTACGTTAATATTTTGAACCCCCCCCCCCCCCCCCCAGCGGCTGACTCCGATTGTACCTGCGGGACGTCCCCCTGAGTGATCCGACTGAAAACACCGATCACGCACTTCATAAGCACTCTTCCCCTTCCTTTATTTCTATTCAGGGGCTGTCTTCCATTCCTTTTCAAGATGAAAATGACTCTATTTATTTCTTTTCCTGATTATAAAGGAAATGCTTGCTCATTATATATAAAAAAAAATTCAGACAGTTCCAAAAAGCATAAAGAAGAGACTGAAAAATCACTCAGAAGGCCATCCCCAGGGACGCCACTATTGGCATTCTTCTTCTTTTTTTTTTAAGTTTATTTATTTATTTTGAGAGAGACAGAGACAATGTGAGTGGGGGAGGGGCAGAGACAGAAGGAGGCAGAGACTCCCGGGCAGGCTCTGCACCCTCAGCGCGGAGGAACCCGATGTGGGGCTCGAACCCACGAAGCCGTGAGATCATGACCCGAGCCGAAACTAAGGGTCAGATGCTTAACCGCCTGAGCCACCCAGGCGCCCCATGTCCCTGCTGGCATTCTGAAGCACATCCTTCCAGACGGTGCCTATGTGTCCCTGAACACCCACGCAGGCTTATCTTTGCCAGGTTCCCAGTCAGTATGGATCTCTGCTGTCCTTTGAGGAGTTTCCATGCACGCCATCACACGGGCACAGCTGGGAGCCTCGCCTCCCTCTCCGGCTGCAGGATCCAACGGAAAGCCAGGGCAAGACCTCATAAGCCCTTAATGAGCTTAATAAAGGCACCTAAAGATGCCATTACGATTTTAACAATTTAGACCATGAAGAGCTCCACCCCCCAGGCAGCTGGAAATGAATCCACATACAGATGCGCGTGGTGAGCTGGGCCTTCGGTTTGGAGTCCGACCAGAGGGTTCTGGAGCGGAGTTCTAGACCCGCCTTCCCCACTTTCCTGGCGGCTGGGTCCCTTCGCCTCCAAGCCTCACCTGCCGCTGAATATCTGTGAACCTGAGAGGGCAGAATGCTAAGTACGAAGTACTCTGTGCTATTTAGAGGTCCTTCTCTGATTCCAAGGCCCGAGAGCAGAAGAGAAAGTGGGATGTCCCAGCCATGGAAGAGAGCAAGCGTTTTAGAGTTTCCCTGGCTGAGACCTAAAGGTAACACCTGCATCGACAGAGTCCTAGAACAACCCAGAGCCTACGAGAATCTCGGAGATTAGAGTGCTACCACCCCACACCCCAACGCAGTGAGTCTGAATATACGCACATCTGTAACATGACCCAGTGGAACAATGGGTTTGAGTTGTGAGATGAGGTACCAACGAGGCAGTGCGTTTATTTGAAAGTGCTTTGGGAATCTGAAGTGCGTTCATACCCGCAAAGCTGCCTCCACAGAAGTGCAGACGGGAACAGACACCAAGACATTCATCCTAAGGCGGGTCTCACGGTTGGTGACAGCTACAGGGAGTACCCGACTGTCCAGTGCTAGGCCCAGCTCTGGAGACGGTGGAAGGAAAGACAGAGAGGCCCTCCCTTCAGGGGGCGTAGATTCCAGCGAAGAGGCAGACGAGAAAAAGGGAGATAGGGGCGCCCGGGTGGCTCAGTCAGGGTTAAGCACCCAGCTTGGGCTCAGGTCATGATCTCGCGGTCCATGAGTTCGAGCCCTGTGTTGGGGTCCTCTGCTGTCAGCACGGAGCCTGCTTCGGATCCTCTGTCTCCCTTTCTCTGCCCCTCCCCTGCTTGTGCACACACACTCTCTCTCTCAAAAATAAAACAAACATTAAAAAAATTAAAAAAAAAAAGGAGGCCATTTGCAACTACGTGGATGGAACTGGAGGGTATTGTGCTAAGTGAAATTAGTCAGCAGAGAAAGACAAATATCATAGGACTTCACTCATATGAGGACTTTAAGAGACAAAACAGATGAACATAAGGGAAGGGAAGCAAAAATTATATAAAAACAGGGAGGGGGACAAAACATAAGAGATTTTTAAATACAGAGAACAAACAGAGGGTTACTGGAGGGGTTGTGGGAGGGGGGATGGGCTAAATGGGTAAAGGGGCACCAAGGAATCTACTCCTGAAATCATTGTTGCACTAAATGCTAACTAACTTGGATGTAAATTTAAAAAATAAGTTAAAGAAAAGGGGCGCCTGGGTGGCGCAGTCGGTTAAGCGTCCGACTTCGGCCAGGTCACGATCTCGCGGTCCGGGAGTTCGAGCCCCGCGTCGGGCTCTGGGCTGACGGCTCGGAGCCTGGAGCCTGCTTCCGATTCTGTGTCTCCCTCTCTCTCTGCCCCTCCCCCGTTCATGCTGTGTCTCTCTCTGTCCCAAAAATAAATAAACGTTGAAAAAAAAATTAAAAAAAAAAATGGCTCAAAAAAAAAAAAAAAAAAGAAGGGAGATAAATCAGAACAAGAAACTTTGAGAAGGGCGCTTGGGTGGCTCACTCAGTTGAGCGTCTCACTTTGGCTCAGGTCATGATCTCACGGTTCATGGGCTTGAGCCCCGTGTCAGGCTCTGTGCTGACAGCTCAGAGCCTGGAGCCTGCTTCAGATTCTGTGTCTCCCTCTCTCTCTGCCCCTCTCTCATCGTGTGCTCTCTCTCTCTCTCTCTCAAATAAATAAACATTAAAAAAAGAAAAAAGAAACTCTGAGGGACGGAGGTGAGTCCTCTGAGGGTTAGAAAACAGGATGAGGTTGAAAGTGAGGGACAAGGCAGGGGCTGGTTCAGAGGGTGACAAAGAAGGCCTCTCTAAGGAGGTAACATCTAAAGGCTCAAACCTGAGCGACAAGGACAGCCACATGGACACCTGGAGCACACTGTGTTCCGGGGCAACAGGACAGCAAGTGCAAAAGCCCTGAGGCAGGAATAAACTCCCGGTCAAGGACCTTTCTTTAAGGTTCTGACCGAGAGCTGCCGCGCAGGGAGGGGGGTGGGCAGCCCGGGGTTGCGGTAGGGGTGAAGCAGAGGGAGACAGGCCCCAGTTTGTGTTATACTAGGATCCCCCGCCACCGGGTCTGAAGCTCCGTCTCCTACAGGCAGTGTTGGGGGCCCCAGGGAATTGTTAGGGCTTGCAAGGGCTTTCTCCATGAACCGGCACAACCTTCTGAACATCCTTGCCAGGAAAACCGAGAGGCAGAGAGAAAGACAGGTTGCCTCGGGCTGCGGCTCCATTCTTGGGCTGGCATTCAAGCCCCAGGCTCTACCCCCAGGGCCACCCCACCTAAGGAGGATGGGAGGGGGGCTCACTGAAACCACAGAGCTGGAGGGAGGGCCTGGTGTCTCAAGGCTTCCTGCTTCAGCCAGCCAAACTCCAAGGCTGGGCTCTAAAAAGGCAGTGCTTTGCCCAGCTGGGCCCCGTCCTGCATCACCAGGCCCGGCCCTCAGCCCTCGGCGGGCAGGGGCAGCGGCAGGGGCAGGGGCAGGGGGGAGGGGTCAGCTCCCGGAGCCCAGCCAGCCAAGAGCAACCTGATCGAGCAGGAAACAGGCCTTGAGCCAGACAAAGCTTCAGCCGAGCACCTGGAGCCTTTGTTCCCTTTATTCCTGTCGCAGACTTTCCCAGGCACCTGCGGCCGCTGGGCCTCAGGAGCACCTGGGCCCGGAGGGGGCTCCCACGGGATCTGGTTCTCCCGCCACAGGGAGTGGTCCGACTCGTGATCCTGAGGGAGGTCTTGCAGCGCAATAACAAAAACAGTGACAATAGCGTCCACTTACAGAGCTCTTACTGCAGGCCGGGTGTCATTTTTCTCCCCCCCCCCCCCCAACACCATGAAGTACGTACTGTCATCACCCCCATTTTACAGATTCGGCAATGGAGGCACAACAGAGACCAAAGCCACAAGTGTAAGGAAGTGAAAATAGTAGAGGGACACTGGGGTGGCTCAGTCAGTTGAGCGTCTGGCTTCAGCTCAGGTCATGATCTCACGGCTTGTGAGTTCGAGCCCCGAGTCGGGCTCTGCGCTGACAGCTCGGAGCCCGGAGCCCGTTTTGGATTCCGTGTCTCTGTCTCTCTCTGCCCCTCCCCCGCTCACACTCTGTCTCCCTCTCTCTCTCAAATATAAATAAACACTAAAAAAAAAAGGAAAAAATAGTAGGGACTTGGAATCAACAAATCCCAGGGCTCACTGGCCTCTATGACCTTGGGCAAGGCATTTACACTTCAGCAAGCCTGTCACCTGCTGTGTAGATGAAATGATCGGAGGCAGGCAAAGCCGCTGGTGCACGCTTCCTAATCCAGACGCGTCTTTCTGTCCTCCCTACTTCCTATAGCTCCGTGACCTGGGCGTGTACTGCTGAGCCTCAGTTTCCTCATCAGAGAAACTAGGTGAATAGTGTTACCTAAGAGGGCTGTTGAAAGCCTGAAGCGCCTCTGGCAGGAACGCCTGATTTTTCAAAACAGCCACACTCCTGGGACCGTCCGAGGAAGACGCCATCGTCCAAAACTTCCCTCTTGCTCTCTACCGAAATAAACAACAACAAAACACAAACAGAAAAACCAGCCTTAGAGCCATTCCCCCTGCGAAACAAAAAGCCAATATTACGCTGCTGGGCTCAGAAGATTTTCTCAGGAGGAAATCCAGAAGCGACAGCTTAAGCCATAATTCTCTCTAGATCCACACCCTGAACAGAAGGCCTCACCCACAGCAGCCGGGACAAGAAGGACAGTTGTAGGTTCATGCAAAGTGCAGGGGAGATCCACCCGAGATTCCACCACCCAGACACACACACACACACACACACACACACACACACACCCCTTCCTCTCCTATAAATCAGCCTGTATTCATCAAGTTCTTGTCTTCAGCAAGGGCACCATGGGCATGTACCGTCCTTGTCCTCAATAACAGGGAATAATCACAAAACGTGTGCGCAGTCACTGTCATAAACACACATCAGGGTGGTGGCCCCAGCTCTTCTGAGTGGCCACGTCTGTTTCTCTCATCCACATTTTGGGGCTCAGCTGCTCCTTCTCTCGTCCAACTCTGCCATTCAGGTACGAGCTGCCGATTATTCTACGTGTCTGCCTCTGGCCACGGTGGTTGGTGCAAGAAAAAGGCACGAGATCCAGAAAAACCAAGCCCTATTGAAGTTTTTGTCAGGATTTTAAAATCGGAGCTGGAGGGGTGCCTGGGTGGCTCAGTGAATTGAGCGTCCGACTTCGGCTCTGGTCATGATCTTACGGTTCGTGAGTTCAAGCCCTGGGTCAGGCTCTGCGCTGACAGCGCAGAGCCCGGAGCCTGCTTCGGATTCTGTGTCTCCCTCTCTCTCTGCCCCTCCCCCACTCACACTCTGTCTCAAAAATGAACAAACATTAACAAAAGAAATAAAATAAAATAAAATAAAATAAAATAAAATAAAATAGGAGCCAGGGAGGAAAATCCTATTCCTCTTGGACTGGCGAGCGCAAAGGATGTGAATCTGGGCTAGCTGACAGTCATTTTTTGGGTGGAGAAAGCCAGTTTGCAGAAGCAGGGATAAAGACATCAAAGAGAGAAGCCATGATGAGCGGCAGGGCGTCCTGACATAATCCCAGGTTCCTGTTGTCCCTGAAGCAGGCTCAACCCTTCCTGCCTATCCCCTGATGGTGTGGTTCAATGAGCCAATAAATTCCTTTCTGGCCCTTCCAGCTCGAGAGCCCTGCCTAATCCAACCAGCAAGCATCCAGTGGTAATAAACACAACAGTTCAGTAGGACAGATGTCACAGGCGGGACTTGACGATGTGCCAAGTGAAAGTTTTGGGCAATCATAGCTGTCAAATCAGGGGTGCCTGGCTAGCTCAGTTGGTGGAGTGTGGGACTCTTGATTTTGGCTCAGGTCACAGTTTTGCAGTTTGTGGGACGGAGCCCTGAGTCTTCTCGTCGTGGAGCCTGCTTGGGATCTTCTCTCTCCCTCTCTCTCTGCCCCTCTCCTGCTTGTGCTCTCTTTCTCTCTCTCTCAAAATAAATAAACGTAAAAAAACAATAAAATGGGGCGCCTGGGCGGCTCAGTCGGTTAAGTGTCTGACTTTGGCTCAGGTCATGATCTCGTGGTTCATGGATTGGAGCCCCTCATCAGGCTCTGTGCTGACGGCTCAGAGCCTGGAGCCTGTTTCGGGTTCTGTGTCCTCCTCTCTCTCTGCCCCTCCCCTGCTCGTGCACATGCATTCTCTCTCTCTCTCACTCTCTCTCAAAATAAATAAATAAACTTAAAAAAATAAAATCTTTTAAAAAAAGCTGTGACGTCACACAAGATCGCCTCATTCCTTCAAGCGAATACATACTTACTGAGACCCCGCTAGTGGCAGGCATAGTATTAGGCGCTGGGGATATAACCGCATATGGGGCCGACTAGATCCTTTTCCTCACTCTGGAGTAATCAGAGGGGGCTTCCTGGAGCTGGTGAGGCTCCAGGGCCTCACTGAGGCATGGTGAAACCTGGACGGGCTGAGAAGGGCGGGGAGAAAAGCATGAGTAAAGCCACGGAGGCCCAAGACTAGCGGCTACAGCGGGCGCTCACCAGTGTTGGGTGCGTGGATGGGAGAGGGACGGAAGTCCCCCGGGGGAGGAGCGGGTCACCGGGCAGGAGAAGAGCTCCTCCCAGAGAAAGTAATGCTGAGGAAGGGAGACCAGACCAGACCAGGGCGGACCTCGCCGCAAAGCATGGACTTCGCCCGGGTCGCACCACACGATGTCCCCCACCCCCACCCCCGCGTCTCTGTTGTGGTTGCCACACCCACGCTCTCCGTGGCCTCGCCGGTGGGACTCTGCCCAGCGGCCCATCCAGCACCACAGCCACCCGAGGTCATGCCCCAGACACCACCGCCTTCCTGGCTCCTGGGCGAAGCCGCCAGCACAGCACTCCCGCCCAGCCTGTAATTTAACGTGACCTCCTCCCGGCCTGGCCGCTCCCGGCCTTCTGCACCCCAGACATACCCGCTGCAGGAAATGCCCAAGTGGGAGAAGAGGCCTGGTGCCCACCCGGATCCCCGGGCCCGGGCTTCGCGGAGGGGGCTGCGGGCCGTGTGACAGTGCGGGGCGGGCTGCGGTCGCCACGGTTGGCTTTGCAGCCTAGGACCGGGGAGACCACGCCCCCTGGTGGCCAGGAGCCACCCCGCACCTTGGTCTTCCCGCGACCTCTACAGTTTGCGCCCTCCCTTCGAAGTCGGTGTTTTTCGTTGCTTCGTTTCAAGAAATACCTTTCTGAAAAGCTGACAACACGAATAAATCCTTTAAGTTGGACGGGTCGCCATGTCAAGGAATCTCATAGGAAAAGACTTCTGGAAAAAAGCTGTCTTAGATTTCGCCAAGCCATAGCAAAATGTTCTGATTCTAATTTCTTGTGCACTGATCTGCTATGGCAGGGTGATGTGATGGCTGGCAATTGTCGTTCCCGCTACCGGCCAGGTCTGTGAAGAATCTTCCCAGGTGCATGTGTCCCATGAGGCTATGGGACACGCCTCCCAAATTTTTTTTTTTTTTTTTTTTTTTTTTTTTTGTAATTCTGACAGCCCTCTCGGGGCAAATAGATGCCTGGTCTGTTCTTAACAAAGAGCCCCTCTCTACATGTTCCTCGGCTCTGACCCTCAGCTTTTCCCTCCACAGTGTTGGTTCACAGTGGGGGTGAACCTCGGACTGTCAGTAATGGTAACTTATTCACAAGCATTTTTGTCTGTGTTATGCAATGCCCCGTAGTAGGTCTTAGTTCTTATTGGTGGTGGTGGTGGTGTGGTTCGTGGAGGAGGGGGATGGTGATTCACAAAAACTAGAAGACAGACCTTGGTCTCAGGGGCCTGTATCCAGCGTAGACATAACATACACACATGACACAACCTGCAAACAATCACAAATGAACAGCAGGGGACAAACTAAATATACATGTGCTGAGAGCAGTGATCAGAGTGCGTTATGACGCTGGTGGCGGGACGCTTGCCGGAAATACGGCTCGAGGGGAGTCTGGACGATTGCCACGCCCACAGACTGAGCCCTTCTGGGGGCTAGAAGGATGCCAAGGAAGAGGCCAGCATCTACCCAACTTTGGAGATACGGCCATCACGCCCCCAAGGCATGGTGGCGCTCTTGGCACCTGCTTTCTGTATCTGTCCTTGCGGAAGACCCTGCATTCCCACCCACCTCCCTGCTCCTGTCAGGCTGCCACGTGATCACACAGGAACCCCACCAGGGATCACACTGGCCCACTTACCCACCTCTTACTGCCCCTAGCTGTGGGCATCAGAATGTCCGTTGGCAGTATGACCTCAATGAGGTTTTCTTGCTTATGCTTTTGTTCTGGCCTTGACTCCACCTTAGAAGGGAACAAACCAAGTCCTTTGGATCCCCAGGGCCGTGAAGGCTCCCATCCTCAGAAGCCAGGTATCCTGGCTCTCGCCTGCCTGACACCTGGGCAGAATTGGTGCAGGCCTACACATGGATAGGGCTTCACGAGTGGCTACCATCTACTCTGAATATCCTGGAAGTTTGTCCCAGTCATTGGTGTTCAGTACAGAGGGCATGGATTTTGAAATGCAGCATATGAAGCGGTGTAGCCCGAGGGCACGAGCCATCCGTCTTGAACCGCATCTCAGACTAGGAAGGTCATTAGTGAGGAATGTTGGATGGGAGGATGAAGGGATTCCACTGGGCTTGTCCATTCTTCACGAGCTATTTTTCAAAAGACAAACAGAATCCTAATCTCTTCACTTGCCACACAATTTGGGAATACTCAGGAACCAGGAGGTTGCCCCGTGAATAAGAAATGCAAATAAAGGCAATCCAAGAAACCAAATAGCAAGCTAGGACATCGGGCCAAGCAAGACCATGGCAGCCCTCTCACCACCTCAAGGTCTAACTCCTTAGGGCATTCCCTACAATTTGGATTCCAACAGGACTTTCAACCACTCAAGATACAGCCCCTCTCATGACCACATGGGTTAGATATTACCTTAGGCAGTTACCCACCCACTGATTTGGGAATAGGCTCACGGCCCATTCTCTGGGAGGAATTCTTCTGTCAGCAATGAGCTCAGCTTTTGGATCCGTACCTGCTTGGGTTTGGCTAGTCACTGGGTGACCCAATGAGATTCCATGATCTGGCTTCTGGCCAGAATACCTTTGCTCCTGGGCTTCAGGTGGGAGGCAGGGGCATCATTTGGGATATCGTGGGTTCTGGGTAACAAAAACTCCCCTCAAACGGGCTTAATCAGTGAGGACATTGATTGTGTCACTTACCAGGAAGTCCCACAGGAGGCTGGGCCCCAGGTCAGTTGATGTGGCATCTTGGTGAGGACATGAAGACCCTAGTTCATGCGTTCCTTCATCCACTCTTTCGCCACCACAGGAGATCGTGCTATTTTGCCCTTCACGCAGGAGAATGCCTGTTTCCCCACAGCCTTATGAACAGAATGTGTTGTCAAACATTTGGATTTTTGCCAATCTGATAGGTAAAAAGGTAGTATCATGGTGTTATTTTGATTCTAATTGCTCTTATGAGTGAAGTTGGGCATTTTTTCATATGCTTGAGGGTTACTGTTTCCTTTCTCCGTGAATGGTGTCTTCACCTACTTTGCTCACTTTTCATCTGGGCTGTAGGTAGGTTCCTTCTATCTCTCTGCTCCGGCCAGAACCAAGATGGCAGCAGGTGGTTCCAGACACCGGAGGCTTGCTTCCTGGGTGTAGCTAACCTAGTCCCACTTCCCAACCCAACGTCCTCTTCATTTCCTGTTTCTTCTATAGACAAGAAGAGCCAAAAACTCACCTTCCCAGTCTGCCTTGCAGCTAGAAGTGGCCAGGTGACAGTCCTGTCCCAATGAGATGAAAGTGAAAGAAAGCCAGGGCATTTCTGGGAAATCGTTGATTAGAAAAGGGACAGGTTTCAGTCCCTGACAAAGTTCCTTTCTTCCCAGGCCTCAACATGGACATAACGGCTGGAGTGGCAGCCTTTGAAACACCATTAATGAAAGAAAAAGAGAATCACAGAGATGTTGATCCTAATATTATTTGAGACACCAATACCAGGAACCACCTACCTCCAGACTTTTATACTGAGCTCGTTAAATATCTTCACTCTTAAACCGTTATTTGTCAGAGAGTGTGTGTGTGTGTGTGTGTGTGCGTGTGTGTGTGTGTGTGTGTGCACGTGCGTGCGTGTGTGTATGGGGGGTGGTTCCGTTACCTGCTGATAAAAACATTTCTAACTGATGTACTATGGCTTTCTCTTAGGAGGGAGAAAACTTCCCAGTCCTCCCTGGACTTCTCAGGATATTTGTCAGACTGGGTCATAGGCCTTTGCCTGAACCAACTGCCCTCAAGGGGAACAGAATTCCCCTCAGGCCAATGGGGTGACTCTTGAGGTATGGGGGTCAACTTTCCCTGAGACAAATGGATGCAAGGAAGAAAAGTGCTCGGTGTAGGGGGGAGATGTGGTACTTGTAGAAAGGAAGAGGTGAGGGGCGCCTGAGTGGCTCCGTTGGTTGAGCATCTGACTCTTGAATTAGGCTCAGGTCATGATCCCAGGGATTGAGCCCCACATCGGGCTCCACACTGTGCACGAAACCTGCTTAAGAGCCCCTCTCCCCCACTTGCACTCTCTCTGTATATAACATTTTAAAAGGTGGGGGGCGCCTGGGTGGCTCAGTCGGTTGAGCGTCCAACTCTGGGTTTTGGCTCAGGTCAGGATCTCACAAATCGTGAGTCCCAGCCCTGCGTAGGGCTCCGCGCTAACAGTGCGGATCCTGCTTGGGAGTCTCTGTCTCCCTCTGTCTCTTCCTCTCCCCTGCTCACACTCTATCTCTCTGTCTCAAAAATAAATAAATAAATATTTAAAAAAATAATGAAACAATAAAATAAACTAATAACAAAATAAGATAAAGAAAGGAAGAGGTGAGAAATGGCTGCTGGGGAGACAGCCAGCAGGGAGCCCCGCAGTGACCGAGTGCCCTACCTGTGGGCCAACAAGGTCATCAAAACCACTAATGGATGGTGACAAGAGCTACTCCTCTCTCGATCGGGTCCAAGGAATAGGTTTTTTCCCTTTAAGATAGAAATAAACTTGCTTTAATGAATGAATAGATGACACTAGAGTATCAACTCCATGAGGGCAGGCGTATATTTTTCTTGCTTTCCACTTCATCCCTAATCCTTAGAGATTGATAAGGAACCTTGAACAGGACAGAAACTTTCCACACAGACCTACAGACCTGCCTCCCGTTGGACACTGATCCCCTGGTTTTGTGGTCACGGTAACTCAGTCTGCTACCATCTGACCTAACTGTGCTAACGGTTGCTCCATATTTCCCCATCTCGACTCCAGGGTCACAGCCGACCCTCATCTGGAGCTGGTGAACCCATTCTGATTCCCAGGAGTCATCACTTTCTTTCCAGGGCGTCCCCAACCCCCCCCCCCCCACCACCACGCCTTTATCCTTGTTCAGCTCTCTGGCCCAATGTCTGAAGTCTCCACGTCCTTCCCCTTCAAAAAAACGAGAATGGCCTTTTGACCCTCGTCCACCTTCCAGCTTGTTTCCACCGCAAGTTTCCAAAGACCACGGGCAGTGACTCAGCATCTACTTCTCAGCAGCTGGGATATAATTAGTCCAGACCAAAGGACTTTATTTTAAGTAGCCAGGAGCTCATTTGCACACTCGCAAGCCACCTTGCACGGGCTCAGAGCTGGCTTCTCCCTGTCACGCGTGCACTCTTCTCTGCCACGTCCGAGAGGCACAGGGCCAGCGACCCGGAGCGCTTCCGTCTTCCCCTGTGGCCCCCGCCAGCGTCCCTCCCTCAGCTCCTGTGGCAGCTGGCTCCCTCTTTCTTTCCTCCTCTGGCTCTGAAAGGAGCTCAAGGTTCCTTTTGATCGTCCCCTTTGGCAGTGGTCTATTACAGTTCTTTATTTCCCCCGTTCTAAAAAGTAATATAAGCTCATTAGAGAAAATGTAGAAAATCCAACTAAGTAAGAAGATGAAGTGAGAAAAATAACTTTCTGCCCCATTGCCTACGCTCAAGCCTGGTTAACGTGTCAGAAGCCACTCTGACGGGTCTCGTTTACTTAAAAGCGCCTCCTTTTTAGAATTTCCTAACACAACTAAGGGTGCGAGAAGAGAGCAAAAGAAGAGAGAAACGGAGAACTGCAAAAACAACCATAAAACAAGTAACAAAATGGCACTAAATACATCACTATAGAATTTCCTCTTATTTAAAAACAATTAAAAAAAATTTTTTTTTTTTTTACATTTTATTTATTTTTGAGAAACCGAGTGAGACAAAGCGTGAGCGGGGGAGGGGCAGAGAGAGAAGGGGACAGAATCTGAAGCAGGCTCCAGGCTCTGAGCAAGCAGTCAGCACAGAGCCTGATGTGGGGCTTGAACCCACAAACTGTGAGATCATGACCTGAGCCGAAGTCGGACGCTCAACCGACTGAGCCACCCAGGCACCCCTAAAAAATTTTTTTTTAATGTCTATTTATTTTTGAGAGAGAGACAGAGTGCAAGTGGGGGAGGGGCAGAGAGAGGGGGAGACACAGAATTGGAAGTCAGCACACAGCTGTCAGCACAGAGCCCGACGCGGGGCTCGAACTCACGGACCGCGAGATCGTGACCTGAGCCGAAGTCGGTCGCTTAACCGACTAAGCCTACCAGGCGTCTCTAGAATTTCCTCTTAAATCTGAGCTCTAATTGTTCACATTTTGTGGAGCCTTCAAGAAAACAGTTGAGTCAGTGCGAAGGTGCACAAGGACTTAATTCACAGCACAAGAGGTGTGCTCCCTAGGAAGCCAGCATGAACAGGTAGAGGGGTGTGGGGACAAGGACGTTCCCGGAAGCAGCTTGTGCAAGCACAGAAAAGGTTTGAATGGACATGACCCTATTATTATGAAACTTCATTACAGGTGTTCTTTGGGGAGGAGGCAATGGAAGTGCGGAAAGAGAGGAAAGTTTTCACTTTTTTTTTTACTGTACACACTTAGAGAAAGAGAATGATTTTTACAGAGATTCTTTCATTAATTTCTCCATTTCTGAAGTTTCTACATTTTCTACAGGAAACGTGTTATTAAAATTTTTTTAACGTTTATTTATTTTTGAGAGAAAGAGAGAGACAGAGCATGAACAGCAGAGGGGCAGAGAGAGAGGGAGACACAGAATCTGAAACAGGCTCCAGGCTCTGAGCCATCAGCACAGAGCCCGACGCGGGGCTTGAACCCACAAACCGCGAGATCGTGACCCGAGCTCAAGTCGGTCGCTCAACAGCCTGAGCCACCCAGGTGCCCCTTCTGTGTTATTTTTATAATCACAAAAATGTTAACATATGTGTTATGGGATAAACTGTGTGCCCCCAAAATTCATATGTTGAAATTCTAACCCCCAATACCTCAATGTGACTGTATTTGGAGACGGGGTTTTTAAAGAGGTGATTCGATTAACCTGAGGACATTAGGGTCTGTGCTAATCCAATATGTCTGATGTCCTTATAAGAGGAGATTAGGACACACAGACACCCAGAAAGAAGACAACCATGTGCAAGCTAAGAAGGACCCTGTGGACACCTTGATCTTGGACTTCCGGAGCCCAGAACTGTAAGGAAATAAATGCCTGCTGTTTAAACCACCCAATCTACGGTTCTTTGTTAGGCAGCCTGGCAAACTAAAACACCACGTAATTAAAAAGACACAGGCAAGCAGATACAAGCTCTTGGTATTTCAAGTTTTCACACTGAAACTTTTTGCTGGCCACGAGAAACCCAGGGCTTCGGGAAGGAATTTGTAACCCCCCTCCCCTGCTCTTTGCAGCTAGAACTTGAGCGCCAGCCTGTGGGGCAGGGGGTGAGCAGAGGATACGAGCCAAGGCCAGGCCTCTCTGCCCTAAGCTGCCACCAGCCACCGCTTACACGAGGGAAGAACGAGGGGAGGAGTCAGAAGGGGTGGTTCTTGGCCAGAAACGTCTGCAAGGGAGCAGACAGTGCAGTGTCCAATCGGGTGGCCACGCGGGCCCAGCACGTGCTCTAGGTGGGTCCCTGGCCCTTTTGCAAACGGAATGAAAATAAGCAACCTCTCCCTGCAAAGATGCACACGCATAGATTTCGCACACTCCTTCGGGGCTTTGTGTCCTCGCCACTCCCAACATTGTGGACCCCTAAATTAAAAACCTCTGCTCCAGTTGAAAACGTAAAAAATTAATTTACGGGACTGTGTCGGTAGGACTCTTGCAGGGCAAACACGACGCCCCCAGTAAGAGAGAAGACCGAACGGAAGGTAAAAGGACAGTCAGATATAACCTGGGAAGAAGCCAGGAACCTGCACAAACAATTCCACGAAGCAGAAGGGTGAAGGTTCCACGGGGCAATAAATGGGACTTTGCTGAGAGCAGAGGCCAGACGGAGGAGCTGAAGCATCTCGTTGGGGCGACTGGGTGGCTCAGTCGGTTGGGCACCTGACTCTTGGTTTAGGCTCGGGTGGTGACCTCAGGGTTTGAGTTCAAGCCCCTCATCGGGCTCTGTGCTGACAGTGCTGAGGCTGCTTGGGATTCTCTCTCTCTCTCCCTCTATCCCTCCTGTGCTCTCTTCTCTCTCTCCAGATAGATAAATAAACTTAAAAAAAAAAAAAACCTTGTTGCATAATCGTGCCCAGGAGGGTCAGCCCCAACCAATTGGTGTGGCCTCAGAACTGTTTCTTCCTGAGCAGAGGCTCATCAGAGGGCAGAAAGATAGGTGGAACCGAGTGTTGGGTGCAGATGAACTTGGCCCGTATGACAAGAAAGTGAACATATGAACCTAAAGCACCAGGGTTTAGGGGGACCTGTTCAGGGACTCTTCTCTGCAGTTGGGGTCAGGCTTGGGGGTATTTGCCCGCTCTCTCCTACACTCTGTTTTTGTTTTTTTTTTATGTTTATTTATTTATTGAGAGAGAGAGAGAGAAGGAGCAGGGAAGGGGCAGAGAGAAAGGGAGACACAGAATCCGAAGCAGGCTCCAGGCTCCGATCTGTCAGCACAGAGCCGACATGGGGCTGGAACTCACGAACTGTGAGATCATGACCTGAGCCGAAGTCAGACGCTCAACCGACTGAGCCACCCAGGCGCCCCTCTCCTACACTCTTTGAACACCAGACAATAAAGTGGCAGAGAATGAAAACTTCTTGGCTGTACATTGAATTACTGGAAACAATAATTTGCAAGAATGGTCATTGCAGGGCTATTATAATAGTGAAACATTGTCCTTGCATTGGGACTGCTGAAATGAATTACGATGTGTTGTTTCAGAGACTATAGAGGCTCCGGGCTGGCTCAGCCGGTAGAGCACACAACTCTTGATCTCAGGGTTGTGAGTTCAAGCCTCACGTTGGGCATAGAGTCTACTTAAAATAAATAAATAAATAAAATAAGATGCTGGTTGTAGAAGATGGTGCAAACACCTCTTTCCCCTCCCAGTTCGAGCTTTGGGGTCATTGTTCCTTTGAACTCTTCAAAGTGGACCTAACCTTGAGTGTGGGATGCAGGTCGCCGTGCCCAGCCCTTCCTGGCACTCACTGAAGTATGAGATGGCCACCCGGTTTTCACTCCACGTGGGTTCAAATCCCAGCGGGACCATCTACCGGGCAAGTTCTTTTTAGCTTCTCTTACCTTCAGTTTCTCTTGTGTCAAACAGAGGATAGCTATAGCAGGTGGAATTTTTCAAGGGAGCGGAGCCCTATAGTGGTGGCAGCATGGAGTGGTGGTTAGGAGACCAGATTCCGGACCCACGCTTGGCTGTGCTCGGTGGTTCAGACCCCAGCTCAGACGTTTTCTTTCCGTGTTTAATTTTTCTCATCTGTAAAATGAGGATAACAAAAGCATGGTTATGGGATGCCCGGGGGGGGCGGCGGGGCTCAGTCGGCTAGGCGTCTGACTCTTGATTTCAGCTCGGGTCATGATCTTACAGTTTGTGGGTTTGAGTCCCGTGTTGTGCTGACCCTGCTTGGGATTCTCTCTCTCTCTCTCTCTGTCCCTCCCCTGCTGAAGCATGGGCAAACAAGCTCTCTCTCTCTCTCAAAATAAACATTAAAAAAAACCCAAAAGCATATTGAATTAATATATCTAAGTGCTTATATTTACCTTATTTTTTAAATTTTTATTCAAATTCTAGTTAACATACAGTGCAACATTGTTTTCAGTCCTTTTTCTTCAATGTTTATATTTGAGGGAGAGAGAGAGAACAAGTGGAGGAGGGGAAGAGAGAGGGGGACAGAAGATTGGAAGCGGGTTCTGTGCTGACGGCAGAGAGCCCGATGCGGGGCTGGAACTCACAGACCGTGAGATCATGACCTGAGCTGAAGTCGGACGCTCAACTGACTGAACCACCCAGGCTCCCCTAAAGTGCTTACATTTAGAATTAATGTGTCTAAACTACTCTAATAGAATTGCCATCAGGCACGTGTACCTAGAGTGCATCTGAAATGTGGCTCATCCAAACTGAGGTGTGCATTAAGTGTAAATTCACGGCAGATTGTGAAGTCTTAATATGGAAGAATGTAAGTATCTCACCAATAATTATATGGGTTACATGTTGAAATAAAAATTTGCATCTGTTAGGTTAAATAGAATATATTTTATAATTAAGTTCACTACATATGTATATTTTTTACTTTACTTAATAGGTTTTTATTTTATTTATTTATTTTGCGACAGAAAATCCCAAGCAGGCTCTGCACTGTCAGCACAGAGCCCGACGCGGGGCTTGAACTCACGAACCCCGAGATCATGACCTGAACCGAAGTCAAGAGTCAGACGCTCAACCGACTGAGCCACCCAGGTGGCCCTATTTTTTTTACTTTTTAAAATGGACTATCTCCCATGTTACATTAGGTATACATGTAATGCACTTGTGTTTGTTGGTATCTTACTTCCTTCTTCTTCTTTCTCTTCTCCTCCTCCTCCCCCTCCTCCCCCTCCATCGTTAATTTGGGAGACAGCATACACGAGTGTGTGTGGGGGGGAGCAGAGAGAGAGAGAGAGAGAGAGAGACAGGATCTCAAGCCGGTTCCATGCTCAGTGCTAAGCCCGAGGTGGGGCTGAATCCCACCACTCTGGGATCATGACCTGAGCCGAAATCAAGAGTCGGCCACTTGACCAACTGAGCACCCAGGCACCATTCTGTTTGTTAATATCTGTATTTTAATAAATATTCTGTACTTTAATAAGCAAATAAAATACAGCGCAGCTCCTAGAATATTCCAATTATGTATGTGGCTGGCACTGTGTGTTTACTAGAGGGTGCTGGCATGTAGGAAGAGTAACTAACTACTATCAGCATCGAGTGCCTGGCACACGGGGAAGTGCTTATCTGGTGGCAGTTTTTGTCCCGAAGGCTCCTGGCTGTGCCCTCTCTGGGCTCTGCACGCAGATCTACGCCTAGAAAGCATCGTCTGTTTCCCCGCCTGCCTTGTCATTCTTATTCACCCACAGTAAGAGCTCCTGGCCTTGCCTTTCATCTTCCCCAGCTCCGAGACCTCCCTAGAGGCATCACACACGTGCACCTACGTGTACACGCACGCGTGCACACACACACACACACACGCAGGGTTTCTGTGCAGAGGCAAAGTTTCTCAACATCCAGTCCTCCAACCCCTCCTGTCTCCCGGTGGCTCTGGACCCCAAGCACCTCCGTTCCACTGAGGTCACCACACCTCGGCTTGGCGAGCGGTCCTTGCTGTCATCCTCCGTTTTCTCCTCGGGCCCGCACATCTGAGGCTTGAGACGGAGTGGCTCGGGAAGGGGCTGTCGGCAGGCTGCCAGAGGCTGCCCAAAGCGGCCTTACTCTGACAAATTCACTCCTGGACCCCGGGGTCTAGCCTCAGCCTGGCAGCTGGTGGAGAGGAGCTCTGAGTCTCAGCTGCGGGGCTTGGGACTCCTCAATTTCTCAGGAGACCAGCGTATACAGCAGATGGCATGTTTTCGATGCATTTAGCAGGGGTGAGAACAGTTTTGTTTAGGAAAACATCTTGATGAGCCACTTTGGTCGAGGAAGGGGAGGCGGTGCCCGGGACATGGTTGAAGGGACGTGGTTTAAATAAATACATGAGGGACTCAACGGCTTTACCAGCCATAACGGGAGCTTAGGGAAAAGGGACCCCAAGGAGAGAGAAGACGGGAAGGTCAGAGAGATGAAATGAAGTGGGTGGGGCACAAACAAGATGGCAGGAGCCACAGCCTGCATGAATTCCAGTGAGAAATTTCCAGTGGCGGGACACCGAGGACAGATGGACTTCCTTATTTGTTTACTTTTCAGCAGGCTCCACACCCAATGTGGAGACTGAGCTCAGGACGCTGAGCTCAAGAGTCACATGCTTACCGACCGAGCCAGCTGGGAATCCCCAAAGGATTTTTTTTTGTTTAATTGTGGTAGGGGTACCTGGGTGGCTTAATCGGTTAAGCATCCGGCTCTTAGTTTTCCACTCAGGTCGTGATCTCATGGTTCATAGGTTCGAGCCCCAAGTTGGCTGGGGATTCTCTCTCTCTCTTTCTCTCTCTCTCTATCCCTCCCCTGCTCAGTCTCTCTCTCTCCCTCTCCTAAATAAACTTCAAAAAATTGTGGTAAAATACACATAACAAAATTTACCATCTTAATCATTTCTAGGTGTGTACTTCAGGGACATTAGGTACATTCTCCTTATTGTGCATCCATTACCACCATCCTTCTCTAGAACTTTCTTCATCTCCCAAATTGAAACTCTGTATGCATTAAACACTAACTGCTCATTTTCTCCCCCCCCCCCCCAGCTGCTGACAACTACCATTCTACTTTCTGTCTCTATGAATTTGACAACTCTGGGCACGTCATGTAAGTGGAATCATACGGTATTTGTCCCTTGGTATCTGGTTCATTTCACTTAGCATAATGTCCTGAAGGTTCACCTATATTGTAGCAGATGCCCACGTTGCCTTCCTTTTTAAGGCTGAATGATATTCCATTGTATGTTTATACCGCCTTCTGTTTATCCGTTCATCCGTTGGTAGACACTGGATGCTTCCACCTTTCGGCTACTGGGAACAATGCTACTGTGAACAGCGTCCGAACATCTCTTTGAAACCCTGCTTCAACTCTTTTAGGTATTCAGCCAAAAGTGCAACTGCTCAATCATATGATAATTCACCGTTTTACATTCCCACCAACAGGACACGAAGACTCTAGTTTCTGTACATCCTTGCCAACATTTGTTATTTTCTGTTTTTTGTCTTCCTCTTTTTTTTTTTTTTGGTAATTTTCTTTTTTATTTTAAGTTTACTTATTTTGAGAGAGAGAAAGAGAGAGAGAAAGAGCAAGTGTGAGCAGGGGCAGGGGAGGGGCAGAGAGAGAGAGAATGAGAGAGAATCCCAAGAAGGCACCGTCAGCGCAGAGCCCGACGTGGGACTTGAACTCATGAACCTTGAGATCATGACCTGAGCTGAAATCAAGAGCTGGACGATTAACCGACTGAGCCCCCCCCAGGTGCCCGTCTTCTTCTAATTGTAGCCACTCTAATGACTGTGAAGTGCTATCTCACGGTGGCATTTCCCCAGGGACTACTTACGTTGATCAACTTTTTCTTTGCTTATTAGCCACTTATAGATCATTTTTAAAGGGTGAAGGGGAGCGGGAGGTACAGGCTTCCACTTACAGGATGAGCTGGTCACGGGAGGGAAGATACAGCACAGGGAATACTGTCAGTGGTATTGTAGCAGTGCTGTGTGGGGACGGGGGACAGCTACACTTGTGGTGAGCATGACATCATGTACGAAGCCACTGAATCACTATGTCGTACACCTGAAACTAATGTAATATTGTTACGTTGTGTGTCTATACTTCAATTTCAACAAGGAACAAAAATCATCTTTGGAGAACTGTCTATTCAAGTCCTTTGCCCATTTTTTAACCGGTTGTTTGTTGTCCCACTGTTGAATTGTAGAAGTTATTTCTGTTCCCTGGTTATTAACCCCATATCAGATCTCTGATCTCTAGATATTTTATTCCATTCTGTGAGGTGCCTTTTCATTCTGTTAATTGTTTCCTTTAGTGCACAGATTTTAATTGTGATGTAATCTGATTTATCTATTTCTCCTTTTGTGTCCTGTCATGTCCAAGAAATCACTACCAAATCCAATGTCATGAACCTTCTCTGCTATGTTTGTTTTACGAGTTTTATAGTAGTTTTGGGTGCCTGGGTGGCTCAGTTGGTTAAGTGTCTAACTTTGGCTCTGGTCATGATCTCAGGGTTCGTGGGTTCGAGCCCCGCATTGGGCTCTGTGCTGACAGCTCAGAGCCTGGAGCCTGCTTCGGATTCTGTGTCTCCCTCTCTCTGCCCCACTCTTGCTTGCACTCTGTCTCTCTCTCTCTCAAAAAGTAAACCCATATTAAAATTAAAAAAAAGAGGTTTTATAGTTTTACTTCTCATGTTTAGGTCTTTGATCCATTTGAGTTAATTTACGTATATGGTGTGAGGGTAAGGGTCCAAACTTCATTCTTTTGCATGTGGATATCCAGTTTTCCCAACACCATTTGTTGAAAATCCAGTCCTTTCCCCATTGCATGGTCTTGGCACTCTTGTTGAAGATCATTTGACCGCACACACAAGGGGTTATTTGTAGGCTTTCTATTCTAATCCATCGGCCTACATGTCTGTCTTTATGCCAGTAACACGTTGTTTTGATTACTATAGCTTTGTAGTAACTTTTGAAATCAGGAAGTGTGAGACTCCAACTTTGTTCTTTGTCAAGATTATTTTTGCTATTCAGTATCCTTTGAGACTTCATATGAATTTTAGGATGTGTTTTTCTTTTCTTTACTTTTTTAAAAGTGTTTTTATTTATTTTGAGAGAGAGAACATGAGCAGGAAAGGGACAGAAAGAGGGAGAGAAAGAACCATTCTCACGAACGCTGAGCCAAAATCAAGAGTCAGATGCTTACCAACATCAGCTCAGGTCATGATCTCCTGATTCATGAGTTTGAGCCCTCCAAAGTGGGCTCCATCATGGAGCCCACTTTGGATCCTCCGTCCCCCTCTCTCTCTGCCCCTCCCCTGCTCTTGAGCATGCACATGTGTGTGCTCTCTCTCTCTCAAAAATAAATATTTATTTATTATTATTATTTTTTAATGCTTACTTATTTTTGAGAGAGAGGGAGACAGAGCGTGAGCAGGGGAGGGGCAGAGAGAGAGGTTGACACAGAATCCGAAAGAGGCTCCAGGCTCCGAGCTGTCAGCACAGAACAGCTGTCAGCTGTTCGACGTGGGGCTCGAACCCATGAACTGTGAGACCATGACCTGAACCGAAGTTGTACACTTAACCAACTGAGCCACCCAGGTGCCCCCAAAATAAATAAACATTAAAAAAAAAAGTCAGACACTTAACCAACTTAACCACCCAGGCAGCCCTTTTATTTACTTTTTCTTAAATATTTTTTTTAAGTAAACTTTATACCCATTGTAGAGCTCAAACTTACAACCCTGAGATCAAGAGTCACATGCTCTACTAACTGAGACAGCCAGGTGCCCCCAGGATGAGTTTTTTTTTTTCTTTCTTTTTTTAATGTTTATTTATTTTGAGAGAGAGAGAGAGTAAGAGTGAGCTCATGAGCCAGCGGGGGAGGGGGGGAGGGAAAGAGAGAAAGAGAGAGAGAGAGAGAGAGAGAGAGAGAGAGAGAGAGAATTCCAAGCAGGTTCCATGCTGTCAGCACAGAGCCCAATGTGGGCCTCAGGCTCAAGCTCATGAACCGTGAGATCATGACCTGAGCCAAAATCAAGAGTTGGATGCTTAACCAACTGAGGGGCCCAGGCACCCGCGCTACAGGACTTTTAGGCCAGGGTCTGTAAGGTTCCATTTCGAACGGGTTGTACTGGTACCACTAGGTGTACTCCTTTATTGCCCCAAGCTGTATCTTGCGTGAGGAGGGATCTCAAACTTGAGACTCACGCCGAATCTAGGATGGCACACAGCGAAAGGAGGAGAAGGGACCTGGATGCAAGAGGCAGGGTCTTAGGGGGTCAGGGGCGCACGGCTCTGGCCAGAGGTACTGGAAAACAAGGCCTCCTGAACCCTGGGAACAGCAAGGAGGAAGCTGGGAGTCCCACTGCCCGTGGGACAGGAGTGGGAGGAGATTCTATTTAGATCTCAAAAGGCCAGGGCCACCCCAGCTGGCCTTACCACATGGGCCCGGGCCCAGGGAGGAAGGCAGGGCAGCGTGGATCTTGGCAAGAGGCCACATGAGGCTGCGTACCCGTACCCGGGTGAGTCTCGCTGCAGTTGGGTGAGGTACACCAGCCCCCATGCCCCTCCCTGAGCAGACACTGCCACCTTCTGGCTCTTTGTTGACCACTGCCCCCACCCCATCCCAAGAAGAGCTTTCTCCTGAACAAGAAACAAAAGATGGAACGAGGTTGCCTTCACCTCTAACGATCCTTTTCCTCCTGGGGCCGCACCCAGGTCACCTGCGTTAGAGTCTGGCTGGTCTCAAGCGTCATCCCTTGGTCTCTTCCCATCGGTGGCTTAACACAATCCTCACTACCTCGCCACAGATGGTTTATCTGCCTTAATTTTCAGTTGATTAGGGGCAGGGCCTCACTGTGGGGGGCTGGGACCGCTGGGCTGGGAGGCATCCGGGTCACAACACTGCTGAGGCCCTTCTCCATTGTTTCTCTGTTGGATGGCGGGTTGTTTTTGCTAGAAATCCCCAGCACCTCCCAACTATTGTTCCTTCCTAGGCAGGCTTGCTGGGATCCCCGTGACCAGTTAACCAGGCTCTGGAGTTTGTCAAGGTGTTTTTCCCCCTCCCCTTCTACAGTTCGTTACCTCCCTCTCTCTCTCTCTCTTACCTCAACTGTGGGCTCTTTCCTCCTGCCCCTCCCCCTCCCTGGGAATTTCTATGACTTGGCCCAAAGCCCTTTGTTTTGAGGTCTCAAATTCAGTGCTAAAGCTCAAACTCTCCACCAGGAGGCACTGTCGGGAGACCCAGCTCTGGATCTGCCGGCTTCCCATTCCCTGGTCCCAGACAGGGAAGTGAACGTGGGTCACCGTATTGATTGGTTTCTTGACTTAGACAGGACCCCAGGGGGCTACAGAGTTATTGTCCTGGCCTTGTCCGGGGGAAGGCCCTTAGTTCCCTCAGATTCAGCAAGAGATGGGGGGATAGGGAGTGGGGAGTGGTGGAGGGGCTCATCCCTCACAGGCCCCCACCTCCTCCCCTTTCCCTGGGCTTGAAGACCCTCTTAACCATTCCATACCTCCCTCCGCCCTGCCCCCCTTCCTCACAGGGCGGACCTATTCACTGGGCACCTCCAAGGTTCCCACGGAGATCAGCCTTCCGGATGCCCAGGACTTAACAGCCTGAGGAGGAAGGACACCACAGAAAGGCGCAGAGAGGACTCGCCTTTCTTTCCACTCCAGGTGTGGCTGTCAGCTATTCTGGAAGCAAGAGTGCTCATTCCTGAGGTCCCTATGGGTTGCTAGGGCATCTTGAGGTTGTCTCTATTCCATGGGTTTTGATGTGGTTTGAAGTGTTGGGGTTCGGAGCCAATGGCCAAGAAAGAATTCTTGAGGGGCCCCGGGTTGGCTCAGCGGGTGTGAAGTTTTGGGGTGATGGTGGGGTTCGAAGCTGCGCTGTGCCATTGGCGGCCATGCTGTGCCACACTGTGGCTTGCCTTGCGGAGAAGGCCACGAAAAATCCATTGTTTTTAATCCATGGAAAACACTGGAGAAGTTTTACAAAATTACCCAATTCTGCAGTTGAGGGCAAGGACAGAAAACAGTAAAGCTAGAAATCCATCATGATTTAAGCAACATTCCAACACGCGTAGTCCTTACAGCCGCCTTCCTAGGAAACGGTCCCCAGTTGAGTTTTAATTCAATCTGGTACTGGTCTTGGGCGGCTCTGAGCGGCCACAAGTGGCTAGACCAGAGATGTGGAGGGGATCGCGGTAGGACGAATCAGGAGGAAAACCTACAAGTCTGTCTTCTCCTTCCTTCCTTCCTTCCTTCCTTCCTTCCTTCCTTCCTTCCTTTTTCCTTCCTTCCTTCCTTCCTTCCTTCCTTCCTTCCTTCCTTCCTTCCTTCCTTCCTTTCCTTCTTTCTTTGAAATGTTTATTTATTTTGAGAGAGAGACAGAGCACAAGCAGGGGAGGGACAGAGAGAGAGGGAGACACGGAACCCCAAGCAGCGCCACATGGGGCTTGGACCCATGAACTGCGAGGCCATGACCTGAGCCCAAGTGTGACCCCCTAACCGAGCCAGCCACCCCGGGCGCCCCTCACACGGGGAGTCAGATTTGGCAGCCGTGCCGCTACCAGGCCCAAGACAGACAGCTTGGTATAAGGACAGAACAAAGAGAGGGCATCATGTTTCTGGTCCTATTACTGGTCTGGCCGGGGTCCTAACTTCCAGCCAAAAGGCAGGCTTTCTCCTCCCCAGAAGAGGAGCCACGGGCTAGAGGATTGCAGCCTGAGCGATAGACATGAAAGTGTTCCTTTAAGACCATACTTCTCAGAAGGCCCCTGAAATGAGAGTTAAGGAAGAAAAGAGAAAGCACTCACCAAGTTTGCACCGAAGCTCAGAGTCCAGATGAAAAGACTCATCGCCTCCCGTTGGGGTGCCAAAAATGATGAGTTTTTTGGGGGGTGATGGGGGTTTGGAGCTGACGGCCATGAAAGAATTCTTGGTGCAGAAAAGTGAGTTTATGAAAGCATGGGGACAGGACCCGTGGGCAGAAAGAGCTGCGCTGGGGCTGTGAGGAGTGACTGGTTATACACTTGGGAGGTGGGGGAAGTAAAGGCAAGAAGTTTCCAAAGAGATTTTCATATACTGAAGAGGACTCCCAGGATCCTGGAGGCCCAGCTATTGTCAAGCTGAGGTTGTTTTTCCCTCTAGCGAAGCATTAACCTGGACAGTAGGGACAGTAGGGACGTTCTACTCTGCCTGCCTCAAGTAGTTGTTAATGGGCGGCAGGTTATAAGGCAATTGAATCTTATCTGCCACTTCCTTCTGCCTCTGTTTCCCACATCAGGTTAAGCATCCGACTCTTGATTTTGGCTCAGGTCATGGTTGTCACGGTCATGAGATCGAGCCCCAAGTCGGGCTCCATGCTGGGCGTGAAGTCTGCTTGGGATTCTCTCTCTCCCTCTCTCTCTGACCCTGCTCCGCTCACCTTCACACACTCTCTCTCAAGGAAGGAAGGAAGGAAGGAAGGAAGGAAGGAAGGAAGGAAGGAAGGAAGAAAAAGTTCTTGAGATGTTTACGGGGCAAAAAGGTAGGTGTTTCGTTTTGTTTTGAGAGAGAGCACACGCACAAGCAGGGGAGAGGCAGACAGAGAGGGAGAGAGAGAATCCCAAGGAGACGCAGGGCTCCATCTCAGGAACAGAAAGGTGAGATCACGATCTGAGCCAGATACTTAATGGACTGAGGCACCCAGACGCCCACGCCCCAAGGCGTTTTTATTGTAGCACAGGGACAGGACCCTGGGCACAAAGAGCTGCCCTGGGGCTGTGAAGAGACACTGGTTATCCACTTTGGAGTTGGGGAGGCAAGACAAAGAACACAAGGTTCCACCTGTTAAGAAAACAAAGAGGATCCTCGAGGCCTAGCTCTGGTCCGGCCGAGGCGGTTTTTCCCTCCGGCCAAGCATTAACAGTAAGACAGCTGGCAGTTCCTGGAGGAAAATCCTACTTTGCCTGCCTCAAGTATTTGTCAATGGGCTGCAGGTTATAAAGAAATTTAATTTTATCTACATCTCCTTCTGCCTTCGTTCCCTACATCCTCTACGTTGGTTTGATCTGGGAAGACTCCTCCTCCTCCTTCTTTTAATGTTTATTTTTGAGAGTGAGAGAGAAAGAGAGCAGGCACGCACAAGGGTGGGGGAGGGGCAGAGAGAGGGGGACCGAGGACCCAAAGGGGACTCTGCGCTGACAGCAGAGAGCCCGATGTGGGGCTCGAACTCACGAACCATGAGATCATGACCTGAACCGAAATTGGACACTTAGCTGATAACCAACTGAGCCACGCGGGCGCCCCATTGACCTGGGGCTCCTGAAGCTGCCCAGACGCGTGGAGCCCAGCGACGCAAGTAGGGACTGGCCCTTTAGTTTCCAAAGTGCCCTGGGGGGTGAGCGTGGGTGACGCCGGGAGGCTTATCCGAAGGAGGCTCTGTAGGACATGGGAGGACACGGCCCTTCCCTGATGACTGTCCTTCATCCAGGACCAGGTTCTGCCGACACACCCCCACCTCCGCCTGCCGCTCTTTCTGGAAGTTTGTGCAAGCCATTCTCCAGATACCACCGTACTACTCTTTTCATAGTTAGCCTCACGGAACAGCCCTTGAGGACTTCCTACAGATCCCAGAGTAATGGTGTCCTTACCTGGTCTTCGAGGCCCAGCGTGAACCCTGCCCATTCCACCGGAGGCACCACGTCTCCCTTTCCTCTGGCTTCGCTGCACTCCAGGTGCACTGATCTTCCCGGGCCGGGCGCATCCCAAGCCTGCCTCGGCCTCTGAGGCCTGTGCACTGCTGTTCCTCCAGCTCAGAATGCTCCTCACACGGATCTCCCCGTGGCTGGTCGCTTGTCCACTTTCCCTGACGACCCCCGTCTAGAGCACTCTCCTTTCCCTTGTGCTCTATCCCCTCATCCTAGTTTTTTCTTTCAAGTTTATTGATTTATTAAAATTTTAAAATATTTATTTATTTTGAGAGAGAGAGAGAGAGAGAGCATGAGCGGGGGAGAGGCAGAGAAAGAGGGAGACACAGAATCCGAAGCAGGCTCCAGGCTCTGAGCTGTCAGCACAGAGCCAGATGCGGGGCTCGAACTCACGAACCGTGAGATCATGACCTGAGACTGAAATCAAGAACTGGACGTTCAACCGACTGAGCCGCCCAGGGATCCCACCCCCACCCCCGCTGCCCCGCCACATCCCATTTTATTCTCTTTTCCACGCACACCCCTTTTTGAAGCTTAAGCTTCAGGGCCCCCTCCAAGGGTCAGTACCTAATTTTGTATTCTTTTCTTAAAAGGGGCCCTCTGCCTGGCTGACCCAACTGTGCGAGCTTCAGGTCTCACGGAATCTAAATCCGTTTTGTAGCCAGAGCGAAGGACCAGGCTGCACTGGGGACGCCCTGTGCCTACCTCTGGCTGGAAGACAAACTCAGCATTCCTCCTGCCAAGCTATTTTGACAGGCCCTTCCTCGCGCCCCCCCCCCCCCCGCCCCATCTCCTCAGGCCTGGGTGCCAAGAGTAAGCCTTGCCCAGAAATCTTGGTAACTGCCCTGCTCACTGGGCCCTGGGCTCAACAGGGTGGGGGATATAAAACCCCAAGAGCTGCTGCCGAACGTCCTTCTCCCTTCTGGACCCCCCCACCCCCACCCCCGCCTTGACTCCCTGAATAGGCATAACTGTTCTCAATCGGCAGCCATACTCCTCCACACTGCTCAGCCAGGAGACAGAAACCAGACTTCTCTGGAATCTCTTCCCCTCCCAGGCTTTTCTGCAAAGCTAATCTTTACAGTTTGTCACCCACCCCACCTCTTTACTAGTTTGGGCAAATATTTAGCATACAGGATTAACTCTCCCCCTGCCTTGCCCTTGGCAGACCTGGCTAATTGATCCCAGAACGCTTTCCAGATGGGCCCCTGTGTAGCCACTCCCCACAGATCAGGGGGGAAACCTATTTGGCCTCTTCCTGAAAGTCAGGTCTAAATTATCGAAGCGGTAAATCTGTTCCAGAGGAAAAGGGCCGGTGCTTGCAATGAAGTGAAGTCCCGAATCTAGGTTGAGACCAGGAGGCCAGTTCCAAGGACGTATTTTCTGTTTGATCAAGTACCACCTTGTGGTACATCCCGTGACACAGTGGAAAAATCACTGACCTTGAGCTGGAAGTCCTGCCCTGTTCTGGGCAAAACGACTAACTTCCTCATTGTGCACTGGCAACAACAGACATTGATTTCTCACAGTTCTGAAGGCAGGGAGGTCCACAGACGGATCCTGTGTCTAGTGAGGGCCCTTTTCCAGGCTGCAGACTGGTAGCTCCCACCAACTTCTTGTAACCTCACATGGTGGAAAGAAATCCTCACTTCTTTAACTTTTTAAATGTTTATTTACTTTTGAGAGAGAGAGAGAGAGAGCACGAGTGGCGAGAGGCAGAGAGAGAGAGGGAGACAGAGGATCCGAAGCAGGCTTTGCGCTGACAGCCCAGAGCCCCACGCGGGGCTCGAACTCATGAACCGGGAGATCACGACGTGAGCAGAAGTCGGAAGTTGGACGCTCAACTGACTGAGCCAACCAGGCGCCCCAAGAATTCTTGCAGAGGGGCCGTGGTGAGCTGTCCTCGGAACCTGGAGAAAATGTCACCTCCTGGGGGCGAAAACAGCCAGAAAGGAGGTGAAGAATGAGTTTGATGAGCTTACAGACCATAGACATACACAGCATCCAGAAGGAAGTCCGGGTATAGGGCTGCTGGGCGATGACACGTAGGGGGACCGTCCTGCTGCATATGTGCATTACTTCCTACTTCAGCTGCCTCTCCCGGCAGCCTCCCTGCGCCGTGCTCCCCAACACTCCCCTCGATGCCCCCAACTATTCACCCCCCTCACTTATCAGAAGGACTAGAGGCCACGAGGCAGCATCCACTGCAGCTTGTTCCTCCCCAGGCGCCGGGGTGGATGTTCCCCCATCTGCAGCCTGGACCCCGCAGCGCGAAGCCTCAGCTACCTCCCGCCGTCACCCTCTTCTCTCGCTGGCATCTTCGGCCTCACCTCTGCCAGCTCCTTTTCTTCAGCGTATAAATTTGCTAAGGATATTCCCAGTTTAGAACAACAACAACAACAACAACAACAACAGCAACAGGGGCGCCTGGGTGGCTCAGTCGGTTAAGCGTCTGACTTGGGCTCAGGTCATGATCTCGCAGTTTGTGGGTTTGAGCCCCGTGTCGGGTTCTGCGCTGACAGTGCAGAACCTGCTTGGGATTCTCTGCCCCTCCCCTGCTCTCTCTTGCTCTCAAAAATAAATAAACATTAAAAAACAACAAACTGGGGCGCCTGGGTGGCGCAGTCGGTTAAGCATCCGACTTCAGCCAGGTCACGATCTCGCGGTCTGTGAGTTCGAGCCCCGCGTCGGGCTCTGGGCTGATGGCTCAGAGCCTGGAGCCTGCTTCCGATTCTGTGTCTCCCTCTCTCTCTGCCCCTCCCCCGTTCATGCTCTGTCTCTCTCTGTCCCAAAAATAAATAAACGTTGAAAAAAAATTTTTAAAAAAAAAAAAAACAACAAACTAAAAGCCACACCCCAAAAGCCCTCCTTGCATCTAGCATCTCTCTCGTGCGTTCTTGCTGGAAGAGAGGTCTATACTGGCTGACCTCACTGCTACCTCCCAGCCTTTCTTCAACCCACTGTGATTGGGTTCTTGCTTGTCCTGGTCCCGCTTCTTCACCGTCTGGTATGGAAATAAAGAAAAGTCCCCTGCCAAGATCAGCGATGGTTTCTGGATTGCTGAATCCAGAATTTTGGTGCCTATTTACTCCTCCACTTTGTAGGTCCCCACCGCGGACCATCGCCTGGACATCTGTGACAGCCCTTCTGGGTCCTCTCTTCCTCAGAGGCCCTTAAGTGTTGGTGGCCCCCAGGGTCTCATCACGGTCCCACTCCCACCCCATTGCGCAGCTCACTCTCTCCTGAGCAATCTTTTCAGACCCATGGCTCCTACTACTGTCTCTACGCCTGAGAATCCTTAGTAGTAAGCAGTACGTGAAAGAATGTAAAATAATCGTGCGTGAACTGAGGAGGATACCATGTGAAGGAAGACATTTGAGGGAGAAAGGAAAAATACCGGGTCCTTTCCAGACTACCGTGGGCAAGTTAGCACACCACCCCAAGCTCTGACTTCTCATCCACAGGACTTGGGACAAGAATAGTACCTACTTCATAGCGTTGCTATGAGGCTTACGTGGGATAATTCAACAGCACGCTCCCAGAGCACATACTTGTCAACATCGCAACGGTCTCTGTGACTTGCAGGGGTAGAGGCACCACGGAGAGAAGAGGAGTCAAATGAGAAATGGTAGTTTAGATCCAGGTTTTGGAACGTACAAGGGCAGTGGACTGGTGAGGTCTATTTGTCGAGGGCATTCCTAACCCACGTCATGGGCTGAGAGCCGAGGAGGAGGCTGTTGTTTTCCTTCCGGCCGTCCGGATGACCTTGTGAGCACCTGACATGGGTTCAGTGAATGGCTGGCCATCGCGCCCTATGTGCACGTCCCGGGCATTCCTGAGATGGTCTGTCCTGAAGTGTGTGTGGGGGCTGCTGGTGGTTTGGGATGATAAACAGCTTAGAGCCAGGGAAGGAAAAGGTCACCTACTGGGCTGTGTCGTGGGGGAGGGAACACAGTTCCCAGGGGAACGAGCACTGGTATTTAAGAAGTACACTGAGCCTGTTCTTAACACGTGTCCAGGGCTAAACATGAATGTTTTTTGTCCATAATTATAGGCTCCAGCCCTGGGGACTAGTTCAGTGGTGGCTGGACCCAGTTTACACGGACCCATGAGAGTCAATTATTAAATGTGCAGGAATTTTGCAAGCCAGTTGTTAAACACAGCCATTGTTAAAAACTAAGTTACACAGGGGCGCCTGGCTGGTTCAGTTGGAGGAGTGAGAGACTCTTGATCTCAGGGTCATGGGTTCGAGTCCCATGTTGGGTGTAGAGATTCCTCAAATAAACTTAAATAAAATTAAGTTATAGGTGTGCCTGGGTGGTTCAGTTAGTTAAGCAACCAACTTCAGCTCAGGTGACAGTTTCAAGGTTCATGAGTTCGAGCCCACATCGGTTGAGCTCGAGCCCCGATTCAGGCTCCATGCTTTCAGAGTGGGATTCTCTCTCTTTCCTTCTCTCTTTGCCCTTCGTGAGATTCTCTCTCTCTCTCTCTCTCTGCCTCGTGCTCACTCGTGCTTTCTCTCTCTCAAAAAAAAAAAAAAAAAAGACCTTCATTAAAAAAAAAAGAAGTTATATAAACTTATAATTAAATAAATTGTATTTAGGAAGCGCGTGGGTGGCTTAGTCAGTTAAACGTCCGACACTTGGTTGCGGCTTCGGTCAGGATCTCACAGTTTGTGCGTTTGAGCCCCGCATCAGGGCTCTGCGCTGACAGCACGAAGCCTGCTTGGGATTTCTCTCTCTCTCTGTCCCTCCCTAGCTCGCACACTCTCTCTCTCTCTCTCTCTCTCTCTCTCTCTCTCTCAAAAAATAAACATAAAAGATTTAAAAAATTATGTTAAAAAAACCAAAACTCATAGCTTCTTATTTAATTTCCTGTATTTTACTAGTATCCATTCCCTTGAGGACATTCACACCTGTTGCATCTGTATGATAGAAACACCATGTCATAGAAACACTATTCGACTCTGATCAGTGCTGTCATATCTAGAATTTGAAATTGGCCGGGGCTGAAGTATTTACGTCAGGAAATCAGGGCACGTACACACACTGCCCCCGCCATAGCACTGGTCGTCAGTAACATCTGCCAGCACCTCGCCGGACAAACCGGGGTCAGGAATTCTGTCTTCTCATCAGTTCCAACATTCTCGATCTGCGCCAGATAAACACAGTCCAGCCTTTTGGGTTTCCGGACTCCAGGTTTGGAGGCAGCTGCCCCAGAGGGCCGCGTCTCACCCGTCCCCCACCACAGGTGTGACCATTGGTGGCTACTCTGGACCCTGGCCCTCGCTGCGTCCTCCCTCAGTTAAGCACTCACTTGACTCTGACAACACTGATGGGCTGGTATTGAACTTTGACTTGACCCATTTTATAGATGACAAAGTGAGCCACAGAGAAGTTAAGCAACTCTCTCCTGAGGCCATCAGCCAAGAAAAGTTGGAACCCTCTCACAACCACTAGCTCTACAGATAAAGAACAATAATCCGATGAGCCGATAAGGGGATGCGATTAAGTGGCTCAGTTACCATTCCTTCACAGCTGCCAATGCTGGCTTTAGTTTCCAGCTACCACGGGGCATTGATTCTGATGTACTTGTACTGTCTTTAGTCACATCCAATAAAACAGTGGACTTACAAAATTCGACCCATCCCAGGTCTTTAGGAGACTTTAATGAGTAAATAACACTGTTCTAGAGTTAATGATCCATTGTTTCAGTTGATGGCGTGCTTCTAAGTCAATCAATTATTAATTAGGAATTGAGATCTGACTACATACCTAACTCAGTTCAAGATCTGGACACTTCCCATGAGAGCTAAAGCCCGGAGCGTGTAAATAGCTTGTTGAAAGTTACACAGTTTGGAAGAGATTAGGACAGGATATTCACCACGCTTGTCTGATTCCAGAGCTCCTGTGCCAGGGAGAGCCATGTGATGAGTATTCAGCAGCTATTTAAAAACACCTCTTGGGGAGCCTGGGTGGCTCAGTGGGTTAAGCAGCCTTGATTTCAGCTCAGGTCGTGACTTCATGGTTCATGACTTGGAGCCCCACGTCGGGCTCTGAGCTGATGGCTCGGGGCCTGCTTGGGATTCTCTCCGTCTCTCTCTCTCTGCCCCTCCTCCACTCACGCTCTATCTCTCTCCCAAAAATAAATAAATAAACATTAAAAAAACACATAACATTAACAAGTCAGGCAACAACAGGTGTTGGCGAGGATGCGGAGAAAGAAGATCTCTTTTGCATTGTTGGTGGGAATTCAGGCCGGTGCAGCCACTCTGGAAAACAGGATGGAGGTTCCTCAAAAAACTAAAAATAGAACTACCTACGACCCAGCAATTGCACTACTAGGCATTTATCCACGGGATATAGGCATGTTGTTTCAAAGGAGCACACGCACCCCAATGTTTATAGCAGCACTATCCACAATAGCCAAAGTATGGAAAGAGCCCAAATGTCCATCGATGGATGAATGGATAAAGAAAATGTGGTGTATACATACAACGGAGTACTACTTGGCAATCAAAAAGAATGAAATCTTGCCATTTGCAACTACGTGGATGGAACTGGAGGGTATTATGCTAAGTGAAATTAGTCAGAGAAAGACAACTGTCATAGGACTTTACTCATAGGAGGACTTTAAGATACAAAACAGATGAACATAAGGGAAGGGAAGCAAAAATAATATAAAAACAGGGAGGGGGACAAACACAGACTCATAAATATGGAGAACAAACAGAGGGTTGCTGGAGGGGTTGTGGGAGGGGCGATGGGCTAAATGGGTAAGGGGCACTAAGGAATCTATTCCTGAAATCATTGCTGCACTATATGCAACAACTATAACTAACTTGGATATACATTTAAAAAAAATTAAAAAGAAATAAATAAAGGGCAAAAAACCCCACAAACCAACACACACACACATAGCAAACTCTTATAGGGGCTCCTGGGTGGCTGGACAGTTTAGTGTCTGATTCTTGATTTTGGCTTAGGTCATGATCTGACGGTTTATGGGACTGAGCCCCACATTGTCTCTGTGCTGATGGTGCACAGCCTGATTGGGATTCAATCTCTCCTTCTCTCCCTGCCCCTCAAAAGAAATAAATAAACCTAAAAACAATCCTCTTATAGAAGAATACTTAATCACAGAGAAAAACGCCCATAAAGGATTTGGTTAAAAAATGGAGGTGAACACATTACTGTATTTTATCAATTTTGGATACGTGTTGCTTTTCACCTCTTAACATCTGAAATAGGGTGCATCAAAAACCAATTCCAGGTGAATTATAGATATTCATGTGAAAGGTGAAACAATAAAGCTTCTAGAAGATACTATAGGAGAATATCTTCATAGTCTTGGGGTAAGAAAAGATTAATGAAACAGGAAACAAAGCATACCCATAAAAGGCCAGTAAGTTGGACTACATTAAAATTAAGGAATTTTTGTGCATCAAAAGACGTATTAAGAAAATAAGAAGGTAAGCCCCTGGGGCATGTGGGTGGCTCACTCAGTTAAGCATCCGTATCTTGATCTCAGCTCAGGTTTTGATCTCAGGTTCCAGAGTTCAAGCCTCGAACTGGACTCCACACTGGGCATGAAGCCTATTAATAAATAAGTAAGTAAGTAAGTATATAAATAAATAAATAAATAAATAAATAAATAAATAAATAAATATTAAAGTAAAGCTACTGAATAGGAGAAAACTTTTACAGCGTATGTATCCAAAAAAGGGAACTCATACCAGAATATATATCAAACTCCTACAAGTCACAAACGGACAGAATCCAATGGGAAAAAAAAATGCACAAGACTTGAGACAGGCACTTCATAAAAGAGAATAATGAAATGAATATTAAGCATATGAAAAGGAGCGCAGTCCCCTCAGTTTCCAGGGAAATGAAATGTACAACCACCACAAGGGGCGCCTGGGTGACTCAGGCTGTTAAATGTCAACTCCTGATTTTGACTCAGGTCATGATCTCACGGTTTGTGGGTTCGAGTGCTGCATGGGGCTCTGTGCTGACAGTGTGGGGCCTGCTCGAGATTCTGTCTCTCTGTGTCCCTCCCCTGCTCATGCTCTCTCTCTCTCTCTCAAAAATAAATAAATAAACATTAAGAAAAATAATAAGGTAAAACTTCCATGAGTTACCACTGCACACCCAGAAGAATGACCAAAATCGAAAAGAACGACAGTGCTGAGGGTTAGCGAAAATGTGGCGAGACTGACATGAGAGACTGAAGGTCCCATAGGCTGCTGGTGGAAAAGAAATTAACCAATCCCTTAGAAGACCATTTGGCAATGTTCGTGAAAGATGAACACTTACACAGTAACTTGTGAGCCATTAATTCACTCCTAAGTGTCGTCCAACAGAATTTCATACATACATGGAGCAAAAGACAAGGGCTAGAACATTCACCATGCCTCATTAAAATAGCCCCAAACCAGAAAAACCCCTAATGTCTATCAACAGTAGAACAGATCCGGGGCGCCTGGGTGGCTCAGTTGGTTGAGCAACCGACTTCAGCTCAGGTCATGATCTCACGGTTTGTGAGTTCGAGCCCCGTGTTGGGCTCTGTGCGGACAGCTCAGAGCCTGAAGCCTGCTTCGGATTCTGTGTCTCCCTCTCTCTCTGCCCCTCCCCCACTCATGCTCTGTCTCTCTCTCTCTCTCTGTGAAAAATAAATAAACATTAAAAAAAATTAAAAAAAAAACCCAGTAGAATAGATCCATAAATTGTGGCAGATTCATAAAATGGAGTGTCAGACAGCAACAGAATGAATTATAACTATTTTATGCAAAAGCATGGATGAATTTCACAGACGCAATGTTGAGAAGTAAGACACAGCAGAATACATGCGTCTGATTCCATTTCCATCAAAACAAAAATAGGCAAAAACCAGTCCATTTTAGTAGGATTTAGGACAGCAGTTACTTTGGGAGAAGTTGGGAAAAACAGTGCCAGGAGGTACATGAGGAGGGTTTTTGGGGTGCTGGTGATGTTATGTTTCCTGAGCTGGGCAGTGACTGGGGGAACATTCATAAGTTATACATCAGTAGTTTGTGTACTTTTCTGCATATGTGAATACATATATTATGCTCCGGTAAAAAGTCTAAAAAAAAAAAAAAAAAAGGAGGGAGGATAGAGACAGAGTTGGACAGAGGATATTAATTACTCACAGACCTTTGTTGAAAGACCCGTTCAATGATGCCTGTCCAATGATGGAATACAAGACACTACCCTGAGCTAAGAAACTGGCAAAACGTGCTGATGAATCTACTGGAAAAACATGAAGGAACTTAGAAAACTCACTGGAACTAAAATACTATGGAATAACAACATGGAATATAGCAGAGAAGAAATTGGAGAGAAATCATAGAAGTTTCTCGTATTTGTAAGACCCAGAAAGAAAAATTATCAGTTTTAAACTTTGTAAAGTCAAGTTAAGAATTTAATTTCTAGGGGCGCCTGGGTGGCGCAGTCGGTTAAGCGTCCGACTTCAGCCAGGTCACGATCTCGCGGTCCGTGAGTTCGAGCCCCGCGTCGGGCTCTGGGCTGATGGCTCGGAGCCTGGAGCCTGTTTCCGGTTCTGTGTCTCCCTCTCTCTCTGCCCCTCCCCCGTTCATGCTCTGTCTCTCTCTGTCCCAAAAAAAAAAAAAAAAAAAAAAAAAAACCGTGAAAAAAAAAAAAAAAAGAATTTAATTTCTAGGGGCGCCTGGGTGGCTCAGTCGGTTGAGCGTCCGACTATGGCTCAGGTCATGATCTCACAGTTCATGAGTTCAAGCCCCACATCGGGCTCTGTGCTGACAGCTCAGAGCCTGGAGCCTGCTTTGGATTCTGTGTGTCTCCCTCTCTCTCTGCCCCTCCCCTGCTCATGCTCATGCTCATGCTCTGTCACTCTCTCAAAAATAAATAATAAACTTAAAAAAAAAAGAATTTAATTTTTAGGGGCACCTGGGTGGCTCAGTCGGTTAAGCGTCCAACTCTTGATTTCAGCTTAGGTCATCAGTTCGAGCCCCATGTCCGGCTTTGCACTGAGTGTGGAGCCTGCTTGGGATTCTCTCTCTGCCTCTCCCGTTCTCACTCTCTCTCTCTCAAAAATAAAATCTGAAGGGGCACCTGGGTGGCTCAGTTAGTTAAGCGTCCAACTTCAGCTAGGGTCATGATCTCATGGTTTGTGAGTTCGAGCCCCACATTTGGCTCTGCGCTGACGGTGTGGAACCTGCTTGGGGCTCTCTCTCTGCCCCTCCCCCAATGATCGTCCTCTCAAAATAAATAAACTTCAAAAAATCAAATATTAAAGTAAATATATAAAATCACAATCAAAAAATTCTCAAACATAGAGTTAGTCATAACTAAAATAGGACGCATGAACATCAGGCTTCCCGATGGGGTGCATTGGGTGTGACACAATTTATGTAAAATTCCTGTTAAAGGTGTTTAACTTGAATCCAGTGATAAGGAAACCATCAGACAAAAGAAACAATGTAACTGTTAGGATATTCTACCAAACAGCTGACATGGCTTTTTCAAAAATAGCAAGGTTATAAACACCTCCCGCCCATCCACACACAAAAGGACAGGGTAGTGCTTTGGGTTAGAGAAAACTAATGAGGCATGACAACCACAGCAAGGCATGATCTTTATTGGATTCTGGATCCTTGACTTGCTCCCTAAATTTCACGAAATTGAGACAACTTGGAACAAGGAACATGGACTACCTATTACATAGCATTATTGCATCAATGTTAAATTTTTTGTGTATGATGATGTGGTGCCCGTTTTTGTTGACTCACCAGTGCTTTCCTCTAGCATAACTCTCAAACTTTTGGGATTTAGGACCCCTGTACACTCTTGGGAGTTGTTGAGGACTCCAAAAAGCTTTGGAGTTATACAAAGCTACAGGAGTTATACAAAACTACATTTACTGAGTTAAAAGTTAAAGCAGATTTTTTTTTTTTAGGTTTATTTATTCAGGGGCACCTGGGTGGCTGCCGGTTGGGTGTCTGACTCTGGATTTCAGCTCAGGTCATAATCTCAGGGTCGTGGGATTGAGCCCTGTGTCAGACTCTGCACACTGGGCATAGAGTCTGCCTGAGATTCTCTCTCTCTCTCTCTCTCTCTCTCTCTCTCTTCCTCTCCCCCTCTCCCCTGCTCATGCTCTCTCCCTAAAAAAAAAAAAAACAAAACACTACATTCCCCTCCCCCCCCAAAAAAAAAAACTTAGTGGGGAGGGTTGTTTGTTTTCATTTTTGCAAATCTCCTCCTGGCTGAGTTGATGGAAATAGTTGGATTCTCATCTCTGCTTCTGCATTCAGTCTGTTGTGAATGTTGTTTTGCCTGAGGAATATGAAGGAGATCCGGCCACACACAGATTTATATTTGGAAAAAGGAAAATGAAGGAGGATTAAAAAAAATTTTTTTTAATGTTTACTTATTTTGGAGAGAAAGAGCACCAGCAGGGGAGGGGCAGAGAGAGAGGGAGACACAGAATCCAAAGGAGGCTCCAGGCTCTGAGCTGTCAGCACAGAGCCCTGTGCAGGGTCCTGAGATTATAATGAACCTGAGATTATATCCTGAGCCGAAGTTGCCTGCTTAACCGACTGAGCCACCCAGGCACGCCACGAAGGAGGATTTTAACAGCTTTTCGAATATTGCAGATAATCTCTCCCCTCCGATTATCAAAGACCACTTAACTTTTATTTTTTAAACTTACTTTATTTTTAAAAAATCATTTTATTTTGTTAAGTAAACTGCACCCAACATGGGGCTTGAACTCATGACCGAGAGATCAAGAATCACATGCTCTTCCGACTGAGCCAGACAGGCACCCCAAATGTTTAATTTTTAACTTAATTTTTAATTTTTTAAAAATTAATTTTGTTTATTTTAAAATTTACATCCAAATTAGTTAGCATATAGTGCAACAATGATTTCAGGAGTAGATTCCAGTGACTTATCCCCCAACCGTTTAATTTTTTTTTTTTAATGTTTATTTATTTTTGACAGAGGCAGAGACAGAATGTGAGTGGGTTGGGGCAGAGAGAGAGGGAGACACAGAATCTGAAGCAGGCTCCAGGCTCTCAGCTGTCAGCACAGTCTGAGGCGGGGCTCGAACTCATGGAGCTGAGAGATCATGACCTGAGCCGAAGTCGGACGCTCAACCGACTGAGCCACCCGGGTGCCCCCCAACTATTAAATTTTTAAGGATCCGCAATACCAAAAGCAGACAATGGAGTGGAAGAAAGCAAAACATGAGTTTGAAAAAATTAACAGATGAGACAGCAGGGCCATGCACACACAGGTCAGAGGAGCCAGCATGCCGTCTGAAGCTCCCCAGGTTTCCCTGCACCAGGAAGGAGACCAGACACAGGTGGCTTTTTTTTTTTTTTTTAATGAAGTCAGTTGCAGGTCCTTGATATTGAACAAGAAAGCAGCAAGAGGCATCAGCAGCTGAGAGCGTGCCTCTAATATGACAGCTCTTCCCCCCTTGCCGCTCCATACCGTAAGGTACAATTTGGGGAGAAAAAAAAAGTGTGCTATACCTAGTTAGTTATGGTATCTACCAGTACACGTTTCTAGTTGGTGTTCACACAAGCAATTCTCCAATCCTCGCAGGACCGAATGTCCTACAATTTAACTCAATTCTGACACCACCTGCCTGGAGACAGCATCAGATCCCACAGGGGAAGGGCTCCTTCCCGTCAGACTGATTCCAGCTGCAGATCTGGGACACTTGCACTTTGGACCAATCGGCTATAAGTTGGGGATTCCCAGGACCCTCTCCTCGGGTTCATCATCTGCTGGAATAGCCCACAAATCTCAGGGAAATATCGATTCACATGTATTGACTTATTATACGGGATATCTAAAGGATTCCGATGGACAGTCAGATGAAGAGGTACATTAGAGTGAGGTCCAGAAGGTCCTGAGCAAAGGAGATTCTGTCCCAGTTTATAAATAATGAAGGACACTCCTGTCACTCAGCAAATTCCAAGGGGTTTAGGAGTTCTGTGCCAGGGACTGGGGACAAAGACCAAAAATATTTCTATACCACAACTTTCTTATAAGACAGGCAAGGCATTGATGGATACATCTGGCTTAGAGTTGAAGAATCATGAACAGAACATCTAAGAAGTTACATTTCAGGACACAAGACTTTCACTTGAGTTAAAGTTGAATGCGTGTCTCAACCACTGATCTTGACTGGGTTAGAGAAAAATGATTGCGATTTTCCAAATTTCCACAGTTGCTTCTGTGTCAAAAATTAGCTTTATAGCTTCTTTCATTAAAACATGTTTTTTTTTAATGTTTATTTATTCTTGAGAGAGAGAGAGAGAGAGAGAGAGAGAACGCAAGCAGGGGAGGGGCAGAGAGAGAGGGAGACACAGAATTTGAAGCAGGCTCCAGGCTCTGAGCCGTCAGCACAGAGCCAGATGTAGGGCTCGAACTCATGAACTGTGAGACCACGACCTGAGTCGAAGTGGCCTGAGCCATCCAGGTGCCCCAGAACACATTCTGATCAAATAATCTTGCAGAGGAAAGATAACCTAGCTTCAAGGCTGTGACATGAAAGCAGAGAGAAAATGATAGATTTTCTGCCCAGTTATCAGGTTTAGGATCTTTTTAAGAAGTGTTCCCAGAAGCACCGCTATGTTGTCTGTGCCAAAAATTTTATGTACTGTCCTTGAGCGTGAAAAACAGCCAACTGGCCGGTCGTATAGAGTCCACACCGGTCCTCCCACCAGGAGCCTCGTGACTGTCACATGCTTGTTTTCATCCGGTGTGAGGCAGTGATAGATTCCTGCAGGAGGAGTTATTGGAATGTCGTCATTTTCTATGAAAGCCTGGATCCCCTCGTCCTCTTTACCTCTTACATCAAAGTATCCACTGACAGCAGAGGGGCGGTGAATCTTACATCCAAGCCCAACGGCTCCTTACCACGTGCCTTCATCTTTTCTTTGTTTCTTCCAGTTTATCTTTGCATATGGTTATCACATGCATCCAAGAGTACTTTCCCTTATTGGATCCCTTCTCATTCTGGGTCACGCACACATTTGTCAGCTTTCCAGTAAAGGACGCGGAGCTGCCGTGGCGGCTCCAGACTGACCCAGCAGCCGGGCTCTTGGGCGGTGAGGCCACCCTGGGTCATCCTGGGACTCACCTCTGTGCTAGGCCTGCACCACGGTCCTTCCCCGGGGGTGGGTACGGCAAGCATCAGGGCCACCCCAACTTGCACGCCAACCCGGCTCCTTGATCCAGAAAGGCCCAGGTGGCCTTTCTGCTTTGCGTATCTGGGCGCTCCACTGCCCAGCCTTGGTTTCCTGTGTTTCCTGGTTCCCGAGACTGGGTGAGACCCCACCTGGGGATTCTTTTATTATAACAAAACATACAAGTGGTAGTTTCTTAAAGGTTAACTGTAACGTGGACTCCAGAACAACGTCAATGTGCCTCTCCTACTGTTACATTCGTATCTGTTACATTCAAATGCATTCATTTAAAAAAGATTTTTAAGCTTATTTATTTATTTTGAGAGAGAGAAAAAGAGCAAGCAGGGGAGGGGCAGAGAGACAGGGAGAGAGACAATCCCAAGCACGCTCTGCGCTATCAGAGTGGAGCCCGATGCGGGGCTGGAACTCACGAACCGTGAGATCATGACCTGAGCAGAAACCAAGAGTCGGGCGCTTAACTGACTGAACCACCTAGGTGCCCCTCAAATTTATTCTTGGACAGACTTTTTAACCCATGCATAACATTTTAACATCAGTACTGGTCACCTGGAAAATACTGGATTGCTGAGTTATGCAAATCTTCTAAAAACTGATATATTTCACTACACAATATGAAAAAAAATCACATTTGGAAATGCCACCAATCTCATTAGCAACATCCTTAAGAACTGAGAAGCTCTCAAGTTCAGGGGATATGTACAAGTTTTACAAAATTTTAGTTTACCTTGAAAGCTTAAATGTTGGGCCCCTGGGTGGCTCAGTTAGTTGAGCACCCCACTTCAGCTCAGGTCATGATCTTGCTGGTTGTGGGTTCGAGCCCCACATTGGGCTCTGTGCTGACAGCTCGGAGCCTGGAGCCTGCTTCGGATTCTGTGTCTCCCTCTCTCTCTGCTCCTCCCCTGCTAACGCTCTGTCTCTCTCTCAAAAATAAACATTACAAAAAAAAAAAAAAAAAAAGCTCATATGTTATCATTGACAACAAATACTGTCCATTACTTCCTTGAAATGACTAATTTCATTCATTTTTGAGATAATATCTGCCAGATAGTCAAGTCTGAAAAACTATAGTTTCTCTATCAGTTGTTCTTTCCAGTTAAAATAGTGATCTAGGGGCGCCTGGGTGGCTCAGTCGGTTGAGCGTCCAACTTCGGCTCAGGTCACGATCTCGCGGTCCGTGAGTTTGAGCCCCGCGTCGGGCTCTGTGCTGACGGCTCAGAGCCTGGAGCCTGTTTCAGATTCTGTGTCTCCCTCTCTCTGACCCTCCCCTCTTCATGCTCTGTCTCTCTGTTTCAAAAATAAATAAACATTAAAAAAAATTAAAAAAATAAAATAAAATAAAATAAAATAAAATAAAATAAAATAAAATAAATAAAATAGTGATCTATGGGGGCGCCTGGGTGGCTCAGTCAGTTAAGCTTCCGACTTTCGATTTTGGCTCAGGTCATAATCTCATGCTTCGTGAGATTGAGCCCCCTATGGGGCTCTGTGCTGACATTGTGGAGCTTGCTTGGCATTCTCTCTCTCCCTCTCTCTTTGCCCCTTCCTCCTTTCAAAAATAAATAAATATTTTAAAAAATGGTGTTCTATGAAAAAGGCAACTCAATAAGCCTTTAAATGCCTTTCCAGAAGACAATCATCTTACCTGGGTCTCCACCAGCAGCCCTTTCTACGCACTTCCCACTTTTATTATCTAGGCTATTTGAAAGAGGTATACCCATGAGTAATATTTAATACAGTTATTAATTTTACTGCTTTATTAAGGATACCTTCATACTGTCTCTTAAACCCAAAGAATGCATGCGGTGTGCAATCAAATCACTGCTACCAGAGTTTGGTGCCTGTGTCTGATTCCTGGTAAATTGCCAGCAGTTTTCCCCAGGTGCGCAAACATTAACACTGAGAAAGTAACTTCTCAGTATCGTTATGATAACAGTTTTGCCCTCCAGGATAACCCCATCCTTCCCCCTTCTGGGTCTGAGGGCCACACTTTGAAAACCGAACCACATCCTCCCACTCCTCTCCACCGGACTTTACATTAAGTTCTTATCTTTCGTGCTCCTTGCTCCCAGGAACAGGGCAGCTCCCCCCCCCCCCCTTGCCCCTTCCCCCCCCCCCCCCCCCACTCTTCCCTTCCCTGCTCACTTGCTCTGCTCCAGCAGGTGGCTGCTTTCAGCACTGGGGAGTGGCCAGCTGCCCTTGGTAGGGATTGCCTGAGAGCCCCTCACCCTTCTTTCCTGACCTCACTCCCCTCTTCCCCTCCCCCAGGCTCATTAACCCTTCACTTCCCCCCCCCCCACCCCCAGGGTGGAAAGGAAGCCAGAGGAAAAGCCTCAATATTGAAGGACACAGCCAGAGTGAGTCGTGCCAGGACTTGGGACACTGTAGAGCACCCACGTTACTGTGGCAGTTTGTTTTAGAAATGAAAAAAGTATATATCTTGATTGTTCTTTTTCTGGTTATAAAAGTAATAGATGCTTGTTGCGTAATATTCAAACCACCCAGAATTGTATACAGTAGAAATTGAGAGTCTCCCCTAATCCCCCTCCCCCCATGCTCTGGTTTAGGAACCTTCAAATTTTCACATATATGTATTTTTCATACATATGTATGTATATGACAATGGGATATTCTCTGCAACTTTCTATTTCCACTTAATGTACTGTAATACAGCAATAAAAAAATAATAAATAAAAAATCAGCAAATTAAAGATCTACTTCAGAGGAGCCTGGGTGGCTCAGTCCGTAAGCGTCCGACTTCAGCTCAGGTCACGATCTCGCGGTCCGTGAGTTCGAGCCCCGCGTCGGGCTGTGGGCTGATGGCTCAGAGCCTGGAGCCTGCTTCCGATTCTGTGTCTCCCTCTCTCTCTGCCCCTCCCCGTTCATGCTCTGTCTCTCTCTGTCTCAAAATAAATAAAAACGTTAAAAAAAATTAAAAAAAAATAAAGATCTCATTTTTTTAAGTTTATTTTACTTAATCTTGGGGGGGGGAGCAGAGAGAGAGAGGGAGAGAGAATCCTAAGCAGGTTCTGTGCTCAGTGAGGTGTCCTATGCAGGGTTCGATCCCCCGTGAGATCATGACCGAGCCAAAATCAAGAGTTGGACACTTAACCGAGCCACCTTGGTGCCCCAAGAGACTATAAACAGTGCTGCAGTGAAACCCTTCTTCTTGTACCCCTGAGCATCTTACGGTGAGTATTCTATGGTATCCAGTCACTCAAAGTGAAATTTCTGGATGAAAGGGTATGCCCGTTTTATAAAAGGATGTGTGCCACCCAACTGCCCTCCAAAGAGATTATACTAGCTAACACTCCCTCCAACCACATCCACTGTATTTTGAAACGACCTCTTTATACATCCATTACCCTGACACCCCCAGTGAGCTGAGGTCCCTTCAGGAATTGGAATGTGCCCTCTTTTCTATCCCTGGGTCACAACTGTCATGTCACAGGAGCTCATCCATGTGAATGAACGGATGTGGATGAATGAATGGACAATATGAACAACACCACTGTTAAAAAAAGAGAGAGAGAGAGAGAGAGAGAGAGAGAGAGAGAGAGAGAGAGAGACACAACAAGGGCACCCATGTGGCTCAGTTGGTTGAATGTCTGCCTCTTGATTTTGGTTCAGGTCATAATCCCAGGATCCTGGGATGGAGCTGTGTGTGTGGCTCCAGGCTGAGTGTGCAGCCTGCTTAGATTCTCTCTCTCTCTGTCTCTGTCTCTCTCTCTCTCTCTCTCCTTCTCCCCCACTTGTGCTCTCTCTCTCTCTCTCTCAAAAAAAAAAAAAAAAGGAAAGAAAAGAAAAAAGACTTAATACCTAACTTAATGGCTGTTTCAGCGTCTCCCAGGGATGTGAACTTTAACCAGTCAATCTGGAATTACCTGTTCAGCACTGGTAAGGTAATCCACCTGATAGACCCTTGTGTCCTCCATAGGAAGGTAACCTTGTCTGGAAATAATCCACTCTTTGCTAGCAACTTCCTCGTCCTGCTCCCTTCTGCCTATTAAAGCCATTTTATTTATTTGTTTTTTACTTTTTTTTTTAATCTTTATTTTTGAGAGAGAGAGAGGGAGAGAGAGAGAGAGCGCGAGCCAGAGTGTGAGCAGGGGAGGAACAGAGAGAGAGGGAAACACAGAATCTAACGCAGGCTCCAGGCTCTGAGTTGTCAGCACAGAGCCTGACACGGGGTTCAAACTCATGAACCGTGAGTTCATGACCTGAGCCAAAGTCGGTGCTTAAATGACTGAGCCCCCAGGCGTCCCCTATAAAGCCATTATGATACTATATTATATTATATTATATTATATTATATTATATTATTACTATATTTTGGAGAGAGGAAGTGGGGGAGAGGGGCAGAAAGAGAGGGAGAGAGAGAGCCTGGCACTGGGCTCAATCCCACAACCCTGGGATCGTGACCTGAGCTGAAACTGAGAGTTGGATGACCAACTGACTGAGCCATCCGGGCGCTCCAAAAGCCTTTCATTTTGTACAGGTCTTTGGAGCTCCTTTCTACCTGCTAGACAGGACGCTGCCCAGTTCATGAAGTACTGAATAAAGCCAATACAACCTTTAAATTTTACTCAGGTGAATGTCAAGACCACCAACAGGTTTCTTGCCTGTGCGTCGGCACCATTTTAAGCATTCAATCTGCACAAATTTCTTTAATCCTCATAACTACTAGGAGTGGGTGCTGTCATTATCCCCATTGGCAGATGAAGAAACTGAGGCTGGGAACTTGAGTGGCTTGCCCAGGCAATGAGCCAGTCGACTTCCCGCAAACAGGCAGAAACCTTTACCCTCCAGGAATGATTACCCTCCAGTAATGATGCCTCCGGTTCCTTTTTAATGCCTTTTTAATCATTTCTCCTTGCCCCATCTTTTGGATCTCCAGTTTTCTTAGGGATTAACTGAAGCAACCTGAGAGAATATTTCATAAAGGTAAGTAGTATTCTGGGGTGCGTGGGTGGCTCCATTGGCTAAGCACCTGACTCCTGACTTCAGCTCAGGTCATGATCTCACCGTTTGTGAGTTCGAGCCCCATGTCGGGCTCTGTGCTGAGGGTGTGGAGCCTGCTTGGGATTCTCTCTCTCTCTCTCTCTCTCTCTTCTCTCTGCCCCCCACTTCTCAAAATAAATAAATAAATAAACTTAAAAAAGTATTAAATAGTATTCTGACATCTTCCAAATTTGTGTCTGGACCCTGCCTGTTATTATCCATAGATTTGTTTTACAGAGTTAAAACCAGAGTGGCATAGTGTGTGCTCTTTCATCGGGAGGGGTTCTGGGGAGTTGTCTACCCTGCATGATGACTTAGGTGGAGACGAATGCTGTGTGCCCCCTGCCCCCCGTGCAGGCTTGAAAAGGTGGGCTTGGCCACCTGGGAGTGCAAAGAGTCTACCTGATGGGAGGAAGGGGCAGTGCATAGAGTCAGGGACTGTTTGGGGGAATGGCTAAATTTAGGGTTCTTGGGGAGAGGAAACAGTAGAAGAGAAAGACGGTGAGGAAAGTAAAGGCCAGGAAATGTTATAAGCTAATTCAGACTCTACTGTATCAGGCGTGGGGAGCTAGTGCAGGTATCTGGCTGTGGGGTAAAGCTCTCGGGGCTGTGCTTCAGGGTGGCGTGGTGGGAGCAGTGGTCAGGTGACTGGGAAGGGGAGGGAACAGACTGCTGGCAGGGAAATCAGTTTAGAAATGACCATAAATAGCTCTGCTATCAACACCCTCCCCTCCCCCCACACACATATACTCACCCTGCCTTCTCCTCTTTTCGGATTTCTAATAATGGCATTCCTATTCTTCTAGCCCCAGGGACCCAGGGATGGAAGTCTGAGTCACTCTGACTCTTCTCCCTGCCCAAGTCCTGCCAGCTGCAATTTCTGCTGATTCTATCTCTACCCGGCCTCTGGAGTCTTAAGGGTCCTGCCAGGACGTTATGTCAGGCCTGCGCCCGGTTCAGGGACTCTTGGCCTCCCTTGCCCAGTCCTGATCCTCTATCCCCCAACACCCCCTCACGGCTATTGTCAGACTCTACACCCCGCCTGCAAACATACCAGGAAACTAATGCTCAGGTGGGTGAAGTACAAGCCCCTCGCCTCTCCCGCCTTCTTGTCCAGCCTTCTCCCAGATCTTAAATATATTTTTTTATTAAAAAAATTTTTTAATGTTTATTTATTTTTGACAGAGAGAGAGAGAGAGAGAGAGAGAGAGAGAGAGAGAGACAGAGCATGAGTGGGGGAGGGGCAGAGAGAGGGAGACACAGAATCCGAAGCGGGCTCCAGGCTCTGAGCCGTCAGGGCTCGAACTCACGGACTGTGAGATCGTGACCTGAGCGGAAGTCAGACGCTTAAACCGACTGAGCCACCCAGGTGTTCCCGGATCTTAAATATCCTTAAGGGCCAGCTTGCTGGATGCTCTGACCCTACGCTCACCAGGCTCTCCCTCATCAGAAATAATTTTGGCTTTGAGAGATGCCTCACTGTCATCTAAGCTCTTCTTGGGACACTTGCCTCTCGTGCCTGGTTTGTGGTGATTGCACACATGTGTGTCTGGCTCCCAAAGGGATTGAGCGATGAGCATTTTTGTGCCCCCCACAGGAAACTTGCGTATGACCTAGTCTCAATACCAATTTCGGTTTGATTAAAATATGGAAAGGTATGGGGTGCCTGGGTGGCTCAGTCAGTTGAGCATCTAACTCCTGATTTCCGCTCGGATCATGATCCCAGGGTCTTGGGATTGAGTCTCAAGTTGGGCTCCATGCTAAACGTGGAGCCTTCTTGGGATTCTCTTTCTCCCTCTGCCCAACCTCTCTAAAATACAATTTAAAAAAATTTTCAAAAAACATGGAAGGGTGGAGTTTCGCCTCCTGCTGACCCCAAACGGGAGGATCTGAGCATTTTTCCTTTAAACACTATTTTTCTATGAAGTGGCTGTCAGGGCCAGTAGTTATGACCACCAAGAATTCCAAGCAAGTGTAGGGCGCCTGGGTGGCTCAGTCGGTAAGCGTTCGGCTCAGGTCACGATCTCGCGGTTCGTGAGTTCAAGCCCCGCGTCAGGCTTTGTGCTGATGGCTCAGAGCCTGGAGCCTGTTTCAGGTTCTGTGTCTCCCTCTCTCTCTGCCCCTCCCCCATTCATGCTCTGTCTCTCTCTGTCTCAAAATAAATAAAGGTTAAAAAAAAAAAAAAAGAATTCCAAGCAAGTGTACTTAATAGGGATTCTGTTTTCTCCTTTTTTCTTAAAAGAGCAATAGACTATGAGTCACATACATGGGTAGGAACTAGAGTTCTGCTACTTCCTGGCTCTGTGACTTTGAGTAAGTGTCCTAACCTCTCTGAGCCAAAGGAGTTGACACCAGCTGCCTCGCCAAACGGGCACCGTATGGGGGAGGCTGGCATGGAGCTGGAGCCCTGGGAGGCAGGGAGTAAGAAGCAGTTTAATCTCAAGACTTTGCCTCAACTGCCCTGGGCTGCTACTGTGCTTGCGAAAAACACATGTGCCCCCACCCTGATCCCTGTGCAGGTGAGGGCTGGACTCTGGGACACACGGAGGCTTCCGTGCTGCCTCTCACTGGGGCCTCTGACACCCTGGTCTACCATGTAAAGGAACAGATGAGCCCTGGGGACAGGCAGGCAAATTCTTCCCGACCTTTCAGAAGTGGTAGTCTGGGTAGTTGACATACATTAACTGAATCTCATTGTTTGGGCCAGAAGGATCTCAGGGGGTCCATTCTCCCCGTTGACAGGTATGGACACTGAGGCCCAGGTGCCTGATAAGGCCAGGATGGCATAAATCCAAATACCAGAGGCCTCCAAGGTCTTTGATGGTGTTTGAGCAAGAGAATTGGGAACGGAGTGAAAGGGATTAGGAGTCATTCTGGGACACGTTTGGCCCAGATCAGGCCTCTGACTGAGACCTCAGACTTTGAGGGGGTCCAAAAGCAACCTCCCCTTGGACCCAGTCTGCTGGATCTCAGGGCCAAAGCAGTAGCTCTGTCTGGCTGGAGACAGGGAGAAGAAGCACTAAAGTCGGTAATTCAAGGTCGCTTTCCTGGCCCAGCCCCATCTGGCAATGTTGACTGTTGAGGCAATGTTAGGGGAGAGCTGGGGACACAGGGCAGAGCGTTGGTTGCTAACGTTCGGAGTGAGATGGGGTGACCCGGACAGTGGGGGCTGGGGTCAGATTTTTCTAAATAAAACCCAGCCCGGGCTGGTGTCCCATTTCAAGAACATGGGTGAGGAGAGCTTAGTCGCTGATGACAGAACCAATCAGTATGGTCTTGTGCGTGTAAACAGACAAACATGGACCTGTTTGCCAGGGTGGGGGCTGAGCTCGCTCATTCAGTCCAGGCTGCACGAGGACTCATCTGGATCGTGATAAGCCATCAACTACAACCGCTGAGCACAGGGTTGCTCGGAGCCTTTTTACTTACGTTATTGCACCCACGTCTCCTGGGAGCCCTGTGGCTGTTACAATTGCCATTTCGGACGGGGGGGAAAAAAACAGACTCTGGCTATGCCGGATGACTTCGAGGATTAGCCGCTTGACCTTCTGGGAGAAGCAGAGGAGAGAGTTCGGCTCTTGACTCCGACAGTCTACGCAACCCGTGGAGGGGACAGGAGTATCTGAGAGCGCACCTGAAAAGAGCCGACGTGCCCGTGGTCTCAGTTCAGGAACACGGAACCCGCGCTTGGTTAAGGCGAAGGAGTTTCCGCCAGCAAACGCCAAGGGCGCGGGAGTTTGCTCACTTTGGGGGGGTTTAAGATGATTCGTCAGCAACTGACACCCTGGCTTAAATAGGGCGTCTGGAGAGAGGGGCTCGGCTCGCTACCTGCTGCCCTGAGCCCGCAGCTCCTGCCCCGCTCGCGGGCCGGTGCGCGTCTCCCCCGCCTCTGCCCGGCAGTTCGGCGGGGCTTGCGCGCGGCGCCAATGGCAGCGCGGGCTGCGCGCTGGGGCGGGGTCGGCCTGCGCGGGGGCCTCCCGAGGGGTCCGGCTCGGCCCCGGCCCCTCCTCCTCCCGGCGAGGCCCAATCGGGTGGCGGCCCCCCGGCAGCCCCGCCCCGCCCCTGCCCGCGCCCGGGCGCCTGGAGGGCCTTGGCAGCCCGCCGCCAGGCAGCGGGAGCAGCACCGGCGCTCGGATCTCGCCCGCCGCGGGTCGGTTCGCTCGCCTGCTCGGCGGGATGGCTGGCTACCTGCGGGTCGTACGCTCGCTCTGCAGGGCCTCCGGCTCCGGGCCGGCCTGGGCGCCGGCAGCCCCGACAGGCCCGAACTTGCAGGAGCAGCCGCGGCGCCACTGTGAGTGCCACGAGGAGGGGTCCGGGCGGGGCGCGCGCCGGCACCGCGACGTGGCGGCCTCCCGGGCGGGGGCCGGGGAGCGCGACTCGGGGCGATCGCGGGCCGGGGACGGCGGGGTTGGCACACAAAAGACCGGGGGGGGGGGCGGGATTGAAGGCGGTGGCAGCGGTGGCCCGGGAGCTGCTGGTCCTGCGGCCCTGCGCGTGGCGGGGATTACCGGCTGCTCCGAGCCCCCCAGCTATTCCGTGGCGGGTGCTTGGGGGTGTCCCGGGCCAGGAGGGTGTCCTGCGCGCCCTGCGCCCCGGGAGGGGCCAGGCCAGCGAGTAGGGGGCTGGAGCGCCAGGCCCGGTCTCCCCGTGCGAGGGAGGGTCTCGGCGCGGTCCCTGCTCAGACAAAGGCGGGGAGACGGCCTCCACTTCCCTTTCCTTTTCAGCCGGGCGCGCTGTAAATCCCTCTCGCTGTCAGGCCCGCGTCAGCTATTTTTGGAGCCTTTTACGCGACAGCTGGAGGAGCGTGCTTTTGATTTTCCCTTGTGTTTGGACACCCCCACCCCTCCCGTCGCACTTAAGTCTCCATCCTGGAGCCTCTCCTTGGCCTGACCTGGCGTTTTCTCTGCCAGCGGTTCTACGCTGCTCCGCCGGCCCCACTCACCGACTGCCAGACTGGGTGATTGGGCAGCTGCTCCCAAAATGTCACTTTCCCCCCACTAGTTACTCATGCTTCCTGTGGTGCCCTTAGCACCCTGCCTTAGGAAAGAAGACAGTCGGGTCATAATAAGCAGGATTAACCTGAACCCCCATTACCCTCGCAGGCTGCCCTCTGTGGCATGTGGCCTGCACCGTGGCTCTCCATTGCCAGCGACAAAAGGCAGGGAGAATGTAGGGTCCCTTGGCCCGTGTGTCTTGCTGTTGCCACGGAAACCCCTTTCCTGACTGGCCTGGAACCCCTTGGAGTGAGCCAGACAGTGAGGAAGAGGGATTGGGGCCCAGGCAGCCTGGCCTTACTGTTCCGGTAGGTAATCTTTAACTAGTGTGGGAGCAGCTGACCAGAATTGGGGAGGGGAAGGTGGGGGCTGGAGCGTGGGCTCCAGCCCCCACCTCTCCTGCCAAGGAGAAAGGGACATTTCTGCTTTTGTACTTCTGGGATTTGTCTTGTAAGTGGTTAGCCTGCAACTCCAGGGTTCCAAGTGCCCCCAAGGCCCCAAACCACCCTCTAGCAAAACAGCGTGAGAGTAAAGATATTTTCTCCCTTCTGTGCCCCTGCATTGATGGTAAAAAAAAAAAAAGAAAGTTCTTTAGCTGTAGGTCCTTCCAGAAGTTCCCAAGCTGGTTGGGTTATTAATGGGGAGAAGGCTTAGTGTTTGAGTTGGACATGAGACTTACAGCTGTGGCCTCTTCGAGCTTGTCACCCGGCAACACCACCGGAGACAGAATATTTGGCATTTCCCCTTGATGACAAGGAACGGATACGTTTTCTTTTGGCTAAAACACTCTGTGTCTTTGCTGCTTGGTAACTCCCCGGCTCCATAGTTTGCATTTCCTAGGCCTCCAGCGACGGCTGGTGGCGGTTCTGATGAGCCCGACGTCCTGGAGGGGAGGGTGGGCTGTGCCCAAGCCTCACTGTGAGAACGACTTATCTGGCCTTCCTTAGCTTCACTCCTTGCCTGGCAACTTCTTACTTTTCCTCACACTGCCTCTTCACTTTACACATCTTGGTGACTTGCCTGCACTCTCAGATTCAAGGGCAGATTATTATTTAATGATTGTTGAAAGTTCTGGAGGCCCGCCTGGGGAGTTATTATGTGTTCCTCCCCGAGGCTTGTTTCAACTGCATCAGATAAGAACAGGGCTGCCCCATCAGAGGTGTTTTGGGTGGTCATGTTTAGGCCTGGAACGTTTGGAGAAGTCTCTGGAAGCCTGGGACCCGCCCCCAGGTGCTCCAGTTGAGCTGGGAGCCTCTGGCACTGGTTCCGTTCAGGGCATGAGGTGCTGGAAACTGCCTTCTGGTTATTGGAAGCCGGGCTCTTGTGACCTGCCCTGGAGTTGACACTTGTGTACACTTTTAAAATGCCAGTGGAGGGGCGCCTGTGTGCTCAGTCGTTTAAGCATCTGACTCTTGATCGTGGCTCAGGTCATGATCTCACGGTTCGTGGGATCGAGCCCCGTATCAGGCTCTGCACTGACAACTCGGAGCCTGGAGCCTGCTCGGATTCTGTGTCTCCCTCTCAGCTCCCCGCCCCTCGCTCACTCTCAAAAATAAACATTAAAAAAAAAACCAGTATAATTGTGATCTTCTCAGGGCAAGTTGCCCATTGCCTGGCAGAGACCCCTGTCCCATACCATACATCTGTGCTGGTCTGGTGCAATCTGATGGTAAGAACTCAGTGGCCTCTATGTGACAGTGCATCCCAGGGGCACATTTCATCCCAACAGGAGTGGGGGCAGGGCAGCCCTTACTATAGACCAAATAGACTGTACTTGACATTCATCTGTGACTTCAACAACTGTCGTGCTTCTGCTGTGTGCCAGGCACGTGAAGTGCTGGGACAGAGCCAGGAGTAAGAGGCAAAGATTTCTGCCCGTGTGGAGCTTAAATGCTAATGTGGGGGACTGTTAGTAAAAAGGTAGAAGTTGGCTAGCATGGCATTTGGAGAACAAAGAGGCCAGGAAGGTGTGCGTGGAGGTTTGGAACTTGGGGGGGGGGCAGGAAGCACAGAAAGACCTCCTTGAAGAGTCACCGAAGGAACAAAGGAAACAGGCCATTTGGTTATGGCCAACAGGTGCCAAGGCCGTGATGAAGGAGTGTCTGATGGAGGAGAGGAATGTGTGATGGAGGAGTGCGTGATGGAGGAGTGTCTGAAGGAGGAGCGCCTGACAGAGGAGTGCCTGATGGAGGAGCGTCTGATGGAGGGTGGTGGAGAGTGTGTGATGGAGGAGTGTCTGATGGAGGAGTGCGTGATGGAGGAGTGTCTGATGGAGGAGTGCGTGATGGAGGAGTATCTGATGGAGGAGTGCGTGATGGAGGAGTGTCTGATGGAGGAGTGCCTGATGGAAGAGTGTCTGATGGAGGAGAGGAGTGTCTGATGGAGGAGTGTCTGATGGAGGAGTGCGTGATGGAGGAGTATCTGATGGAGGAGAGGAGTGTCTGATGGAGGAATGTGTGATGGAGGAACGTCTGATGGAAGAGAGGAGTGTGTGATGGAGGAGTGTCTGATGGAGGAGTGCGTGATGGAGGAGTATCTGATGGAGGAGAGGAGTGTCTGATGGAGGATGCGTGATGGAGGAGTGCCTGATGGAGGAGTGCCTGCTGAGGAGTGTCTAATGGAGGAGTGTCTGATGGAGGAGAGAGTATTGTGATGGAGGATGTGCCTGATGGAGGAGTGCGTGATGGAGGATGCCTGATGGAGGAGTGTCTGATGGAGGAGTGTGATGTCAGAATGTGTGATGGGGAGTGTCTGATGAAGGGTTAGTGATGGAGGAGAGCCTGATGGAGGAGCGTTCTGTGGAGGAGTGTCTGATGGAGGAGTACACCTTTGCTTGTTGGGAGAAGCATAGAGGGAAGAGTCCTGAGCCAGGCAGAGGTCAGGGGAAGGGGGTCAGTGACAGATGGGTCAAGCGTTGTGGGGACCACACATTTTGTGAGGACTTTGGCCTTTACTCTGACTGAAAAGGGAAGTTTTGCAAGGGTTGAGAAGGGTATTGTGGCCTGATTTACATTTTTTTAAAGCTCTTTTAATCTTTAAATTATTTTTATTATATGTTTATTTTTGAGAGAGACAGAGACAGAGGGTGAGTAGGGAGGGGCAGAGAGAGAGGGAGACACAGAATGCGAAGCCGGCTCCAGGCTCTGAGCTGTCAGCACAGAGCCCCACATGGGGCTTGAACCCACAGACTGAGAGATCTGAGCCGAGTCATGCTCAACTAACTGAGCCACCCAGGAGCCATCCCCGCCGCCCCCCTCCCCCATTTACATTTAACAGGCGCATTCTGGCTTCAGGGTCCTGGTGGGAGGGTGTAGTCATACTCTGGCAAGGTTATTGGCCCTGGGGGTGGTAAGAAGTGGTTGGATTCTGGAGGCATTTTGAAGGAAGAGCCAATAGGATGTTTCAATGGTTGGCACGCGCGTGTGAGGGAATGGGGAGGAGTGAAGGATGACCCCAAGGAAATCTCTTCCAGATTTGCTGCCCTGCCTTCTTGAGCTCCCAGGAACTGGGGGCTTCTCCCCACAATGCTGCTGGGCCACGCCGGCTTGGCAGCTTCTTGGCCGACAGCCAGGGCAGGCGTGTGGTTACGCACTTATTCTTGGGGGTGGCCATCTTGGGAGGGACCTTAGCCTTGAGTTTGGAGCAGCGGGCCAATCCTGAAACAGGCGGCCGGGTTTTGAAATCCTTACTTGGTGTTGGGTGCTCTGAATCCCAGACCCGGGAGGAGAGTTGGCCTCCCGGACTCCCTGTGGACTGGTGTAACTCCATCCCACACTCTGGCCAAGAGGCCAGTGTGCAACATGTCATCCGAAAATGTCACGGTGGCTGTCCCTTGAAGCTTTCAGGGAGACCCCCGTGCTGTTCCTTGGGTTTCAGATTGTTCGTCATCTCTTGTCACCCAGAGAGGGGTGGACAATGGGGTGGCTCGCCGTATTGGGCTGAACCACACACAAGGTCTCCCACTCTGATGCCTTGGGGCCTGGTCCTCTGGAGGGTACGCGATAGGCCTGGAATCTTTGTGTAAAATCTCCTGGGTTGCTTTTGTTTGAGTGGTTCAGATTAAGATTTTTAAGCGTTTATTTTATATTTGAGAGGAGAGACAGAGTGCTAGCAGGGGAGGGGCAGAGGGAGAGCCGGAGACAGAATCTGAAGCAGCCTCCAGGCTCTGAGCTGTCAGCACAGAGCCCGATGCGGGCTCGAACTCCGGACCCGCGAGATCACGACCTGAGCCGAAGCGGGTCGCTTGGCTGACTCAGCCACCCAGGTGCACCCCTTGACTGATTTAGATTTTAAAAACTTAAAAAACCGTTATTTCTTATTCTTATTGTGGTAAAAATACCGCATAACACAAATTTCCTGTCCTAGCCATTTTGAAGTGTGCCATTCGGTAGTGTTAAGTACTTTCTCACTGTTGGCAAACCAACCCCCAGAGCTTCAGCATCTTGCAAAACTGAAACATCTGTATGTACCGTTAAACAACAGCTCCCATTCCCTCCTCCCCCGGCCGCTGGCAACTACCATCATACTTTCTGTTTCTGTGAATTTGACTGCTTTTAGGTACCGCATGTAAGGAGAATCAGACGTAGTTTTCTTTTTGCGACTGGCTTGCTCTTCACATACTGTCCTCAAGGTTTATCCCTGCCGGAGCTGTGGCTTGTGTCCGCATCTTGCTAATTTTTAAGGCTGATATTCCATTCTATGTGTATACCCACGTAAAAAATATCCCACTTAAAATGTATTGACTTTCTGGGTAGGTACGGGAATTGTGCAAAGCTTGGGCGATATGGTTATGAATTCCCTGCCTATTTATCACTGCTTCTCATTTATTTTAAGAGTTCAGAAATGTTCATCGTCGCTGGATTGAAAGTGTGTGGGGAAGTGTGGCCGTGTTGCTTATATAAGTATGCCACAGTAGAGGTCTGCCGGCCGTCCCAAGGGCAACTGTTTTGTGGAATTTGAGACGAAAGAATGAGCAGCAAACGCTACTGAGGAAGGTCCAGATCCATCGCTCTTGCTCACAATGGCGGCACTTCCTTTTTCAATTTCTGAGCAAGCACATCCACATTTAAGTGGCGGGGAGCCCAGTCTGGGAGAAGCTCGAAATCGTGAACTCGTTTAACCTTTTGGAGGGACGTTTTTCTTAGCCGTCCTGGATCCGTTTCCAGAGTCCTGTTCTCTCGAAGGCTCATACCACATTTCTGTTTTTCCCTTCGTTCCTTGAGGGACACTGGAGTTGTTTCCACCTCTTGCCTATTGTGAGTAATTCTGCTGTGGACGTGGGTGTACAGATACTTCTTTGAGACCCTGTTTTACTTATTTTGGATAGATATCCAGAAGTGGGATGGCCGAACAATATGGCGGTTCCATCTTTGATTTTTTGAGGAAGCACCACACCCGCCTTCCGTAGCAGCTGCCGCACTGTCCATTCTCACCAGCTGTGCACAAGGGTTCCAGCTTCTCCACATGCTCACCAACACTTGTTGTTTTCGGCTTGGGGTTTTGGGTTTGTTTTGGTTTTGTTGGCAGCCGTCCTTGTGGGTGTGAGGTGGTATCTCATTGTGATTTTTTAAATTTTTTTTTTCTTCAATGTTTTATTTATTTTTGGGACAGAGAGAGACAGAGCATGAACGGGGGAGGGGCAGAGAGAGAGAGGGAGACACAGAATCGGAAACAGGCCTCCAGGACTCCGCAGCCATCAGCCCCGAGCTGACGCGGGGCTCAAACTCACGGACCGCGAGATCGTGACCTGGCTGAAAGTCGGACGCATAACCGACTGCGCCACCCAGGCGCCCCTCATTGTGATTTTTGATTTGCATTTCCCTGACGATGAGTGCTGTGGACAACTTTTCATACGCTTATTGGTCTTTTATGTATCGGTTTTTGGAGAGATGTCGATTCAAGTCCTTGCCCATTTATTAATTGGTTTTTGTGGTTGTTGTGTTGTTGAAATCGCCTGATTTAAACCTTGGTCACCAATGCATATGGTTTTTTTTTAATTTTTATTTTTTTAATGTTTTTATTTATTTTTGAGACAGAGAGAAGACAGGGCATGAGCGGGGGGCGGGGGGGCAGAGACAGAGGGAGACACAGAGGCGAAGCAGGCTCCAGGCTCCGAGCTGTCAGCACAGATTCTGACCTGGGTCTCGAACTCACGAACTGGGAGATCATGACCTGAACTGAAGTCAGGGGCTTAACCGACGGAGCCACCCACAGCGCCCCTGAATATGCTTTTTTAAAATCGCTGCGCGAGCCAATCAGGAGTCTCTGCTGCTTTGGCTTCCGTGCCCCCCACGCCCCCCGGTTCTGGGAAGGGCCCTTTCAAGGAGGCTGTGCTCCTGACTTTGATAACTGGGCTGCTTGCTCTCTCTCCGTTGTCTGTAGGTTTTCCCTTTCATACTCACTCCTTTAGGCCAGGAACTATTATATTTTTTGGTGTTTCAGGAAGAGGTGCTTACACCTGGTTGTAAATAAGTGGGCCCTGTGGTCTCTGAGGGTTTGACACCTGCAGGCACCACAGGGAGGGCTGCCTGCTATGATCGTGACATTGAACTCCCAGATGAGCAGGTGTGGAGCCCACAGCCCACAGGCTGCTGGGTCTGAAGCCCAAAACTGGAGTGGAGCCCATCGAGGCAGAAAACCTTTAAGACTGGGCCACAAATGAATTCTCCTTAGGGATTATGATTAAGGTAGCTTCAGTACATTAAAACAACCTTGATTAGCTCGCATGACATTAACTCATAGGAGATGCTCTAAAAACTAAGCTAGCTTGGGGCACCCGGGTGGCTCAGTTGGTTAAGCGTCCTACTGTTGATTTCAACTCAGGTCATGGTCCTCACGGTTTCTTGAGTTTGAGGCCCCGCATCGGGCTTGGCACCGAATCTCCTTGGCGTGGAACCTGCTTCGGATTCTCTGTCTCCCTCTCTCTCCTGCCCCTCCCCTGCTCATGCTCTGTCTCTCTCAAAAGATAAACATTGAAAAAAAAAATTAAAACAAAACGAAGCTAGCTCTTCAGTGGGCCCAGTAGACTTTCTGCAAGTCCTAAAGCCCTTTCCACTCGGCTTCCAGCCCGGAAAGGTGAAGGAATTCTGTGGCTTGGGTCCAAAGCCCCTGTGCCTCCTGGAAAGGGGGGGCGGAGAGGTGCCGGCTGAGCTCACCTTGTCCTCCAGGGAATGGAATGTTTGGAGTCTGTGTTTGCCTTCTGCTTCTCCATACGTGACCCCCGAGGGTGTCCAGAGGCCACACTGGGGCCAGAGACCTGGGATCAGGCCTGACATTGACACAGAGCCACGCTTCCTGGGTCTCATTTGTCTTCCTAAATAACCTCCAAGATTCCTTTTAGATTAAGAAAAGAGAAAACAAAAAAACCTGTTTGCACATCTTTGGGAGACTATTTTAGATTAAAAAAAAATCTGCGCACATGTTTGGATAGTGAATCATTTCGCTGCACATAATTCACCTTTTTCTTAGTGGGTTGGGGATGTCAGCACGAGTCATGGCTATGGTGCGTGTTGTAGGGCAGTGATATGTGGGGGATCTGTTGGGTTTGGTCACTTCTGTTTTAAAATTTTTAATGTTTATTTACTTTTGAGAGAGGAGAGAGAGGGGGAAAGAACATGTGCGCGCGTGTGCGTGAGCGTGGGGGTGGGGGGGGAGGTAGAGAGAGAGGGAGACAGAATCGCGAGCCGGCTCCAGGCTCCGAGCTGTCAGCACAGAGCCCGATGCGGAGCTCGAACCCATGAACTGAGAAATCGCGACCTGAGCTGAAGTCAGACGCTTAACCGACTGAGCCATCCAGGCGCCCCAGTCGCTTCTGTTGTAACGTGCTTAGGCGGTCATGCTTTTTCAGTGTCAGGGCCTGCTTTTCGTAGACGTCCGTCCCTTGCCGTCCACCTAGCAGATGTCGCTTCTTCTGACCGTTGGTGTTTTTAAGTGAACATCCTAATCCTTCTTCTGATTCGCCGTCTCGTGTCTGGTGAGGCAGAAGATCCACGACGATGACATCTGTAAGGATTGTGCGTAACCTAAGAGTAAATGGGCCCTAAGCGAGGGCGGAGGGGGCTCTGCTGGGGACAGAGCCCAGTCAGTTCTCAGCTGTCTCACTCCGGCCCGGGTGTCAGCGGTGAGCGAGCCTTCTGATGGTCGAGGCCCGGCTGTAGGTTTTGCACCTGTCTTGTTGCCCTCCTACTCTGCAGGGGCTGTTTCTTCCCAGGCCGTGGGTACCTCCGTGCTACAGGCTAAGGTTCAACAAGTCTCAGCTCAAGGTAGCCTGCGCTGATTTAATTGGATGGGTCATTTTCTTGAGTTTGCTCGGGAGTTCACTTCCCAGGACTGCTGTTTTTCTCATGAGTCAGACTTTCCTTGAAGAGCCTCCCCCGCCCGGCTCCTGTCCTCCTCCACTGTCGCTTTGGACCTTTGATGCTTCTCCGGCAGGACTGGCCAGCCTGCCAGCTTGGATCAAGGGTTCGGAGTCCTCATTCTGGGTGCCCTAAGCCTCTGCTTGCCACTGAGCAAGTGGGAATCCTGGTAGCTCTGTTGTCCTCAAGCTGTGTCATCTTTGGCAGGAAGCTGGCAAACTCTCCGAGCCTCAGTTGCACCACATTAAAAAAATAATTTTTTAAACGTTTATTTATTTTGAGAGACAGAGACCAGAGCACAAGCAGGGAGGGGCAGAGAGGGAGAGGGAGGCACAGACTCCGAAGCAGGCTCCAGGCTCTGAACTGTCGGCGCAGAGCCCGACACGGGGCTCCAGCCCACGAGCCGTGAGATCGTGATCTGAGCCGAAGTCAGACGCGGAACCGACTGAGCCACCCAGGCGCACCCAAAGTGGAGATAGCCATATTCCCTTTGGGAGTGGTTTGAGGATGAACCGGAATCACCGCAAAGGGGGTAGGGGACCACGTCAGGCGCAGAGGAGGTGCGAGTGCAGTTTCCGTCCCACTTGATTTAGTCGGCTCTTGTAACAAGGTTACGAGGAAACTCACAGGATCGCTGGGGTTGGCCACAGCGCCTGCCCTCGGAACTGGGGTGGCGACAGCCTGTAGGCATTCCCTCCCCTGCCTGCTCCCGGACAGGTGGCCCTGCTTGGCTCTGGACCTCTGGCTCTTGGGCTCCTCTGCCTTCAGATTCCGGCCACCATCTTTCAGTCCTAGCTGGCCATCCTCGTGGGGGGTCCGGGTCCCCCCCCTCCCTACCCCCCAGGCGGCCCGCCCGGGAGCTGGTCCTGCCGAGGGGGAGTGAGTGTGGGTAACCGAGCCCTGGCTGACACTGCCCTCCTGGGTGAAGGGCAGGTCCGCGGGGGAGGAGAGGAGCTCCGCCCAGAACGCCCCCCCTCCCCCAGAGGTATGATGCGCCGTGTTGCCCGGTCCTAGATGCCGACAAGAGGATCAAGGTGGCGAAGCCGGTGGTGGAGATGGACGGCGATGAGATGACCCGGATCATTTGGCAGTTCATCAAGGAGAAGGTAGTTCCCTCCCAAAGTGGGCGTTCAGCCCCCGCGCAGGCCCCCTCGAGCCCCCGAGTCACAGTCATCTGGGCTGATGCCTTGCCCTGGTCATCTGTTTCTAGCTCATCCTGCCGCACGTGGATGTCCAGCCTCCAAGTATTTCGACCTGGGGCTCCCAAACCGGACCAGACCAACGACCAGGTCACCGTAGACCTCCGCACTGGCCACCCAGAAGTACAGTGTGGCTGTGAAGTGCGCCACCATCACCCCCGATGAGGCCCGTGGGAAGGTGTGAGGGTGCGGAGGCGGGTGGGCTGGGGCGCAGGGGGCCGCGACACGAACCCCGTCTCCATGCGACTTCGCGGGAGGCGTTTGGGGCCGTGGGGTTTCCTGCAGAGGAGGCTGGGAGGGCCGGTGAGGGGCTGGCACCCACGTGGGGTGTGGCAGGGCGGAATCCAGGCCCGTGGCGTTGCTGCTGTCCTCGCGCGGCTCTGGCCAGCACCGGTAGGTGTCGTGGGCCACGGACACGTTGCTGAAGCCGTCAGAGGAAGGGCAGCCTCCTCGGGCGCCCCTCTCGCCTCCTGGGCTGTCCTGCAGGCAGGTTCACAGAGACACCACCTCGGGGCCACCTCTGGCCAGCGGAGTGCCGCGTGTCAGCTTGTATCTTTCAGAGCTGCAGCGGGCTCTAGGGAGCGTCGCTAGTGTCTTGCCGCTGTCTTGGCCTTGCGGGTCTGTCCCCTGCCCCCTGCGGCCGCGGAGGGGTCTCAGAGAGGTGCGCTCACCAGGCTTGGACCGGCTGGCCGGTCCCTGCTTCTGGGGAGCACTTTTGAGAGTTTCCCGAAACAATGGCACCAGTACGGGGATAAAGGGGCCACGTTTGGAAAATTCGAGAAAGGGTCGTTCAGGGGTGTGCAGAGCTCTTTCTCTCTGCCTGCGTCCTACGGCACGAGGGAGCTGGAAGGAAGCATTCGAAGCACATTTCCAAACACTCCAGACCTTCTTCCGTCTTTCGGGTTTGTACCTGACCCTGGGACATCGGGATCATTTAAGTGCTAAGCTCTTCTTTGTGGGGTTTCTTTTCATTTCTCCTGAACCCTGGGATTTCTGTACCCCTGTTTTATGGAGAAGGGAAGTAGAGAGCCAACAGTCCTGGTAACGTGGGCTGGACTCCACGGTTTGTGGCAGTACTGAGGCCTGCCCTCTGGTCTTCTGGCCTCTGTCCAGCGAGACGCCATACTGCCAGACTTCGTCAGACCGAGCTACGTCCACGCATGACGCGGGAATAATACACTAGCTGCAGGAGCCCCGATGTGCCAGGCGCTGTTCTAGGCGCTTTCCATAGAGGTTTATTTAATCCCGACAGCAACCCAAGATGCGAGGTATTTTTATCAGTAATTTCATTTTATAGCTCAGGTTAACTCACTGGCATAAAACTCACAGTTACAGGTGGCGGAGCTGGACCTTGAACCCAAGAAATCTGATCCCAGAGGGGCGCCTGGGTGGCTCAGTCGGTTGAGTGTCCGACTTTGGCTCAGGTCATGATCTCACAGTTATGGGTCGAGCCCGCGTCGGGCTCTGTGCTAACCACTCGGAGCCTGGAGCCTTCGGATTCCGTGTCTCCCTCTCTCTCTGCCCGTCCCCTGCTTGCCCTCTGTCTCTCTGTCTCTCTCTAAAAATAAATAAACATTAAAAAAAAATAAAAAAGAAAGAAGTATGGTCCCAGAGCCCACATACTTACATTTTAGACCTTCCCCAGGGTGATTTTTAGGGCTCCCATCTGGCTGCGTTCTTGCTAAGGGTTTCAGATTTTGGGTTGGAAGGTGGGGGCTGCAGTGGGGTCCCTTCACCTCTGTCCTCCTAGAATTCAAGCTGAAGAAGATGTGGAAGAGTCCCCAACGGAACCATCCGAAACATCCTTGGGGGGACCGTCTTCCGGGAACCCATCATCTGCAAAAACATCCCACGCCTCGTCCCCGGCTGGACCAAGCCCATCACCATTGGCAGGCACGCCATGGGCGACCAGGTTGGCCACGGCAGGAGGCGGGACTCGGCTCTTTCCCGGCCTGGGCCCCTCGCTCGGAACCCCTGGCCCGAGCCGTGCTCTTGTCTCTGCAGTACAAGGCCACAGACTTGTGGTCGACCGGGCCGGCACGTTCAAGATCGTCTTCTCCCCGAAGGATGGCAGTGGCGCTAAGGAGTGGGAAGTGTTCAATTTCCCTGCCGCGGCGTGGGATGGGCATGTACAACACGGATGAGGTGAGGCCCTGGCGGGTGGCTCCTGCGTTCCCTCCTCCCTCTGGGGCCGCTTCGGGTTGGTGATGCTCACTACTCCCGCGTCAGTGGCTTGAGGAAGGTCCGAGGCCCGTGAGCCAATGCATCTTGGCTGTGTTTCGGGGGGGACCAGTGCATCTTGGCTATGTTTCGGGGGGACCTGCTGTGGACCTGGTGTGGAGTGAGGCTGTAAGACAGACCCCCCGCTTAGCCAGATGCCCCCGCACTCACTCCCCGACACACCTCTGGGGGCGTGTTATTGTCTGGACTCTTGGCTTAAGCGAGCTGGATAAGCAGTCTTTTCCCCTCCCCGTCTCTTGGCTTTCGTTCTTCTTCTGCGGTTGGCCTCATTCTCAGGCTGTGAGGAAGTGACCACCGGCAGCTCCAGGCTTACCCCTGCCGACTTGGTTACCCTGTCAGAAAAGAGCCTCTTTTGCTCCTGTTCCAGTGAAAGTTCCAGGCCTGGGTCACATGACCCTCTCTGAGCCAGTCACGGAGGGCTCAGAGGGATAGGCTGGGACACACCGTCAACTCTAGAGACAGGCAGGTGGGGCTGGGGGAAGTTAGCTTTACCCCGGCCATACGGCCTAAGACCTGGGGAGCCCAGGGAGGGCTGGTAGCCCGCAGGCCGGCCGGGCCCCACGCCAGGGACCTCTCTCCCCCCGCAGTCCATCTCGGGTTTTGCGCACAGCTGCTTCCAGTACGCCATCCAGAAGAATGGCCGCTGTACATGAGCACCAAGAACACCATCCTGAAAGCCTACGACGGGCGCTTCAAGGACATCTTCCAGGAAATCTTTGACAAGGTAACAGCCTCTCCCTTTATTCCTTCCCAGGATCCCAAGCCCTTCTCCTCCTGTCCCCCCGGGTCCCTGTCCTACGGGGTGGCCCCGTCCCAGTGCTTTTGGCTCGGCTCGAGGAGAGATCCTCAACCTGTCAGCCTCCCGCCCTCTCCCCACAACAGGCCCTTTTGCTCCCAGGCACTATAAGACCGACTTCGCAAGAATAAGATCTGGTAGAGCACCGGCTCATTGATGACATGGTGGCTCAGGTCCTCAAGTCTTCAGGCGGCTTCGTGTGGGCCTGCAAGAACTATGATGGAGACGTGCATCGGACATCCTGGCCCAGGTATGCTGGGAGCACCTGTTCCCCAAGGGGTGGAATCGTCGGTCTTCTCCGGCTGGGGGCATTTTCAGACCCCCTTCGTAGAAAATGTGTCCCAGCGTGGCATCAGGACTGGGGCCGGCCGCCTCATTGCAGGTTCCCCGTGGACAGCAGGGGGCAGGAGCTCGCCGCATCTGAGGGAGGAAGGGTCACAAGTTAGGTTTTGGACTGGTGTAGTACTAAGGCTGCTGTTACAGAAAAAGGAGAACCTAGGAATTCAAGTTCTAAGGGGCCAGGTGCGTCAGCTGTGACGGTTGTTCCTGTCCACGAAGCCAAGCGACTGTGCCCCCAGGTTTGGGCCAGGGTTGGCTCCAGTAGAAAAATGGTTTTGAGCACAACCGGGTACTTGTCGAATTACAGAGAATTCGTTTTGCACAGTCAACCTGTTGGCTGTAGGAGAATACTGGGGAAGATGGCAGAGCCCCAAGCCCTGGACGCCTCTAAGAGATATTCAGATTGCAACATACAGCACGGACGAGACCCTTAGAGAAGTAGCCGTAAGAATAGCCTGATTGTGCCCGGCTGGCTCAGTCGGAAGAGCAGGCAACTCTTGATCTCAGGGATTGTGGTTTCCTGCCTCAAGTTGGGTGTAGAGATCACGTAAGAAATAAAATCTCAGGGCGCCTGGGTGGCTCAGTTGGTTAAGTGCCTGACTCTTGATTTCATTCTCAGGTTATGATCTCACAGTCGTGGGATCGAGCCCTGCGTCTGGCTCCACGCTGGGCCTGGAGCCTGCTGGAGATTCTCTCTCTCTGCCCCTCTCCTACTTGCGTGCACTCTCTCTCTCAAAGAATAGAAATAGAATAGAAATAGAAATAGAATTCTAAAAGTAAAATCTTAAAAAAAGAAAAGAAGAAATAGCCCAGTGTGTTGGGCACAAGAGCAGCGCCCACAAGAGTAGGAGTAGACAACGTTTAGAGCAGAGAGCGGAAGAGGAAAGAAGGGTACGTGAGATGGTTTGAGGTCTAGCTCCCGAGAAGGACAGGTGGACGCCCCGCCCCGGGGTTGCAAGGAGAATGCATAAGAATTCCTGATGTTTCATAAAACCTTGGCCTTTATTTCATTAAGTGTGGGTAGTGGTCCTCTACTAGAACAATCCTATCTCGGATGGAAGGATGAGAAGCCATAGCAGACGAGAGAGGCATGAAAGTTGCCCTTAAGTAAACAGGAATGGGTGAGTGCGAAGGTCCAGGAAAACATGGAGAAGGACCCCTTCCCGTGTCTCAGCAGCAGAACTTCTCAGACAACGAATTTTCCTGGAGAAGTTTTCGCCTTTTTTTTTTCTTGGGACTTAACACAGTTCTTATTTTGGTGCCGTGGGGTGCTTTTGAAGCCAGGAGACCTTGACATAGAAAAGGTTGACATCTGGATTTGGGAGAATTTGGAAATAAAGTCACAAAGCTTTACAGTAGCCTGCGAGAGAGGCACACAGAGGGATCGTTGTGATGTAGCTGGTGGCAGGCTTTCTGCTTTCTTCTGCGTGAACGAACCGTGCGGTTGCGAGCCAGGCTGGGTGGGCAGAAGTCCTGGGGTCTTGGGCTCTGGGGGCCCCAGGCTCTGGGAACCCAGATGTATGTTAATAGGCTTGATGATAGCCACCTTTGAACGCCCCCCTGCCCTGTGCTGGGCTCTAGAGACCCACGACAAGGGTGGGCAAAGCCCGAAACAGTGGCTGTCCTCCTGGGTGCCGTTGGGGTCACGAGCTGAGGGGGTCTCCTCCAGCAGAAGGGCAGGGGGACTCAACCCCGGTGGTCCTGAGGAGGGTGGGTGCCGGCACCGAATGGAGGGTCTTTCCGCTCTTCAGGCTTTGGGCTCCCTCGGCCTGAGTGACGTCTGTGCTGGTCTGCCAGATGGGAAGACCATCGAGGCTGAGGCCGCTCATGGGACGGTCACACCGCCATTATAGGGAGCACCAGAAGGTGAGTGTAGGGACCGTGGTCGCATGCCCATCTGTCCCGGGGGCTCAGAACCCACTGGCTCTGAGGGCTGGGGGGATGGGACTGACCCGTCAGCCTACGGTGGGCGGTCGCATCCGGGTGGCCCCCTTGTCGGCCGGTTCGGCTCCCGACCCCCTACGACCCCCGCCCCCAGGGCCGGCCTACCAGCACCAACCCCATCGCCAGCATCTTTGCCTGGACGCGTGGCCTGGAGCACCGGGGAAGCTGGATGGGAACCAGGACCTCGTCAGGTGAGCGGAGAGGGAGGGGCCTGAGCTGGCCCAGGGCAGCTTCTGGGCAGGCTCTGTATCGGGGCCTCACTCTGGCCCGTCCCCTGCAGGTTTGCACAGACCCTGGAGAGGTGTGTGTCCAGACGGTGGAGAGCGGAGCCATGACCAAGGACCTGGCGGGCTGCATCCATGGCCTCAGCAAGTGCGTGGCTGGTGGCAGAGGGAGGGGCCTGGCCTTCTGGGACCTTCTTCCCTGGGTGGGAAGAAGCCAGAGCTCCCTCTTAGAGGCACCTCCCCCCCTCCTCATCCTCAGGTCAGCTTAGCTGCCAAGGGCCTGGGGTGGGCCAGGTCCAAGCCCTGAGACCCTGTGAGTTTGCCCCCATCCCCGAGGCTAGGGGCTCAGAGCCTTGCCGTCCCCGTCTGTACAAAATGTCTGAAGTTGTGTGGCCCTTTGGCGACGGGCCCTAGGCAACCTTTGACGCGCAGCCTGGGCGTGCCACGCCCCACGGGCACGGGAGGCAGCTCTCGGTGCCCAAGTTCAGGCTCTGCCCGGACCAGGCTGGAGAGCCGCGCCTCACGTGAACGGTGTTCTCTCGGCAGCGTGAAGCTGAACGAGCACTTCCTGAACACCTCGGACTTCCTGGACACCATCAAGAACAACCTGGACAAGGCCCTGGGCCAGTAGTGGGCGCGGGGCGCGGCCCGCAGCGGGCGGGCCGGGGTGGGGGGGCAGCGGGCCGCGGCTGAGCCTCCCGGCCCCTCTCAGGAGGCCTTTCTAGGGTTTTTTATAAGCAAGATGTTTTTAAGAATATCTGTGTGTTTCCCCTCATGGTGATGTGAGGCAGGAACAGCGTGTTTTACCTCAGCCAGTCAGTGAGTTTTGCATACTGTAATTTATATTGCCCTTGGAACACATGGTGCCATATTTAGCTACTAAAAAGCTCTTCACAAAACCGTCCGCTGTGTTTGTGCCCGAGGGAGGAGGCAGCCCGGCCCGGGGCCCCAGAGAAAGAGGCCCTCAAAGGGCCGGGGGATTCCACCCACGTCCCAGGCCTCCATTCACAGGGGCCACGGTGAGGCGAGGGGGCCGGGCAGCAGTGTGAGTGTCCTGAATTCTACAGGAGCCGCCCGGCCAGCCGCTGGGCCTGTGGTGTGCAGGCCTGAAATTACCAAACACGATCCGGTTCCTATATGCTGATCTCCACTTGGGGATTGTTACCACTTCCTGGTAGATTCTGGTTACGTTGCCATTGATTCATTGATTTTTTTTTGCTTTGTTTTAACCTCCTAAAAATCTTGAGACCTCTTTATTTACCCTTTGCTTGGTCCTCAGAATGGGTTCCACACAGCGGTGGCTTCACGGCCCTCTGCACGGCTGCCTGCGGCTCGGGGCTGGGACTGTGAATGGAGGTCCCTTGTAGTCTAGGCCCATCGGGTCCCTAACTTGGGTTCCTCCTCGCCATTCTTTGGCAAAACCAGAAAAGTAAGATGGAAAGTTGCAGTAAAGCAAAACAGATCCAACTTGAAGGGCTATCTTTTCATGCAGGGAATATATTCTACTTTTGGGGTCTCAATGCCCGGCGGGGCGGGGGGAAGAGTTGTGCCATTTTCACCTGATCTAACAGATACTTGGCGACCCAAAGTCCATTTCCCCAGTTTCCAGGGTTGGGGGGGGGGAGACTCTCATGGCTCTTGAAACTGGGCAGCTGGGACCTCGGTAGCTCGGATGTGTTCTAACCGCCCCTCACCCTGGTGGCCTCCGTGTATTTGAAGGACCGCGCGTCTGCATTAATCATACTCAACTCCCAGGGCTGTGGGAAGAAAGCTGGTGTGCTGGCTCTGCTTAAGGGCCCAACTCCTGGGGCAAAGCTCAAGGTTTCCGGCCCCTTCTTGCCCGTCAGTAGGAAGGGCTGGCAGCCTCGGAGGCGCAGTCTGGCGTCGTGAGCTGGCTTCTGTCCTGGTACCCTGTCGGTGGGTCAAGAGGAGAAGCGGCTTTTCTCTGCAAGTGGTGGGAATTCTGGGGCCTTGGCCGCAGCCCTCCTCTCTTGGGCTTGGAGCGGCTCCCCGTAGGCGCCTGGCCCTGCAGGTGGCCATTCCAATGCCAAGGATGGTCTGAAGGATGGTCTGCTTTCTTCCCCCTCCTCGGAGAGCAAGCGACGGATGCCCTGCTGTGTGGGGCAGGGCAGCTTTGTTGGGAGTTCCTTCTGGGGAGGGGTGAGGACCAAGTCCCCAAGAACCACGGGAAGAAGCACTCACAGTCACCTCGCTAAAGAATATTCATTTATTTATAATTATTGCTAAGTAAACTTCTCTCTTAAACGGAACATAAAAACAGTAGGGCTTTGCACAAGTGGAATTTCTAAACAGTTGGTTCGTATACACGTCAAAATAAGTTAGAATGGAATTCGTCCAGGAGTTTCCAAGTCACCCAAGAGGCCGCACGCCTCTCTTGAGAGGTTGGGGAGGGGTGAGGACAGGAGCCTTGCCGAGACCACCCCCCAGCTCAAATTGTTTAAGTTGTGCTGTTTCCTTCTCTTAGCTTTGCCTGGGTCCAAGGCACAGGGCAGGGGGCGTTCAAGTATTGAACCTCGCAGAGGGCCGAGCTGATGGCAGGGCTGGGGGAGGAAAGGAGAGCCCCGCCCTGGGGGCCAGACCGTCTCCCTTGGGTTTCCAAGACCAAGGCCACTGCGCTGGCAGGAAAGAGGAGGAGGAGGAGGAGGAGGTACAGGGTTCTTTTGGTACCAGGGGAGAAAGACATTGTGGGAAGAGGTAGTTTGCAGGGGGTGATGCTTCTGCTCAGCAGGAGAAAATGTCTTCTACAGTGACGGGGTCACTGCCACCTGAGGGTCATCATGGCGGGCACCTGGGGGGCTCGGGGGGGCCTCGGGGTTCTGGAGGGGAAAAGGCTCCTTTGAGCCCCCAGTCCTCTCGTTTGTTGCCCCTTAGCATGAGCTTAAGCAGAGAGGAAGGGGCACCTGGCTGCCTGATCCCGAGGCCACCTTGTCCTCCCCTCAGTCCTGATCACAGCCACCCTGAAGCCTGGCTTGGTCCTTCACTAAGGGTACAGCTTTGGGGGTAGTCAGTTGCATTTCAAACTGGTCCCCCCCCCCACCCTGGCTGTTCCCCCTCCTTTCCTGGTTTCCGGGCCGAAGTTGGTGGCTTCACCTCCTTCGTGCCTTTGGGGACAGCCCTGCCTGCCCCTCTCCACTGAGGCCTCAGGAGGCGAGTGGGCAGGAGTCCGGGTGCCCTAGCATTCCTGAATGTACTATTTCATGCCCTGGGCCTGTCTTCGGTTCCCAGGGCAGGAGCTGGCGCGGGGACAGAGGCGATGAGTAGGCAGGCAAGGGAGGGAGCTGTCGGCTGAGCAGAATCGAGCAGCCTTGGCCACTGAGGTGGGTGGTGCAGAGCGAGTCACTGGCTGGAGAGGCCGGGCAGGGCGGAGGGCCTGCCCAGCTCTGCGTCCTGCCTCTCGCCAGGGCCCGAGGCTCCCTGCCAGCCCCCCTCCGCGCCGGAGTCCTGCCTGGCGGGCCACCGGAGCTTGGGGAGGCGTGAAGCGCTCACGGCACACAAGGGAGCTTCCATTAGGAAAAAGAAAATGATCTCCAGCATAAAGAATAGGTGACAGAGTTGGAAAGGAAAAAAAATAATAAATTACCTTCAAAATACCCCTTTTGCTCAAAAACTTTTTTTTCTCTATGGTCTTCATTTTCTTTTTAACTATGTTGTTCTTTCTGGGAACCTGTTGAGTCTTGGCTGTCCCCACCCTCAAAATGGATACTTGTTAATAATAAAATACTCCAGCCACCCCCCAGGTGGTCCTTGGCCTCCTCTGGGGACAGCCCCTCTCAGTCCCCGTGATCCCTTCGCTGTGCCCTGCCCCTCACTCGAGGGGGCCCCCATCTGTCTCAGTGTGTGCCCAGCGAAAGGCACATCCCAGCTTTGTTCACATCGGGGGACCCTGGTGCGGGGACCAGTTCAGCACAGAACCGGATGACATTTGTTGAAATCCACTTTAGGGACACCCACTTTTAAACGGCTGGAGGGGGGCCTTCTGGGGGTTGGCTGGAGCGGGCATTCGCCGGGGGCTGGGCTACACCCTGCTTTCCTAAGGCCAGGACCGGGGCGGCATGCATGCCTGGCTGGAGGAGAGCGCGGGAGGCACCAGGAGGTAGAAGGCAGAGGCCCTGCCTGGCTGTTTATGGACAAGGTGGGGAAGGGGGGCTCTGGGGCCTGGGCTTTTGGCGGCCCAGGGGCTGAGGGATCGGGGGGGGGGGGCAGTGCTGACCAGCACAGGAGCTCAAACATCCCTAGAGGCAGGAGTTGGTCCAGAGGAGAAACAAGGCAAGACTCACGTTCTCTCTTCCTCCGGTGCCGGGACCCCGGGAGGAGCCGCCAGGAAGCGCATCAAACCCCTCCCCACTGGCTGCCCCAGCTCGGCTGGGCCCCCGGAGAGACCCACGGACCCGTGCCCCTGTGACCTATCCCCCAACGGCCCCGATCAGCATTCCTCCCACCCTCCCACAGCAGCAGGCCAAGGAGACCCAGAGCTGGGCCTCCTGTGCTCTCCTTCCTCCCCCAGATGCCTGGGGCCTGGGCCTGTTCACAGCTGAGGCCAGTAGTACAGTCTCCATTTGGTCTACGGGTCCCGAAGTGGTGCAAACGACTCCGTGGGAGGGGAGGGCTCGGGACAGCGGGGCAGTAGCTTTCTCAGCCGAGGTGCGCCCGCGGCACGTGGGTCTCCCCCCGCGTCCCAAGCCCTCCTCGCCCTGTGGGCGCCCGGCTTGTGCTATAGCACGTTGTAGTAGGCCATCTCCTTCATGGCCTGCTCGGTGAGGACACTGGCCTCGGTGCTGCTGTGCACGCCAGCGTACGTATAGGCGTTCTCGAAGTCTTCCGTCTCCTGCTGGCTGTCAAGCTCCGAGGGGTCCGTGCCCGTCAGCTCCATCATGGGGTCTGCAAGAGAGGCGCCGTGAGGCCCGGATGCCGCCTCGTGGGAAGAGCCAGGCCCTTCTACACGGAGGCAGAGGACCTTCCTACGGGATTTCCTAGTCCTTGCTTCCAGAGGATTCTCAGCTGCCTCCCTTCCTGCGCGGAGAGGCCCCCAGGCTCCCTGTGGCTTCTCACCTGGGTCACCAGACCTGAGCCCTAAGGTTGTGTGGGTGGGTGCAGGCTGGCCTTGAGCTTTTCTTTGTCACGCCTCTCTTGCCTCTCCTAGGGGTCCTCTGCAGGCTCTCTTGGCCACATGCAAGCCTGCTGCTCTCTGTCATGTTTCTGCAACACCACTCGCTTAGCACGAACTGCACGCGTGGTACTTCTCACGAATACTCCAGCAACCCCGTGTAGGAGGTCAAAAGGAAGTTCAGAGAGGTTAATCAACTTGCCAAAGGGCACCCAGCAAAAGCACTGTTGTTTTAATTTTGCTTCTTTATTTTTGAGTGAGTGAGAGAGACAGAGTGCGAGCGGGGGAGGGGCAGAGACAGAGGGAGACGCAGAATCCGAAGCAGGCTCCAGGCTCCAAGCTGTCGGCACAGAGCCCGACGCGGGGCTCGAACTCACAAACCGTGAGATCATGACCTGAGCCGGAGTCAGACGCTTCACCGACTGAGCCATCCAGGTGCCCCGAAAGCACTGTTGTTTTGATCCACTGTTCTGCTCTGCCTCAAGTGGCAGGAGGGGGGCGCCTGGGTACCCCAGGTACAACAATCAAAAATGTCTCCAGACTCAGCCAAACGTCGGCAGATCACCCCCAGTGGAGAACCAATGGTGTGAGGGTAACCTCACCCCTTACCGACGAGCGGTTCAGGAATGAATTCAGGCCAGTGAATCACGAGGAAAGGCCTGTGTGTGAAATCTCTGAAGTCACCCAATTCTCACTGGTTTCCTAGAGCAAAAGGGAAGAGGCTCTTACTCTCCCCACTGGTTGTGCACAAGGAAGCACACTGCCCTGATGACTGTTGGCAGCCATCTTGTGACCATGAGGAAAATCACAGCTAATGCCTCAAACAGACGGAGGGAGCCTCCCCGCCCCGTGTCATTATTATGGGGCCGAATCAGCCAGCTCTGAAGAAGGCCAGCCTGAGTGTGCGTGTGTGTGCGTGCACCCAGAGCATCCGACACACAAGCCTGAGCTTCTCAGATCAAGGTTATACGCGAGAGGCAGGCTGGCTTGGGTCCCAGCCATTCCAGTGTCAATCACCTTACTCCCTGGTGCAGCCAGCAAGAGAGCCGTCCTGCACGTTCCTGGTGACTGACCTCACGGGACAGAGCCTGTGCCTTCACCACCCCCTGGGGTCAAGGTGTGCAGAGACCTGTTTCCAACGGGAAGAGTTCTTCTCCGCTCCCTCCCGGTAGGTTAGATGCATGGCAGGTCTGCGGGGCGCAGGGGCTCTCAAACTCTACCGCACAGAGAATTATCTCAAGTGCTTTAAAGTGCTGGCGCACCTGGGTGCTCAGTCGATTGAGCGTCTGACTTCGGCTCAGGTCATGATCTCACGTTGGTCAGTTCGAGCCCCGCGTCGGGCTCTGTGCGGACATCTCAGAGCCCGGAGCCTCCTTCAGATTCTGTGTCTCCCTCTGCCTCTCTGCCTCTCCCCTGCTTGTGCTCTCTCTCTCTCTCTCTCATAAATAAATAAACATTAAAAAAAAACCAGCCTATAAAGTGCCTTAAAGTGCCGATCCTAGGCCGTATGCCAGATCAATTACATCTGAATCTCTGGGGTTGCGACTCCGGCATCAGCATTTAAAAAATTCCCCGGGTGCTTCTAATGTGCAGCCAAGTTTGAGTGCCAGTCCTTTTAGAGTCTAGATCGAAGGTTCTCCAAGGGAGGTCCCTGATCAGCAGCCTCGGTATCCCCTGAGAACTTGCTGGAAATGCAAATTCTGCAGCATGACCCAGACGTACAGATGCAGACACGCTGGGGGTGGAGCCCAGCCAGGTGTTTTAACAAGCTTCCAAGCGTTTCCAGTGAATACTAATGTCTGAAACCACCACCCTAGCTCCCTGCTTCTGAAACCCCACTGTGCAAACAAACCGCCCTGAGATCTTTTTGGAAATGCAGATTCTGACTCAGCAGATCTGGGGTAGGGCTGAGTCTGCGGTTCTAGCGGGATCCCAGGTGATTCCCGCCCATATTGTTGGTTCTCGTGCCACACTTTGCGTAGGAAGGGGCTACAGAGGGCACCGGTCTGCAGCCAACAGGGTTTCATCCTTGCCCCCAAGAACAAAACTGAGGACGCCTGTTTCTGCCAGAAAACCCAGGCCACTCCCTGGTTAGCTGCTGCAAAACCGAATCGGGATTATTGCAGGCACCCCCCAGCATCTGACGGACTGCTCGTGAGTTAAGTCCGGGCAAGTCAACTCACCCCTTCTTGTCCAGGCATGTTCCCGGCTACCTTGTCTCAGAAGGTGCACCAGAGGGTCAGATAGCTCCTGACTGTACAAGGAACCTCCCTGAAGCGCCATCATCTCTTGCTTCCGGTAGAATGTCTAAAGTGCCTCCTCCCCTCAGTAAGGCCCGAGAGACTAATGTTTTCCACTACTGACAAGTGTTGAGGGGAAGGCTATCACTAACCTTACGGATGTGACAACAAAGAGCCTATGAAACCTCCACCCAGCGCAGGGGTGAGGCCCCTTACCTGAGTACGTGGGCTACGTTCTCTTGGCAAGCACTACAGGAGTGTGATGGATCGCATTACACGCTTTGCCTTGGCTGCTGGGATGCTCAGAGCTCCCCAGGGAAGTCCAATGACCCTCCCGTGGGACATCTGGAATTGTGACCTCACTTGGCTTCCCTCATCTTTCCAGCGGCTATTTTCCCTTTTGTTAATTTCTTCCCCTTCCATTTATTTTAAATGTCATCTTCTAGTCGTCAACGTAAAAGTGTCTGTCACCTCCTGTGTGTTGTGATCTTGCATGAGTTACCTAACTGCTCTGTCCTCCAGTCCCTGCATCTCAAAAATGGGGATAATAACAGAGCCAACCTCACCGTGAGGACCATGTGAGTTAATAAAGGCCTGGCACACAGTTAGCACTCGATCAATATTACTTATTATTTTGGGGGCGCCTGGGTGACTCAGTCGGTTAAGCGTCCGACTTCGGCTCAGGTCACGATCTCACGGTTCGTGGGTTCGAGCCCCGCGTCGGGCTCTGTGCTGACAGCTAGCTCAGAGCCTGGAGGCTGTCTTTGGATTCTGTGTCTCCCTCTCTCTCTCTCTGTCCCTCCCATGCTTTCTCTTCTCTCTCTCAAAAATAAATTAAACATAAAAAAAAAAAAGGTTATTTATTTGTATTTATTATTGTTTATGTGGGCCCACTTAAGTCCTCTGAAGAATACATAAACATCCCATCGTTATCACCGTGACCCTTCCAGGGTGCCTCCTCCCCAGACCTGAGCGCATCCCAGTGAGGTCTCCGGCCTGGCCGGCCTCCCCACGCCCCTAACCGGCCAGGAGGCTCCTGAGTGTGCCGTGACAGCGCCGCTCCCGCTCCGTCCGCTGCGCGTGGCCCACCCACCTTGGCTGTCCAGCCGATGTCCATGACACCATGCTTGACCTTCATGTGCCGGCTCAGGTTGCCCTTGAGGTTAAACTTGCTGGAGCAGTAGGGGCACTTGAAGGGCTTGCTGCCCGCGTGCAGGTGCATGTGGCCCAGCAGGTTGTACATGCGGTTGAAGGACTTCCCACACACCTGGAACACACCGACCCTGAGCCCTCGGGGAGCCCGCCGTCCCCGAACCCCCTGCCCGCTCCCGCCTCCCCGGCGCAGCCGGAGTCCCCATCGCTATGCACGGCACTCACTCTGTGACCCCAGGGGCCTGTGAGACAGAGTGGAAGCCGCTCCTTGCTGGTCACTGTACCACCCTCCCTGAGCTGGGGTTACCAGAAGCCCAGGGCCCGGCTCTCCGACCACACAAGTCCCACGCCTGGGCTCTTTCCCTGGGGCTGTGCGGGGACCTTCACCCTCTCCCCAGCTTTGAAAAAAATACAACCGCAGCAGCTTGTATTCAGCCAGGCTCTGAACCCTGGCATTTTCACCCCAAGCTGGGCTCCCCTGCTCGTGCTGGCCAGGCCAGCTCTGAGTGGGTCTCAGCTGCGGCCGTCGTGCTGACTCTGGGCCGCCCGTGGGGACATCCCGCCTTGGGGCCCCGACAGCCTGGTACCTTGCATTTGAATGGCTTCACAGGCGAGTGTACAATCATGTGCGTCTTGAGGGTCTGCTTCTGCACGAAGGTCTTGAAGCAGATGTGGCACTGGTAGGGCCGGACGCTGGTATGGATCAGCATGTGTCGCTTCATGTTTGCCTGCAGGGTGAACTCCCGGCCGCACACCTCGCACTTGAACTCCTTCACGCCCTGGCGGGGGGTGGGGAGGAAGGGGTGATGGTCAGGGCCACACGACGGGCACAGCCTCTGGAAGTGTGTGTGTGTGTGTGTGTGGACCATAGTATCTGAGTGAAATGACTTCCTGGGGGTGTTCTGAACAGGGACCATGTGTTTAAAGTGGGGGATCATTCGTTCATTTCATTCATCATTCATTCATTCATTCATTCATTCATCCAGCAACTATTCCCTGGGCACCTGCTACCAGCCAGCATCACACACGCCAGGCACCAGGGACCTGTGGCCAAGAAGGCAGCCGTAGCCTGGTGGACTGTCCTCAGGTCAAGAGCCTGTGTACGCGTCTTCCCCCTCAGTCCCATCCTTCAGGGGTCTTTCTGGTTCACGGACCCCTTTGAGAATATGATTAAAAGCATGGACGCTCCAGGAAAAATGACACTCGAATCTGAGTACAAGAGTTCCCAAACCTCTGGAGCCCATCCACTTGACCCCAAGAGAGTTCTGCAAGCTTCCCTGGTGATAAGAACCACCTGAAGTTCTCGTTACCCATACAGCCTCTCAGGAGATTCCTCCCTGGAGATCCCGATCCAGTGGGCCCAGGAATTTTTAGTCTCAGCAGGTCCCCCAAGTGACTCCCATCACTGAAGGAGTTTGGGACGCTCGGCCCCAGGAGACAAAAATTCCAGGGGAGAACCCTCTGGTTTGACTGTCAACATGGTCTTCCGTGGTCTGGACATAACCCCCAGTGCAGGACAGGGTGCTGTGGTCACAGGGGGTCTGATGTATTGTCCGGGAGGAAAGGACAAAAGTTGGGGGCTCATCTCTTTGCTGAGTCAGTAACTTGGAAGATCCCCAGTAGGACACGCACACGTCTGTGGTCACAGCTGCTGTCCCAAGTGCTTAACTGGGACAAAGTTTCGTATCATAATGTAACGGTGCCTGTGTCTCTTTCTTTTGGCAGATGGGGACACGTCATATCGCGGGTATGCTTGCTGGACACGCTGAAGAGGTGTCTGACCACCAGGGGGCCCTGCCCCGGGCCGCCTCCCGCCCAAGGGCATGTGGCACACGTTGTGCAAATTCACGCCCATGACAGAGCTACGTGCGATTTTCTTAGCCTTTGATTCTTGTTTTCAGTTTTGCTTCACAGTATTATTTCTCTTTGGACGCTCTGCAGACTTGTGGGGTTTTCGGTAGAGGAGAAAGACGGTACGAACGGGGCACGAGCGCGTATCACTCTCACCCTCACCCCTGCTCTGCTTTTAAGGCTGAGCTCAGACCCAGCTTCAGAGTCCTTCTTAACACGACACTTCCGCAGCTCTACCAGCTGACTGGGGGGGGAACAGCTGCCTAAACCTACAAGTCATCTCTCTCTGCGCCGGTAGAAAACGTTCCCGGGGCAGGGAAGGCCTGACAGGCCCTCACTCCCACTCACTGCCGTGTGCACAGGAGAGGCGAGGACGCAGGCTGGCCCTGGAGTGTGCCTAAGGCTGCCACGAGGGAAGGTGGGAGCTGTGCGCACACTCGGCGCCAAAGCGTGAAGCTGGTCGGATCTGGGGTAGAAACGATGGGGCAGCCTGAGTGCCAGAAGGGGCTGGGGGACCCGAGAGGCCTCGTTCCGTCTGCCTGGACAGAAGGACCTCTGGGAGGGGGGGCAGTGGCTGAAGGGACGGGAAGGGCGGCAGGGGACAATGGGTCAAAGTTACGTCTAAGGGACGTAGTGGAGCAGGACGGTGTGTTCCATCTTCTAGCCCCACAAACCGCTCTGCCTCGTTTGGCCACACTGGACTTCTCCGTAACAAGTATTTCCCCTTACGTCTGCTCTCTTTTCAAACGAAATGTATTTTGGGGCACCTGGGTGGCTCCGTCGGTTAAGCGTCTGACTCTTGGTTTCAGCTCAGGTTATGATCTCACGGTTTCACGGGTTTGGGTCCCGCTCAGGGGGGCCACGTAGGGCGGCTCAAAGCCACACTCTGGGGGCCAAGCCTCCGGCTCAGGAAGCACGATGCTAGGTTCTGGGGCCAGGTCTGGGAAGGGTGGGGGTGGTCTCAGCTCTGGCTGAGAGTGGAGCCTGCTTGGGATTCTGTCTCACTTGCTCTCTGCCCCTCCCCCACTCACGCTGTCTCTGTTGCTCTCAAATAAATAAACTAAGAAAGAAAGAAAGAAGAAAGAAAGAAAGAAAGAAAGAAAGAAAGAAAGAAGAGAAGAGAGAAAGATAATTAAACTTTTCCTAAAGGGAAGGCACAGGTTTTGATACACTTTTGTAATTACAAGGAGAAAGGAAACCCTCTGTATTTCTGTCATGACCGTTGCCTTGGGGCCTCCTGGCCTCGACCCTCCGGTCTAAAATAGGAAGGAAGGGCAGGCTGCTTCAGTGATTCTCCAACTGTGTTCCCCGGGGCCTGCAGGGGTTCCTCAAACGTTGCATTCAAAAATTTTTATTTTACTTATTTTTTAAAAACGTTTATTTATCTTAATTTTTTTAACGTCTATTGATTTTTGAGAGAGGGAGCAGGTGAGAGTGGGGGAGGGGCGGAGAGAGGGAGGCAGAGGCTCTGAAGCAGGCTCCAGGCTGTGGGCACAGGGTACCCCCGGGGGGGGGGGGGGTTCCACAAACCCGGGGATCATGACCTGAGCTAAAATCAAGAGGTGGATGCTTAACCGACTGAGCCACTCAGGCGCTCCCAAAAATGTTTATTTTTGAGAGCAAGAGCGAGAGCGAGAGCGAGAGCGAGAGAGAGAGCGCGCGCGAGCATTAGCAGGGGAGGGGCAGAGAGAGAGGGACAGAGGCTCTGAAGCGGGCTCCACGCTGACGGCAGAGAGCCCAATTCTGGGCTCCAACCCTGAACCACGAGACCAGCCCCGAGCCAAGGCTGGCTGCTCAGCGGACTGAGCCACCCAGGTCCCCTCACTCAAAACTTTACAAAGTAAGTTTTGCTATTAAAAAACCCCCGAATTTCAATTGTATTTTTCTAATACTCATCCCAATAAACACGTAACTACAAACATAAGAAAAGTTCACCTGCGTACCATCTATATTAGCACCTAGATGATCTCAAGCACGATTTTGTAAGCACCGGGTGGAAGACCTACAGGAGGGACCTCAGATCTGGGGCAGGGCCCTTGGGAGGGGCCCTGGGGGGGTGAGGGGACCTGGGAAGAGAGGGGGGGCCCTCCGAGGGAGGGGATGGGTCCTGGAGGGTAAGGGGGTAGGCGCCCTGGGGTGAGAGGGGCGGGGCCCTGGGAGGGTGGAGGAGGGACCCTAGGGGGAGAGGGGGAGGCGCCCTGGAGGAGAGGGGCGGGGCCCTGGGAGGGTGGGGGAGGGTCCCTGGAGGGTAAGGGGGGAGGCGCCCTGCGGGGGAGAGGGGCGGGGCCCTGGAGGGTGGGGGAGGGTCGTGGAAGGTAAGGGGGGAGGCGCCCTGCGGGGGAGAGGGCGGGGCCCTAGGGGGTAAGGGAGGAGGCGCCCTGGGGGAGAGGGGCGGGCCCGGGCGGCGAGGGGGCGGGGCCCCGGGGGGGAGGCGCCAGGCGGGCCGGCCCTACCTTGTGGGTGAGGGAGTGCTGCTTGAGGTGGTGGATCTGGCTGAACTCCATGCCGCACTCCGTGCACACGAAGGGCCGCACGTTCTGGTGCTTGAGCATGTGGTTCTGCAGCTGCTGCGGTAGTGGAAGGACTTGTCGCACTCGAGGCACTGGTAGAGGGTGGGGCCCTGGTGGGAGGCCAGGTGGCGCTTGAGCTGGGTCAGGGTGGAGAAGTCCAGGCCGCACTCGACGCAGACGTGGCAGCGGCCGCTCTCGTGCTTCACTTCGTGGGCCTTGAGCTCGCTGGGGTAGGCGAAGCCGCGGCCGCAGAAGTGGCAGCTGTACGGCTTGACCTCGGAGTGCAGCAGCATGTGGCGCTTGAGGTGGCTGGTCTGCGTGAAGGCCTTCTGGCACACCTGGCACTTGTGGGGCCGGGTGCCCTGGTGCGTCAGCAGGTGCGCTGCAGGTGGCTGGGCTGCTTGAAGAGCTTGCTGCAGTGCGGGCACGAGTGCGGCTTGATGCCGTTGTGCCCCAGGAGTGCGTCACCAGTTGTACTTGGACGTGTAGGACTTCTCGCACATGCGGCACTGCCAGCGCTTCTGGCGGTCACCCGCCTCCACCAGATAGGAGTCGTCGATCTGCACGTTGATGTCCAGCCGGTCCAGCTGGGCCTTCTTGTGGCGCTCCACCGTCGAGCCCGCCGAGTCGGCCTCGAACTCGCCCGCCTCCTGCCACACGAAGCCCTGCTCCGGCTTCACGGGCTCCGGGGATTCCATGGTGGGGGCCTCGGGGTCGCTCAGGGGGGCCAGGTGGGCGGCTCGAAGCCACACTCCACGGGCAGGGCCTCCGGCCCCGGCAGCGCCATGCCGGCTTCGGAGAAGCCGTCCCGGGCCGGGTCTGGGAAGTGGGGGTCGTAGGGGGCCGCGTCCAGCTCCGGCCTCGGGGCTCGGGGCAGGTGCCGCAGCGTCCGGGGCTTGCGGCTGAAGGCGCTGAGGTCGATCATCTTGACGGCGCTGCTCTGCACCAGGGGCTCGCAGCCGCCACTGGCCGCCTCGGCAGGGGCCTCCCCTGGGCCTGCATCCTTGTCGTCACCAGGCACAGACACCTCGTAGACCTCCTGCTCCTCCTCCTCCTCCACCTTCTCGAACTTGACCTTGGGCACCAGCCGCACAGGCGGCCGGTCTTCCGCCGGGTGTGCTTCTCGAAGGCCGCCTCCACCTCCCACCTCCTCTTCCGCCTCTCCTCCAGGGCCCGCCGTTGCAGGCCAGCTGGTAGATGTCGGGGCCCGGGGGCCCGGGCTCCCCAATGGCCGTCCCGGACAGCTCAGGCCCAGGTCCGGGTAGAAGGCTTCGGCGCTTATGGTGGCTCCAAAGAGCTCATTTCCGAGACCAGGCCAGCACGGCGGCCTGAGCCAAGGACAGCACCACCACGGCATCCGTCTGTGTCCCTGAGTCCATGAAGCCCTCCATCCCGTGGCGGCTGGCTAGGAGGGCATCGCTGCGGGAAGAGAAGGGAACGTTAATGCCGCCCGCACAACACGCAGACACGCATTCGGCGAGCGCTTGGCCGATCCGGGGTGTGTCTGTCCCTGACGTCTTTCTCCTCCTGCCCTGGGAACAGGACACACTTGTAATGACCGGGAGCAATGACACCCTCCGCATATCTGACCATCTCTCCATCTCCCTGTGGGATCCGGGTAAGCCCTGCCCCTTGTTGGCCTCGGTCTTCCCACCTGCCACAGGAGGGTCGAATTGCCTCGGCGGTTCTTAAAGTAGGTTCCCCACAATGTCTTTCCAAGAGCAGCTCAAAAATCGGCTTCCAAATCGCAGAAAGTAAAGTTCTATTTTAAAGTTATTTATCTTGGGAGAGAGCAAGAGAAGGGGAGGGGCAGAGAGAGAGAGAGAGAATCCCAAGCAGGCGAGGGCCTGGATCCCCTACGGTGGATATCATGACCTGAGGGTTATCAAGATTCTGACGCTTAAACTGAGCCACCCAGGGGCCCCCCCTCTATTTTACAAATCAATTTTGGAAAACCCATCTCCCTACATGTAATATACACCTCATTCCAACACATTCTGTAGCTCCGCTGGCTTTGTTGCCAAGGCAATTAATTTCGCACAGACCCTCAGACTGTACGGTGAGGTGTTAAACAGCTGTCACCATTGTAATGGCTTGACCATACGAGTGAGGTGCTTTGGTTAAAAATAAAGAAAGAAAGAAAAAATAAATAAGGAGCCGAGGTCGATCTGTCTTTCAAGCCTGATGCTCTAAGACTGTCTGTCACAACAGGTTACTGTTCTGGATTAGCGAAGTATAATACATTCAGATATCCAAATGTATGCCAATTAAAAATACAGCTCTTGGGGTGCCTGGGTGGCTCCGTCGGTTAAGCGTTGGACTTGGGGTTGAATCTCGCGGTTCAGGGGTTTGAGCCCCAAATGGGGTTCTGTGCTGACAGCCCAGAGCCTGGAGCCAGTTTCAGATGCTGTGTCTCCCTCCCTCTCTGCTCCCCCCACTCGCCCTCTGTCTCAAAAATAAATAGACATTAAAAAAAAAATTTTTTTTTAAATACAGCTTTTATCTGATTTGTACAACTGGAACCTCATGTGAGATCTGATTTGAAGGAAGGGCCTCGTGATGGCTAACATGTTTGAGAGAAGGTCTGAGGAGCCAGCTCCCAGGTTCCCAGGCACGCTCTCTCTGACCTACCAGGTTCTTTCACAGAAGCCAAGGCACCACCTGCTCGGTCCAGACCCCGGGTGCACTGGCCTTCCTAGGGGCGGAGTAGCCGGCCTTGCCCAGGGTTCTCGCACCCGCACCCGTGCTGAGCACCCAGCCCCTCCCGCGGGCCTCCCAGGCTTTCCTCAAATTCCACCTGTTCCCGGGACTTCCCGGCCCTCCCCGCCCACCCTGGCGCCCTCTCCGGGCCTCCCCGGGACCAGGATGTGTGCCCCGGATGTGGGAGGGCACGGTTAGAACGCCCACCCGCTCAGCGCCTGCTCCAGGCGAAGGGGAAAGACGTTCCTGGGGTGGCTCCCGCCTGCCTTGCCTGGTCTGGTCTCAGGGTCACGGTCAGGCGCATGGCGCGCGGGCTGCGGCCTTTCCTCAGGAAGCCGGCTCCGAGCCTGGTGTCTCCCTCCCCCCACAGGCCGGTGCAGCTTCCCCTTCCTGAAGCGGGCTAAAAATAAAATACCCCAGACAGGAATTTAGCTTCCTTGAAACAGACACTACAGATTAAACTATTAATCTTCAAGGAAGGCTCTCGTGGAAGGGGTCAGATGAACAGAACCTGACACGGGGTTCAGGGTCCACCTGGAACAGGCTGGAGGGGCTACACCTGATTCAGCCCACCCCCACTTCCCCTGCTGGAAAGAGCACGGAAATGGAGGTCAGGCAGCTCGGCCCCAAGTCCTAGCTCTGTCACTTACAAGTGACAAGAGTCACTCTGAGGAGAGTCACTTCAAAGTCACCTCTGCACCTTAGTTTCCCCATCTAAAAAATGGGAATGGAAACACCTACCCCTTGGAGGAAGGCTTGCAAGGGCCCAGGTCATAACTCGGTGAAGGGGGATTAGTTAATTATAAAGCCCTCACCAAATGTAAACAATTAACTTCGTTATTTGCCCAGACCTCTGGAAGAAGATTTTCCTGCTGGTAAGGCCACAGAGCCTAGAGATTTCTCCATTCCAGGGCCCCAAATTCTGCCAAGGTTGGGGTGTTTCTGGGACAAGAACTCATTCATTCTAGGAACTAAGAACTCATTCATTTTCTAGCACGACAAAAACTTTGCTAAATCCCTGCTATGGGTTGGGCCTTGCGCTCAGACATTCGAGGGAGGCGAGGCAGGGTCCTGCCCTCAAGGAGTCCTCAGAGGAGACCACTGTGCCCCCTAGGGCCACCCGGTGGGGCAGTATCCTTGCCTCTGCTCTCAGTGGCCAGTGTGACACAGCTCCAGGTGACAGCCTTCACGCCCCGTTGTGGGTTTGAGCGAACCACAAACGCAGCACTTTTTCTAGACTGCCCTGAAGTCAGGGCCAGCAGAGGGAGGAACCCATCCCCAGCAAGGGAGCCTATGCTAGGTTTGGAGTTCAAATTCGCATTTTGCCCTTTTCTCGCTGGGGCAGATCCCACAGTGTCCCGAGCCTCAGATTCACTTCTGTGGAGGGGACGCCGTGCCTGGCCGTGGGGTGGTAAGGACAGGTAAGGATGTCAGTGCAAATGTTCGTTCCCTCGGGGCGCCCGGGTGGCTCGGTCGCTTGAGTGTCTGACTCTTGATTTCGGCTCAGGTCGCGAACCCGGAGTCATGGGCTCGAGCCCTGTGTTGGGCTCCGTGCTGATGGCATAGAGCCTGCTTGGGATTCTCTCTCCTGCTCTCTCTGCCCCTCCCCTGCCTGCACTTGCTCACATGCTCTCTCTCAGAATAAATAAACTTAAAAAATAATTTAAAAAAAATGTTAGTTTCTCTTTGTCTTCCTCTCCTCAACCCCAAAGCTGGCACCCTCCCTTCCTGGCAACCTCAAGGGACCCGGGGAGCGGGAGCAAAGAAATCCTGACTCTGGTGGCAGAGGAGCCGTGGGGAGCCGGAGCTCAGGTCTGGTGTGGTCCCCCCCGGGGGCGGGTCACCGTACAGGTGACCATCCTGTTAGGAGTGACCTTTAAGACTGAAAGGGGCCCCTCCTAAGGATCACCCCCCCCCGACCAGGCAGGCGTCTCCTTCCTGGGGGAGCAGACAGGCGGTTTTGACTTTGGGGCTGGACTCCAGGTTTCTGTGACAGGAGCCCATGCCTGGGTGTAAAAGGGACCTGCTCAGGGGTCTGTGCCCACGCAGGGCGGGACGCAGAAGGGCCAACGAGCCACAAATGTGGGCAAAAGGGCTACAGGTCTGGCTTTGCTGAGCGCTCAGAAGGTCCCAGGTGACTCATTTAATGCGAAAAGCCACCCTATGGGGAGTGGGGGTGGGGGTCGCATGCACTCCGTTTCACAGCCCAGGAACCCTGCGCCTAAGACACATGCTTAGCGTCCTGTCGGGGCACAGCTGGGTCTGTGGGCCCTCCAGCCCGGTCCCATCCGGGTCCGGCGCGCCCAGCTCGGTTCCTTTGCCTGTGCCCCGGCAGGTGGCGTCAGGGGTGTGGGCCCGGCCGCAGCTCCCAGGTGCTGCCCGGGGGTCCTCAGGTCCCGGGGAGACAGCAGGTGCTCCTGGGCCCTGGGCAAACTGCGACTGGGAAGCCTCGGGGCTATTCCTGTCTGGCTGCTCCGGGGTCCCCTCTAGGGCGGCCAGGGGCCCCGACGGGTCTGCACCCCGACCGCACTTCCTCCTGGAGTCCGCACGAGCCCCGCGCCCGCCTGGCCAGGCGAAACCCTGCCTTCCACGTACGCGGGACAGACACTTGCCTGAGCAGAACACTACCACACTGCGCATGCGCGTGCGGGTTGCGCAGGGGCCCCGTGTGCGGAGACAGAGGCCCCGAGAAAGGAGACAGACGGAATCTGATCCCCCTGCATTTCACGTGCGTGTTCCGTCCGCCACACAGAGAAACGGGTCGTTGGGCAGGCGGGGGCTCTGCAACCCAGTGTCACTACTTTCCTCCTCCTGGGCCACCTTTTAGGTCTCCCCTCCGCACACACTGGCTCCGGCCCTTGTGTTTAGGCCCCAGCTTGAGGCTACCCAGGGCGGGAGCACCACCTGGGAGCCAGGCACCTCCCCCAACCCAGGCCCCTTGTGTCATCTGCCTGGAGCCCCCTGGTGGCGCTCCCCTCTCAGGGCAAGGCCTTTGCCCCACCACTTGTGCCGGGGCTCAGAACAAAAGCTCACCAGTGTCCAAGAGAGAGGGGAACTGGGACCTTCGCGGGCTCTCCACAGCCTGCTAGGAGGAGAGGGGCATCCATCCGGGCAGGATGGAGTTCAGCCTCCTGCCAGGGTGCCCTTGGTTCCCCAGGGTGCAGAGAAAGGACATGGCTCCAGCAGGGAACCGAAGGGGAGGGAATAGCTTAAACCCTGGAGCTGGGAGTGGGGGGAAGGGAGGCCACAGCAGAAGTGGGGAGGCGGAGGAGGTGAGAGGGGAGAGAAAGGGGGAGGGAAGAGTGAGAGAGGGAGACTTAGAGGGGGAGAGGGGAAGGGGGGTAGGGAGAGAGGGAGAGAGAGGGAAGGAGGGGAAGGGAGAGAGGGGGAGGGGGGAGGGACGAGGAAGTGGGGGGAAAGGGGAGGGAGAGGCTGTGGAGGTCAAGAAACAAAAGCAGAGGAAGGAGAGGGAAGGAGCAGTCCTATTTCCCAGGGTGCTAGCCCCCTTGGGAGGGCCCCAAGCACACCCCTGAGGCCCAGCAGCAGGCCTTCCCCAGCCAGACAGGGACCCACGCCCCCCACCCCCCAGAGCGCTGTCCTGCTGTCCCTTCACTACTGGGTACTACAATGGTCCCTATAAACATGGACACTCTTGTCAAATGCATTAATGAGGGACTTGCTGTGTGACCCGGACAAGTCACCTGACCGCACAGGGTCTCGGTTTCCTCATCTGTCAAAAGGGCACAAGTGGCTCGTTGGAACCTTGAGCACGGGTTAATCCTTGGCCTACCTGCCGTCACCCAGCATCACCGCTGCATTTCTTCTCCCCACACTGCTCTGAAAGCACCTTTCCTGTCAGGGAGTCCCTGCCCTGTGCACATTCCCTCGGAGAGCAGGAGAGGGCTGGGGCACTTGGGGTGGCCAGGGTCCCCAAAACACAGACTGGGGGCAGAGTTCGGGTGGAAGATGTGGGAGGCCTGGACTGGCTTGGGGCTGCTGGGATAGGAGCCTCTGTGAAGGAAGTGACCACCGGTATTCTCGGACTAAATTCTACCACCGGGACATCGTCTCAAAATCCAACTGCTGACATAGGAATACCCTGGGCCTTCTGCCATCCCAGCCTTGGGATGTCCCCACGCGCCCACGATCAGTTCACTTTGATGACCGACCGCCCGTGGAGGGTCTAGTAGGTGTCAGGACCTGTGCCCTGACCCGGGCCACAGAGCTCTGGGCTTCTGCTGGAGGGCGAGTTAACCCCCTGACCCTTCATGTTGGCCTTGAATCACCAGGTGGCCCAGAGGCAAAGTCTCCAGTCCTGCCATGGAACCACTCCCAGTTACAGCTACTGGGGACCCACAAGGAGCTGGGTACCAGTCTCGGTTGTAGGGATACTGTCGACAGCAAAATGAAGTTCCCGCCCGCAAGGAGCTGCCCTGGGCAGGCTCTCTGGGTTGGGGGGTGCAGCACTGGGGGTGGGGCCCTGGGGAGCCAGTTCGGGGGCCAGTAGAGAACAGAGGATGGTCTCACTCCTCCATCGGGCATTCCCACCCCATGGCATCCGGCTCCTCTTTCTGCCCCGTCACCAGCTGTACTGCTGGGGCTCTATGTGCGTCTGGGCCCTGGGTCCAGAGAGGCTGAGCCTGGCCTGTGCGCGACAGGTGGCTCTCCAGAGAGGAGAGAGGGCGGTCCCAGGTGTAAGCACTCATGGACTTCAACTTGTGGCAAAACCGCCCTCCATTTCCGCGGCCGTCTCCCTCACCGAAGACTTAAAGGTAAATCCGCTCACGTCCCCAGAAAGGAAGAGGAAGAAGCCAGAGCTGGAGTCTTGTGCAAACCTCGGGGCTCCTTGCCACAGTCTCACTTCTGCCAGCCCCGGGCCTCACTGGACTCAGCAGCGTGAGGCCCGCAACGAGGGAGCAGACGGGGGTGGGGGGGGGTGGGGGGTGGGGGTGGGGGGGTGCGGCGGCCCAGGGGGAAGTGTGTGAGTCTCCCTTTGTCTCAGCTTCCCCTTTTCTCCGTGGACAGATCTGCTGAGCCCGCCTCCAGCAGTCAGAGTGGCCGGGCCACCAACACAGTGCCACCGACCCACAAACCGCACGTACAGCGTGCCCGACCACTTCTTTTTACAGATGAGGAAAGGGAGGCCCGGGGAAGGGACTGGTCCAAGGTCACACAGTGAGAGGGCAAGGCAAAGACGGGTTGTGGCCCCAAGCCCACCCTCAGCCATGTGGCCTATGGGATAAAGTCCTCGTGCCTTAGCTGAGTGCTCGGTGCTGTCCCCAGCCAGGCTCTGCCTGACCCTCCACTAAATCTTCCCGTACCTCTGCGGTGTGCTTATGCACAAAACCTGTTTCCTACCTCAGGGCTTTTGCACAGGCTGACCCCTCTGCCAGGCCTGCCCTTCCCCTGCACTGAGTGAAAACCCCCTCATCCTTTAAGGTTCATCGCAGGCACCGCCTCCGGGGAAGCGTTCCTCAGCCTGTGGGGCAGGGCGAGGGCCTCTTCCACAGCCTGAGACCCTCAGGTTAATTTTACTGTACACTTGGCCGGGCCGCGGTGCCCCGCCGTTTGGTCAAACACCCATCTAGATGTTGCAGGGAACTAACCTGTGGGTATGATTAACATCGTACAACCAGTTTAAGCAAAGCGGACTGCCTCCCTAATGGGGGCAGGTCTCATCCGGCCAGCTGAAGCCTTACGAGAACATCGGAGGTTTCCCAGAGAAGAAGGAATTCTGCCTCAAGACGGAATCCTGGAAATCCTGCCCAAGTTTCCAGCTTGCCAGTCTGCCCTGCAGATTTCGGACTTGCCAGCCCCCACAATTGGGTGAGCCAATTCCTTAAAATAAATCCCTCTCTCTTTGTGCGTGTGTGTGTGTGTGTGTGTATATATATATATATATATATATATATATATATATATATATATCCTACTGGTTCTGTTTCTCTGGAAAAGTCTATACGATCACGCTGATTCATAACTGTATGTTTATGATCATCTCCCTACCAGACAGCCCACCCAGAGGACAGTGACGGTGGGGGAACACGGTGGGCCCAGTGGGGGAGAGTGCTGACAGAAAGACACCGGGGTAGGCAGGCCGGGAGGAAAGAGCCCACGGTCACTGAGGGCTCTGGAATGAACGAATGAAGGAATGAGTGGGACCTGGGGGAAATCCTTGTTCCACAGATGCTTTGCTCTTCTCTGCCCCTCTACCTGCCTCAACCTCAGGACAATCCTGCCTCTTCCACGGGGGGGGGCCTCCAGGCTGCACAGAGGAGGCCTTGCTCAGAGTCCCAGGGGTTCAGGCCAGCAGCTCTGAGTTATTTACCTGGGACACCCTCGCAGGCAGGACAGTTCCTCCCGCAGACCTGTGGCAGCAAGGCCTGGTCTGAAAGCCCTTCCCTGTTTGGCCTCCCACGCCTGGGGGCACCCAGACGCACCCACCTTGGGAGCCACACCTCTGCTTTACAAGCTGAGGGCGGAGGGCCTGGCTGCCCTAGAGTGGCCACTGTGTGAGGCCCCTCCTCCAGGGAGGCCACGGGGACCCCTAAATTCAAGAAAACAAGGGATGGAGCCCTGTGGCAAGAGGGACAACCTTGGGCCCACTGTATCTGTGTGACCTCTCTGCCTCAAACTCTCCCAAGGGCAAACATCCTGCTTTCACAGGGTCCAAAGGCATCGTTTGATTAAGAGTGCCGGTGCCCGGGCCTCGGGTATCTGGGAATGGGGCCCGGGGAGCTTTTTTTTTTTTAAGTTTGTTTGTTTGTTTATTTATGTATTTATTACTGTTACATTTTTCTTTTAGAGAGAGAGAGAGAGATACAGTGTGAGCTGGGGAGGGGCAGAGAGAGAGGGAGACACAGAATCTGAAACACGCCCCAGCTTCCGAGCTGTCAGCACAGAGCCCGACGCGGGGCTCGAACCCACAAACTGCGAGATCACGACCTGGGGCGAAGTCGGATGCTTAACCGACTGAGCCATCCAGGCGCCCCTATTTATCTATTTCTAATAATTGCTACACCCAACGTGGGGCTCGAACTCATGACCCAGAGATGTCGCGGGCTCTTCTGACTGAGCCAGCCAGGCACCCACCCCACCTTACTTATATGTAGAATTTAAGAAACACAACAAAGGGGGCAAAGGAAAAACAAAAGAGAGAGAGACAGAAACCAAGAAACAGACTTCACGCTAGAGAACACACTGCGGGTCACCAGAGGGGAGGGGGATGGGAGGGAGGGGGAAACAGGGGATGGGGACTAAGGGGGGCACTTGTGATGGGCGCGGGTGACGTATGGAGGTGTTGAATCACTGTATCGTGCACCTGAAACTAACGTAACACTGTATGTTAACTGTACTGGAATTAAAACAAAGAGTACTCTACCTTCCTGAAGCTGTGACACACCATCCCACGTGGGCTCCTTCCTCCCCCTCCCCTGTGGGCAGCTGCCTCGCTCCCAGCCTGGGCCACCCCACACAGGCAGTTCACGCAGGAGCTGGACCCACACCTTGGCCTGCTCCTCCCGTGCCCAGATGGACTTAGGCGAAACGGGTTCCTCTTCTGGAAACAGGGCTAGGCACCAAGCCTCACAGCCTCACCCTCAGGAGCAGACGTACAAGGAACTCACGAAGACATGCCGTTAGATGGAGTCAGGCCAGGACACGAGGGGGCAGAGATCCTGAGCAAGACTGGGGTACGGTGAGTGGGGGCTGGGGAGGAGAAGGAGGCTCCCCTCCAGAGGAGCGAGGCCCTGGTCAGAGATGGACTGAGGCACCTTCGGGAGGGCCCGGGGAGCCCTGGTCGCTGGATGGGGCCAGCCCTGCTTCTAGCCTGGGGAATCCCTGCCGACAGTCAACCCTTTGTCCTGAGGGAAGGCAGGTGGGTCTCTGATCCTTATAGAAATGAGCCTAAATACTAACCGGGCATCCGATGCACAAATTATGGGGGCAAATGCCAGGCCGCCTGCAGAGCTGCCCACAGGACACAGGGAGGCTTCCCCTTGATGCCAGTATGGGAATGATATGGTGTCTTTGACCTGAAGTCACCAGGCCCCAGAAGCCGTGGGCCTTGCGTCCTCCTGGCTGACACCCTCCGGCTCCCTGGCCAGATGCGTCTGTTTCTTTACCACAAAGCAGGAAAGATGGGTTCTCCCACAGCAGAACAGTGGTTCTGCTGATGGCCCTTGGCCTCGGCCACTTGGGCTGTGTACCCTCAATGCTGGCTTTGGAATCTTCATTGGCAAGGCTGGAAGGAACTTTGTGGACCCTCTTGTCCAATGCCATCGTTTAGAGATGTGGGAACTGGGGCCCCAAGCCCCGCCCCACAACGGACCCTGATTCCTGATACGTTTCTGTCCCACCACATCAAACATGGTGGCCACTCGTGCTCAGGCTCCCCGCCAGGGCGTCTGCCTTCCATTGTCTGGTGGCAGTGAGGGTGGGCACGGTGGGACTGGGCAGCAAGGGATTCCCACCATTCAACCAGCCTGCAGGAAGCGTCCTGAGCTCTCAAGAGTTCGGCCTCACAGCCGCCTCTTGACCTTCAACGCTAAAACAATCCTGGCTTCTCACCTTGCCGAGAACCCCAGGCATTTCCACTGCTCCCACAATCAAGAGCAAACACCTCACCCAAGGGCTTAGAAGAACTTGCATGATTGGTCTCTGCCCCTGTGGCAACTTTACAGCGAGCGGCAAGTCCCCTTACTTATCACCCTCCAGACACGCGGCTTTTTTCCATCTTCTTTAACAGACTTGCCTGAACACGCCTTTTCGCATGCTGTTCCCCGTGCCTGGAATGCTCTTCCCGATTTTTCACCTTTCAGCTCGCAGACCTTCCTCGGGAAGCCTTCCCTGACTCCCTCCGTGTCCCCAATCAGGTCTGCCCCAACTTCTAAGAAGTTATATGTTGAATACTCTCCCTTTCTCTTCCTGGACCTTATTACAATTTTTAATGATATATTGATTTATACAGCTGTTGGCTTACTATCTGGAACTCCAGTTAGATGACAGACTACAAAGGTGGGGCAGGGAGCTTGTCTCTGTACCCCCCCCACCCCCTCCCCGCTCTGCACTCCCATTATCTGCTGTATGTGTACATATAGAATAAAGGTTGTCCTTTTGAGAACACCCGTATTCAAATGCAAAGAAAAATAGAGGTCCCTTGCTGAGCCCCAGGTGGAACCACCCCTCCTCCCTGAGCCTTGACTTCCTTCCTTGAGCTTCAGGACCACCGTCTGTTCCCAGGGGAAGGGACAGCTGGCCTCCTGTTTCCGGAAGACTCCATGTCTTTCCTCCGATCCCTGAAGCAAAAAGCACATGTTGCCCTCCAAACAACTATACCAAGCTGGACCCAAAGATCACCAGCTTCACGTAACAGGGGAAAACAAACGAACAAAGAGAAGAATCACAGCTGAAGGAACGGGCATTCACTGGGCCTGAACTTCGTCACACACAATTTCTAGGCTTCCAGGTGGCCCTCTGGGGTTGGGAGGACCGTTTCTGTTTTACAGTTGTGGAAACTGAGGCTTGGAGAGAGGCAGGCCCCTGCAGGGTGGGTGCAGCCGACTCCAGCTGGGTCTCCCCAGGGCCCAGGCCAGCCCTGGGCGGGGATGAGCTTTCTGGGGCGTGTGTTTTTCCCCTGCCAGCCTCAGTTTCTCCTCCAGGGCCTAATTCAGCCCTGGGAGCCCCTCGCGGCTTTCCTTCCTCTCACCAGGCCCCGCCCTCACTGAGACCTCAGCTTTCTCCATCCCGGCTTCCTCTCCCTCCATCCCTCCCCTCCTCCTGTTTCCGTGGCAACCCCATCCTCCGCTCCGCCACTTGGTCCCGCGCTCCCATCTCGTTCTTTCCTCTTTCATCTCTCCCCTGAGCGCGGGGTAAGGTCCAAATGCCCCTCTGTCCTTTGCCTCCGGTCTCTCACCCCCTTTTTGCCGTGCTTTTACCTCCTTCAATGTTCTCTTGTCATCTCAGGGCAACGTTTATTTACCTCTTGCTTAAGAAAAAGGAGAAAAGAAAAAGGAAGGAAGAAAGGAGGGAAAAGAAACCCCGTTTCGCCAGCAGCCCTGGCCTCTCCATTCAGTCCCAGCCACCATTCTCTTTCTTAGGTAGCCCCAGACGCAGACACAGACGCAGACACATCCTAGAATGGGCCCCTGCCTGCCACCACGCAGGCTCCTTTCTGGCCTCACCCGTGGAAGGGAGGAGGCAAAGGCACAACTCAGGGGGGACAGCTGTGAGGGGCCCAGGTGAGGGCTCACTGGGGGCAGGCACTCCAGGGGGCTGGGGGAGACGCCAGAGGCCTCCCCCCACCCCAGGATGAAGCAAGGGCAGGACCTAGAATGCGGGGTAAGCCAGGTCCAGAATCCCTCCTCGGTGCCGCCCAGGGACCACCCGCCCCCCTCGGCACACGGCAGGGGGGATGCCCAACGTACCAGGCCCTCCCCCTCCAAACAGGATGCTGGATTCATTCATTTGTCAAGATTCACTCTTCACCATAATCTTAAATTGCCTCTGAGATAAGGAAGTGTCCACTCTTGTAACCAGGTCTGCCCAGGGAGATGGGCATTTTAATTTTCACTTTACAGATGGGCAAACCGACGCTCGGGAGGGCTGTTACTTGTCCAGATCACGCAGCCAGTAAGAGGTAAAGGGGGGCTTTGAATGGATTATAATCATGTTTTCCCCCTTTTAACGTCCCTTCTTCCCATGTTCCCAGGAGGGGCAGGTCAGGCCGCCCCTGGCCCAGCCCCCCTGACCTTCTTTCTACATTTCTGTGTTTAATCTGGAGTGATCAGAAATGACAGGAGAAACAAAGAGATTTGCCACAGAAATTACAAGCAAGCCGATTATCACTGTGGCCCCAGCGTCTCAAAGCGACAGACAGAATAGATGGGCTGGTGGAAAATGGTATTACTCCCCTGTGAGACAAGAGTCACATGGAGAAAAAGGGGTCCTGGGTCTTTGGGAGCCCCGCAGGCTTGTGAGCATCTATGGGAGCTGTGACCAGTTCCTGGGCCAGGGCATTAGTCCTGGTATTGGTCCCCTAAGCCCTGGGACCGAGCTGCGGGAGCAGGTCCCGGCGGCGGCCTACCCTATCGGCTGCAGCTGGCAGGGCCCGGTCACAGAGGCGTCAGTGACACAACTCAGCTTCTCCGCCCAGAGGCTGGCTTAGCGCCTCAGGAACCCCACGAGCAAGGCCTAAGGAGGAAGACATGGGAAGGGAAGGACAGGTTTCGGCTCTGCAGAGGAACAGAGGTGAGGAACCCGGCTCTCAGTCCGGCAGGTCTGGCTTGCACCCTGTCTCTGCCACTTATGAGCTGCATGGCCTGGGGCAATTTCCTTGTGAGCTGGAGTAGGCGTATGGACAGGATCTAGCACGTACCGAGGTTCTTCCTTCAGGTCAGGCTTGTCCCGGATGGGATCGTGTATAGAAAGCATGGAATCCTGATAACAGAACCCGCTTTACAGAGGAGGAAACCCGGGCACAGAGAAGTTGAGCCACCTGTGCAAAGTCCCAGATACGCCCAAGAAAACTGGTGTTTGGGTTTCCGCTCTTGGGTCTCACTCAAATGCCGGTGCTTTTAAGGTCAAGGAGACCAGGGAGATCGAATTTGACAACACGGCCGGGGCACAGGAAGGACTCAGTTTCTAGGAGCTCTCATTCTTATTCTTTCTATCTCCATCCACTCTGTTGGGGCCAGGCCAGTGCCGGGTGCTGGGGGGACCCAAAGATCCCCACTCTCAGGGACCTCCCGGTTTGGTGAGAAAGACAAGACGAAGAACTACGAAACAGTAGAGCAGCGCAGCAGACAGGAAATAAGCAGTAACGTGCGGGCACCACAAAAGGGACGGAGCTACTTTGCTTTTTTCCTCCATTTCCACCTAAGGGGTCAGGAACATTTTTCCTTGTAAGCTGGCCCTTCAGAAGGCGGCCACAGACGTGCAGGGAGTGGACCACAGAGCCGGCCGCATCCCAACACGTTGGTTTGCGTGCGTGCCTATCCCCTCATCTGCGACAACCATCTCCCCGGCAGGTTTAACTGAGCCCACCAGCCCAGTGAGCCTGATCCCTGGTGCTCAGTACACAAAGGTCGGCGGTGGGGGGGGGGGGGGGGGGGCTGGGGAGGCCCAGAGCCGGGGAAGGCTGAAATGCAGGAGAGCCGAAGAGGGCCGGGCCAGCTGGAGGCCCAGGATGGAGGAGGGGAGAAGAGCAGCGGGCAGAGAAGGTGCGGAGGGGCGAGGGTGGGGGAGGAGCGGGGCCTGGGCCCAGAGCCCTCCTCTCTTTCTCACAGCAACCCGTGTGAGTCGCCCCAGGGACTCCATCCCGGCAGAGCCCCTGGCACGCCTGCCTGCTGATGCCCATGCCGTAATCAACATTTATTTTGCAGTCACCCACACGCCCAACTCGAGAACAGATTTATGCCAGGAGAGGAGGGAAAAAAAAAAATGCCTCTCTCATTCACGTAATGCCTCCCTGTATCTCCTGGGGGGAGGGACAGCTGGTGCAACACTTAGGCTGACAGTGTGCGTGCAGACATCAGGCACACACGCCGTCCACACAGGCTGGAATCAGCGGCAAGCCGGAGCAACTTGCAACTCTGTTCTTCCTTAGTCACCTTCACGCAGCCAGTTGGGGGACAGGACCCACGCGAGGAGTGGGAGCCCATGTGCATACTTGAGGACCCCGCGGACCGGCCCGGGCGGGGGGAACACATGCACAGGGCGGGTGGCGGGAACCCACAGTGCAGCTGTGAGATAAGAAGTCAGGCGAGAGACTGGCAGGGAAGGCAGGAAAGCATCCCAGCCGGGTGCTGCTGGGTCCGTACGGTACCGGGAGCTAACGGGGTGCGCCCCGGGGGGCCTCATCTACGGGCTGGAGGAGAGGTGGGGGGGAGTCCTGGAGGACAGGGAGAGCCAGGAGAGGGGCCTGGAGGCCAGGTCCCCAGAGGGGGGCGGTTCCGCAGACTCAGAGGAGGTGTCCCAAGCGGCCAGCACAGCCCAAGCGGGACCCGGGTTCCTCTTCAATCCAGATCGCTTCAGAGACCTCATCTGCGTAGGGGGGCCCCAGGTGCTGCAATTCAAACGCATGTGGGGCCGTGACCCAAGGGCCAGAGTGATTTTAGTGGAGGTGACAATAATAAAACGAGCAAATATCTGCCTTCCCCGGAGGTGCTTGTGGTCCAGGTTGAGGACGACCACTGTCCCTGCCGTTGGGAGTCAGCCTACGGGGGCGGCAGTCAGCCTGGCCACCGCCTGCTTCATCTCTCAGAGCCTCAGTTTGCCCAACTGTGAAATGGGGATGCCAGCTGCCTGTTCCACCGAATGATGGAGAAGATTAAAAAAGAACTGAGTCGGGGCGCCTGGGCGGCTCAGTCGGTTGTGCATCCAACTTCGGCTCAGGTCACGATCTCACGGATCCTGAGTTCAAAGCCCGCTTCTGATCCTCTGTCCCCTGCTCTCTCTGCCCCTCTCTGCTCACGTTCTCTCTCTCAAAAATGAACAAACATTAAATATATATATATATGTGTATATATATAACTGAGTGAAAGTACCTGGCATACGGGGCTGGAATTTGGTAAATGGTGATTTCTTGGTTTCACCAATATATACGTACAAGATATGTACACACACAAGGTGAATCACCTAGGACCCTAAAATATTTGCCATATACTTATTACTACTAAAAATATGCTCTTACCACTCCCATGAACGAGCATGACCACTTGCAAAAAGCAGCTGCGATTCTGAGGAAGAAAAAGTAGCCAAGTCAGGTGCACAGGGAGAGAGGCTGGAAATGAACCCGACCTTATGGAAGATTCTAGCTTAGTTGTCAGCCCACAAAGGAGCCTCCGCTTGCTTGGGGCTGGACGTTCCCAACCCCATGCCTGTAGGGCCATGAGGGTCCCTTGGGGCCCAGGACGTAGCGTGGAGCCCTGGAGAGGCAAGAGTGTCTTTCCTGGCAGGATGTGGAAGCCGTCCTCATAGATGCCACACATCGTCTCTTCTATGGAACCCATCAAGGCGGCTCAAAAGGCCAAATTCCGAGGCACCTGGGTGGCTCAGTCAGTTAAGTGACCGACTCTTGATTTTGGCTCAGGTCATGATCTCAAGGTTCGTGGGTTCGAGCCCCACATCGGGCCCTGTGCTGGCAGCACGGAGCCGACCTGGGATTCTCTCTCCCTCTCTCTCTCTCTGAAAATAAATTAATAAACTTAAAAAAAAGACCAAATTCTGAAACAAATCACAAAACTCCACTCTCCTCACAAGTGTAGCCCGCTTCTGGGGCCCCCGGGCACTTTCTCAGTCTCCAACAGCTGGGATGACCCACCGTCCACAAACACAGCCCCGGGGGGGGGGGGTCACAAGGGGAAGGGAGAATTCGAGAATGAGATCCCCTGTGCTTCGCCCGATTCCCTGAAACGAAAATGCCCGAGAAGTTTCTCGTGTGAGAACCACACGAACTCACACGTGCACAGGCCAGGGGGCAAGGGTCACCCTGCTCCCCGCGCTACAGCAAGGCCTGGCTGGGCAGCGTCCCAGCTCAGAGCAAGCGCTGCCTCCGGGAGGCCTGGCGCAGTCCCTCCCCCAAACGCCCCCAGATCTGGGCGCCAAGCACATGATGGAACACAAGCTCGTCGGGGACTCAGGCCGGGGAGTGAACTCGCCCGCTCACGCAGGCACGGCCCTCTGCAGTTTACAAAGCCCTCCCAGGCACAATGCCATTGGATCCTCCCTGCTGGGTGCCGATCTGGCTGGCATCTGTATGGGCATCTCCTCCACTGGACAGATGGGGGATGACGACCCTGATGTTAGCAGACCGGCTGGCGGGTGTCGGTGCCCGCCGGGGCCAACTCTACGCGCATTACCTAAGTCGGTACTGACCACTGTCTGTGTGCACCATCACCCCCACTCTACGGATAAGGAAACTGAGGCACGGAAAGATTAAGAACATCTTTAGAGCAGTGCTCCCCGTGACTGCCTCCATATTGATGCCTGCAGGAAGCATTTAGAAGCTTTGACAGCAACTTGAAGTTGCCAGGATGGGGCGCCTGAGTGGCTCAGTCGGTTAAGCGTCTGACGTTGGCTCAGGTCATGATCTCACGGTTCATGGGTTCAAGCCCCGCCTCGGGCTCTGTGCTGACAGCTCAGAGCCTGGAATCCGCTTCAGATTCTGCGTCTCCCTCCCTCTCTGCCCCTCCCCCACTCACACTCTGTCTCTGTCTCTCAAAAATAAATAAACGCTTAAAGGAAAAAAAAAAAAAAAAAGGAAAGAAATTGCTAGGACATCCAGGCAGGGTTGAAAAGGTGTCGGTCTGTGAGGATCACAAATACTAGGAGTTTTAAAAGTAGAAGCACTCACGTAGAGCCCAGACTGGTTTCTGAAGGCCTGAGTTCAGTCTGGCCTCTGCTCCTTCCCAGAGGTGTGATTATTCCTTTTCTCTCTCTTTTTAAAAATGTTCAATGTTTATGTGTGAGAGAGACAGAATGTGAATGGGGGAGGGGCAGAGACAGACAGAATATGGATGGGGAGGGACAGAGAGAGAGAGAGAGAGAGAGAGAGAGAGAGAGAGAGAGAGAATCTGAAGCAGGCTCCAGGCTCTGAGCTGTCAGCACAGGGCCCGGCGTGGGGCTTGAACTCACGAACGGTGAGATCATGACCTGAGCCGAAGTCGGAGGCTTAACCGACTGGGCCACCCAGGTGCCCCATATTCTGTTCTCTTTACTAAACTGGGGTGGTCCTGACAGCACCTGCTTACAAGTTAACAAATTCAAGGTGCTCACAGAAGAACCTGCCACGCCTATTTGCTACTATAATTAGCGCCTGGCAACCTGCTGGGGGCCATACTGTGGGTCACTGGAGGTGCTGTGGTCCTTGATGTAGCTCTTGACCACCAGCTCCTCTGCTGTCCTGGTAGCTGAGGGCCCATGAAACACGCCTGCCTCCGAAAGCCTTTCCCGAGAGGCAGACCCTCACCCCTGCCCCCTGCCCCTGCCCCCCACCCCAGGACCTGCTCCCCTTTCACCTCTAGGCCAGGGTGGCTGTGGGGGCCTTAATAGGGTGTGAGATGTTCTTGCCCAAACCGGAAATACCTGACGGGCAGCCAGCACGCCTAACTCTTGCAATCTCCAGGTTTGCCAGCAGGCGTCTTGAGAAGCAGGTGGGGTCAGGAAGAGCAGTGGTGGTGGCCTCCCCGCCTGGCCCCAGTCTCACATGTCTCTCTGCAGCGGGGACAGCACCTGCCCCCAGGCATCTCCGTCCTTCCCCGGAGTACAAATCCCAAACTTCCCCAGATAACCACATTGCCTGCTACCTTTCCCCGTCGTCCTCCAGGCCCACGGGGAGGACACAGTCCATGCTCCAGGCACATTTCCTGAATAAACCACCCTTCAAGGGGTTCGGATGGACCTCCCGAGCCTCTCCCTCCACCTGGACCCCGGCCGCTCCTGCTTACGCCACCCTCCCCATCCGCTGCTGACTTGTCCCCTCTACCTTGCTCCACAGACGTGGCTGGAACCCTGTCTCCATCTTCCTTGGGGAGGAGACCACCCCCTTCCCTCAATACCCTGCGCCCTCAGCGGGTGGGGGACGGGGTCCCGCTGGGAACGCAACTTTCCGTTCTACACAGCCCTCGGCTGTGTGCTGTGTGCGGTAACCATTAAAACATCTGCTGAGGACAAATTCAGTTCACACTTCAACAAACATTTACGCGGCATCGTCCGTGGGCCAGCTGTGCGGGGCGCGGCAGAGGACACACACAGAGCTCGCCCTTGGGAGTCACCCCCTCGCCCAGGCCTCCGCTTTGGCCTCTCGGCTATGCCAGCACCCTTGCTGTGCATCGTCCAGGCCACCCACACCCCAGGGCTCCTTCCAGAGACGCCCGTGTCCCCCGAGCTGTCCTAGCCGGCTGCAGCCCTGGCGGTGCCCAACTTCTTGCCTTCTCTCTACCCCCGATCACGGGGTCAGGTCCTCCACCCCCTCTTGGACCCTGCTCTCTGTTCCCCCCACTGGACGCCATAGGTGACCACTTCCGAACACAGAGGATCCAGGGCTCTTCCCTGACCAGGCAGCAGCCCCGCATCTTCCCTGGGCTCCAGGCCGCTCACGGCTTCCTTCTACCTCTGTTCCTCAGCTCAGTGGCCTCCGCTTTCCCATCTTCCCAGGGCTTCCTCCGACTCCCCCTCCGTGCTGACATCACTCGGCCTACACCTCTCCTCCCTGCACCCCCCCCCCCCGCGTTTCCTGGGTGTCGAACCTTCTGTCAACCATCCCTCTAAACTCCAAGGATCCTCCTCTCCAGTTCCGGTTTCCCAGCCTCCTCTCCAGGACTCCAGGTCCAGCCGAGGCAGGGCCCCCGCCCCCCGGGGCCGAGGCCACACCGGACAACCGTGGCTCCGTGTGGAACCCGGCCCTCTTCCCGATGCTCGGCCTACGCACGGCGTTCCCACGGCCTCCACCGGGCCCTCCCTTGCAGGAGAGCGAGGCTCCCACAGAGCAGGGTGGTTTGGTGGGGAGGGGGGTCCGCATCCACCTCGGACCTTGACCCTCACGTCAAGGCCGCCCCTAGGGCCAGGCAGAGAGGGAGCAGGTCTCCCCAGGGTTATGTCTGAATCCTGCACAAGGCAGGACCAGGCCAGCCGCTGGTGACAGACTCTCAGGACTTCCCAGTGAGAACCATCTGCCCGTGAGTGGCTCCCTCTGGTCTGGCGGAGCCTCTTTTCCAAACACCCTTCCCTCTCGGAGTGGGAGCCTGGAGGAAGCCATGTCCCGCATGGGGATTTTTTTTTTTTTTTTTTTAACACATTTGGAGCCACGGAGGGAAATGAACACATTCACATTCTCTCTGCTCAAATAAACCGACTTCTCTGTTCGTTCTCTCCCTTGAAAACAGAAGCACTATTCAAAAAGAGAAAGAAAAAAGAAGAAAGAAAGAGGCAACAAGAAAAGAAGTGAATAGAAGAGGAAGAAGGGGAAGGAGGGCGGGAGGAGAGCGTCCCCGAGGGAGCCGGCAGGGCTCAGAATGAAAGGCAGAGCGTGAAGGGAAGGAGAGCGCACAGACAAAGCAGGAGAGAAAGACAGGAGCTTTGAAAGGAAGAGTGTTCCTCGTGAATACGGGTGCAGGGGAGAGGGAGCACTTGAAAAGGAGCAGCCGAGGCAGTGACCCCTCATTCACACTCGGTGCCAATCACAGCGACAATGCAGACCCTTTCTTCTTTTCTCCTTCTCTCCTTTCTGGGGAGAAAGGGAGGGAGGGAGAGGCTGAGAACTGCAAGTTAATTCCTAAAAATACAAAAATAAATTCAGTTCCACTGGAGAAGCATCAAAGAGTGGCTTGAAAGGCTTTCCCCGAAACTCACTACACCCGCGAGGGAAGTGCTCCCTCTCGGGGAGCGGGGGCACAGGCCGGTGGCCGTCGGCTTTATTCCAGGGTCGGCCTCCTCCCATTGGGTCCTGGGTGAGCCAAGGTGGAGAGGGGCCCCGGGCTGTGACACTGTCGGGGAGGCCCGGTCTCCGCGGGCGGCTTGGCCCTCGTGGTGGAGAGCTGGCTGAGAGCTGAGGGCCCAGGCCCAGGGCGACAGAGGAGGGTCTGCGCCGGGCAGCTGTTCTGGCTAGATGCCGGCCTGGGCCGCACAGCCGTGCAGGAGGCACATGCTCCTTGTGGAACGAATGACACTGGCGGCTCGGGCATGGGGCACCCTCTCCAGGGACGGCGCCAAGGAAGCGCTGCTCAGGCCTGCTCGGGTCAGGCCTCGTTCTGGGAGGGAGGGTGAGAGGCGGGTGAGTCGTTTTCATTAGCTGCCGGTGGTGGGATCACGTGTTTACAAGGGAGGGGCCTCCATGGACACATCACAGATCAGCACTTTCCTGAGTTAGCCAAGACCCAAACGCTGCAAGATATACGGGTGCCCCGAGAAGCCCAGGTCCTGGGGCGCCTGGGTGGCTTAGTCGGTTAAGCGTCGACTCTAGGTTTCGGCTCACGGTTGGTGAGATAGAGCCCCACGTCGGGCTCTGCGCTGACAGCCTGGAACCCGCTTGGGATTCTCTGTCTCCCTCTCTCTCCTCCTCTCCTGCTCGCACACACACACACTCTCTCTCTCAAAATAAAGATCAATTAAAAAAAAGAAAAAACTCCGGGTCCCTCTTTCGGAACAGTCCGAGATCTGGGCTTCTGTCCTTCCTCCTCCCTGCGGTCAGACATCAGTAATGACTCGCACCTCCTGTGTGCTCAGCTCCAGGTAACACAGCGCACGGGACTGTCCCTACTTGTACACAGTCCTCAGTCTAGTGACCAAATGGCTCCCAAGATGTCCCTCTGAGATCACAGGTGAAGGCCCCTGGTCCCCCTTTCTTTGCCTTTCCTCGTCTCGCTCTCTTCCTGTCTTTCAATACTCATGGAGTCATGACGAAACCCGAAATGGGGTCACCTTTACGCAGAGGTTCCTTTTTCCCTTCTGATCATCCAGAAGCTGGATAATGAGAAATGCCTGGGAACAGAGAGGCTGGGCGCGGGAAGACTGATTGGTTTATTGACTGATTGATTGAGCGAGCCTCCATCTCACTTCTCCACTGAGCCATCAGTCTGTGCCGAGCTCAGTGGCGTGGGCTGGGATTAGAGAGTGACAAGGACCAATCAGAGGCCCTGAGATGCTTGAGGCCAATCTAGTAGGGGGGGGGGGGGGGGGGGGTGCACCGCAGAGCTGGGAAAGGAAACCCTGCCTTTGCTAGCTTCATCTGGGAAGGGCTGTTCAGTTGGAACGGGCCCAGAAAGGCCTCCAAACCCAACAAGGAAGCCGAGAGAACAGGCACCGGGAAAATGCAAAGGAGCGCAGGGTCGGAAATTTCACTGAACCGCCAGGAGCATATAATTACTCTTGCATTTCAATCCAACAGATGCAAATTCCAACAAATATTATTGAGCGCCTGCTATGTGCCAGCCAGCTCTGTGCATTTCTAGGGAGGAGGCAGTGAACCCGACCAAGGCTTGCCTGGAGAACTCACGCTCATGGTATATAGGGGGCGCGTCAGGCAATGAAACAGGTGATTACAATTTAGGGTGAGGGGGCTGTGGGCGCCCTGAGGAGGGGCAGCCTCGGGGAGCTGGGGGTTCAGAGAAGCCTTTTCAGAGGAGGGGGCATCGGGTTATTGTAATACGTTCCCATGAACTAGATTTTCAGTTGTCTTGAGAAAGCTTTAAAGAATTTCGCCGGCGAGATACCCCAGTGCCTAGGAAAAAACCAGAATTGATCAATGAGCTATAGATAAAAAACACCTGATAGATGTTTTCTCAATTTGGTGTACTGGGAAGAATGAGTAATAGACCCAGAAAACCAAGCTGCCGAGAACAATAATTAACTTTTTTTAAAAGAAGAAATAGAGCTCAGCGCTCGGCTTAGCCGTGAACAGTATGAACATTGTGAGTTTAACCCCAAATCGTGATAGAACGATATTGGCAGGAAAGGCAAGAACACGGAAGCAACAGATAATGTCCCAAATTGCTAAATGGAGAAGTGGTAGGATAAACACAGTCTTTCGAAATATGGAGGTGAACAACAGGAGACATAAAAGAGCTGAGAGACTGTTTATGGGTCTGGAGGGCTGGGGTGGGCGAGGAGGTGGGTGGGGCCCGTGGCTGTACCCTTACCAGACCTCCAGTATTGTTTGACTTTAAAAAAGACGCATATGCATTCGTTTGAGAAAAAACAAAACCAAAAGCAAGCAAACAAGCAAAAAAGGCTTGGCAGAGGACTCGTTGTTAAGTCAAATTGGGATCTTTCTGGAGGACTCAGCCAAGAGAGACCCAGAAAGGGCACCATGCGTAGACATTTATGAGAACAGAAATTTCTCCGAGAAAGAACAGAATTCAGCGGGCTCCTGCCCAAGGTAACATAATTAGACAGAACAGAATGGAGGGAAAGTGCCTTGGGAGAAAAATCTGCAGAATATTGGCATGTGGTTTTAAAAACAAGATCCAAAGCACCAGGGATCCTTCCCTGGGGGGGGGGGGGGGGCGGCGGCGAGGAGATCCAGAGACCCAGACATGGCTCTCCTGCAGGGGCCTAGATCCTCGGGAAAACTGGGGTGCGTGTTAACACAGCCCACTGGGGCAAGGGCAGCATGATCTATGCGCGGGAGGGTGGTGGTCAGGACACACTGGCCTGAGCCCTGGGACGCCTCACCACGCCCCCGCCCCTCAGCATCGAGGCCACCGTGCCCAAAGTGCCCTCCTGTTCTGGCCCTCACACGTGCATGCTGTTCCCACCAGCCACCATGCTGTGCCTTACGGTCTTTGGTAGGCCTTTTAAACTCGAAACACATAACAGCAAAACCCCACTTGTCCAGAGGTCCCTTCTCCGGCAATCCCACCTGTCCCCCAAACAGAGAACAGCAGAGCAGACCAGACAGCTCAGAACGCGCAGAAGTTGATCGGACGAGCGTGCCTCCGAGAACAGTCTGTGCTCTTCCCTCCGGACCACGCCCCTTGCTTGCAGCCTCTGGACCCAGTTCTAACAAGCTTGTGTATCTGGCTTCCCAGGCCGGCAGATGCGAGCTGCAAATGGGAAGGAGGAGCGGGGAGGTGGATGGGGTACCACTGCTGGAGGCTGTGACGGCGAGGGCGCAGGACGAAAACTACCAGCAGGCAGTGTGGGGCCAGCCAGGGTGGGACAGGCAAGTTCGGCGTCTCCGCACCCACATCACATGCTAAGCTCACGACCGTCAAGACAGGGTAGGTCTGGGGCACCTGGGTGGCTCAGTCGGTCAAACGCCCGACTCTTGATTTCGGCTCAGGTCGTGATCTCAACGGTTCGTGAGTTCGAGCCCCGAGTTGGGCTCTGCGCTGACAGCGTGGAGCCTGCTTGGGATTCTCTCCCTCTCAAAATAAATGAATAAACTTAAAAAACAAAACTAAAGACAGGTTAGATCCTATTAGAGTATATCCAACATTCTGTTTGGCACTCAGGGATGCACGTGTTGGGTCCAGGGCTGAGGTTTGGGGATACCACCTTGTCACTTAGCCAGTCTGGAGCAAGCAAAGCACTGCCTCTGCCCAGTCTCCCAGCTGCCACCTCTGTGCAGAGGCACAGGAAGCCCCATGGCGGGTCACAAGGGCTGGGTTCTGGTCCAGGTCTGCTTACCGCGTGGACCTGTGCACAAGCTCAGTCTCTCAGAATCCCATCCACCAACTGTGGATAGAGAACGCCTGCCCGCTCCGGCCGGGCTTGGCGGGATCAACTGAAATAATCTTGACAGCCAGCGGAAACATTTTATAATATAATGTAACGTTGCTAAAGCCACCTCTTTTACTGGTGGCTGGACGGGGCATCCCGTGACTCACACAAGGTTAGGGGACAAAGGAGATACCCTCGACCGTACCCTCTGCCTTAGAACTTTCTTAGACACAATGAAGCAATCAATGATCAGGCCAGTTTCAAAACCACGCAAACTGAACTTGTACACGCTCGTTCGAAGACAAAGCCGGAATCCGTTCTACAAGACGGCGGCCTGCCTGGACGCTTCAAAGCCACAGCCACGCCCACGCAAGGCACGGGGGGACTGTCCGAGATTAAAAGAAGTTTAAAGAAAAATAACCACCGAACATGATGCACGAGCCTCTTGGGATCAGGAAAGAACCTAAAAGACATTTTTGGAGGTCAACGGGGGAATATTATATTATGATATATGTCAACTATATTATTGATTAATGGTAATATTTGAGGCATGATAATGGCATGGTGGCTATACAGGGGAAAGTCCTTGCTCCTAAAAGCCACCTGCCGAGGTACTGAGGGGCGAAGTGTCGGGCCGCCTGTACCTCACTTTCAAATGATTCAGCAAAACCATCTCAAAGAGAGCGAGATAAAGCAAACGTAGCAAAATGTTAACAACTGTTAACAACTGGTGAACCTAGATGAAGGTTCTTAGCTTTTCTGTGAGGCTCGACATTTTCAAAATAAAAAGTTATGAGGAAACAGAACTTCGCCCCGCAGGCGGAGTGTGACTTTTTCTTTGCAGGCGCTGGGCCAATCTTTGGTTGGTTACCCAATCTGCCCGATGCAGAAAGTGAGGTGCTCGTGGCGAGGACGGGGCCATGCCTTGCTCCCCGATCCGCACGCACACGCAGAAGACACACGGACCGTGCACTGGAGTCCGCAGGCAAGACGGATCACAACCCGCCTTGGCCCCAGCTACCCCGGCCCTGCCCAGCCCCGCTGCTTGAGGGCTGAAGGAAATTCAGTGCCTGGGCACAGCTTCCTCTCGGGTCCGCCCCCAAGGAGCTCATCTCTTCTCCCTCAGGCCCATCTCCTGTGTGTCCAGATTTCAATATTTTATGCCCGGGGCCCATCGCCCCCCTGGATCCTGAGTTCTTACAAATTCTTTCAGGCCGAGATCCTGCTGCTGAAGATGCTCTAACAGTCAGAACCACAAAGTCTTGCCGGAGATCATTTCAACTGTGACGTACTAGCTCAGCCCTCACTGCACCGTAGCCAGGCCGTGGCGAAGGCCGGAAGCCCCAGGCTCTGCTACCCAGGGGTGATGCTCACTGGTGATCGGGCCTCCGTTTCCCTTTCTGAACAGTGGGTCCTTCCAGCTGACTCTCTAGGGGACCCCAGCTCTCTTAGCGCTCTCCTTAGTTCATTCCGGCCGGAGGCTCGGGGCTGGTTGGGCAAGGCAGCCTTTCCCATCGCCGGAGAAAGGTCCTAGTGCATTCTTGCTGCGGCCAGGACTGGCGGCTGGCTCCTGCCACCTTCCTAAAGTGCTCCCAGGGGGTTCCCGGGGCTCACCGCCCTGGGGGAGTAAATGAAAACACCCAGGACGAGCCCATCCCAGAGGCTCTGGTGATTTCGAAAGCCCTTGGGTGATTCGAATGTGCACGGGGTGGAGTACAGCCCCCCAAGGAAGCCGATCAGAGCGAAGACAGACCTTCTCCCAGTCCTGCTGCCCTCCTTCCCCCAGCCATGCTAGGATTCCACCCTACCGCCTGTCCTCTACAGGAGCCGTCCCTTCCTTGTAATGTCCCCTCCCATCCCCACCTCCCCAAACCTCTAGCATCCTTCAAGGTGGGGCTCCAGTCTCACTTCAGCACTCCGGGCTGCCTGCTTTCTTCAGGAGGACAGGGCCCTGAAGGCAGCACCAGGGTCTGGATGCCATTCTCAGGCATCAGGAAGCCAGGGGAGGGTTTCGGGCAAGGAAGGATTGTGATCCAATGGCTGTGTGCAAAGTCCTTCTGGTTACAGTGTGACGGAAGGCCACGACTGGGCTTATCTGTTTAAATCTTTCACAGTCCCCACCCCTACGGCTCTCGGCTCTCTCTCGGCCCCCTGGAGGAAGCCTGGAAGCCTCAACTTTTGGAGCCGTGGCCAGATTTGTCACCGGGGCTCATGGGGGGTCACAGGGAAGAATGGAGCCAGGCTTTCTCGCCACCATGGCCAGTATGGCTGACAGCTGAATGTGGGGAGGCCGTGGTGAGTGACAAATGCTAACAATGAGAACTCATTCCAGGCTCCCAATGGCAGAGACCATCTGGACAGAGCCAGAGGCCACCGAAGGGACATCCCTCAGTGGGGGAAGGTGGTTGCTTGAGCCACTTCGGGGAAGGGGCGTTTGGAAATCCAAGGAGCACTCTCGCTCATTCAAAGGGAGGTGAAAATCAAACAGCACCTAAGGAATGGTTGGGAGATGCTAGACAGCAAACACGGGAAGGGTTTTGCCCCAGATGAAAGCAATGGGGAGAGGACGAGGGCAACAGAGGCGGAGGGAGGGTGAGAAGGAAAGGAGGAGGAATGGGAGGGAGGGTCCAACGTTTCTGAGTTTACCAAGAGAGGGGGGAAACAGGGGTAGAGAAGAAAAAGAGAAGTGGAAGTCTCTCCAACCCTTGAGAAAAGCTGGCCTGCCCGTGGGACGGGGTGGGGAGAGCGTGTCTCAGAGCTCACGGCTGGTGGTGGCAGTAAAGTCTCTCTCTTCCAAAGAGAAGCCCAGTTTTGGTCACCCCAGAAGCATCAGAACTCCATGAGGCTGGGAAATGGCTGACCTCAGGGTGTGGTCCCCCCTGGGCAGCCAGGCTCCTGGGAGGGCCGGTGCTGGGTCCACTGAGCTCTGCTGTAGCCATCTTGAGACTCTTACTAATTTTCACACACGGGGCCCTCGTTTTCATTTTGGAACGGCAAATTATGGGCCGGTCCTGGCTGACCTTTCCAGAGGACACTTTTGCTGGAAAGGCAGGGAGCAGGAAGGCAGTGGGCCGGCTCCGGCTGCAGCTCCCTGTTTGCTAACCAAATACACAACCTGGCCTTGTTGACTCAGCCAGCAGCTATCAGCAAGTACAGGGCTTCCATCCCTGGCCTGACTCCTAGGAGCGTGAGAGGCTGGGGGCGCTCAGGTCCGCCATATACCCCGGGCACAATACGGTCCTGACCCCATCCCTCGTGTAAGAGGCGCGGGTGGCACTCAGGCGCAAAAGCCAGGCTGAACGCCCGCCCGGTCCTGGGGAACTGCCGTCCGCAGTCGGCCAGCGGCCGAGGGTCCACATCCGGGAACAGCTGGGCTCCTCGGCGCACAGTGGAGACGCCACGTCTGTGGTTGCTGAGGCTCCATGCAGGGAGCCGGAGAGCTGCGTGTTTTGGGGACAAGGCCACGGCTTCACGCGTGTGGCCCCCACACCATTCAGGGGACCACTGTGTGGTCACGGAGTCTCTAAGTGAAGTGGCAAGGGGGCGCCTGGTGGTTCAGTTGGTTAACCGACCGACTTCGGCTCAGGTCACCATCTCGCGGTTCAGGAGTTCGAGCCCTGCATCGGGCTCCTCACTGACAGTACAGAGCCTGCTTGGAATTTTCTCTCTCTCTCTCTTTCTTTCTCTCTCTCTGCCTCTCTCCTGCTTGTACTCTGTCTCTCTCAAATAAACAACTTTAAAAAAATAAACGGGGCGCCTGGGTGGCGCAGTCGGTTAAGCGTCCGACTTCAGCCAGGTCACGATCTCGCGGTCCGTGAGTTCGAGCCCCGCGTCGGGCTCTGGGCGGATGGCTCGGAGCCTGGAGCCTGTTTCCGATTCTGTGTCTCCCTCTCTCTCTGCCCCTCCCCCGTTCATGCTCTGTCTCTCTCTGTCCCAAAATAAATAAAAAAACGTTGAAAAAAAAATTAAAAAAAAAAAATAAATAAAAAAATAAAATACATGAAGCGGAAAAGCAGATCCAGCCCAACACGGTGACCACAGGCCTGACCCGAGCCCAGCTCGCATCCAAGCTCCCCTTTTCTGCTAGTCCTTCACTCAAGGGCCAAGGTGCAGACCAGGGACCCCAAATCCTAACACACTGGCCTCTCCCTGCTGCCAGAACTTTCCTTCTGAAGACCAAAGGCATACACTCCAAACTCCCCTTCTACCAGGAGGGAAATCCTAGGGTCTCACCGCTCCCACTTCGGTGCTTCTCTGGAGCCCTGGCCATCGGCCTCCTGCTCCCAAAGGGCAGAGGACCCCGACAGCATCATTTCCAAGGGCTTGCAGTTCAGATGATCAAAACCTCTCGGGCCCGACCTGGGGCTGACATGGAAGCAGCCTATGTCCCCACAGGTGACAGGTGTGCAAAGGAAACACACCCTGGGACAGAACTCCAGGCAGCTGGGGCCTGGGAGCCCCACCCACGGCCAGGACAAAGCCAGGCTCCAAAGACCTGCAAAGGTTGTCCTGGGCCCCAGGGTGGCAGGAGGGCAGGTGGGCCTCTTAAAAGGGGCCAGGAGAGTGGAGGCAGGAGGCCGGGGCCCCTTCACTGCTAGGGAGGGCCCTCCAGGAACTGAATTAATCAGCAGGAAACTGATGACTGTTTCCCCGGACCAAGGGCACAACCCAAACCCACACACACACCCACACACACCCCGGAATTCAGAAACAGGGAGGGCAGCTGGCAACTTCCTGGAGACCCACAATGCAATCTACTTTTTCAAACAACACAGACAAAACAACACAAAGAACCCATCCCCCGTTCTCAAGCGCGGAGTCCCTTGTATTATCTCATTTTTATCTCGCACGAAAGCCCTTCCAGGAGGGACCGCCACTCCCCATTTTCTGAACCCCTGAGACACGGAGAGAGAAAGCCAGTGGGGCCAGAGTCCCAGCCGCCAGTGCCTATTTGCAAAGCCAGGCCTGCAGGGACTCCCAGGGCCATCTCCAAAACCACCCCGCTCTACCCCTGGACAACACGTCTCTCCCGCAGGCTCCCCGACCAGGCTGTACACAAGTCCTCTGGGGCAAGTAGAAGGGCTCACAATGGAGCGGACAGCTGGTGTGGCAGCCAATCGCCTTCTGCATGAACTGGCTTGCTGAGATCCCTGGAAGAACTAAAGCTAGGGGCGCCCGGGGGGGCTCGGCCGGTTAAGCGTCCGACTTTGGCTCAGGTCACGATCTCATCGTTTGTGGGTGCAAGCCCCGCGCTGGGCTCTGTGCTGACAGCTCAGAGCCTGGAGCCTGCTTCGGGTTCTGTGCCTCCCTCCCTCTGTTCCCACCCCCTCCCTGTTCTGTCTCTCTCTCAAAAAATAAATAAATAAATAAAACATTAAAATAAATAAACAAAGCTACCGGGCGGCCTCCTCCCTGCCGCAGGAGGTCAACGAGGCCCACAGTGGTTCAAGATACAGCCGTAGGCCACCCCTCAGGATGTCGTCCAGGTAGCATCACACAGGACAAGTTGCTAAACCCCATTCTCAATTCCTCTCGGCCAGGTGACACCCTACAGAACAGCACACCCTCAGCCCATGGCCCGTCCTTCTGTGTGGCACCGGCCTGAGAATGTGTGACCGTGCTCATACACTTGAGAGATTAAAGGTAGATGTGTATCTTTGCTCTCGTGCGAACGGTGCTAGGTGAGAGAGCCTCCAGTCTGCCCTCTCGAAGGTCGTCTTGGCGGCCCCTCCCGTCTCTTCAAAACAGAAAAATAACAAACGTTTAAGTTTCTTAAGTGTTCTCGGAATTTACATTCAACTGCACACGGCCTGCTGAGCTCCATGGAGCCGAGGTTTGAAGAGAATGTTCTGTCAATGGGAAATCCACAAGCGTTCAGTCCGAGTATGAAATGTGCAATCCTTAGCCGCGTTCATCGCTCCGCTGGGTTCCTCCAGAAGGAAAAGGCCACCGAACGGTTCAAGGTTGGCCCACGTTGGCCGTAACAAGACTGGCAGGTAGGAACCACCTGACGTTATTTCAAGACGTGGTCTCTTGGCGGGGCTGCCTGGGCTCAGTCAGCTGAGCGTCCGGCTTCGGCTCAGGTCATGATCTCACGGTGCGTGGGTTTGAGCCCCATGTCCGGCTCTGTGCTGAGCGCTCGGAGCCTGGAACCTGCTTCGGATCCTATGTCTCCCTCTCTCTCTGCCCCTCCCCCACTCGCACTCCGTGTGTGTGTGTGTGTGTGTGTGTGTGTGTGTGTGAAAAATAGATACGTCAAAAAAATTTTTTTTAATTAAACACAGAAGGAAAGATGCGGACTCTTGGGCCCTGCCGGGATCTGGTGGATTGGGGGCTGGATTCAGGGAACCGTAACGTAACAAGTTCCCGAGCAGTGTATAACAAATGGTGTGGCCACTGAACACGCCCCTGTTGTGTAAGAACCGGGGGTTACAGGGTGTCACCAGGGGCTAAAAAGGTTTGGCCTTGTGAACATAAGACAAGCTCAAACGATCAGGACCAACTGGGTTGACTGCACGGGGGCAGCGTCCGTCCCTGGCATGGAGAGACCAGTGGAATAAATCCAGTTTGTTGGTTGAAGGCGGCCTCACAATCTCGGTTCAGTGGGCCTGGAACAGAGTAAATGCTCAACTAATGTCAGCTGGTGCTGTTCATAAACAAGGGAACTGAAGCCCGGAAGGCTTGTGATTTGCTGAAAGTTCAGTTCCTGGCAAAACCAACACTCACCCTGGAACTCATGCCTCGTTCCCCTGTGCCTCAGTTTCTTCATCCATAGAATGGACATAATATAGTTCATAATCCTTACGTGGCTAGCACTCAATAAACAATAACTGCCCGTATAATCCTTACTATCCACGTTGAAAGTCTGAGAAGGACATAAAATCTGTTTCTGTCTGACCGGAGTTTGTTTACTCTGCATGGATATTAGCACTAAATGCCATGGTGATGCTGAACGGCCCAAATGGCCCCTATACCTTGACGGGGGCCCTTTCTGGTTGCGCCGGGAGATCTCCCCACCCTGCAAATACACCACCCCGTGACACATGCCTGGTCTGTGGCTGCTCTTGGGGAGGCCAGCTGGCGGAAACTGCAAACGTGTTCCGGGCCCTGAGAGGTTTCCCAGTGGGCACTCTTCCTGCACACTTATTATGTCCGTAATATGCCAGGTGTGGGCCTGGGCACTGGGAAATAAAAGAACAGCAATACACACAGCAGAGCCTTCCCCTGCCATGAACTTACAAAACTGGAAAATGGGTACAAATTTCTTCTTCTGATGAAAAATTTCTATTATAAAATTGAAAAAAAAAAAACAAAACAAAACAACCTGCCCGTTGCAAAGAGTCTGAAAAAGATGGAAGAGAAAAAAAAAATTAAGGGTCACATGGATGGCTCAGTCAGTTAAGCTCTGACTTCGGCTAAGGTCATGATCAGTCTGTGAGTCTGAGCCTTGTATTGGGCTCTCTGCTGTCAGCACAGAGCCTGCTTCGGATCCTCTGTCTCCCTCGCTCTCTGACCGTCCCCTGCTTGTGTTCTCTCTCTCTCTCTCTCTCTCTCAAAAGTAAAGAAACAGGGGCGCCTGGGTGGCTCAGTCGGTTAAGCGGCCGACTTCGGGTCATGATCTTGCGGTCCGTGAGTTCGAGCCCCACGTCGGGCTCTGTGCTGACAGCTCAGAGCCTGGAGCCTGTTTCAGATTCTGTGTCGCCCTCTCTCTGACCCTCCCCTGTTCATGCTCTGTCTCTCCCTGTCTCAAAAATAAATAAAACTTAAAAAAAAAAAAAGTAAAGAAACATTAAAAAAAAAAAAAAGATGGGGCGCCTGGGTGGCTCAGTTGGTTAAGCTTCTGACTTTGGCTCAGGACATGATCTCGTGGTTCGTGAGTTTGAGCTCCATGTCCGGCTCTGTGCTGACAGCTCAGAGCTTGGAACCCGTTTCGGATTCCGTGTCTCCCTCTCTCTCTGCCCCTCCCCCACTCATGCTCTGTCTCTCTCAGTCTCAGAAATAAATAAACATTAAAAAAAAACTAAAAAAAAATTAATACTCCTTCTGGCCCTAACCCAGCCACTTCTTGTGAGTTTCTTCTAGGTCCTCCCCAAGCACGTGGTTTTCGCAAGGTGTTGATCATGGCATATACAACCTGGTGTATTGCTCGTGGCCCCTCACCTGGACCACCGAGCAACTTTCCATGTCGTGTGTTCATTACAAAAATTGATGTTCATCGACACAGCACGTCCACACAGATCCCCCCTTCGCCTGTCCACACCCACACCGAAGGCACTCAGATTGCTTCCGGTTTGTCCACACTGCCCAGGAGATGCCTTCCTACATTCATGCAGAGGGAAGATAAAGGGAAGAGGCAGACGTGTAATTCGACGGTGTCAGAAGGGCCTGGGTTGAATAATGCCACGTGTGAACTCAGACAAGGCACTTAACCTCTCTGAGCTTCAGTTTCCCCGAAAATGGGCCTAACGCCCCCTTCGTACAGTTGTGAAGACTGTGAAAACTGGAGGCCGTCAGTAAAACACCCAGCGCGGGGCCTGACAATTAATTACGCACTTTCTTTTCTCTTAAGTAACAGAAGGTCACAGCTGTGGCTCCTGAATGCCTTCTAGGACAATCTGCAGAGACACCCTGGGAGGACGGTGCTCCCAGATCCTCTGCACAGCTAGCTAAATTCTGGGAAATTTGGGACTCACAACTGAAGTAATTTGTTACTTCAAGAACAAGTTGTGTTCTGCAACTCACTTCAAAACGGCTCAGAAAAAACCAAACACACATACACATGTACGTATGAGGCAAATAAGGCAAATGTTAGTATCTGTTCTCTCTAGTCCTGGGTGTGTAAGTATTTCCTGTACTATTCTTTCAACTTTTCTATAGATTTGCAATATTTCATGATAAAACCTTGATGAAAACTCCTGCTTTAAATTTAAACGGTAAAAAACCGTATAATACTTTAAGAAACCTTGCACTGCATTAATTTATCTAGAGAACTGACCTGGTCCCTGACCTCACAGAGCTTACTTACCACACAGCATTTCTTCGGGCAGCGTATTTTCTTGCTAATTTTATAGGCTGTTCAGTTTTCTCTTCAAGCTTAAATCTCGATTTTTCTTTTTTTTAAACAAACATATGCATGATCTTAGAATAGAATTTTTAACCCTTTAGGTATCTCATGATAAAATCTTTTCCCCTGGGCTGTCGATTGTTTTGTAGAATTCACATAGTACTTACAATTACTTTTAAGTTTATTTATTTATTTTGAAAGAGAGCAAAGGAGGGGCAGAGAGAGAGAGAGAGAGAGAGAGAGAGAGAGAATCCCAAGTAGGCTCTGCTCTTGCAGCACAGAGCCCAACTTGGGGCTCAATCCCACAAACCACGAGATCATGACCTGAGCTGAAATCAAGAGTCCCATGCTCAACCACCTGAGCCACCCAGGCCCCTCCCCGCATTTGTTTAATGTAGTCAAATCTGTCGGTTTTTTGATGACTTTTTTATTTCTAAACTTTGGAAATCAACCTCTAGCCCAAGACTTGGTGCAGGGTAAACTGTACATACGAAACGTTTACTTCTTTATTACGTATTTCTGTTTCAGTATTATTGTATTGACTAGGATTTTAAAAGCGAGGTTCAACAGTGAATATGATGGCGGGCCTCCTTAGCTTGTTACTAGTTTCAACAGGGATGCCTCTAGTGTTTCACGGTTAGTAACGACATTGGCCATCAGTTTGAATTACATCTTTTTTTTTTTAATGCTTATCTATTTGTTTTTTCATGTTTATTTATTTTTGAGAGAGAGAGAGAGAGAGAGAGAGAGACAGACAGACAGAGGGTGAGCAGGGGAGGGCAGAGAGAGAGGGAGACACAGAATCTAAAGCAGGCTCCAGGCTCTGAGCTGTCAGCACAGAGACCGACTTGGGGCTCGAACTCATGAATTGTGAGATCATGGTGAGCCAAAGTTACACGCTTAACGGACTGAACCACCCAGGCGCTCCAATGTTTGTTTATTTTTGAGACAGAGAGAGTGTGAGAGGGGGAGGGGCAGAGAGAAAGGGGGAACAGAGGATCCAAAGTGGGCTCTGTGCTGACAGCAGTGAGCCCAATGCGGGGCTCGAAGTCGGGACCCTCGAGATCGTGACCTGAGCCAAAGTCAGACGCTCAACCGACTGAGCCCCCCAGGTGCCCCTGAAATAGATATTCTTAATCACGCTATGAATGCACCCTTCTATTCCTTTTTTGGTGTATTGATTAGGTAGAAATGGTGGTTCGACTTTAATCAATTTCCCCCCCACATATATTGGAATCAATTCGGTTGTACTTCTTTAACCCATTAGCATGACGCGGTTACTATATTAAGCTTTCCTGATATTGACAATTGCCCCACTGGGTTATGGTGGATGACTTAATACATTATTGAATTTTATTTCCGACATAACATTTCCATCCTTTAATATGGTTTCTTTGCCATGCTTAATATCAGGCTTATTTTCCTTTGTAGAATGAATTGGATCGTTCCATCAATCTTTTGCTAAGCCATGGAAACTGCTTAATGTTATCAGTACCATCAAATTTAAAATAATTACCTAGCAAAAAACACTTGGGACCAGTGTCTTCTTTGGGTAAAGGGGGCAGTGCTTTGATAACAATCACAAATTTTTTTCTCATTTAGCAACATATATATTTTCAGAGAAGCCTCCATTTAATTGAGATTTTCAAACTTAAGGCAATTGTGCTTATATATACATATCCGTATTTTTAACTCTCTATTGCAACGTTCCCTTTCTTATTCCTCCTATTTTTTTCTTTTCTTTCTTTCATTTCTCAAGTCGATTTGCCAGAGGTTAGTCTACTTTATTGTTTGTTTAAAAACAGAATCAGCTCTTGGATATATTTGCTAATTTCACTGTGTTTCTGTTTTCTAATTCATTTATTTCTGGCTTTATTCTCCGTTTCTCCCCGTTTTCCTTAGGGGCTGTTTTTTATTCATTTTTTTTTTTTTTTTCCTCTAAGATCTCAGGCTAATGCTTGGCTTATTCCCTTTTTCTGTTTCCCTTCTTAATAATAAAAGCATTTAGGTCTATGAGACTAGCTGCAGCTGCCTCCCAGAGGTTTGGTTATGTGGCATTCTGGTTTTCGGTGCTTTCTAAATATTTGTCACTATATTCTTTATTTTTTCCTCGACCAAATAGCAGTTGAGGAGAGGGTTTTAAATTGTTTTCAAGCGGTTGGGTTTTCAGTTTTAGTCCGTTTAAATGCACAATTATTTTGGCTACGTTTACTGCCTGGTGATCAAAGGACTCCCCAACTGGCACAATTTCTGTTTTGGGTGGAACGTGAGTTCTTACAGTTGGTTCCTGGTGGCTGACAGAAATGTCTGCAAAGCATATGCTCGCTTGCAAAGCCCAAGTGCGTTTTAAAAGTTCTTGCTTGCCATAATGTTATGTCAAATGAAAAAGAAAGAGGATATGAAGTTCAATGTGTTTGTAACCATGTTTAAAATACAGTATATTTACATATGTGCACTGAAAAAGCCTGCGAGGAAATACATAAAGGTACTCAACAGTGTTGGTAAAAGTCTACTTGAGGAGATTAGGGGCGATTTTTACTCTCTTCACACTTTCCTGTATTTCTTTTAAAAGCTTATTTATTTATTTTGAGAGAGAGGGAGAGAGAGAGAGAGCGCATGAGGGAGGGGCAGAAAGAGAGGAGAGAGAATCCCAAGCAGGCTCCACACTGTCAGCACAGAGGCTGACGTGGGGCTCGATCCCACGAACCTGGAGATCATGACCTGAGCCGAAACCAAGAGACACGGGGCTCGATCCCACAACCTTGAGATCATGACCTGAGCTGAAATCAGGAGCCAGATGCTTAACCAGCTGAACCATGCAGACGCCTCCACTTGTCTCTATTTTTAAAAGTTTCTATGTAAGTGTAAGAATTACTATTTTAATAAGATTTCTTTGAATGCTTATTTGCCTAAGGTTTGGGGACAGAAATGCTCTGTGGCTGAAACTGATTTTGCAAAGCTCCCCCCGGCCAGAGTGAAGGAGATCACCATGAAGAACCAGAAGAATGACTGGATTTGGACCCCGAGCAGCAATGATACCTAAAAACGGTGGCCCTTGTGAGGGACCCAGTTACTCTGGTGCTGGAGGTCCCCTCTGGAAGAGGACATTCATTCCCAGGGGGCACCCAGGAGGGCCACCCTCATCCTTTGGGGTCCCCACTCGCATATGGGCGCCCCTCATTACTGTGATGGCGGAGCCATCCCTCAAAGGAAAAAACAGCAAAATCCAAGTACCTCAACATGGTCTCAAAGGCCCACTCCCACCCCGCCCCCCACCCCCCAAAATGCGTTTTCAGCCCCACGTCAACTCCCAGAGCTGAATTCGGAGCAACTCTGGCCAAACCCCTCCCCCACCCCCACTCCTATTTGAGTCCCTGGAACTGGAAAAGGTGGCTGACCTCCCCCTCGACTATCCCACCAGCTCCGCAGGTCACCCCAATACCAGCGGCTCTGGAGACTGAAAGATCCGGAGAGATCCAGAAGCCTGCTCCGTGACTGCCCACCCTGACAAGGAAGCAGGGAGGGGAGAGGGAGTTCAGGAGTTCCTGGGAGAACCACCCTTCGATAACCGTGGGCCAGTGAGCGCACTGCACAAGCACCCCAGCCCAGCCAGCCACCCGGGCTGACTCCCCTCTCTCGTTCATTACCTGGAGTCGCCTCACACTGGGGTCTTTCTCCTGTTTCCCTGCCCTCCAATCCCGCTGACCTGAACCCTCTGCCCTGGAAGACGGCGGCGGGGAGGAGGGAGAAAAGCGTGCTGGGGAGGAAGGGGGACCTGGAGGACCTTCAGATGTCTCGCCTGGCTTCCGACGAGCTGCTGCCCAGTCTGGTGGGTAGTCTGGGGTCACCTGTGTCACAGGGAGGAGACACTTAGAAAGCTGGGGAAGAGAATCCTGAGGGAGGTGCCCTTCCCCACCGGGAACGGATCAAGGTGGCCAAGCAAAGACGGACGCGGGCAGAGAGACGCGGGTGTGCCCTGCTCCCAGCAGCGTCGTCTCTGGGGAACGCTCGCTGCCTGGCTTTGGCTCAGGTAAGGGGTGTGGACGAGGGTCCCAATGATGCCACCAGGAAAAAGAGCCAAGAACATCCTTTCTCCAAAACCCCGTCCCACTGTCACCGCCTCTGTTTCTTCCTCTGTCCAAGCAGTTCTGCCCGCCACCCTGGAGGTTCTGGGCAGTGACCTTCAAACAGGTCTACGTTCAAAACTGACTCCACTTCCAGGCACCGACTTCCTGCCCTCTGCTCCGTGCAGCATCTACACGGCAGGGTGAAACACCCAAATCAGAGTGCAGCCGAGGACTTGCAGCCACGGCCTTCTGGAAGAGTGCTCTCCAGGAAAGCTGTGTTCTTGCCACATCAGCCAGCAGAAGGACTTACAGAGAGAGAAAGGGAGTGAGCTCGTGGTTTCCTGTTTGTTTGTTTGCTTTTTACATTTATTTATTATCTTGAGAGAGAAAGGGCACGCGTGGAGGAGGGGCAGAGAGAGAGAGAGACAGAGAGAGAGAGAGAGAGAGTATCCCAAGCAGGCTCTGCGCTGTCAGCACAGAGCCCGATGCGGGGCTCGATCCCACGAACCGTGAGATTGTGACCTGAGCTAAACTTAAGAGTTGGATGCTCAACTGACTAACCCACCCAGGCGCCCCTTGGTCTAATTTTTATCTAGAAGTCAAAAGGCTCTCCAGTGGCTCATCTGGCCCAGCCTCTACATCTCCTGCTTTACTGGTCTGTTATGCCCTAGTGGCTGGGTGGCAGGGTGGTTCAAATGGATGGAGTGTGGACTCTGGACTCAGTCGCACTGTGGGTTCAAATCCCTTACAGGTGCGAGCCCTTGGGAAAGTGGCCACCTTTGTGAACCTGTTTCCTTGCCTCTGAAATGGGTCTGGAATGCTGTTTCTTGCAGGGTTATTGAATTCAAAGAGTCTAGCCCCATGCCTGGCCCAGAGCAGGTGCTCAACAAACATTGGTTTTCTTTTTCTTTCTTTTGCCAGATTCTGGGAACCCGAGCCTGAAGATCTCATGCACTCAGGCAACATTTCAAAAGATCTTCCTACATTCTCAAATCAACTTGGTAACTATAAATATGTATTAGGAACACACCCTGGTGGAAAAATTTTACTTGGGGTTATTTCTTGATGAGGGTTTTTTTTTTTTTTCTTTTTAATTTTGTATTCTTTGTTTTCTTGGTGAGTTTTAAGAGAAACAACGAAGCATAGAGAATGTACTTTTGTAAATGATCTGTAAACAATTGGCACAAAGCTGAAATTTTAGGTGAAATGAGAAGGAGTTCAGGCAAAAGTGCCATACTTATTCCTCTGAGGGGTTTCTCAACTCTCAGATCAACATTTCCAAGGGGATTTCCCCACATGGAGTTTTAACAACAACACAAGCCCCAAGTCCCCCTGGTTTATGCCAGTGATCTGTCATGTTGCTTTTTTTTGCTCAGGACCCACTGGGGGCTCTGCCTGGCCTCTGGATTAAGTCCAAGCCTTTGGACACATTCCCAGATCGGCCCCGACCTACACCCCCAGCCCCATCTTCCAACATCCCACCTGCACATCCTACCTTCCAGCCACACCAACACCACCCCCCCTCCCCGCCCCGCCCGAGTCTTCAAACATGCCTGTTCTTTCTGCCTTTGCGTGTTCTAGTTACCCAGTGGAATGATCTTCCTCCTGCTCTTGGTCTGCTGGGACCCTGCTAAATACCACCTCCACCAGGCAGTCTTTGCACACACCCCCGCCCCCACCACGTTCCTCACTTCCTGTTCTCATGTCTACTTCTCTAATATTCCTTCTGGCTGAGGGCTTGCTGGGGACAAAAACCCTGTCGTTCCCCTTTAGATCACAGAGTTTAGCACATGGTAGGTGCTTGGTAAATGTTTGCGGATCTGATGAAGGAATAAAGAAACGAATAAGGAGATTTGTAAGAGAAAAGAGAATCCAGGGTGGCACAGGCCTCTCCCTGGACTTCACAGCCCTTTGGTACCCAGGTAGTAATGATAACCATGTGTTACACAGCACAGAGCACAGCTATAAAAAAAAAAGTAGGCTCGTAAACCCATTTCACAGGCCACGAAACCAAGGCTTGGTCATGGAGGCTGTGCCTCACTGGGGCTAGGAGATGGTGAGTCAGGCTTCCTGGGATCCTGAGTCCTGTGGGTTGAAGTAACGTCCTCCCCTTTGCCTCTGAGCCCACTTCGGTGGGGAGCCTGTGGGAAAAAGAGCAGCTCTGTGTTTCTGTGTTTCTGTGTTTCTGTGTTCCCTTAGGCCGAGAAGGTGTCAGGGCAGAAGCTGGACCACGCACGGGAGCAAACCTAGGACTCTCTGAGGCCACCCGGAACCGAGACCCCCACCCTGGGACCCAGCACTCTCCACCTGCTAAGGGTGGGCTTCCACACCCCCTCTAACAGGACACCAAAGTTGCCCACTCCTTGCGCCTTGGGTGAATCCAACATCATCAAAAGCAGACCCCCGTCTTCCCCGGATCTTAATCGGCTAAGAAGCAAAGTGACAAGTTGCATCGTATGTGAGGTAGCAGGATGGGATCTAACCACGTGTCACAAGTCGGAGAGTGGGGGATGGCAATGGGCCATTCAGGGAAGAGAGGCAGGACCGGGCAGATAAGAGATCTCATCCACCAGACAGATAACGGGGCTAAAATGACAAAGGACCTAGAAGCCATCGCTGATGGGTCGAGAGAGAAAGGAAGAGCATATTAAATTTTAAACAAAGCCCACCCCAGGGAAACCTCCAGCCTCCCTCTCCCAACCCACGCCTCTCATTTCCAGAACAGGTTCATAGAGACAGAAACGTCCGTCCCTCCTCTCAAGGGGGTGAGTTTCGTGTTTTTGTTTTTTTGTAACCCGACGGGCAGCAGCTGGCATGCTGTGTCTCTGGGTGGGGCGGGGGGCGCAGCCTGGGCCTCCAGGAGCCCCGGTGGCCTTCCTGCCAGGCCTGGGAAAGGAGGGCAGGCTGGGATCGGGCCTCGGATGGGACTGGAGGGTGGAGGGCGGCTGGGAGCCACAGCAGAGCAGGTGCAGGGAAAGAGTAGTGGTCAGCCTGCACGTGCCAGATCCAGGAGGTGGGCACCAGCCTGGGTGTCACCAGCGGCGAAGAGGAAAGCTAAGAAGTCGGGAAGGTCCTCAGCGGCCACACCAACTAAAACTACCATAAAGAACACGCTGACACGGAGGAGGAAGAGAGCCGAAAAGGGGGAAGAGTGTGGAGCTGGAACAGGAAAGCCCGATTTAGCCTAAGCAAATGCTACTTCCTCAGTAATTCCATCAAACCTCCCTGCGGTGTCTCCCCCCCCACCCCCTGCCATGGTGGAGGAGTCAGGCTGCCAGGGCTGAAGGTCTGGGCAGATGCACTCCCTCCGGGACAGACTCCGGGGCCTGGATAGGAAATCCCCCCACCCGCAACCCCAAACCCCAACCCAGGTCAGGACGAGCAGCCTTGGTCTCTGGCGTTAGGGTAGGATGTTTGTTTTACGAGCATCCTCTTAGAAGAAAGGCTTCGAGAAATTTCCCCAAGAGACTCCAGAACCCTCAAAGCCAGCACTGTCCCGGGCATTCTAAGGATGGGCATCTTGGGGCTTCCCACCTGCCCAGATGCCTGCAGTCAGAGACTCTTAAGAAAGGCCTCAGCCCTCGAGGATGGGAGGGCCACTTACTCGTAACAAACAGGGGCTCAACATTTGGAAAGGGATGTCGGAAAAACACACAGCCAGGTTTTAAAAGAGAATGACTTAAGTCTTCACCCCAAAGGAGTAAAATCTGCATACGGTCTTTCTGGAGGGCAATATTACCTTCTAAATCAAGAGCCTTTAGAATGGGTCCTCGGCCCAGGGATTCCCTTCTAGAAACAAGTCCCAAGGAATAATCAAGGCCGTGGGCAAAACTGCCCAAGGATGTTTGCTGCAGCATTCCTTAGAAGAGAGAAAAAGGGGAGAGAATGTAAATGGAGGAGTCTGCTTATATGTATTATGGTCCGTCCGCTCAGAAGATAGCCCTTTAAAGTGAGCTGGAGGGGAGGGGCGCTCTGCACCGTATCCAAACGTGGAATCACTATATTGCATACCTGAAGCTAACACAACACCATATGTTAACTGTACCGGAACTGAAAATTAAAATAAAAAAATAATGTGACTTGAAGGAAGAGGTTTAACTCACTGAAAATTTTGATCACATATTGTTAAGGAAAAGCAAAAAATGGGAATGCCAGCTGGTGCAGCCACTCTGGAAAACAGTATGGAGGTTCCTCCAAAAACTACAAATGGAACGACCCTACGACCCAGCAATGGCACTACTAGGCGTTTATCCACGGGATGCGGGTGTGCTGTTTCGAAGGGACACATGCACCCCCCATGTTTCTAGCAGCACTATCGACAACAGCCAAAGTACGGAAAGAGCCCAAATGTCCATTGAGGGACGAATGGCTAAAGAAGATGTGGTATATATATACGATGGAGTATTAGTTGGCAATCAAAAAGAATGAAATCTTGCCATCTGCAACTACATGGATGGAACTGGAGGGTATTATGCTAAGTGAAATTAGTCAGAGAAAGACAAAAATCCTATGACTTCACTCATATGAGGACTTTAAGGGACAAAACAGATGAACATAAGGGAGGAGAAACAAAAATAATATAAAAACAGGGAGGGGAACAAAACAGAAGAGACTCATAAATATGGAGAACAAACAGAGGGTTGCTGGAGGGGTTGTGGGAGGGGGGATGGGCTAAATGGTTAAGGGGCACTAAGGAATCTACTCCTGAAATCATTGTTGCACTATATGCTAACTGATTGGGATGTAAATTAAAAAAAAAAAAAATGTATATGCTTTAATAATTTAAAAAAGAAAGAAATTGGCAGAGTGAATAAAGAAAACAGGATCCCCCCAAAAAAAGGAAAAGCAAAAAAAAGGAAATTAAGAAAAAAAAGCAACATGAAGGTACACACGGTATGATCTCATTTTAATTAAAAAACATATGCTGGAAGGGTATATAATATACTAAAATATTAATAATTATAGATGGTTTTTGCTCTCTTCTTTTTGCTTGTTTATATTTCCTAAATTTTCTGCAAAAAATCATAAATCTCTTTGTAACAAGAAAAAAAAATCAATAAAATCTATTTTCTTAAAAAAACAAAAAGGAAGAGATCCAGGAGTCAAGAGACCTCTCATTCCTTGGACATTCAAACCTGGAGTGGAATTGAAAAAACAAACAAACAAATAATAATAAAAAAAACCCAAACCCTGAATGGAGACATCTTAAAACCACCTAAGAATATTTTCAACAAGGGGTAGTTTCCAGTGAAGGGGAATGAAAACCTCCAGGAGGCCTGAATGAGTACAGGGAGGGTGTGAGTCATAAGCAAAGAGCCAACTCCCCCAGAATAGCCAGAAGTCCACTTTCCTGTCTAGCTCCTTCGAATAATTGTCACCAGGGGAGGAAGAGGACAGCAAGCCGAGGGGCCAAGGTGCGAAAAGGCAAAACAAACGTTACTTTTGTCCTTCATGGAGGACAGGGCAGTGGCCATCTCTTGAGACAGTATATTCAAAAAGGAGAGAGAGAGAGAGAGAGAGAGAGAGAGAGAGAGAGGCCAGTTCCTGAGCCGAGATCTGTTAATCTACCTGGTGCTAGGGAATGAATTTTGACCACCCAGGTACAAAAGCTCTAAAACAGGGGTTTGGAAGAGAAATTCTCACAAGCCTTTGTAACCAAAGCAAAAGAACTTGGCTGACGTTACATGGAAGTTTTTCTGGAGAATGAGCTAGAACACAGGCAGATAATGGACGGGATTGCTGGGGAGAGTCAGTAAGAGCACAGAGTGTACCATTTACAGAAGTTGGCCTTTGTCTAAAGAGAGATGACCTACAGCGCAAGGAAGGAAAAATTCCATGGGACACAATTATTCAAGAGTCAGGAAAATCCACGGAAGCATAATGGCAGACGTCTACGTTTCTCGAGTCCTCTTTATGATCGAAAGCTTTAAAGTCTACCTCCAATATCAAAATGTGTCCGTTTGAGGCACGTTTACCGGGCGCCTCCTATCTGTTCACGCGTTCAGCAAACAGCTGGGTACGAACTTCACGTGGGGACAGCTCAGTGACGTTCAGGGCACTTCCACGTCTGCCAGCCCGACAAACAAAAATGGACAGGGTGGGTCATTAGGATGCATCCCTCGTAAAGATGCCAAGTAGCACAGTGACAGGGAGTTGGAAGGTCGGCTCAGACCCCGGGATCCCGAAGACTTCTTACCCCCACGAGCCCTGCTTTTTCCTTAAGAAATGATGACTCCAACTCTGCAAATAAATATGACACCACACCCCAGGACAGGTGGTGCTGGATGATTTTTGTATCTCTTAAAGACATCAAATTCTTCCCCCGGGTGAAGCCGTACCTATAAATTACAGCCTCGTATTATATACGGCCAACACCTTTAGCTTTGTTCTCCTACAGCATTTCTCCTTGACAAAAAGGAAGCAGTCAATACTCTACTTTGAAAACAGCAGAGGAGGTGTTTCTGTGAGACAAAAAAAAAAAAAAAAAAGAGAATAAAGCGAGCAAGCACTTTTCCTTCCCTTTAATTAAAGGGATGCCATCCCATCGCACCTCTCGATAGAAAAGTTGAAACAGAAATTTTTTTTTCTTCCAGAATCTTCTAAGTACCCAGTGCCTTTAGCCCGAAAAACTTCTCTGCCATATAACAAAGCGAAGGCACCAGCTTAAGGCACCAGGAAGTGTTCCCTCGGCACCTGGCAGCAGCTGGTACCTACCTGAGGCCAGTCCACAGACAGTAATAAAAGCTCCCTTGAAATAATGTGAAGGTTCAGACACTCTGATAAAAGCTGGGAACTTCAAAGGTAGGACTGCAAAGCCCATCCCTAATCCTCCTCGTTGTGTCTGATGTGGCTGGCTGGGTTCTGGGCTGGCTCCACCACCTACTGCCTGAGCTTTGCCCCATAGGCATTTGTCAGCCAGCGAGCCAGCTGAGGGAGGTGGGACAGAAGTGCACATCCACTCCCTCGGGAGCGGTGGGCCTCAGGCCACGGTGTACGGGTCACTGGGCTTTGACCAATGAGATGGCACCTCGAGATAAAGGACGAAAACCAGAAAAAAACCCCCAAAACAAGAAGCTGATCTACAGACAGGAGCCCAACGGTTCTGGAGTGAGAACTGGATTCAAGGCCAGTTTCCAAGGCTCTGTCCATGAACTTGGGCAAGTCATTTCGGACTTCCAGCCCTCAGTTTCTTGGTCTATAAAAATGGTAACCTCACTGGGGGTTGCTGAGGGGAGTAATAACTAAAACAGCCTAAGTGAAAATGCAGAGCAAAGGTGAGATTCTTCTCCCCTCCCTTCTTTCTTTCCTCCCAAACTTCTTTCTTTCCAAATACATTTTTTTAAGTTTGTTTTTGAGACAGTGTGCGTGTGTGAGAGGGGAGGGGCAGAGAGAGACAGGGAGACTGAGGATCCGAAGTAGGCTATGTGCCGACAGCAAAGAACTCGCTTTGCTAGGTTCAGACACATAACCGACCGAGCCACCCAGGTGCCCCTCATGCACTTTTGATTTTAATAAATTATCGTCTCTATACAACAGAGACTTTTGAATAAAAATCCTCTCTGTATACTGTGTGCTCTATCAACAGTTATCAGAATATCTGTTCCCAGTGTCACTTCTCCATAGTAGACTTCCATTTCTCTAATTAGTAGTGGGATGGTTAAGTGCCATTTGTATTTCCTTTTCTGTGAACTGCCCATGTTCTTAGCTTATTTTAAAAATTGAGTTGCGGGGCTCCTGGCTGGCTCACCTGGTGGAGCATGCAATGCTTGATCTTGGGGTCGTGATTTTGAGCCCGACATTGGGTGTAGAGCTACGTAAAAAAAAGATATAAAATATAATAAATAAATAAACAAAACATTAACAAATTGAGTTGATGGTCTTTTTCTTAATGATTTGTAGGAGTTCTTGAGATATTAAGGAAACCAGTTCATATCTACGACCTACGTTGCAAAAACGGTCCCCTAGTTTTGCGAACTAGCAGACTCTTTTGACTCCATTTATGATGATGTTAGCCACACGGAAATTTTTTCCTTGCATACAAGTATATTAATCTTTTCCTTTATGACTTCTGGGTTTTAAGTCACAGTTAGTATTTTCCTGAATTCATTTTTTATATTTACCAACTCTAAGCCATCTGAAATATACTGTGTTATAATGTGCTCGTTTTTTTAGAAGGCCATCAAGTTGTTGTCCCAAGTCACAAATTTTAAAATGCCATCTTTATGTCATATTAATTTACCTTTAATTGACCTCTAAGTCCCTTGTCTTTTTTTCTCTTCCAAATCCTGCCCAATTGCCTCACATCATGCTCTTTCTCTCCGTGGTCCTCACATGCCTTCGTTCCGTTTGTGAGCCAAGGGCTGGTCCACGTTATCGTGACTGATAACCATACAAGCGGTGGTGAATTTCGGCATCTTAGAACAAGTAGAGACCTTAGAAGCATCCTTTCATTTCATAGGTATGGACGCTGAGATCCAAAAGGGTGAACTAGACTTGTCCAAGATTACAGGGTGGGTTAGCGCTTGGATTTTTTTTCTTTAATTACTACCCAAGAAGAGGAGAAGAATTGATTTTGCCGTAAATTCTGCTCAATCAATAGGGATCTACCAAGCCACTACCACGACCAACAGGGAACTAGGCATTGGGGCTCCAGAAATAAATAACAGCTCTGAGTCTTCAAGAAGCTCAGAGTCCAGCATGGGGACTAAACACACACACCTATAGACTAAGCGGTAAGGGAACAGTGGCCAATGGATGTGGAAGAACAGGTCAGTTTTGCAAGGGACGGCATGGGGAAGGCTCAGAAGATTCACAGTTTTTAACTGGGCCTGGCGTGACCAGGACTTGTCCAAATGTGAAGTGAAAGTATTTGGCAATAGGGGAACAATGAGACAAAGTGGGGTGTCTGGTGGTATACAGCCAGGAGGGAAGTAATCAGGCTTAGCGTTAGCTGTGGGTGGACTTTCAAAAAAAGTTCCTCTGAGGATCTGTGGTCATTGGCAGGCCCTCAAAACTACACGCTAAGAATTATAAATAAATGGACCCATCTGGAGGGCCTGAAGGTGTCTGTTGTAGAAGGCAGCATATCCTCTGTGGAAGAATGTACTTTCATCCCATACCTTGAAGAATTCTCACAGATAGAATTCTAACAAACATAAACTTGCAATCAAAAATCACGAGACACATACGGAAGCAAGCCCTCAAGAGTGGGAACCAGCAGAAGCAGCACACAACAGAACTAACTATACCTGCAAACACTTCAGGTATTGGAATTACTGGATACAGAGTACAAAATAAGTATGTTTAATGTGATCAATAAAATGGAGAATTAAAAACACAACTAAGGAGTAAGAGATTATTTAAAAAACACAAATCACCAGGCATATTAGGAAAGGATAGAACAGAAACACAGCAATACAAAAATATAATCATCCAGGTTAAAAACCCAAAGCCAAGGGGCACCTGGGTGGCTCAGTCGGTTATGCGTCTGACTTTGGCTCAGGCCATGATCTCACGGTTCATGAGTCTGAGCCCCACGTCGGGCTCCATGCTGATGGTGCGGAGCCTGCTTGGGATTCTCTCTCTCTCCCTCTCTCTGTCCCTTCTACATGTGCGTTTGTTCTCTCTCTCTCTCTCCCTCTCTCTCTCTCTCAAAATAAAGAAATAAACTTAAAAAAAAAACAACTCAAATCATGAGCATCAAAAATAATAACTGCAATGGAAACACATCAAATATATTACAATTTGTGGGTTAATACTGATACTAAAAATACCTCTGTGGGTGGACCAAACAGATTAGAGATAACTAAAGAGAGAATTAAGAAGCTGGAAGACAAGTAAGATATTCCCCAGAAAACACTACCAAAAACCCAAAAGATTGCAAATGAGAAAGTTAAGAGACATATAGAAATAAGATCAAAACACATCTAACTGGAGTTCCCAAAAGAGAGGCCAGAGAGAGATAATGATGGAGAGACAATATTCCAAGAGCTAATGGCTGAAAAGCCTCTAGCACTGATAAAAGTCACCAATCTTTGGTTTCAGAAAACCCAACGAATCCTTAGCCAAATAAAATCTAATCCACTCCTAAGTAAATAATATTGAACTGCAAAACATACAAATGAGCGCATACCCACACACATGTAAACCACCACCACCAACAACAACAACAACCAGGGAGAAGAGATTACCTACGAGGAACAATAATTGTGCCACCAACTTCTCAACATCAACAATGGCCAGAAGACAATGGAAAACTATCTTAGGGAAGAAAACTTAGGGAAGATAACTGGCAAGCTAATGTTTTATACCCACTAGAACAGTAACAGTAAGGATGACATAAAACGTGAGCCAAACAGGAACGAGAAGTTTACGATGAGAGGATCTTCACCATATGTTGCGATATCAGAAAGTAGGTCTGAGATGCAAGGAGAAACGTTAAGTAAGCAAAATGGAAAATATGCAGAAAATGAAAGCAAAGGCTAACTGTATAGAACATTAAAAATAAATGCCCGGTTTGTGGAACTGAAGGGAGAAACACGATGCAGCTAAACCACTGGGTGACGACTGCATGTGTCCCAACAGTGACTTTACAGAAAGCATTCCCAAGGTCCTTGCATTATTTGAGAAGAGACAGACACCAACTAACTTTAAATCTTCTGCAGTCTGCAAGCATCAAAAGAATAGAAACAGAGTGTGTAAGCTGCAAAGCCGTAAAGAAAAAAAACAGTGAAGGAAAGAAAGGGAAAAAAAAAAAAATCTTTTAATCAACTTAAAAGAATGAACAGCCCGGCTGGCTGAGTCAGTCGGTGGAACGTGCGACTCTTGATCCTGGGGCTGCGGGTTCGAGCCCCCTGTTGGGTGTAGAGATTGCTTAAAAATAAAATCTTTTTTTTTTTTTTTTTAATTAAAGAATGAACAAAGAATCCGAGAAAGAAGAAACAGAAAACACAAAATAAGATGGTACAAAGAAATCCACACGTATCCAAAACTATAACCAATGTAAACCCAGCTCTGAACTGTGTGTAGGAGACATGAAGACAGAGATAGATACAGGACAAGAGTCCTGGCCTTGCAGACTGAAACCATAAGGACAGAAGGGGAAAAAGTAGCAGAGAACCATGGCCGAGGCACCAAAGTGTTGGCGGGAGAGGAGGGAATGGCAGAAAACAGTAAGACGTAAGAGGAGGGCCCAGAGCGACGAGCCAGTATTTGCCATGGAGAAGTCAAGTAAGCAGAGGCCACAAAAGGGACTGCCAGGCATGCTCAGGGGGTGGGTCAGGGGCCTCTGCAAGAGCAGGTTGGAGTGGGGGTTGAAATACTCTGCTGTTTTGGAGCTGGAGAGGAGAGAGGGAGAGGAAGCAGGGACAGAAAGGGTGAACTCTTCTCTGTGAAGTTTTGGGTGGAGTGACACGGGAAGTGGGTTGGGGAGAAGCAGGGCCAAAGAGGAGGGAGACAGTGTGTCTGTATCTGTAGGCAGGGAATTAGGGCACAGGAGGATGTGGGGTGCTCAGGCCTACGGGGCAGCCAGGGCAGGACACAGGGGATCTAGGGATGGGGTTGATGGTAGACATGTTGCCCCGGTGGGTAGGCATAGGTTTCCCAGCTTGGCGCAGGGGTGTTCAAGGAGGGAAGTGCAGTGGGGAGATGGGAAGAGTTCAGAATTTCAGAGGTGACCTGCTTCCTGGTAATAGCAAGTCCACAGCGCACTTGTGGTCTGTGGCTAGTGAACGGAGCCCTGATGGGAGAGGAGGCATGTGAACTCGGGGGCCCCACGATCAAACATCGCAGGGTGGGGCTGACCTACCAGCACCACCAGCTTCCAAAGGGAACCTGATGCTTTTCAAGAGGCCGGCTTGGATGTGGTCCTTTTGAGGACATTCTGACGTGGTGCATAAAACCACCACTGAAGTTCGGCTATTGTTTCTTACCGAACACCTGCAGGATAGCCTCCCCATCTGGAACCCCGTTCTTCCACGGCTGCCCCACTGGGAATGGGATGGGGTCATAGATGGCATTCGGGCATGACCAGAAGACAAACCACACTGAACCAAGAGTCATTACAGAAGTCATAGTTTCCCCTGTCAATCTGGAGGGTGGACATTCCCGCTTTCTGTGGCGATCCTTCCTACCTGACCTTGATTCCCTATTTATTACACACTGAGGGTATGGAACGAAGAAAGGGAAGGTGGTCGGGCTACATTGGGATTCCCTGGTCTCAGCTTCTGACTTTACTGAAAATCCTCCCGCTTCCAACACCTCTCTCAGTATTCCCAAAATATACACACAATAGAGCATATATATTTAATATCACAGATGCCTTTAGGATGACGGTTATAGAAGACAGAATTAAAACCCCCCTAGAGGTCAACCCACTTCTAACAGTCCTTCCCTCCATTTATAAGTATATGAATTATAAACATCATACACACTGATAAAAATTCAAATAGCACAGAAATGAATTAAAGAGAAAACACAAGGCCTCTGCACTTGGGGGTAAGGCATTAGGGATGGGGGAAGGGTCAGGTCTGTGAGCTACACGCATTAATTAGTAAGTAATGAGAACCAGTCCATTTTACCTTTGGAAGCTGCCGATTCGACATACATTTTTGGCCCTGCTTTGGCTTCTAATATCCTTTAATCCCCCTTTCAAAATCTGTCCCAATCTCCTGCTACCACCCCACCCCTTATTCGACAGTGCACTTCTTCAAGCATCTTCTGGCCGAATCTAGAATCTTTCATTTAGCTTGCAGTGCTGCAGCTGTCTTGTTTCCTAATTCTTTTTTCTAAGCAAACAAAATGACTTAGGCCCAGTAGTGACACAGACTCTCGTGGGCTAGCCTGGCAACCTGGGGAAAAACTTTTCTGTCTTATGCACGCGCAGTTGGGAGACACCTGGTTTTTTGTTTTTAATTTATTTTGAGGGAGACAGAGAGAAAGTGGGGGAGGGGCAGAGAGAGAGAGAGAGAGAGAGAGAGAGAGAGAGAGAGAGAGAATCCCAAGCAGGCTCCACGCTGTCAGCGCAGAGCCCGACGTGGGGCTTGAACTCATGAACCGCGAGATCATGACCTGAGTTGAAACCAAGAGTCACGGGCGCTCCACTGACTGAGCCACCCAGGCGCCCCTGGGAGACACTTGCTTGTAACCTAGGGACCTTTGTCATCTCAATTTCCATTCTCCTAAAAGTGCTCTCCCCTAGTCCCACCTGCCCTGCTAGGAAGTTAGGCTTTGTGAGCCGGGACTCTGGGGCCCAACCGTCCAGTGCCAGGCCTGGTTCTGACACGTGACCTCCAGAAAGCTATTCATCCTAAATGAGCGGATATATGGAAAGTGTTTAGGATGGTGCCTGGTCCACAGTAAGTGCTGTGTAGGAAGAGAGTTGGGTGCAATGAGCTAAGAAAGGCATTTGCCCCTAGTTCGGGCAAGTCGCAGGTCCCTCTGAGGCCGGCAAAAGCTCTGGATGTTCTCCCCAGCAAAGCACGCACACGTCCACACAACACTCTGCACGGCTGCACGTGCACAAGCGAAGCCCTCCCTCCCCCACCCTTCCCAGACTGCAAGGCTCCAGCACCACTGGCCTCGGCCCTCTGGTCCTCTCCACACTGATGTGAGGATCTCAGGCACAACACTCCGTGGCCATTCTTAAAGTATTATGTTCACAGGCAAGGAACTATTGAGCAACTCCCTCGTTTTAGGTTCCGCTTTTGGCAGAAATGGTATACCTTTCTTCCCCAAAGCCCTTCTGACCCTTGAACACTTTTTCTCTCGATTCAGGCCAAATCCTCCCTGGGTCACCTTAAGACAATCTCTCTGCGTGCAACAAAGCCCCACACGCTCTTTGCGAATTATTCTGATCCTTCCCCAAAGCTCTGCCGGTCTGCAGCCTTTATGGGAAGTCAGACCACCACACGGACTAGCGCCTGCGGGGGGGGGGGGGGGGGGGCGGGCCCACCAGAGGCACCGCAGAGGTGGATGGTGTGGACGCCCAGGCCCTCACTCTTAATAAGCTTGGAAACAGCACACACCAGCAAAAGCCAGAGATGACAGAAGCCAGAAGGAACTTTGCGAGATGATCTAATTCCCTCATTAACCGGAGAAGTGACTCTCCCGTGGTCATCCAACTCATTCACAGCCAAGCCGAGAATCGCCCCCCTCCCTCCCCGTTCAGAACTTTGATTCCTTTGGCATTTCTCAGACTTTACCACGCAGGTGAGTCGTGTTAGAATGCAGATTCAGCAGGTCTGCTGAGGGCCGGAGATTATGCATTGCTAACAAGCTCCTGGGCGGGCCGGGCGGACGATGCTGGTGCTGCGGGTGCAGGGCCCGGGGTTTACATCAAGGTTAACGGACTATCCCACCCTGGCTAAGGCCTCTTCACCCACCTTTTTCCTGTGGCTGTTTAAATGCCCTTTCTTCAGGAAAGCCTCCCTTCCCTCATCCTCCCTGATTATCAGCTCCCATGGCCTCTGTACTTTTCCCTTTGAAGCGTTTATAACAACTGTAATTAAAGAGTATTTGTGTAATTATTAGTTCAGTGTCTGTCTCCCAGGGAGACTACAAGCTCCATGAGGTCGGGCCCAGCACAGAGGCTGGTAAATCACACCGTCAATGAAAGGGTAGCTGTTGTGGTCTGGAAGAGCCTGGACCAGGCATCCTGGGTCAGGAAGGGAGGGTTTACACGTGTGGGAAACACTTTCTGGAGCCCTCAAGGCCGACAGCGACACTTCTAGCTTTAAAATCCCCGCCGGTTTCAAATACATGCCAGCCAAAATTGAAGTCGAAAAGCATGCTTAAGAAAAGAAAAAGTCTCCCAAATCTTTATCGAGTGCAAAATAGTCCCGACCTGGTGCTAGCCACTCTGCTCGGGGGACAGGGAGGCCTCCCAAAGAAGCATCCCTTCGAGTCTGCGTTGGGTGAATGGTCTTGGAGCGCGTGTGCGGGTCCCGGCAAAGGGAAGCGGAGGGCAGGCTCCCTGACCAGCCTCGCTCCACTGCAGACCAACAATTTCTTTTTCAGTGTTTCTGCTGCCATCCTTTCGAGGAACCCCAAAGCTCTGAATGCCCAGCTCCTTGGTGTGGGCAGGGATCCCTGACCTCAATTGTCACTGTAGGGAGGCAAAATCTGAAGTCAGTCAGCCTGGGTTCAGGTATCAGCTCTGTGCCCCTGGGCAAGTTATTCAACTCCTCTGGGCTCTAGTTTCCCCATCTGCCAGACGGGAATAACGATTTACTACCAGCACCTGCAAGGACTAAGGGTCACGATATACACAAAGCATGTAGACAAGCCCGGCCCAAGATACCCTGATTATTATTATTCTCCCGCGATCCAGTCCAGTTCAAGATGTCTCTATTGTTCTGCACAATCTCCACCCAGTGGCTCCACCTATGCAGGATCGACTCTTCCCAGCTGCTCCTGCCTTACCTGTCTGGAGCTTGTTTGAAGCCATGACTCACTGCAAAACTCTGCAGGTCCCATCAATCACCTCCCTGTCCCCACCTCTGTGTGTCACTTGTGGGTTCCTACTGGGAGGGAGGTCTTTTTCCTAATGCCCCGTCCACTTATTCACCAAGGATTATCGAGGGCCCACCATGTGCCAGGCCCTGTTCGGAGCACAGGGGCTTAGCCACGAACACAGACCTCCTACCCTCACGAGCTGACATTCTAGTAGGAGAGCTAACCCACGAAGAGACATCGGTTCAGGTCTCTGGCTCTTCCTTACGCCCCCGTTCTTCTCCGCAGACCAATCCTAAATAAATCACACACAAGAACAGGGCACGAAGGAAGCATTCCGGATCAAAAAGTGCCGAGTGTGACTTGGGAACATCCCGAGAACTAAACCGCTTGCCTCACTGAACTGGCAGACTTTGTTCCTGGTGTCCCTTAGTAGTCACACTGGCCCGTCAAAGCCTCTGGAATAGTATGTATGTAACACAGCTGGACAATAAAGTGCCCTGTTTACCCGTCTCATGCAGGGAGCATACGCCCACGGTTTCATGGTCTCCGAGCCACACTCTCTGGACAGAGCCTGATTCGGGATCCCCAGCGAGAACAGAGGCCAAGGCTGTGTGTTTAAAAGCACCGAAAATGGACTCTGAAAGTTCTGGTTCAGGTACTGGCACTGCCACTGAGAGCACAGCCCCAGGCATGGAGCTTTTCTCATGCCTCAGTTTCTTTTAGGCCATCTCTACAGTGTCTTCCGGCTTTGAAGTCTCAGGGTTGAGACCAACCGTCATTAACACGAGACTCAGCAGATGCAGAGATTCCTTCAGTCAGCAACATGAGCCCCTGCCCTGGCACCTGGTGGGGGAGCAAGCCCAGTGAGGAACCTGTGGGGAGCATCCTCCGGGATACACTTGACTCCTCCTTTGTTTACTTCCTCCCTTCTACCTTCGAACTTGAGCAAACTCAGATGGAAATATCTCCGGGCCGCAAGGCAAACCTAAAATAGAAGTCGTGCAAAACCTCTGGTGGTCCCATTAGTCTCCCTTCTGTCCCCTCGGAAACCATCCCAGACCTTGTCTGTCTCCTGGTCTCTAGACAGCGAGCCTAAAATAAGTCTCCCCGGTCGGGATGGAGGTGACCCAAGTACAGAACAAACGGCCTGCTGGCCGCACACCACAGGACAAGGGCTCACCTAGGAATCTGCCCAGAGAAGAGTGAGCATCTGTTCTCACTTCAACTCACTGCGTCTCCCTCCAGGCGAGCCTGGAGGAAAGAAAATGTGACCCAAATGTCCAACACCCCCCTACTCAAAAGAGAGCTGCTCTCTCCCACTGCCCTCATGTGAGGAAGCCAGGTCCTGCAGGTTTCTGGAGCACTAATGCAGCTGGAACTATAGGTGACCAGTTAGGGCTCAAACAGGTGCTTGGCACAGGGTGACATGTGGCCCATGGGCCGGTTGACAAAACCAAGAAAGCTCTAGAAAACAATATTCACTTAAAACAAACAAGAAACATACAGTCATGCTAGGTCTCAAAAATCAAAACCAGACAGGCCCATGGCTTGATCGCAAACACTAAAAATACATGTTCTGATGTCTAATGGCAATTAGGGGTGGTTTTCTTCCCTTCTCCCACAAGACCCGGCAGGTCTTTTAAAGGCCCCTGATAAGAGCACAACAGGGATGCAGGCCCAGGGGCCCTCTACTTGGCAGAAATGAACTTTGACTGGTTTTGCTTACACGTGTACAAAGGCAGGACTCAAAGAGTAGCTTCAAAGTTGGCTGGGTGACCCCCCAAGGGTGCAAAGTCCTGCTTTGCACACCTGTGGGGGAATTTTTGTGACTCTCCCAGGCACCCACGGGACCCGGCTACCGTCCCCTCCAGGTCGACACCGGCTAGGAGTTTCCATTTTGCCCAGAAATAAAGGCGTTCAGAGTGCCCTTAGCAGTTAGGCGCTCGGCCCGGCAGCCCGAAGGTGGGCCCCCAGGATGGCCACTCGCTGGACCGCTCCGACGGGGAAGGACGGGCACCTCGCAGTGTCCCAGTGAAAACGCACCCAGGCTACGGCTCTGCCTTCGCCCCAACCAACGCAGAGCTGAGAGGCAGATACATTAAGGACCGTTTCGGGTTAGTTAAAACCCACGCAAGCACCGCCCTGGCCTCTTAAATCTTCCCAAAGTACAGCTCAGACTGGAGGGAAGCAGTTGCTGCGACCATAAAAGTCATCTTAAAAGGCAAGTTGGAAAAAAAACCCCGATACGCACTAGTTAGCAAGTCCGCAGTTAGGGGGGCGGTGGCACTAGGGCCGGGTCTGTGGGATCTGCGCGCCTGCAGGGGCTGCCCCGTCGGTACCCGGGTCCCCGCGCCCACCCGGCAGCCTCGGCCCCCCCCCCCCCCCGTCAGCCTCGGCCCCCCCCCCCCCGTCTGACGCCGGCGATCACACCCCACAGCTCCGTCCAATTAGGAAAATGACCGCGAGGAGACGGCGAGTGGGCAACGAGGAAGGGGAACTGAGACTAGGGAGGCTAGGGACAGGCCGTGGGGACCCCGCCAGCCGGCGAGCACCTTCAACAGGTCCCCGGCCCGGGGCGCCCCGACGCCGGCCAGGCAGGGGTCCCGCAGCGCACGACGTGCGGCCGCCGGCTGCCCTCGGGGGGCACCCCCAGCCCCCCCCCTCAGTCCGCTCGGCCCTCCCCCGCCACCACCACCCCCCCTCCCGGGACGGCGGGGACGCGCCGTAACCGTCCCCCCAACGCCCCCCCCGCACCGGAGAATAAAGTTTGTGGGCAGCCGCAGGGGCGGGGCGGCGCGGCGAGGGGGTGAAACTTTGAGTCCCGGGCCGGGTGCGGGGGGAGCGCGCGGGGCGCCGGGACACCCACGTGCGGGCCCGGGAGCCGCCGCCGCCGCCTCCCCGGCCTCCCGCTCCGCCGCCGCCGCCGCCGCCACCGCGGCGCTTTCCTTTCATTTCTGCTTCTCTCTCTCTCTCTCTCTCTCATTCGCGCGCTCTCCTCGCTCTCGCCCTCTTTCGCTCGCTCCCTCCCTCCCTTCCCCCTCCCCCCCCCCCCAGACGCCATCTCTCCCTCTTTCCCCGGCTCTCCCTCTCTCCCTCCAGCTCCCCGGCATGAGGGAATGTGGAAGTGAAAGGAAAAGACGACATGTTTGCAGCGCGGCGCGGGCCTGCGCGCGGCCGTCCCCGGGGAGAGGCGGGGGGCGGGTCGGCCGCCGCCGCCTCGACCCACCCCCGCGCCCCCCGCGCCCCCGCCGGCGCGCCGCCCGGGCTGCGGGGCCGGGGGCCGGGGGGCCGCGCGGGACACTCACCCTGGTCCGGGCGCGGCTCCTGCGCTGGGGGCCCTCGGCGGGCCGGGGCCGGGGCCGGGGCCGGGCCGGGGGCTCCTGGCTGCCCACCGCCCGGGCTGCTGCTGCGCGCCCGCCGCCCGCCTCCACGCGCGCCCGCCGCCTGCTCCTGCCGCCCTCCCTCCGGCTCCTCTCTTTCTCTCCCTCTCTCTCTCTCTCTCTCTCCCTCTCTCTCCCCCCCTCCTCTCTCCCTCTCCTCTCTCGCTCTCTCTCCCTCCTGCTCGCTCTCTCGCTCGCTCGCTCTCTCTCCCTCCCTGGAAGAAGGGAATGAGGCAGGGCTGACGTGAAGGGATGCAAAACAGCTCCTCCTAACCCAGCTCGCAGAGGAAGAGAGACAGAAAAGCAGCCCTTTTATCTCTCTTTTGTTTTCTCACTTCCTTCCACCCCCCCCTCCAGCACCCCCCTCCTGTCAGCCCAAGTTTTCTTTTCTCTTTCTACCGCAGAGAGGATTTTTCTTCCTTTCTTTCTCTTTCTTTCGGTTCAACTCTCCCACTCAAATTGAAAGCCTGGAGGGTTTTCTTTCTCCTTTTTTTTTCTTCCCTCTTTTCTTCCTTCTTCCTCCTTTCTTATTTCTCTAAAAGGGTTTTGTTTGCTGTGGGAGTTTCGTTTGAAAATCAAGTCACGCCTTTTTTCCTCCTTTTCTTTCTCTCTCTCTCTCTCTCTTTTTTTTTTCTCCTCTCAGCAGAAAAGGGGAACAAAGATTAACTGAAGCGGGGGAGAGGGGGAGCGTCTGAACCTCGCATGGAAATGGGGGGCCCGGCCCTGCCCCGCACAAAGGGGGCCCGGGGGCTGCGCGCCCCCTCCCCCCTGGGAAGCCCGGGGCGTCCTCCCGAGAGGAGGGTCGGCGGGGGCGGGGGCCGCGGCGGCGGCGGCTGGGTGCCGGCTCCTTCCGAAGTGCGGGCGGGGGCCGCCGAGTCCGCCCCTCCCCAGCCAGGGGTGGAAGGCTGGGTGTGTTCTTTACTTATATATTTTTAAAGTAGGCAGATGGGCTTGGAACAAACATCCCCGCAGAGCACTGAACTGTAAAAGAGCCTTTAAACAGCTGTTTGCAGAGCCCTGGACGGCCAGACTCGAGGGAGCGTCGCGGGCTGCGAGCGCCGGGGCCGGGGTGGGAAGGGGCTCGGAGGAGGCGCTGGGATCGCCCCCCCCCACCCCCCGCCGCGCCTCCGCCCCCGAGGGCTCTCGGATCCCGGGGCCTGGGCCGCGCCCCCCACCCCCACCTCGGGAGCGAGGCTGGGGGGCGCCGAGGCGTGGCCGTTCGCGGCGCGGGGGGTCGGGCCCCAGGCGCCTCCCCGCGGGGCCGCGGGCTTTGCCACCGCCTGGCCTCCCCCCGTCCCCCCCCACCCCCCAGACCCCGCTCCCCGGGCAGGCCGGACCTTCGGCTTCCAACCTCCCGAACGCCCGCCACTCGGAGCCGCTTCTCGACTCCGACGCTGGGCCGGTCTGGAGTCCTCGGACTGAGCCGGGCAGAGCCGCCAGGAAGGGTCAATTATTCATGGGGCGCCTGGGCGTGCTCCCAAGACCTGCTCTGCCCTCAGCTTCTCCGGAGAAGTGGGGAGAAGGCAAGGGAAAAGTTCCCTGAGCAAAGTTGGCCACATTTCTCATTTTCCCAAGTAAGCGTTGAGCACCTGCTGGATGCCTGACCCACGGACGGGGGCTGCCGCCAAGGGGCTGGGGAGAAACGTGAGGTCTCCGTGGGCCCCCAGGGTTTCCGCAGGAAACAATGCCGGAGCGGGCTGCAGCCCGGGACCGGGTCATCGAGAGGAAGGAAAGCCTGAATCCTCACCCCTCCCTCTTCTCTTCCTTCCCCTTCTCTTCCTTCCTCCCGGCTGCTTCTCCTTGGCTCCACCCCTTCTCCTCATCAATTCCTCCCACACTTCCCTGCTCTCCCTGGCTTTTCACTGGAGGGTCCCTTCTCCCAGCGGGGAGCAGATGCTGAGCCCCATTGTCTCTCCCCCAGTGACTGCAGCCTCCCGGGGACGGGACCTGCCACTCTTCACCCCTCCCCCCCAGCCCAGAGGCCCGGGCCTTTAGAGACTGGAGCCCCAAGGCCACTGCCCCTCGCCCCACCCTAAACCGGCTCCCGGTGTTGTGAGCAATGACTCTAGTCGCTCAGAACGTGGTTTGTTTCTGACTGGGAGTGAGAAGACAGTAGCCGGAGACTGCTTCAGCCAGGGGGACACCATGGTTTTCACATCAGGGCACTGAGCCCGGGATGACCCCAGCGCACTCGCCCACTAAGCCCTCTAAATAGGATAGAAGGGAAGCCACATTGCTGTCATTATTTATATACTCCCCCCCTCAGCGCACCTCAGCTGTGTCCTCCAAACAAAGCAAAACGCAGCTCTGATCATCAAACATTCATTTAACAAATGCTTACCGAGTCCCTACTCTGTGCCCGCTCCCGTGCTGGATGCTGAGGACCTGGCCGCCAGCACACGTGGCCCTCGCTGAGGCTTTGTAGACCCGCAGGGGAGGGGAAGAAGCCAGGAGGCCGGCAACCGCAATGCCATGAATGAACCAAGGAGGCACCACCGAGCGTTCTTGGAACCGGGGTGATCAGGGATGGCTTCCTGCGGGAGGTGACATCTAAAAGTAGGCCCGTGCCAGGCAAACGCATGGGAAGGTACAGCCTGTCCAAAGGCCCCAGGGCAAGAGAGCACATTCTCACAGATTCTTGGAATAGCCACAAGTATTTGCTGCAGTGTGGAGTACAGTGGGGGAGTGGGGAGTGAGGAAGGTCAGGGCACACAAGTCAGGGAGGGGCGGGTGGGGACCGTGTCAGGGCACAAGTCAGGCAGCGGGGCCCTATCAGCGAGATGTTCAAATTTTAGCTTCTCCCACTTGCTAACTTCAAGAACTCGGGTGAACAACAGTCTCCGTGAATAACTTAGACTCGGTTTCCTCACTTGTAAAATGGGGTCGAGAAGTCTTGCGCGGTGCAGAGACGGGGTCTTGCGTCTTAAGGGCGGGGGGCTCACTGGCTGCATATCCTGGGCAAGTTGATGTAAGTTTCCCATCTGTAACATGGGGATGAAAACACCTGACCCCCCAGGGTTGTTGTGAGGCTTAACTGAGCCCATGCCTAGCGTCTGGTGCATAAGTGCCAATACCTGGTGACTTTTATTCATTATTATTATACATCGGGGAGTGACTGCCAGGGAGGTGCCCTTACAACCTGGGAATGACTTTACGTTCTGGGCCGAAACCAAAATGACTCACCGTGTCAGAAACGTGATGGGCTCTCTGTGGAGGAAGCATTCCTTCAAAGATGCCCTGTGTCCCGGTGGGTTCACTGGGACTGGGGAACGCCTAAAGCCTGCTCAGGACGGCCAGGACATCCTGGATGTCTCGGAAATTTCACATCCTGGAAATGGGAAGACTGCAGTTGCAGAGGCCTGGCCTGCTCCGTGGAGTTGTGGCCTGCCTGAAGAACAAACAAGAATTAGAAGAGGGAGGCCTCATAAAATCCAGGAGGGCCCCTCTGAGCAGACACCTGGCTGTGTTTGCACAGCGAAGAGAAGTAGACACAGAAGTTCACGCTGAGGGGGGGAGAGGGAGAGAAAGAGATTATCGACTCCTCCAGAGCCCGAATTAAATCTCTTAAAACCTCTCAGGCCTTTGCTTGGGTTCCTCATTCCCCCAGCAACCTGCAGATGAACTTGGCACCAGGAAAACGCCCCCCGGTTGGAGGCAGACACCGACGTTCCAGTTCCTGCATTGTAAACATTTTATACTTCTATTATTTCTCTGTGACACAAGTTCATCGTGAAAGAATTTGAAAATCAGCTAAGCCAAACTGAGAAAGAACCCCCTGTAGAGACATTATATTTTGGTGTATATTCTTGGGTGTTTTATACCCACATATCCACATGTAAATGCACATCATAATAAAACTCCAAAGTCAATCTTGTTAAACAGATGAATGATTACACATGTAAATATGTTATTTTTACAAAATTAACAAAAATGGCATAACCCTATACCAACTGAATTACAACCATTTTTTTTTAAATTTTCTTTAATGTTTTATTCTTGAGAGAGAGAGAGAGAGAGAGACAGAACACGAGTGGGGGAGGGGGCAGAGCGAGCGAGGGACACAGAATCATCGGAAGCAGGCTCTAGGCTCTGAGCTGTCAGCACAGAGCCCAATGTGGGGCTTGAACCCACGAGCCTTGAGATCATGACCTGAGCTGCAGTCGGACGCCCAACTGACTGAGCCCCCCGGGCGCCCCTACAACGATATCTACCCAGTGATAGGCCACAAATATCTCTCCCTGTTTAGAAACACAGGGTCACTGCTAATGAATGATGCCATTCCATATATACATATATGCATGTATCTTAATTTGTTTAAACAAATTAATTGTTGCACTGTAGGATGTTTCCACTTTTATGAACCTACTATGATAAACAGATTTCTACAGTCACCTTTACGCCAGGTAGATGTCGTATTCTGGTCATCCTTTTGCATACGAGGAGCCTGACGCACAGAAATGTTACAAAAAACCCACAAAACTTCCCAAGGTCACAGCTATGGAGCGACTGAATCAGAGTTTCTAGTTGGGATTTCTTTCCAGCAAGTCTGTTTTCTCCTTTTCTTCTTCTTCTTTTTGTACAGTTTATTTTAAAACGGTGGGAGCGGGGGGGGGGGGGGTCAGAGAGAGAGGGAGAGAGAGAATCTCAAGCAGGCGACGCACTGCCAGAGCAGAGCCCAACGTGGGGCCCGAACCCACGAACTGTAACATCATGACCTGAGCCGTAATCACTGAGACACTTTTAACCGACTGAGCCACCCAGGTGCCCTTGTTTTCTCCCTTTCTTTAGAGTAACTGTGCTCTCCACCTACCTCCCTGATACCTTTTTGTCTCGCAGATTGCCGGTGAGAACCGGTCTGGGCAGGTGACCCACTTCCTCCTCTGACACCTTTTTAATTTCATTAGGGTCCACGTCTGGGGGTAGTTGGGAGGCACGAAAGCAGGTAATACGTGAGACGGGACCCGTGGCGCTGTAGTTCATAAGTTGTAAAGCTTATGTGAATGTCAGGAGCTACCAGCAAGGGCCTAGATACACAGCCAGACACCTGCCAAGACTGTTCAGCCAAGTCCCCTCTACTTCCCCAACCGAGGAAGGAACGCCAGATTCCCATGAGAGAGGAAGAAATCAGCAGTTGTGAGGCAGACTCACTAAACGGAGGCCTCTCCTGGGCATGCCATTGGTTGCCTGCCTAGAGCTGAAATGGGAAGGAAGGTTTGTTATTATAAGGTTTACTAATCCTCATGATTTCCCCGAGGGAGGATGCATTCATGCCACAGGCCTTCCAGAATGTTCATGCCCATCTCTGAAAATCTGAGGAATCTTGTAAGCTGAGAAAAGGGATGAAACACAGCTCTTCAGTGTCTCGATTGATGTGTTCGCCAGAGTAACCGCTTGGAGATTAGCAGGTGAATATTAAAATGTTTCTTTCATTGACAGAACAGACATTTAAAAAATATATCAGTGCCTTTGCAGTGTTCAACATCTGGATTTTTAGTATCAAACCTCTCGACTGGAATCCCGCCAATGGAAGGTGTAGGACCCCAGGGTTGAATTAAAAGGGACTGCGGAGAGCGGAGGTGGACGGACGGGCTGGATGCCGGGAGACCCAGAACGGGTGGAGGGTCACCGAGAACGAGGCTAGGGGCTGGCGTCCCACAGAAAATGGGCACCCACTCACAGTCCTCAGAAGTATAGTAATAATTTAGGAATCACCAGGGTTTGCAGGGCAAACCCAAAGAAAAGCAAAAGTCTGTGTGGACAGGTGGGGGCAAACATCTGACATTTGCAAATTATTTTCCCAGGAGGAATGACAGGGTGCCATCGAATAATCCAGCTCCTCTGACCCCTTCCTTGTGACTGATGGTGCACATCTGCGTGAGTTAATTCCCATCATCACTTGGATCCGTAACTTCACTGGCCTTATTTGCAAAAATATAAGAATAAAAATATGCCCAAAGAAACAAAGGCCATCGACCATAAACAGGAAACTGCCAGCTTCACCAAACAGTTAAAAACAAATACGTAAAAGCCACAATGACGACACGTATGGCTATGGGAGGGCTAATCAGTACACAGCCTGGAAAATAGACAAGTTTCAAAGCTACTTTAATTCAGTAACTTTCGTTCTAGAAATCTGAGAGAAATGGGTGCATGGGTGTCTTAGTCATGTTAAGCATCCGGCTCTTGATCTCTGCTCAGGTCTCAATCTCAGGGCTGTGAGTTCAAGTTCTGAGTTGGGCTCCATGCTGGGTGTGGAGCCTACTTAAAACAAAATGAAACAAAACAAAACAAAACAAAACAAAACAAAACAAAACAGCACACTGGTGTCTAGAAATCTGAGAGAATCAGCAGGGTGGGGGATGCCTGACTGGCTCAGTCAGAAGAGCCAAACTCAAGTCATGTGACTTGAGTTTGAGCCCCATGTTGGATGTAGAGATTACTTAAAAATAAATAAGTGAACTTTAAAAAAAAAAAAAAAGAATCAGCGAGGTGGACAAAAACGTATGTTAAGGGTGTTTATCAAAGTATTATTTATGTTGGCAAAGATTGCAGACAAAAAAATAAGGAGAAGGAAGGAAGTAACCTAAGTATTCAACAATGAGGAAATGTTTGAAGAGCCTATGGCATGCACATTTGATGTAGTACTTTTTGGCTATTAAACACCATGTTTTTGGAGAATATTTAATGACATGGGAAATGTTTGTAATCTGCGCGAGATACAAAATTGCATAGGCATCAGAATTATATTTTTGTACAATTTTGCATATACATATAGATTTATCCCAAAAAACACATATAAAATGCTGGGAAGGAAACACAAACAACTTTCGAGAGTTATCTCTGTCTGTGGGAATTATAGGTGATTTTTATTTTCTTCTTTGACTCTTAGCCTGTTTGCCGAATTTCTATGCTGATAATAATCTTATTTTTTTAATGTTTTTTTGGGGGGGAGGGCAGAGAGAGAGGGAGACACAAGATCAGAAGCAGGCTCTGCGCCGTCATGGCAGAGCCTGATAGGGGGCTCGAACTCACAAACTGAGATCGTGGAATCGTGACCCGAGCCGAAGTCGACGTTTAACCGACTGAGCCACCCAGGCACCCCGATTGTATTATTTTAAGCAATGAAGATCTCCTCTCCTTAGGCGACAGTGAAAAGACCCAGGCCAGACCCTCAAGGGGCTTCCAGTCCCTAGAAGCGACAGACGAGCAAACAGGAAGTTAATTCTGCAGGACGCAATTAGGTCTCCTCCCTTGGGAACGTTCGAAGACCTAACGGTAAAGAGGAACCAGCGTTTTGGTTGCTGCTGGTTTGGGCTCCGGGCTGAATAGACTATCTATTGTGAAAGTGTATTGTGCACAAGGAGAATGGGGCTTTTTATGAAGGGAAATCAAGAGGGTGCCCGGTGGTAGGGTGGTAGCTGCTAGGCGCGGGGAGGAGGAGGCAGGCCTGGGGGTGGGGGGTGGGCCGTGGGCAGGGCTGCCCTGAAGGCCCTTCCGAGGCGTCCTCCTGGCCTACGTGCCGGTCACGCTGTCCAGGACTCGCCGAGTCCTTGGCGCTGTGTTCATCGACAGGAGCTCAGCAAATGTCTACTGTCCCTCCTAAGAAAAGATGAACGAATAAGCATATGGCATCAGGGATCACGCTCGTGAATTTCCTTTAAGGCATTCATTAAACATGTTGTCTGGAAAAGAAAGACTCCATTGTGAAGCCATGATGCCAAGCAAGACAGGAGGCGAATTTATAGTCTTCACCAAGGCGGCAAGGGGTGTGTGTGTGTCTGTGTGTGTGTGTGTGTGTGTGTCTGCTTTCACGTCAGGAGGGACCTGAGTTCAAGTTTGAATGCGGCCACGACTTGAGTCTCAGGAGCTCTTGGCTGTGGCAACTTGCCAGCTGTGTGACCTTGGCCAGACTCTGCCTCTGAAAGCTTCACTGCCTGGGAAATGGGCTGAGGGCAACCTAGGCTCAAGAAGGTCAGATGAGATGATGCCTGCAAGGTAATGCTGTGTAGACAGCAAAGCACTCTGCAAACGGAAGGAGCTTTTAATGTTAGCATGATTACCTATAACACCCCCAGGCATCACCTGCTTGGCAGGGACAGGGGAGGGGTACCTCAGGGTGATGGCTTGGCTGTGTCGGATCTTCAGACACGAATTCTCTTCTTGGTCTCCTTCTTTTGCCTTTAATCTTCGCCTCATCAACAAACATTTACTGAGAATCTGCCTTGTGCCGGCCACCCTCAAGAGTCTCCCAGGCAACCAAGGGTGACACGTGTAAGACTAGTGATGACTTATGCAGGAACAGGAGAGCCCAGCTCTTGGCTTTGGGAAGACTTCTTAGAAGTGGTGACGTTCAAAAGGAGTCTTGAAAGAAAGGCGGGAATCCGCTCAGCAAAACAAGGGAAGAGTTTGAGCAGGGAATGGACTTTAGGAAGTTCCTTACCCCCCAGTTTCCTGCTCTGAGGCATCCTACCTCACTGCTGAAGGAGACAATCCATGCAAAGGGCCTTTCCCAGAGCCTGGCCTCTCGTTGCTACTGAAAAAAAGCCCGTTCTTTGTCCTCTTGGCATCAAAGTCACTTCCCCTTAAGCTTACTTCTTGTTCACAGACTGCTCTTTTCCCCCAGTTCCTGGAGGTACTGACTCTTGGCTTGGGCTGCAAGCTACTCAGCCTATTTTCCAGGATCCACAAAATACTTCTAAAAGTGGAATTTTCGGGGCACCTGGGTGGCTCGGTTGGCTGAGTGTCTGACTCTTGATTTCAGCTCAGGTCACGATCTCTCACTTGGTGGGATCGAGCCCCAGGTCTGCCCTATCAGCACAGAGCCTGCTTGGGATCCTATCTCCGCCTCTCTGCCCTTCTCCCAGCTTACGAACTCTCTCTCTCTCTCTCTCAAAATAAATAAATAAACTTTAAAAAAAAAAGGAATTCTTTTTGCTTTTTACAAAAATGTTTATTTAGGGGCGCCTGGGTGGCTCAGTAGGTTCATTGCCTGACTTCGGCTCAGGGCATGATCTCTCAGTTTGTGAGTTCAAGGTCCACATCAGGCTCTGTGCTGACATCTCAGAGCCTGGAGCCTGCCTCGGATTCTGTGTCTCCTTCTCTCTCTACCCCTCTCCTGCTTACACTCTCTCTCTCTCTCTCTCAAAAATAAATAAAAATTTAAAAACTTTATTTATACTGAGAGAGAGAGAAAGCAAGACAAAGAGAGAGAGAGAGCACGCACAAGTGGGGGAGGGGCAGAGAGAGAGAGAGAGAGAGAGAGAGAGAGAGAGAGAATCCCAAGCAGGTTCCACAATGTCAGCACATAGCTGATCATGGAGCTGGAACTCACGAACAGTGAGATCATGACTGAGCCAAATTTGAGTTGGAGGTTCAACTAACTGAGCCACCCAGGGCCACCCACCCCTCCCACAACAAACTGGAATTTTCAACCTTAAAGAAAATTCCAATAAATTTGATTTTTTAATTGAGAGAGAGAGAGCACAGCGGGGGAGAGGGGCAGAGGGAGGGAGAGAGAGAGAGAGAGAGAGAGAGAGAGAGAGAGAAAATCATAAGCAGGCTCCATGCTCAGTGTGGGGCCTTGATATGGGTCTTGATCCCATGACCCTGGGATCATGACCTAAGCCGAAATTAAGAGTCAGACGCTCAACTGACCGAGCCACCCAGGTGCCCCCTTCAATAAATTTGAAATAGAGACATCATATGGGCCACATCCTTTGTTTACGATATGCTAAAAGTAGACATAAATGTTAATTGACAATTTAAAATTCTCCACAATAGCTCTTAGATAAAGGAGAAAATGAAGAATAAAATGTTCGTTTGGAAAATAACAGGAAGAACCAAATCTACCAAAACCAACAGTGTATGTGCAAAGCTTTACTCAAAAAGTTATTTACCTTGTAAGATGATTTTACTATTAAACTCAGAAAAAGTTAAACAAAACACTCATCACACAATTTAGAAACATTAAAAAACAAAACCCCAAACAAAAATAAGGAAGCGATCAGGAAAAAAGCCAAAAAGAACAGGAAAATGGAAAACAGTCCCATTGATGCATGTGTCCTTGAGTTGGTTCTTTTTGTAAAAGTGAGGTCTGAAAAATACAATGGATAAACATCACAAAGAAGAAAAAGAAACAAACACAAGAACACAAGGTGAAAAATGGTGGGAATAACAAACAGATCTTAAAAAGAAAAATATAAAAGGATCTTACATGAAGTTGCTGACAAATCTGAAAACTCCAACGAAATAGGTAATTTTCTTTCTTTTTTTTAAAGTTTTTTTTGTGTGTTTTGTTTTGAAAGAAAGAGAGAGAGCACGAACAGGGGACAGGCAGAGAGAGAGAGAGAAAGAGAGAGAGAGAGAGAGAGAGAATCCCAAGCAGGCTCCACACTGTCAGCACGGAGCCTGATGCGGGGCTCGAACTCACCAACCTGGAGACCATGACCTGAGCCGCGATCAAGAGTTGGACCAAACCAGGTGCTTAACCCACCTAGCCACTCAGGCACCCAGAATAGGTAATTTTCTGGGGAAAAGAAAAAATGGAGAAGTTCCTCGGTTTGACAGAATCAAAAGTAGAAACTCTAAAGTACCTCCTTCAGTTTCTGCTCAGAAACACCCTGGACAGACAGTGGTCCCCAGGCCCACCTTCCAAAGCCCCGCACCCCCCAACCCCCTGTGTTTCCATTTTCCCCACAGCGTTTCACACCATCTGATATGACATATGCCTAATTGCTTACTTGTTTCCCTTCCTCTCTCCCCACTAGAATATGAGCTTCCTGTGAAGAGAGAATTTTTTTTTTAATTAAACTTTTTATTTTGACATAATTGTGTTTTTTTAATTAAATGTTTTATTTTGAGATAATTGTAAGAAAACCGTGTGGCTTCCTGCTGTATACCTACTGCACAGAACCTGGGCCTGGCACGCAGCAGGCATTTGAAATAAATACTAGTTTAATGAATAAATGCATTGAGGAAGGGTTTAGGAAGGATAACAAGAACACTCTCCCCCAGAGTTCTCAGTCCAGAGGGTTTTATTGGGGCGGGGGAGGGTGTCTTTTATAGTTTTGAGGCGTGAGGAACCCCGTGTTCTATAAGTCAAACCAGAATATAGCATTTTCTATGTGAAGAAAACTGCCTTTTTTTTTTTTTTTTTTTTTCCAAGAGAAGACTTGAATAGGGAGAGACAGACCCTGCACCTGAGGTAAAGGTTGAATAATGTGCATGTAGAAAGGTCAAGTGAATTTACAAGCTTAGCGCAAATCTGAACTTGATTCTCTTTCAAACTTTTACAAAAAGATTATAAAATTCATTGAGCAACACAAACAGGTAGAATTTCAAAGACAATTTTGTACAACGCGAGTAAGAATGGAGGGAACAGATCTCTATACAAAACATATTGGAAAATTACAATATTTAAAATTGGGTGCTATTAGGGCAAAGATGTAGTTATTTTATTATTTTTTTGTTTAAGTTCTTCTTGAAAGGGTGTACAATTATTTTAATAGGTTAAATTAGGTAGCTCAGAAGACAACAATCCACGGACTAATTTAACAGGTCACCAAGTACTGTCATCAGGAGAAGAGGGTTATTGTTATTTTTACTTTTTAAAGTTTATTTATTTTGAGAAAGAGAGAGGGAGAGGAAGAGAGGGAGAGAGAGAGAGATTTCAGGAGGGGCAGAGAGAGAGGGAGAGAGAATCCCCAGCAGGCTCTGTGCCATCAGCACAGAGCCCGACTCAGGGCCGGAACTCATGAACTATGAGATCATGACCTGAGCTGCAACCAAGAGTTGCTCACTTAACGGACTGAGCCACCCAGGCGCCCCCAAAAGAGGGTTATTTTAAAAATTATTTTGGACTGGCATGCCTGGATGGCTCAGTTGGTTACATGTCTGACTTTGGTTCAGCTCACGATCTCATGGTTTGTGAGTTCGAGCCCCACGTTGGGCTCTGTGCTAACAGCTCAGAGCCTGGAGCCTGCTTCGGATTCTGTGTCTCCCTCTTTCTCTGCTCTCCCCTCCTCACCCAGTTGTACTTGGTCTCTCTCTCTCTCAAAAATAAATAAACATTAAAAAAAACAAAAAAATTATTTTAGGCTAACAGCAGTTGAGGTGCGGGGGGGGGGATTCTATTCTTACCTTACATAATAATACAGCAAATAGCTTCTATTTGGACTTTAATAATAATAATAGTAATAATAATAATAGATCAAACCATTAAAACATTAAAGGCACTTTCTTTTTTCTAAAATTTTTTTTTAACATTTATTTATTTTTGAGACAGAGAGAGACAGAGCATGAACGGGGGAGGGTCAGAGAGAGGGAGACACAGAATCGGAAACAGGCTCCAGGATCTGAGCTGTCAGCACAGAGCCCGACGCGGGGCTCGAACTCACAAGCGTGGGATCGTGACCTGAGCTGAAGTCGGACGCTTAACCGACTGAGCCACCCAGGCGCCCCTTAAAGACACTTTCAAACAGCTGGAGAAGGAATAACTTTTCTTTTTTTTTTTTTTAGATTTTTTTTTTCCAATGTTTATTTATTTTTGGGACAGAGAGAGACAGAGCATGAACGGGGGAGGGGCAGAGAGAGAGGGAGACACAGAATCGGAAACAGGCTCCAGGCTCCGAGCCATCAGCCCAGAGCCCGACGCGGGGCTCGAACTCCCGGACCGCGAGATCGTGACCTGGCTGAAGTCGGACGCTTAACCGACTGCGCCACCCAGGCGCCCCAAGGAATAACTTTTCAAGCTTAGGCTCGATGGAGGAAATCAACAGAAAAAAGAACATTTTTGGTGATGTAAATAAGTCAAACTTTGCCATGCTAAGAAAACAAAAATTTTCTCTAAGATCTATTAGTAAGTGAAGAAATCAAGTTGCAAGTAGTATAATGTTCACAAAAGGAAGAAAAGTGCACACAAAACAAAGCTATATATTTCTGTGCAACTATACCATGTGTATAAATGTCTAGAACATGGTGAGAACAGACGTCCACAAACAGCATTTGGGGTGTGGAGTGGAGTGGAGAAGAAGGTGGGCCAAGGGGACATCTGCTTTATTTGAAAAAAAAAAAAAAAAACAAAAAACAACGCTTTTTTTTTTAAATGTTTATTTATTTTTGAGACAGAGAGAGACAGAGCATGAGCAGGGGAGGGGCAGAGAGAGAGGGAGACACAGAATCCAAAGCAGGCTCCAGGCTCCGAGCTGTCAGCACAGAGCCCGACGTGGGGCTCGAACTCACGGACTGTGAGATCATGACCTGAGCTGAAGTCAGATGCTTAACTGATAGAGCCAGCCATGCACCCCATATCTGCTTTATTTGAAGCATGGGAATTTAGATTTTTACATCAAGAATAGGCTCGTATTTGCTTGTGTAATTTTTTTATTTACCTATTTATTTATTTAAGTTTATTTATTTATTTTGAGAGATGAGCGAGAGCGTGAGCAGCAGAGAGTCAGAGAGAGAGAGAGAGGAGAGAGAGAATCCCGAGCTCTGACAGCGCAGAGCCTGACTCAGGGTTTGAACTCACCAACCGTGAGATCATGACCTGAGCCGAAATCGAGAGTCAGATTGATGCCTAATCGACTGAGCCACCCAGGCACCCCTGTTTGTGTAATTTTAAAAGATAAAGTGAGGACAAAAACAAAAAGGTAGACTGTGAAATATTTTTAAATATTTTAAAAGCCATCTCTAAAAATTATATAAAGAGCTTGTATAAATGATTTTTTAATTAAAAAAGTCTTTTTTAAATATTTATTTTTGAGAGAGAGAGAGACAGAATGAGCGGGGGAGAGGCCGAGAGAGAGAGGGAGACACAGAATCCGAAGCAGGCTCCGGGCTCTGAGCTGTCCGCACAGAGCCCGACGCGGGGCTCGAACTCACAAGCGTGGGATCATGACCTGAGCCAAAGTTGGTGGCTCCACTACGGAGCCCCCCAGGCGCCCCAATTTTTTTTAACTGTAAAATCCCAATAGATAAATGATGAAAAGATACCATGAGCCAGGTCGCTCAAGAGAAAACACCAGAAAACAAAACTAGAAGAAAATGTTCACACTCACAGCTGTTTCAACTAAAGGCTAGCACGGCGGGTTCCGATTCCAGCTTGCCTTCTGGGCCCCAGGGCCAGCTCCATCTTGGGACGTGGGCACGTTGGGGGAGCCTGCAGCAGAGGGAGGAAAGGGGGCAGTGCCAGAAGGGGGCCCCCTGCCCAAATCCTCCTAGCTGGAGATTTTGCCAGAGTTGGCCTCCTGTGCAGCGGGTGGCCCTGTCCTGCCTCCGCTCGGCCTCCCTGCCTTTTCTGCGACAGGGCCCCGTGTGGGGAGCAGATCTGGTGGGATGGCCAGGCTCAGACAAAATAGAATTCTTTGCCGAGGGCTGACCACCTGAGAATGGGGAAAGCTTGGCTTTGGGGCTTCCCAGAGCTAGGAGGAAACCAGGGGACAACGCGGGCAGGCTGAAGAAGACAAAGGGATTTTGAGTGTTTTGGTTCTTGAGATATAGTGCGCTTGCGTGTGTGGGGGAGGGGCAGAGAGCGAGAGGAAGAGAGAGAATCCCAAGCAGACTCCGCCCTTTCAGCTCAGAGCACCAATGTGGGGCTCGAAGTCGGGAACGGTGAGATCATGACCTGAGCCAAAGTTGGACGCTTAACCGACTGGGCCCCCCGGGCTCCCACGGGCCTGGGCCAGCTGCCCTGTAATAGCCTTCTGACCCTCTCTCTGTGTCCACCCCGGAGCCCTCTGACCAGTCTTCAAAGTCTTACTGTCTTAAATCCTTTTAATGGATGTCTATTGCTCTCAGGATAACGCAAGGTAAAAAGCGACATTTATTAAGCAACTACTGTGTGCCAGGCCCTGTGCTTTATCTCCTTCAGCTCTTGCAACCCTGTTAGGCAGATACCATTACTTCCAGCTGGCTGGGCCACCGTCAACGAATTCATTTAGTGACTCAGTTTTATCACCTGCTAAGTGGGGATAATACTTTATCTCACCGGGTCATCGTGAGGATCAAATTAGTTCCATCACGTCAAGTGCCTAGAGCGTGCCCAGCAGGTCGCAAGTGCTTGTTAAATTTAGCTAGGTGTTCGAGAAGATGCCCTCTTTTGCAGCTAGGGAAGCAGAAACAGAGAGGTTAAGAGACTTACCCAACCCACCCACCCCCCGGTTGCTAACTGACCCAGTCGGGATTCACACCCAAGCCTGCTGACTCCATCACTGTGCTGGGTTTTCAAGGAGAGTCCCAGGGGCCCTGCCTGTTACTCGCCAGCCCCCTCCAAAGCCATCTTGGTAACCTTTGCCTGTTGCAGCCCCTAAATACACCTCAACCCTCCCACCTCTGCCCTTCACGGTCCTGTCTCGTCTCCTGTGGGCCTTTGTCTCCTCCAGGAAGCCCTCCCCGGACCTCCAGGCCAGATTAGGGCCCTGGTAAGTTCCTCCCGTAGGTCCAAACCCTCCCCCCACTTCTTGGCAATACTTTGTGCCCTAGCAATTATTGAATTGTTCGTAACACTGTGTTTGCTGTCTGTCTCTTCTGGCCTGTGGCTCTGTAAGGGTGGGGGCCGTGTCTTTTGTGTGTGTGTGTGTGGGGGGGGACCATGTCTTTCTTAAAGCTCCCAGTGCTCAGTCAATGTTTAGAATGAGTGAATAAATGTCTGAATGAACCTGGGGTCAATCATCCTTGTCAACTAGATGCTGCGAAGTTCTTCTCAGAGGGAAGGAGGTGATGAGGGGGGACTCGGTTGGAGATCCAAGCCAGGCAGAGGCCATCTAGGATGACCATGAGGAGAGAGGGGTTCATTGGTACGGGGGACTGTGGGGGCCAGCTGAAGGGCTTATCGAAACACAGAAGGCAACGTATCCATGGTCAGAATCTTGCTCGAGCTCTGACGCTTGAGGGCCTGAGTGCAGAAAACTGCATAGAGAGGGCCCGGCACATAGTAAATGCTCAGTAAATGCTGGTCGTTCATATTAACGGAATAATCATCTGAATGGAGTTTCTGGGAAAGGCTGTTTTACTTGGGAAAAGGGAAGGAAGGAGGAAGAACACGGACAAAAATATAGAGAAATTGAAAGCACGAAGCGTTTGTGTGTGTGTGGTCTGTATGGGGGTGACCAGGGTGCATCTGTGGAAGCACTCTGGGTGGCAAAGCTGGGAGAAGGGGTTGTGGCCAGAACGGAAAGGTCTTGGATGCTGTGTTAGGCTATCTGGGCTTTATCTTTTAAGCCGGCGATTCCCAAAGTGTGTTTGTTAAATGACAATGCATAAGGGGCACCTGGGTGGCGCAGTCGGTTAAGTGTCTGACTTCGGCTCAGGTCACGATCTCGCGGTCTGTGAGTTCGAGCCCCGTGTCGGGCTCTGGGCTGATGGCTCGGAGCCTGGAGCCTGCTTCCGATTCTGTGTCTCCCTCTCTCTCTGCCCCTCCCCCGTTCATGCTCTGTCTCTCTCTGTCTCAAAAATAAATAAAACGTTAAAAAAAAATGACAATGCATAAGAATGGCTTTGGTTTCAAATGAGGCGAGGGATTGACGGAGTAAAAAATAATCAAAACGGGTCCTTTACCGGAAGACTGCTTGGAGCGCTTAACTTGTCATTTTGTGTTGGGATTCTGTAAGAGTGCATGTGGTATAAAGGGTTTCTTAAACTTGCCTGACCCAAGAATGAGGGTTCTAAGGAACATAAGGAAGGTTATAAGAGATGCTGCCGTGGGCCCTAGGCAAACCTGAAAGGTCTTGGGGGGGGGGGGGTTGCAAATGATGGAATCAGATTTGTGTTTTAGGCAGAGAAATTCTGTGGCGTGGTTGCACTGGGGGGAGAGCACAGGGAAAAGGGAGAGGGAGGGAAGTGTGTAATCGGTAGCTCTTGGGAAACAGAAACGGCACAGAGAATCACCTTCCCTGGTCAATGTGGGGGGGGGGCGGCTTTGGCCTAGGCTCAGCTGGGGTGCTGTCGCCATACTTCTAGATGGTCAGAGAAGGGAAAGGCTGAGTGCTGGAGACACGGGGGTTTGAATGCACCTGGGGCTGAGACTGGCCCCCTCTCCCGCCTGTTTCCTCCCACAGGCTCAGATAATTCCTCCGTAGGCCCACCTTCTCGCCTCCACTGTGAACAGGTGTCCCTCAACCCGGCCCGATGCACCAACCCGGTGCTATGGAACCACCTCCTGGATTATGGCCCCGTCTCCTCCCTTGGATTCCACCCGTGGGCCCCAAATGACCCAAATCGTAGTAGAGTTACAAGACTCACTTCCGCGCACATCTGTAAAAAGAAGATGTAAGACAAATGTTCTCCTTGATGTACCTATGTCAAGAGAAAGGAAAACCATAACATGTGGAGGGAAATTCAACATGGCAGAGAGCGCTGGGAGCCCCTTCAGAGCCTCACTGGGGTCTCCATCTGGAAGCTCATTCTCATTCATTGGTGTGCTTTTTCCCAGGCAGCGGCACTCATAGCAAATAAAGGCAAGGTTTCAGATCCAAAATCCTTTTTATTTATCATCCACTGTTGGAAGTTTTGCTCTCCCTTTTTCATTACAAATATCCAAGCATTTCCACTCTATTATGGGTTACATTTAAAAATGTTAGGCTAGTTTGGGAAGTTTACAATAAAAAAACTCCCCCTCCCTTCTCCCCACGTGGGTAGAAATGTGCTGAGCTCAAAACTGATTTAAAAATGAATTTCTGGAGGATAATTTGTCTGGAAGCTATTTGGCATAGCTCTGTGGCCACAAAATTGTGGATCTGTTCATGAATTTGTTCACCCCAAGGAGACTTTTGCATTCTTTTTTCTATTTTCTATTTTTTATTTTTTAAAATTTACATCCAAATTAGCATGTAGTGCAACAGTGATTTCAGGAGTAGATTCCTCAATGCCCTTTCCCCATTTAGCCCATCCCTCCTCCCACGACCCCTCCAGCAACCCTCAGTTTGTTCTCCATATTTATGAGTCTCTTATGCTTTGTCCCACTCCCTGTTTATATATTATTTTTGTTTCCCTTCCCTATGTTCGCCTGTTTTGTCTCTTAAAGTCCTCATATGAGTGAAGTCCTACGATTTTTGTCTTTCTCTGACTAATTTCACTTAGCCTAATACCCTCCAGTTCCATCCACGTAGTTGCAAATGGCAAGATTTCATTCTTTTTGATTGCTGAGTAATACTCCATTGTATAAATATACCACATCTTCTTTATCCATTCATCTATCGATGGACATTTGGGCTCTTTCCACACTTTGGCTATTGTTGATAGTGCTGCTATAAACATTGGGGTGTCTGTACCCCTTTGAAACAGCACACCCGTATCCCTTGGGTAAATGCCTAGTAGTGCAATTGCTGGGTCGTAGGGTAGTTCCATTTTTAATTTTTTGCAGAACCTCCATACTGTTTTCCAGAGTGGCTGCACCAGCTTGCATTCCCACCAGCAACGCAAAAGAGATCCTCTTTCTCCGCATCCTCGCCAACATCTGTTGTTGCCTGAGTTGTTGATGTCATTAGACTTTTGCATTCTTTTCCTTTCTTCTCCTTTCCTTCCTTTCTCTCTCTCTCTCTCTGTTTTTCTCATTCTTTCTGATATCCAAGACCCCACCCCCCCATCTTGCTTCTCTTTTTTTTTTTTTTTTTTAAATTTTTTTTTTCAACGTTTTTTATTTATTTTTGGGACAGAGAGAGACAGAGCATGAACGGGGGAGGGGCAGAGAGAGAGGGAGACACAGAATCGGAAACAGGCTCCAGGCTCCGAGCCATCAGCCCAGAGCCTGACGCGGGGCTCGAACTCACGGACCGTGAGATCGTGACCTGGCTGAAGTCGGACGCTTAACCGACTGCGCCACCCAGGCGCCCCCCATCTTGCTTCTCTTGATGCAATCCCAATATTGCTTGGAGGGCTCCCCCTCCACCGTTCTAAGGCCATGCCTGGGTGGGTATTGACCCCACCCCAAGGGTGGCATGTGCCCAGCCAACCAACACATGTTTCCCTGTGTCAGTGTTGAGCCAAGTCAGGCCAGCTAGAGCCAGTGAGACTCAACCAGTCATCTGACTTGTTGGACTACCTTTTCCCTCCTCCGGAGAGGGGAAGAGGTTTGGGGCTGTGGCCGCCATCTTTCCATGATAGGAAAGTGAAGCCATCATGGAGGAGACCAGAGGCGAGGAGCTGGAATGGGACTCAGCCTTTGATCCAGGCTGCGCTGGAGGTTTTGCTCTATTAGCCCATAAACCCATTTGGCTTAAGCCAGTTTGGGTTGGGTTTTCTGCCACCTGGCAACCAAAAGAGCCCTCACTAGTTCTCTCTCTCTCTCTCTCTCTCTCTCTCTCACGTCCACTGGTCTCTTCTGCATTAGTGGGACTCCTGGCAGATTCGCCGATGCCCTGCTGTTGATTGAAATGCACTACCCTTCTCTCTCTCCTTGTAGGATGAGCAGTGCATACATGACTTGCTGAAAGAAAAGAAACTGTTTTTAAACAGTCTGAGCTCCTGTCTCCTCTGCACCTGCAAATAGGCCAGTCACATACGTTCCCAGGGCTCCAGCAGACACTAGCTGTCCTCTGGCACCTGTCCTGAAGCCTGGAGTAGTTCTCCTGCAGGGACAGGCAGCCAGCCTGGGGCAGAAGCAAGGAGACATGAACCCAGGGTGTTCTGAGCCTCCCGCTGGCCAAACTGACCAGACCTGCCTCTCCTGCCCCTTCTCTGGAGGCAGGAAGAATTTGCGCCTTGTTTGGAAGAATAGTGAACCCGGCTTTTAGGAGGGGAGAAAGGTGGGGAAGGCATCAGCCAGATCTGGGTCCAAATCCTCATCTCACTGCTCGCAAGCTCTGTGCCAGGGGCACGTTACTGACGCTCAGTTATCTCATCTGTAAAATGGGGATAGCCGTCTCCCCCTCACAGAGCATTTGTGGGGACTGAATGACCTAATGGGGCAGAGCATGATGCCTGAAGTAAGCGGTCAGCACAGAGCCCGACCCGGGGCTCAAACTCAGGGACCGTGAGATCATGACCTGAGCCGAAGTGGGACGCTCAACCGACCGAGCCACCCAGGTGCCTCTCTGAGTGCCTTTTTCTGAGCCTCCGTTACCCCATCTGTAAAATGGGCAAGTGGAAACCCATCTCCGAGACGTGTGAGGCAGCAATGAGCTAACGCGTGCGCCTCTCTGGCACCTCGTTCAAAGCTCGGCAAGCAGTAGGGTGCCCCTCGAGCGTGTCCATAGCTGGCTCTGCAAGGGATGGCCCGCAATTATGTGAGCACAGGAACGAGGCTGCTGTTATCTTTATTTAAGCGGAATTAATTATTCCTTAGACAAGGGATGTAATTTACGGTGAGAGACAAGGAAGAGAAGCAAAAGGAGGAAGAATAATGAGAAAACAGCACGTGCTAGGGAGGAAGAGCCACGCGAAACGCCGCTGTCTGGAGATCTTTATGCAGACCCTGTGCCAGCCGATGCCAGGAGCGCTGGCCCAGGTGTCGGGGAGCTGGGTCCCAGCCTGCGGCAACCCCTCCAGAAACTCACATCCCTTGAGTTCTGGCTGAGATGCTGTCCTCAACTGTGTGACCTTGCGTGGGTCACAGCTTCTCTGAGCCTTGTGTTGTATCTGGAAAATGAGGGTAAGACGCTTGTCTCTTTCAACAGGATGGATGTGGGGACTGGAATGTGGAATGTGGAAACACTTGTAAAATTCCCTAGAATCCTAATATGGCCCCAGATGGCCTAAATATTCTATGGTTTGGGTCCTGCCATTTTCCAATGCACATTAAACAAACGTTTTTAACATACTTTTTCTACATCTGTTTCGTGCCCTGGAGGATGGGTGGGGACAGGGTGGGGAGGGCCGCAGCACAGAATTGGGCTTGGGCTGGGCTCCCTGCTGGAGGAGGTGGTTGGGGGTGGGGGCTGTTAAACGGGGCAGGGGCTCAAGTGGGAGAAAGGAGGCAGGCTAGCCACTTAGGGGTCAGACAGACCTGAATCTGAATCCTGGCCTCCCTCTGGGAGATTTGGGACAGATCACCTCTGAGCGTTCCAGCCTCCATTCATGCTCATGAGAACGTTACTGTGCAGACAGAAAGAGAAACGTGTAAAACACTTAGCACGGTTCCTGGCGCCTTTTCAGCCTCCCCGAGTTTTGCTTTGTTACCAAAGGAGGAAAAACGAATCAGAAACTCAGGAACCCCCGAGTCCAGCCTGGGTTAATTCGGAAACGAATACTTAACCCTCCAAGGGCGAGTCTGATTTTCAAATGTACTGGTCTTCCTTCATCGAATACTACTTGACTGGCTTAGAATGGCAGTGTGCGGACTCTCACGGTTGGAAGGGATGTTAGCAGGGCCTGCAGCCTTGGCCTCAGGGATCCCGGGCTCTGCAGAGTTGCATCAGTGCCAAGAAGGCCCGGTCGGCAGGGATCCAGGCTGTGCTGTTGAAGGAGGTTTACAAACCCCAGGGCTCCGTGCGAGAGTCCATTACGGGGCTCCTCCGGTGAGGCTGAGGCCCTTCTCCGAAGAATCCTGCAGGAGTAGACTTCATTCAGTACCTTGCTTTACCGGAGCAAGAGTCTAGTGTCCCATCATGGGCAGCCGTGTCCAATTTTATTTTATTTTTTTCACGTTTCAGATATTTATGTATTTAAAAGTTGATTTATTTATTTTTCAGACAGCGAGAGAGAGTGCGTGCCCACAATCGGGGGAGGGGCAGAGACAGAGGGAAAGAGAGAATCCCAAGCGGGCTGGGTGCCGTCAGCGCAGAGCCCGACTCGGAGCTCGATCCCAGGAACCGGGAGATCATGACCACAGCCGAAATCGAGCCAGATGCTTAACCGCCTGAGCCACCCAGGCGGCCCAAGTTTCAGCTCTGTATTAATCCATGTACAACCCAACACATACCAGCACCGTGTTGTGCATTTGGAAGGGACGGATTTCCTTGTATATGTGGAAAACCGTGTGGATGGTTTCTGGAAGAGCTTCATTCTAAGCAGCTTCACAGTGAAACACGTTATTTAGAAATCTGGACCTTCCTTCTTCAGTTTGCTGTAATCTACATGCCCTGAATAAAACTTGTATTGATCATTGGAACCCAGTTTGTTCAGAGTTCTGGGTTATTTTTCTGATCCTAACTGACGTCTGGAGGCCAGGCACAAGACATACGGTACTGCCCCGGTACCTCCACCCCCAATAAATGTGAGGAGGGAGGTCAAATTCGGATGCTTCTTGGCCTGATTGAGGATCTGGCATAACGTGGTTGTGGCAGGGGCCTCAGGTCCAGAAGGAGAAAAGATCAAATCTGCAAGGCCAGGCACTAACTGGTCTCTACACCCTGTGTCCAATTTTAGATAGATTTCTCGAATTCTCCATTCCTAAGGAGCAGGCTCCAGCATAACCTACCAGGAGCTCCAGGATTCTGCCTGATAGGCCCTCCTGGGGATGAGCTGGCGGGGCTGAAGGCTCATGCTGAACAGCAGAAGAAGGAGAGATTCCAGAATCCTTGAGAAGTCAATCCTTTTGGCTGGACTGTCTGGGCGCCGGAGGCCAATGGAACAAAGAACACTGTCCTGAAACCTTACGCCGTAATTAATATCACTGAGGCTCCGAAGGACATCCCATCGTTCTAATAAAAAATGAAAGCCAAGGAGGCTCAGTGCCCAGACTGGCCGGCAGACACTTGCCAGACCAGGCGCCTCCAGCAGAGGGCGCGCTCAGGGATGGGAGGTGCCCCCAAGCCCTGTCCCTTCTGATCCGGCTCAGCCAGAGCAGGGCAGATCCCAGGAGACCCGCTGCCCAGGGATACGAGTCATTCAAAGGAGAGGCCTGGGAGTGTTGGGGGTGGGGGAGATAGAGAATGGGGCACCTGCTTCGGGGGTTGACCCCAACTTTGCACATCTGTTGGTCACTCATTTGTCCCTCATTTCGCACCGACTGGGTTTCCACTTAGTGCAGGGCACGGTCGGGTCTTTTCCGCACACAGCTTCCAGGTTCGGCTGCTAAAGACGCCGCTCGAATCACACGCTTCCGCTCCAGGACCTGTAATGACTCCCCATGGCCATGGGTATCATGTGATGTCTCTGCCTTGTGTCAAGGCCTTTGATGGCCTGCCTTCTCCCTTCCAATGTATGTGCACCGTTTCCCTCAGGCCGACTGGGGCCCTCACTCATTCTTCCCAAACTGCCACCTGCCTTCTCGTCCGTAAAATGGCACCGGCAGGCACCCCCCCCCCCCCGCCCCCGCCACCCGCCACAGAGTCGCTGTTGTATGGGTTACATTAGAGAACACGAGTGAACCACATGCCTGGCACACAAGGGACATTTATAATAAACGACCGTGCTGATGATAATGATACTGCTGCTAAACTAATTCTTTCCATTTTTAACATCCTCCCCCTCCTCTCTGCCCAACCCAAACGTCTCTGCCCTTTGCAGCCCGGCCTACAGCCACCCTTCTTTCCAGAAGCCACGCAGAGTCCCTTTGGGCCAGTGGTTTGCAAATCTGGGGCATTGGGACTCACCTGAGAAAGTCTTTTTTCCTTTGGCATGGCTTAAATTTTTTTCTTTTGGTGGCAGAAACGCATACTATGAAATTTACCACTTCCACCATCTCTAAGGGCGCAGTGCAATAGTCTTAAGAGTGTTTACGTTACTGTGCAACAGATCTTTTGAGCTTTTTTACTTGCAACAGTGGCACCGTATACATTAAACAAACACTCCCCACTTCCCGCTTGCCCCAGCCCCTGGCACTCACCCTTTAACTTTTTGTCTCTGTGAATTTGTCTACGTTAGATCCCTCGCATAAGAGGAGTCGTACAATATTTGTCTTTCTGTGACTGGCTTACATCCCTCAGCCTGATGTCCTCAAGGTTCGTCCGTGGTTAGCGTGTCACGGGGTGGCCTTTCTCTTTAAGGCTGCACAACGTTCTACCATATAGCGTATATACATACACGCACACACATATTTGTAAACCGCACTTGGTTGATTCATTCATCCACTGATGGACATTTGGGTTGCTTCCATCCTTTGGCTCTTGTGAATAACGCTGTCGTTGACAGGAGTGTACGAATATCCGTTTGAGTCCTTGCTTTCAATTCTTTTGAGTCTTTACCCTGAAGTGGGACTGTTGGATCTAAATGGTGCTTCTCTTTCATTCTTTGAGGAGCTGCCCTTCTGTCCTCCTGGGCTGTTGTGCCATTTTGCAATCCCACCAACAGGGCACAGGGTTCCGATTTCTCCACGTCCTCGTCAGCACTTGTGATTTTCTGTGTTGTTTTTTTTTTTTTATTTTTAAAAAAAATTTTTTTTTCAACGTTTATTTATTTTTGGGACAGAGAGAGACAGAGCATGAACGGGGGAGGGGCAGAGAGAGAGGGAAACACAGAAACGGAAGCAGGCTCCAGGCTCTGAGCCATCAGCCCAGAGCCTGACGCGGGGCTCGAACTCGCGGAGCGCGAGATCGTGACCTGGCTGAAGTCGGACGCTTAACCGACTGCGCCACCCAGGCGCCCCTGATTTTCTGTGTTTTAAATGGGTGTGTGGTGACAGTCTCATCTGTCTGCTTTTGCTTTTGTTTTTGTAGTTTTGGTGCCGGGTCCCAAAAAGTCATCGCAAAATTGAGCGTCACGAAGCTTTTGCCTGATGTTTTCTTCAAGGGGATTTGTAGTTTGGGGTCTTACGTTTAGGTCTTTCATCCATTTTGAATTAATTTTTGAATTTTTTTAATGTTTATTTACTTTTGAGAGAGAGAGAGAGAGAGAGAGACAGAGTGTGAGTGGGGGAGGGTCAGAGAGAGAGGGAGGCACAGAATCGGAAACAGGTTCCAGGCTCTGAGCTGTCAGCACAGAGCCCGGGGTGAGGCTCCAACTCACAAACTGCAAGATCATGACCTGAGCCGAAATCAAGAGTCGGAAGTTTAACCAACTGAGCCACCCACGTGCCCCAACAATCTGCAGTTTTCTGATTCATGATCACAGGACATCTCCATTTACTTGTGTGATCTTTGCATGTTGGACCATCTTTGCATTCTGGGAATAAATTCCACTTGGTCATGGTGTATAATCTTTTTTAACGTGCAGTTGAATTTGGTCTGCCAATGTTTTGTTGAGGATTTTGGCATCAATATTTATCAAGGATATTGGTCATGGTTTTCTTTTCTTGTAGTGTCTTTGTTTTTTTTTTTTCTTTTAAATGTTTATTTGTTTATTTTGAGAGAGAGAGAGAGAGAGGGCTCATGGGAGAGTGGGGAGGGCCAGAGAGAAAGAATTCCAAGGAGGCTCCGTGCTGTCAGCACACAGCCCAGCATGGGGCCCCATCCCACTAACCGTGAGATCGTGACCTGAGCCGAAATCAAGAGTCAGTCGCCTAACTGACTGAGCCACCCAGGCACCCCCTGTCTTTGTCTGGCTTTGGTATATGCTTAACTCTGGCCTCATAAAACAAGTTGAGGAGTGTTCCCTCCTCTTCAACTGTGTTGGAGAAATTTGAAGAGGATTTGTGTAAATAGTTCTCTAAATATTTGGTAGAGTTCTCCATGAAGTCATTTAGTCCTGGACTTTTCATTATTGGAAGGTTTTTGATTACTAGTTCAAGCTCCTTGCTGCTTATAGGTCTGTTAAGATTTTCTTTTATTTTATTGAAGTGTAACTGACATAGAACATTATATTAGTTTCAGGTGTACAACGTAATGATTCAGAATTTGCATAATTGCAAAATGATCACAATAAATCTAGTTAACATCCATTGCCATACATGGTTATACACTTCTTTCTTGCAAAGATGATTTTTTTAATGTTTATTTATTTTGAGAGAGAGGGAGAGCACGCATATTAGCGGCGAGTGGCAGAGAGAGAAGAGAGAGAGAATCCCAACCAGGCTCCATGACTCGGGGCTCAATCTCAGGAACCATGAGACCATGACCTGAGCCAAAATCAAGAGTTGGATGCTTGACCAACTGAGCCACCTAGGCACCCCAAGATCTACTTTCAAATATGCAATACACTATACTCATCGTGCTGTACATTGCATTCCTCAGATTTTCTTTTTTATTATTTATTTATTTGTTTATTATTTTTTAAAGATTTTATTTTTAAGTAATCTGTATGCCCAATGTGGGGCTCGAACTCACAATCCCGAGATCAAGAGTAGCATGCTCTACCAACTGAACCAACCAGGTGTCCCTCAGATCTTTTTTTAGCAGTTTTTATTTATTTATTTAGAGAGAGAGAGAGAATGAGAGAGAGTGTGTGCATGAGCGGGGGAGGGGCAGAGAGAGAGGGAGAGAGAGGGAATTCCAAGCAGGCTCTGCATTGTCAGCACAGAGCTTGCAGGGCTCGAACTCATAAACTGTGAGATCATGACCTGAGCAGAAACCAAGAGCTCAACCAACGAAGTGACCCAGGCCCCCCAGATTTTGTTTTTTATGATGATCCAGTCTTTTTATTTTATTATGTGTTTTTCAAGAATTTCAGTTTAATTAACATACAGTGTTATATTAGCTTCAGGTGTACAACATAATGATTCAACAATTCTGTACATCAACCTAGTGTTCATCACAATGACTGTATTCTTAATCCCCTTCATCTATTTCGTCCCATCCCCTCTCCCAACCTCCACTCTGGTAACCACCAGTTTGTTCTCTGTATTTAACAGCCTGGTTTTTTGTTTGTCTTTTTCTTTGTTCTTTGTTTCTTAAATTCCATATATGACTAAAACATACGGTATTTGTGTTTCTCTGATTGACTTATTTCACTTACTGTTGTACCCCCTAGATCCATCCATGTTTTTTAAGTGGCAAGATTTCATTCATTTTTATGGCTGAATAATATTCCAGTGTGTGTGTGTGTGTGTGTGTGTGTGTGTGTGTGTGTATCACCTCTATCCATTCATCTGTTGATTGGCACTTGGGTTGCTTCCATAATTTGGCTGTTGTAAATAATGCTGCAGCAAACATAGGGCTGCATATCTCCTTTTGAATTAGCGTTTTCATATTCTTTGGGAAATACCCAATAGTGGAATTACTGGATTACATGGTAATTTTATTTTTAATTTTTTGTGGCACTTCCATACTGTTTTCCACAGTGCCTGCACCAGTTTGCATTCCTACCAACAGTACATGAGGGTTTCTTTTTCCCCGTATCCTCACAAACACTTGCTGTTTCTCGTATTTTTTATTTTAGCCATTCTGATAAGTGTGAGGTGATAGCTCACTGTGGTTTTGATTTGCATTTTCCTGATGATTAGTCATGTTGAGCATCTTTTCATATGTCTGTTATCCATCCATAGGTCTTCTTTGCAGAAATGTCTATTCATATCTTCTGCTCATTTTAAATTGGATTATTATTATATTACTATTGGTGTTGAGTTGTAGGAGTTCTTCATATATTTTTATACTAACCCCTTCTCAGATATGTCATTTGCAAATATCTTCTCCCATTCAGTAGATTGTCTTTTAGTTTTGTTGGTTGTTTCCTTCACTGTGCAGAAACTTTACTTGGATGTAATCATACTAGTTTTTATTTCTCTGCCTCTGCTCTAATCTTTATTATTTCCTTCCATTTGCTGGTATTACATTTTGTTTGTTCTTCTCTTTATAGCTTGCTTAGGTGTATGTTTAGGTTGTCTATTTGAGATTTTTCTTGTTTCTTGATGTAGGCCTGTGTTGCTATAAACTTGCCTCTTAGAACCCTTTTTGCTGCATCCCCAAAATTTTGGACGATTGTATTTTCATTTTCATTTGTTTCTACGTAAATCTGATTTCTCTTTGATACCTTGTTTAGTAGCATGTTATTTAACCTCCATGTAGTTGTGGTCTTTACAGATTTTTTTTTTTTTTTTGTGGTTGGTTTCTAGTTTTATGGCATTGTGGGTCAGAAAAGATACATGGTATGACTTCAGTCATTTTGAATTTGTTGAGACTGGTTTCGTGGCCTAATATGAGATGTATTCTGGAGAATTTTCCATGTGCATTTGAAAAGGATGCGTGTTCTTCTGTTGTAGGGTGGAATTTTCTGAATATATCTGTTAAGTACATCTGGCCCAGTGTGTCATTCAAAGCCACTGTCTCCTTGTTGATTTTCTGTTTAGATGATCTGTCCATTGATGTGAGACGTTAAAGTCCCCTACCCATATTGTATTACTATTGATTAGTTCCTCTGTGTTTGTTATTAACTGCTTTACGTGTTTGGGTACTTCCATGTCGAGTGCATAAATATTTACAATTGTTATATCCTCTTATTGACTTGTCCCCTTTATTATTATATAGTGTCCTTCTTTGTCTCTTGTTACAGTCTTTGTTTTAAAGTCTATTTTGTTCTATATAAGTATTGCTCACCCACCTTTCTTTTGACATCCATTTTGCATGATAAATGTTTCTCCATCACTTCACTTTCAATCTGCAGGTGTCTTTCAGTCTAAATTGAGCCTCTTGTAGGCAGCACACAGATGCGTCTTTTTTTGTGTGCACTCTCTCACCCTGTGTCTTTTTATTGGAGCATTTAGTCCGTTTACATTTAAAGTAATTATTGATAGATCTGTATTTATTGATTTTATTACTTGTTTTTTGGTTGTTTTTGTGGATTTTCTCTGATCCTTTCTTCTCTTTCTGTCTTTCATGGTTTGTTGGCTTTCTTCAGTGATAAACTTGGATACCTTTCTCTTTATTCTTTGCATATCTGTTACTGGTTTTTGATTTGTGGTTACCATTAGGTTTGTAGATAACCTCTTCTACATATAACGGTCTATATTAAGTTGATGATCACTTAGTTTGAACCCATTCTTTATCCCTCCCCTCCCCTCCCCTTAGGTATGTGGTATCCTTCACATCCTTTTATTTTGTGAGTCTCTTAACTTATTTTTACAGATACACTTATTTTTACTGCTTTTGTGCGTCCAACATTTGTACTCTCATTTATGGTTTTTCTTTCCATTCAGAGAGCCCCCTTTGATATTTCCTGTAGGGCTGGTTTAGTGGTCATGAACTTCTTTAGTTTTCGTTTCTGTGAAAAACTGCTTATCTCTCCTTCTACTCTGAATGATAGACTTGCTGGATAGAATTTTCTTGGCTGTAGATTTTTCCCTTTCAGCACTTTGAATATACCATGCCACTCCTTCTGGCCTGCAAAGTTTCTGCTGAAAAATCTGCTGATGGCTTTATGGGGTTTTCCTTGTATGTAACTATTTTCTTTTCTCTTGCTGCTTCTAAATTTTTTTATTCAGCACTACTTTTTGTCATTTGAATTACTATGTGTCTTAGTGTGGACCTCCTTGGGTTGATTTTCTTGGGGGTTCTCTATGCCTCCTGGACCTGGGTATCTGTTTCTTTCTTCAGATAAAGGAAATTTTCAGCTATTGTTTCTTCAAATAAATTTTCTGCCCCCTTTTCTTTCTCTTCGTCTTGGATCCCTATAGCGCAAATGTTATTACACTTGATAGATCACTGAATTCCCTAAGTCTATCCTTGTTTTGCATAATTCTTTTTCCTCTCACTTGCTCAGCTTGATTACTTGCCATTCCTCTGTCTTCCAGGTCATTAATTTGTCCCTCTATTTTCTGTAGCCTGCTACTTATACCATCAAGGGCATTTTTAATTTCAACTATTGTGTTCTTCATCTCTGATTGGTTCTTTTTTTTTTTTTTTTTTTAATCTCTTTGTTAAGGTTCTCGCTGATGTCCTTCACTCTCTTCCCAAATCCAGGGAGTATTTTTATGATCATTACTTTAAATTCTCTTTCAGGCATATTACTTATCTGTTTTGCTTAGGCCTCTTGCTGTGGTTTTTGTCCTCTTCTTTCATTTGGGACAGATACCTGTGTTTTCTCATTTTACCTAACTCTCTGCCTGTTTCTGTTCTTAGGAAAGTCAGCTACATCTCTTGCTATCCTAGTAGTGGTAGTAGTGGGCGGGGCATCCATTTTTAACAAGTCCTCTTCCACAGGGGACACACAGCTACCGCAGTGACCAGGGTGGCCGTGGCTGCACGTCGAAGCGGATGTGGGTGGGTGGGTGGGTGGGGCAGTTTTAAGAAGGTGCAGGTGTCCTCCTAAGGAGGTTGGGAGATGCAGTGTTGGCAAGGTTTGCACCTGTATTTTGGGGGAGGGGACCTGCAGACCTCAGACTGAGGCAGGTGTGGCCGAAGGAGGCAGGACACAATGTAAGCAAGTTACTTAGTGAATGCCAGGGTACCGTACTGGTTCCTGCAAGTGCTTGTGTGTTTATGCTGGGAGGCAGGGGAGGGAAATGGCACCTGCCAACTCCTTTATTCCTGGAGAAGTCCCTCAGGGAACTCTGAGATCAGTGACTAACTCTCCCTCCTCTGTGCTCCAGGTGGTTTTTCAGACTGCTGTCCCTTTGCTGTATCTCTGCAGGCTGTTTGTTGTGCTTTCTCTTTAAGGGTGGGGACTCAGCTTCCTCTTGCCCTCAGGGCTCCCCCAGAGCTGAGCCCACTGCTTTTTCAAGTTCCAGGCTTTGTGTCCAGCTGGTTGTAAGAACTCATGAAATTTGGCCCCTCTGATGTTCAGTGTCAAATGGTATGCGGATTTGTCTTTCCTGTGCAGGGTCCTGGTGTGATAGTCTGCTTCTCACCCTTCTCTGGGCCGGGCCATGGTTCCCCATCTCTGCTGGCCAGACCCATAGGGTTTAGCTCTCTGCCGTGTCCCTGCCCTTCCTGTCCTCTTCACTGTGGCCTTTTTTCTACATAGAGTTGTAGAGTTTGTTCTGCCAGTCTTTGGGTCATTTTCTGGGTTGTTTGCACTGATGTGAGTGTTAGGTAGTTGTATCCATGGGAGGAGGTGAGTTTAGGGTCCTACCACTTTGCTGTCTTCCTTGAAGTGACTCTTGCTTTTATTTTTTTTTAATTTTTTTTTCAACGTTTTTATTTATTTTTGGGACAGAGAGAGACAGAGCATGAACGGGGGAGGGGCAGAGAGAGAGGGAGACACAGAATCGGAAACAGGCTCCAGGCTCCGAGCCATCAGCCCAGAGCCTGACGCGGGGCTCGAACTCACGGACCGCGAGATCGTGACCTGGCTGAAGTCGGACGCTTAACCGACTGTGCCACCCAGGCGCCCCTCTTGCTTTTTTTTTTAAATCCATCCCGTTGCTCTACTTGTTTTGATCAGGGTGTTTAGTCCACTTACATTCCAAGTAATCATGGATAGGTGTGTACTTCTTGCCATTTTGTTACTTGTTTTGTCATTTTTGTAGTTCTTCTCTGTTTCTTTCTTCTCTTGCTCTCTTCTTTCATGGTTTGCTGGCTTTCTTTAGTGATATACTTGGATTCCTTTCCCTTTATGTTTTGCGTATCTATTACCAGTTTTTGATTTGTGGTTACCATTAGGTTTGTACATAGCATCTTCTGCATCATCTTCTATATTAAATTGCATGGTCGCTTCAGCTTGAACCCATTCTAAAAGCACTAAAGTTTTACTCCTCTCCCTCCGCATTTTATGTATATGGTGTGATAGTCTACATCCTTTTATTCAAGAGATTCACAATCTCTTGACTGATTTTTATAGATATACTTAATTTTACTGCTTTTGTGCTTCCTACTTTTTTTACTCCTATTTATGGTCTTTGCTTTCCAGTGAGAGTCCCCTTTAACATTTCTTATAAGGCTGGTTTAGTGGTGAAGAATTCCTTTAACCTTTATTGGTCTAGGAAACTCTTTTTTCTCTCCTTTTTTATCTGAATGATAGCCTTACTGGATAGAGTATTCTTGGTTGCAGGTTTTTTTCTTTCAGCACTTTGAATGTATCATGCCACTCCCTTCTGGCCTGCAACATTTCTGGTGAAAAATTTGCTGATAACCTTATGGGGTTTCCCTTGTATATCAATGTTTTCTCTTCTGTTGCTCAACTTAAAAATTCTCCCTTTGTCGCTACTTTTTGCCATCCTTTTTAAATTTTTTTAATTTTTTATTTATTTTTGAGAGAGAGAGACAGACAGAGTGCACGCCGGGGAGGGGCAGAGAGAGAGAGAGAGGGAGACGCAGAATCTCAAGCAGGGTCCAGGCTCTAAGCTGTCAGCACAGAGCCCAACACAGGGCTTGAACCCACGAACTATGAGATCATGACCTGAGCCAAAGTCAGACACTCAACCGACTGAGCCACCCAGGTGCCCCCACATTTTGCCATCTTAATTGCTTTGTGTCTTGGCGTGGATTTCCTTGGGTTGATTTTTTTGGGAGGGGGTCTCTGTGCCTCCTGGAACTAGATTTCTGTTTCCTTTTCTAGTTCAGGAAGTTTTCAGCTATTATTTCTTCAAATAAATTTTCTACCCCCTTTTCTCTCTCTTCCTCTCTTCTCCCTCTGGAATCCCTAAAATGCGAATATTATTACACTTGATGGTGCCATGGAGTTCCCTAAATCTATTCTCATTTTTTATCAGTCTTTTTTTCTTTCTCCTGCTCAGCTTGTTTTCCATTCCTCTGTCCTCCAGGTCACTGATCCATTCTTCTGCTTCCTCTAGTCTAATATTTATTCCATCTAGTGTGTTTTTAATTTCAGTTATCGAGTTCTTCATCCTCTGATTGGTTCTTTTTTATGTTTTCTATCTCTTTGTTCAGGGTCTCACTGAAATTCTTCACTGTTTTCTCGAGTCCAGGGAGTATCTTTATGACAATTACTTAAAATTCTCTATGAAGCATATTACTTATCTCTGTTTCATTCACCTCTCTTGCTGTGGTCTTGTCCTGTTCTTTCATTTGGGACATATTCCTCTCTCCCCTTTTGTCTAACTCTCTGTGTTTGTTTCTCTGTGTTAAGAAAGTCAGCTACATCTCTTGCTCTTGAAAGTAGTGGGCTTACAAGAAAGAGGTCCTGTAGTGCCCTGCAGTGGAGAGTCCCCTGTGTGTCTTCCATGCACCCTACTGTTGTGACTGAGCTACAGTTGCCTTCGGTCTAGTCACCTGCGGCGGCTCTCTTGGCCTATTTTGGCAGAGTACTGTCCTTATGTTGTTAATGGGCCAGTCTGGGGCTGCTGTGGGCTTGAGTTGGGTCAGACCAGGCATCTGCCAGAGCTGGGTTGCACTAAACTGCAGGGCACTCTCCCTTGTTGTCCCCTGAGAAGGTTTCATTGGTAGGTGGGGCCTGCAGTCAGAACAGAAGTTCATGACCCATTGTTGATAGGTGTGATTTTAAGGAATTTATCCACTTCCTCTAGGTTACCTAATTGGTTGATGTACAGTTGTTTACATTATTCTCTTATGACAGTTTTGATGTCTGTAAAATCAGTTGTAATGTCTCCTCTTCCATTTCTGATTTTAGTTATTTGAGTCTTCTCTCGTCTTTTCTTAGTTAATCCAGCTAAGGGTTTGTCAATTTTGTTGATCTTTTCGAAAAGCAACTTTTCATTTTGCTGATGCTTTTCTATTGTTTTTTTTTTTCCTATTCTCTATTTCGTTTATCTCTGCTCTAATCTTTTATTATTTCCTTCCTCTGCTAGGTTGGGTTTAGTTCATTTTTCTTTTTCTGGTTCCCTGAGGTATGAAGTTAGATTGTTGATTTGAGATCTTTCTTCTTTTTTCATGTAAGCATCTACAGTTAGAAGCTTCTCTCTTAGCATTGCTTTCACTGCATCTCATAAAATTTGGTATGTTGTGTTTTTGTTTCATTTGTCTCGACGTATTTTCTAATTTCCCTTGTAATTGATTCTTTGACCCACTGGTGATTTAACAGTGTGTTGTTTAATTTCCAGGAGTTTGTGCATTTTCCAGTTTTCCTTCTGCTATTGATTCCTTCTTTTCCTTCCATCGTTATTGGAAAAAGATACCTTCTATGATTTCGATCTTTTAAAATTTGTTAAGATTTGTTCTGTGGCCTAACATGTGGTTTATCTTGGAGAATGTTCTGTGTGTACTTGAGAAGAATGTACATTCTGTTGTTGTTGGGTGTTCTGTGTATGTCTGTTTGGTCACTTCGTCTACAGTACCATTCAGGTCCTGCGTTTACTTAGTGATCTTCTGTCTGGTTATTCTATTTCTTTCCTTTAAAAAAATTTTTTTTATTATCTATTGAAAGGTAATACATTCAGAATTTTAAAATTATATGAGGTCCTTCCATTTTTGTCTCCTAGTTCTCTTCCCCAGAGGCACCCACTGTTATCAGTTTCTTGGTTCTTTTGGGGGAGCTTTAAACAAAATATGTATTTCTGGGCCCTTCCCGGAGTTTTTGATATTATAGGTCTGGAGAGGGGTCTGGAAAAATGTACTTTTAATAAGCCTCCAAATAAGGTGATGCTGCCACTCCTGATTTGAGGATTACCGCTCTAATCATCTCTCAAATAAATGAACATAAGGCGCAGGCATTTAATTGAAAAGGACTAAGGCCCTGAGCTGGATGGGGTACTCAGGGTAGATAATTGAGCAGCAGAAAATTTCGAAGAATAAGAGGCCATCAAAAAGAGCATTTTGCCACTGGACAGTGGTGTGGAGTGATGGAGAAAAGGCCAGCCTGGAATTAGGAGCCCTGAGTTCTCCTCCCAGATTTGCCACCAGTTGCTGGGGATGTTGGACACCACTCGGTGCCCTTCTCTGTCCTGGGTCTCCTGCCCATGAAGTGAAGAGATTGGACAAGAGTCCCCAAGAGCTCTTTTCCTTCCGGCTCTATCATTAGGGAGATTCTAAGCCTCTGTTTTCCCATAGCTTTTCCACGTGTTTGTCACTGTGTTTCAGAATGCTTGCATCCATATTCATCGTCCCCCCTCCCCCCACCCCGCCCCCAGACGTGTACTGAGCTTGAAGAGAGAATTGTATTTTCTACATACAGGATATGGGAAGGGGATCCCAGGCAGAGGTATTAGTGTGTGCATGAACACATGGTGGCAAGAAAGGGCATGGCCTCTCTTTGGAGGCAAGCGGCTGCAACAGACTCAGCATAAGTGGGATGGGAGGAGTAGGGAGTGTGTCCCGGGAACCTGATGGAAAGGTGGGAGCGTAAATGTGTGTGTGTGTGTGTGTGTGTGTGTGTGTGTATTTACTGTGTATTTATTTTTGAGAGGTAGAGAGAGACAGAGCACGAGCAGGGGAGGTACAGAGAGAGGGAGACACAGAATCCGAAGCAGGCCCCAGGCTCCTAGCTGTGAGCACAGAGCCCGATGCGGGACTCGAACTCACAAACCGCGAGATCGTGACCTGAGCCGAAGTCGGATGCTTGACTGACTGAGCCACCCAGGCGCCCCCCAAAACATGTTATTTTTGACAGAAGATTGGCAGCATTGTGAGCCGCTTTTGAGGTATGTCTCCCCTTCATGAAGCCTGTGGGATTGACTTAGCTTGGCAGAGCAGTGACACTCGCCAGGGGACCCCCATTGCTGACCTTTAAGGGGGAAGGGAGCCTGAGAAAGAGTCTGAGGGCCATCCGAGGTCACATGACTCATAATAAAATGCACCTGCACCCCCAATGAACTGTATCTAATTACGTAAGAGTAGTATTGCACTTACCCGTTTGCCAAACGTTACATTTTGCAGGCAGACGTGTATTAATTGTGAGTGTGCTATTTTTAGTCTTTGAAGGCAATCTTTTTTATTTGCTCGTCGGTCGCTTTTCAGGCTGCAGACATTGTGCTCAGCCTCGGCCCCGCGTGAGGCGGCGTGGGGTGTGCCGAGGCCAGCGGGTAGCAGTTGTGGGGAGCCTTGCTGCGCCAACAGCAGGAGCTTCCTCCCCACGAGAGAGCTGCGCCACCAGAAGAGCTCGCTGCTCCTGGAAGTCATTTTATTTCGGGCCAGCTACCACTCCCTTAGCACCTGGTACATGCCAGGCGCTGTCCCGCCGTCGGTCAGGCTGCAGGAAGGATTTCTGGCCTTGATGGGAAGCAGGAAAGCACGGTCTCTGGAGTCCCTTCGTGTGTAATGACTTCATGGCTATGAAGGCAGCCCGCCATTCAAAGTGTGATTCCTGAGCCAGCAGTATTGGCTGGGAGCTCGTTAGAAATGCGGATCTTGGCGCCCCACCCCCCACTCCCATCCCTAGGAATCAGAATTTGCATCTCCCAAGATCCCAGGTGATTCGCATACACAGTACAGTTCAGCTCGAGGAGCGCTGCTGCCCTGGTCCCCTGACAGCCTCCGTTCTCTCACCAGCAGTGGCCTGTCCTGGGCTGACCGCAGCTATCCACTCACGAGTTTATTTGTAACGTGGGGTCATCATGAGCTGATGGTGGCAAATGCATCCCCAGCCAGCAACTCAGGGCCACAGTGGGGCTGGCTGGCTGCGGGCTGTGGGCTGTACAGAAGCTCGTGGAGAACACTCAGGCGGGGGGGGGGGGCACAGTTTGGGGTCTAGGCGAGGAGTGGGTCTGCTGAGGACGCGCTGCCAGTCTCAGGGCACCCTCCGGTACCCGAAGAAGCTGATTCTGTCTTGCACGATGAGTCTCCTTGGCTGACCTGGGACTGGCATGGAGCCTCGTGGGACTTCCTCTGACGTGCAGGTCAAGGATGCTGCTGCTAGGGGGATGTCTTTGGGGAGGACAAAGCGGCGCCCACACGGGCCCTGGGCAGGGCTGGGATTCTGATTTTCTTTCCTACGACCTGGGAGTCTGGAGGCCACGCGGTCACTTACCCTACCTAAGCTTTTGCTAGCCACCCATCGCGTGCCAGGCACTTTGCAAACATCTGACTGATCCGTGCCCCGATATCTCCAAGGGGTGTGTTGGCGGCCGAGGGCCAGTCTCGTGGGGTGGCGGCTGGCCCAGGCTGCCCAGTGCGCTGCCTTACAGGCCTGTCCTAAGACAGCCAAGGCGTGGGGCCTGGCAGGCTGGACAAGCGACAGGAGAGTTACGGGTCTAGCGGGGACTGAAGCCTGTGGTGCCCGTCACTGGCCCTCACGCGGTTTGCAGTCCTGGGAGGGGTTAGGCAAATGCCCACACCACGCTGAGGTAAGGTGTGATCCCAGAAGACGGGTGTGATCCCCCCAGAAGGGGGATCCCAGAAGACGAAGCCCAGGCTGCTGGGTGGCCTCAAGGTTGCCAAAGGGCCTGTCGCCTCTCCCCCGGGGAGCCCTTGTGAAGCCCTGAGCTCCCGGGGTTGCTCCTGGACCTCAGCCGGGGGGCTGGAGGGGAGGGGGTCCCCTGCCTGCTGGACCTGCATGGAAACTCACCACGGTGCTGCTTTCAGCAGCCGGAGTGGTCTCTCCGGCTCCCGATTTCTAATAGCTTCGCTTATTCTCTTTTATTATTTTAGTGGATAGATTTCATCATTCTGACTTGTATTCTTCCCAATTATTTTTTCCCTTTTAAATGGTCTCATTTCACCTTCTCTTCTTTTAAACCTTTTAAGCCTTCTGGTTTCCTTTCCCATGTTCTCTTTAATTATCTGTTTTTATTGTTATATTTCCCTTCAATTTAAAAAATCATATTTTTCTGACGCGAAAGGGTAATGCATTTTTATTGCTAAATGTTTGGAAAATATAGGAAAAGGGTATAAAGAAGAAAATTAAACCATCCCATTAAGCTCTCCTCTAGGGGGATGAGCTCTGTTGTTTTATTCTAGTCTCTTCCGACTACTTTTTCTCTCCACAAACACTTACGGGGTAGCCCTTTACTGTCACTCTTTGCTGCATGTGGCATGAATATTTTCCCATGATCGGAGGTTTGTTGAAAAGCATCTTTCTTTTCTTTTTTTTTAATTTTTTTTTATTTTAAGTTTTTTTTTTAATTTTATTTTTGAGAGAGAGAGAGAGCGAGCGAGCACGAGTGGAGGAGGGGCAGGGAGAGAGGGAGACACAGAATCCGAAACAGGCTCCAGGCTTCGTGCTGTCAGCACAGAGCCCGACGCTGGGCTTGAACCCACGAACCGCGAGTTCATGACCTGAGCCTAAGTCGGCGGCTTAACCGACTGAGCCACCCAGGTGCCCCTAAAATCTGTGTTCTTGGGGCGCCCGGGTGGCTCAGTCGGTTAAGCGGCCGACTTCGGCTCAGGTCATGATCTCGCGGTCCATGAGTTCGAGCCCCGCGTCAGGCTCTGTGCTGACCGCTCAGAGCCTGGAGCCTGTTTCAGATTCTGTGTCTCCCTCTCCCTGACCCTCCCCCGTTCATGCTTTGTCTCTCTCTGTCTCAAAAATAAATAAACGTTAAAAAAAATTTTTTTTAAATCTGTGTTCTTAACTGCTATGCTGTTCTACTCCCCTAGCTAGTTTATAATGGTTCTGGGTTTATTTACATCATCCGGCATCTGGATGCACGGGTGTAGACACTGACACAGTCCCACAGCATCTTCGTTTATCTCCTGGGTCAGGAGGCCCAGACTGGTCTGAACAAGCAGCCACACCTCATAGGCTGCCAAGGCCCCCGCACAGGACTCGGAGGTAGAAGGTGGGCTGCTGCACGTAGCCAGGCTGAGTCTGGGAATCTGCCAGCCCCCAGGTAAGGGAACCTGAAGGAGCTTCAGAGCCCAGTGTGAGGCACAGCCAGGTGGCCCCCAAGGCAGCCTGGGAGCCACCAGACCTCCAGGGTGATCATGGAGGGCAGCGTAGGGAAGGGCAGGCATGGGCGTGTCCATTTAACACAGTAACCTCACCCCTGCTTAACAACTCCTCCTCCAGGCTTGGGGGTGTGTGGAGAGGAAGTGGCCAAGGATTCTTCCCTGCAGGGAACGGTGCATGCAAAACCTACACGTTCTTTTCAACCACGGCACATCTCGCAGTCAAAAGGCTCAATCTATTCACGAACATGTGGGCACACACGCTCTCTCTTTAAATATAAGCAAAGCTCAGGGAATAAATCCCACTCCTTCTACCGAGCTCTTGGGCTTCTTTTATGTTCTCCAATAAAGTTAAATAGTTTTTGTCATATAGGAATTCCGCGTTTCTTGGTAAACTTATTCCTGGGCATTTTTATGGCTGTTATTATGTTGAATGTATGGTGTTTTAAAGCATACACGTCTATATGGTGCTCGTATATTTTTATATTGTCAAATCTGTCCACCTTTTCCTTCGCGCCTGCCAGCTTTCATGCTAGATTAGAAAGGTCTTCCGCACTCCAAGATTATGGAGCCATTTGCTTAAGTTTTCTTCTGAAATGCTCATGTTTTTACCTAGTATGATAAAAAGTTTTGTGTTTGCACTTAAACAACGCAGGGGTTGATTTAGAATATCCAGTAGGAGGTACAACTCAACTTTATCTCCCGGATTGTTAGCCAGTCGAACCGATGCAATGTCTTGAGTTACCCATCTTTTCCCCATTCATTCAAAATCGTACCTTTATCACACATCAAATTCTTACAACTGTTGAATCTCCTCAGTTTTCTATTCTGGTCTATTGATCTGTTAGTCTATTCCTGGGCCGATATTATAAAATGACTTTATTTCTTAGCAAAACAATAAAGGCTTATAGCAGAAAGGTCAGAAAATACACAGACACAAACAAACAGAAAACACTCGTGGTCTCATCCCAGGATGACCACCACTTTACCTTGGTGTCTATCACTCCAGCTCATTTAATTTATATAAATGTGTACACATATATTCATAGAGTAAAATTAAGACGATGCCATATAGTTTTGTAGACTTTTTTTCACTGTCTGATACTTTAAGCATGTTTCCTTGCTAATAAATACTCGTTTTAGGGGCACCTGGGTGGCTCAGTCGCTTAGGCGCCTGACTCTTGATTTCAGCTCAGGTCATGATCTCACGGTTTGTGATATCAAGCCCCACATTGGGCTCTGCACTTTTTTTTTTTTTTAATTTTTTTAATGTTTATTTTTGACAGAGAGAGAGAGAGAGAGACATAGCATGAGCGGGGGAGGGGCAGAGAGAGAGGGAGACACAGAATCTGAAGCAGGCTCCAGGCTCTGAGCTGTCAGCATAGAGCCCGATGTGGGGCTCGAAATCACAGACTGTGAGATCATGACCTGAGCCAAAGTCAGACGCTCAACCGACTGAGCCACCCAGGCGCCCCATTTGCATTCTTAACTCAGAGCCAGCTTGGGATTCTCTCTCTCCCTCTCTTTCTGCCCCTCCCCAGCTCATGTGCGTGTGTGCATGAGTGCTCTCTCTCTCTCTCTCAAAATAAATAAACTTAAAAAATATATTATTTAAAAAAATAAGTACTCTTTTTAAATCATTTGTATTGAAAAGTATAACACACATACAGAAAAGTACACAAAACACATGTTTAACTGAGTGAGTTGTTGCAAAGTGAACACCCCAAAAGCACCACTCAGGTGGGGAAACACAATATGTCAGTACCCCAGAAGCCCAACCTACATGTGCTGCCAGTGCAGAGCCCGATGAAGGGCTCGAACCCAGGAAGCTGTGAGATCATGACCTGAGCCAAAACCAAGAATCAGATGCTTCATGGACTGAGCCACCCAGGCACCCCAACCACCTAAGCTTTTATCTCTAAACATCATCGTTCTGTCTTGCCTATTTTTGAACTCTGTGGAAATGGAAATACATGCTCTATGAGGTTTTTAAAAAATTTTTTAAATTGCTTTATTTGTTTTTTTGAGAGAGCTCAAGAGAGGGGAGGGACAGAGAGAGAGGGAGACAGAGGATCCGAAGCGGGCTACGCGCTCTCAGTGTGCGGACTTGAACCCGCGAACCGTGAGATCATGACCTGAGACAAAGTCAGACACTTAACCTACTGAGCCCCCCGGGTGCCCCTCTACGAATTATTTTGTGACTGACTTCTTTCACTCAACGTTATGTTTACAACCTACTATGTTGGTTATTGTTGGTTTTTTATGGCTGTGCAGTGCTCCATTAGAAGACTATTCCACTATTTATTTATTTCTTTATTTACGGGTGGTCATTTCCTTGAAGAAGTGACCGGAGCTCAGCACAGGGCTCAATCACAGACCGTGAGATGGTGACCTGAGCCGAAATCGAAAGTCAGATGCTCAACCGACGGAGCCCCCCAGGTGCTCGAAGATTTGTTTTCAAGGATTTTATTTTTTGAACTAAACTCTACATCTAATATGGGGCTCAGACTCACTACCTGGAGATCAAGAGTTGCCTGCTCTACGGACTGAGCCAGCCAGGCACCCTTGGGTTGTGTCCAGTTTTGAACTGTTATGAATAGAGCTACTATAAATTTTCCTGTATGTATCTGTTGGTGTATCTATGCACATGTTTCTAGCAGTTGTGTTCCTAAGAGCAGAAGAGCTGGGTCACAGCCTTGGCACGTGTTCAACTTTCATAGATACTGAAACAGTTTTCCCAATAATTGTACTCTTTTGCCAGCTGCCCACGAACATTTTAGTTGCTTCATGACCTTGTTCATTCACTTATTTTTGTTTTAAGTTTATTTATTTATTTTGAGAGGGAGAGAGAAAGAGTGAGCAGGGGAGGGAGGGGTAGGGAGAAAGGGAGAGAGAGTCCCAAGCAGGCTCTGTGCCATCAGCAGGGAGCCCAATGCGGGGCTCGATTTTATGAACCGTGAGATCGTGAGCTGAGCTGAAATCAAGAGTCAGACGGTTAACTGACTGAGCCACCCAGGAACCCCAATTTATTTATTTTTTAATTTAAAATTCTTCTTAGGGGCGCCTGGGTGGCTGAGCCGGTTGGGCGTCCGACTTCGGCTCGGGTCACGATCTCGCGGTCCGTGAGTTCGAGCCCCGCGTCGGGCTCTGGGCTGACGGCTCAGAGCCTGGAGCCTGTTTCCGATTCTGTGTCTCCCTCTCTCTCTCTGCCCCTCCCCCGTTCATGCTCTATCTCTCTCTGTCTCAAAAATAAATAAACGTTGAAAAAAAAATAAAATTCTTTTCATCTTTATTGATGTATGACTGACAAATAAAAAACGTATACATTTAAGGTGTACAATTTGATGTTCTGATGTATACGTGTGTGTGTGTGTGTGTGTATACACACACATTGTGAAGTGATCATCACAATCAAATTAATTTATCTATCACCTCACATAGTTACCTTTTGGAGGGGGTGTTGTTGAGAACACTTAAGATTTACTCTGTTAGCAGATTTCAAGTATATAATAGAATGCGGTTAACTATAGTCACCATCTGGAACTTATTTGTGTGGCATTACAAACTTTGTACCTTTTACCAACATGTCCGCATTTCCTCCCCCTGGTTCCCAGGTCCTGGCAACCACCAATCTACTCTCTGCTTCTATTAATTGACTATTTTAGATTCCACAAATAAGTGAGATCATGCAGTATTTCTCTTTCTGTGTCTAGCTTACTTCACTTAGCATAATGTCCTCAAAGTTCATTCATATTGTCGCAAATGGCAGATTTTCTTTTTTTTTTTTTTTTTGAGACTGAATGATATTGTAATATAGCATATTCTAATATGTTGCATTTTCTTTATCCGTTCATCTGTTGATAGACATGAAGATTGTTTCCATTTCTTGGCTATTGTGAATATTGCTTCAAGGAACGTGGGAGTGAAAATACCTCCTTGAGATACTGATTTCATTTCCTTTGGATATACACCCAGAAGTGGGATTGTTGGATCGTTTTTTAATTTTTTAAGAAACCTCCACGCCGTTTTCCAAAGTGCTATACCAATGTAGATTCCCACCAACAGTCTGTAAGAGTTCCCTTTTCTCCACGTCCTTGCCAACGTCCTTGCCAACACATCTTTTGTTTTTTTGATACAAACCATTCTAACAGGTGCCAGGTGATACCTCATTGTGGTTTTGATGTGCATTTCACTGATGATTTGTGACATTGAAAAGCTGTATGTGTACCTGTTGGCTGATTGGTTTGCTAGTATTTTATTTAAAAAAAAAAAAACTCAGGGCTCTTGGGTGGCTCAGTTGCTTAAGCAGCCAACTCTTGGTCTCGGCTCAGGTCATGATCTCTGCTGTCATGAGATCAAGCCCTGAAGTGGGGCTCTGCACTGAGAGTGCTTGGGATTCTCTCTCTCTCCTCTTCCCCCATTTGCAGACATTATCTATAATTTTTCTTTCTGGTAAGGTTCTTTTGGTATCAAGGTCATATAGAACTCATAAAGGAAGTTACAAAGAATTCCTTTTTTTTTTTTTCCCTATCCTCTGAGTTTGTATGAGATTGAAATTATTTTTTCAATAAGTACTTGGAAGCATGTAACATCAGATTCAATTCCTAGTTTGTTCTAAGACTGTTCAGATTTTCTATTTCTTCTTATATCTGTTTTTGGTAAAATGTTTTTTCTAGGAATTAGTACGTTTTTGGATTTGTTTGCATAGCTTTTTATAGTTTCCCCTTACTATCTTTAAGTCTTCTGATTCTATAATGATATTCTCTTTCCAATTCCTTTTTTGAAATATAATTTATTGTCAAATTGGCTTCCGTACAACACCCGGTGCTCATCCCAACAAGTGCCCTCCTCCCTGCCCATCACCCACTTTCCCCTCTCTCCCACCCGCCATCAACTGTTAGTTTCTTCTCAGTATTTAACATCCTCTTATGGTTTGCCTCCCTCCCTCTCTGTAGCTTCCCCCCCTTCCCCTCCCCTCTCTTTCCAATTCCTGATATAGATTATCTGTGTTCTCCCTCTCTCTGGAACAAAGCTCATAGACTTTATTTGTTTTTCCAAAGAAAACAAGATTTGTCTTTTATTTTATTACTTTCTCCTCTTTATCCTTTTTTTAAATGTTTATTTTTGAGAGAAAGAGAGACAGAGCATGAGCAGGGGAGGGACAGACAGAGAGGGAGACCCAGAATCCGAAGCAGGCTCCAGGCTCTGGGCTGTCAGCACAGAGCCCAATGCGAGGCTTGAACCCATGAACCGTGAGATCATGACCTGAGCCAAAGTCAGACGTTTAATCGACTGAGCCACCCAGGCACCCCTCTCCTCTTTATCCTTTTTTGGGGGTTTTATTTGTTGTTCTTTTCTAGTTTTTTTTTAAGGATAGATACTTAGATAATGGATTTTTTTTCTTTTCTAGCACATGCCTTTAAAGCTATACATTGTTGGGGCGCCTAGGTGGCTCGGTCGGTTAAGCGTCCGACTTCGGCTCAGGTCATGATCTCACGGTCCGTGAGTTCGAGCCCCGCGTCGGGCTCTGTGCTGACAGCTCGGAGCCTGGAGCCTGTTTCAGATTCTGTGTCTCCCTCTCTCTCTGCCCCTCCCCCGTTCATGCTCTGTCTCTCTCTGTCTCAAAAATAAATAAACGTTAAAAAAAAAATTTAAAGCTATACATTGTTGGGGTGCTGGGTGCTCAGTGGGTTAAGTGTCTGACTCTTGATCTCAGCTCAGATCTTGGTCTCACGGTCGTGAGTTCAAGCCCGTGTTGGGCTCTGTGCTGGGCATGAAGGCTACTTAAAATAAATAAATAAGGGGCGCCTGGGTGGCTCAGACGGTTAAACGTCGGACTCTAGATTTCCGCTTAGGTCATGATCTCGCAGTGTGTGGGGTTGAGCCCCAAGTCAGGCTCTGTGCTGACAGTGCAGAACTTGCTTGAGATTCTCTCTCCCTCTCTCTCTGCTCCTGCCCTGCATTCTCTCTTTCAAAATAACTAAATAAACATTTAAAATAAACAAATACGCTAATTAATTAATAAGAAATAAAGCCATACGTTGCACTCTGTTCATTGCTTTTTTTGCTGCCTCTCACAATTTTGAGGTCGTACTTTTACTATCCGTCATTCAGTTCAAAAGATTTTCTTTATTTTTCTTTGTGATTTCTTCTTTGACTCTTGGGTTATTTGGAAGTATACTGCTTAATTTCCACACATTTGTGGATTTTCTAGCTGCCTTTTCTGACTGATTTCTGGCTTAATTCCACTGCAGTCAGTGAATGTATGATATGATTTCAGTACTTGGGGATGTGCTGAGACTTGCTTTATGGCCCAGTCCATCAGCGGTGTTAGTAAACATTCCATTTGTGCTTGAAAGCAATGTGGATTCAGTGGTTGTTGCAGGTAGTGTCTTACATATGTCACCTAAGTCAGGTTTGCTAATAATACCCTAATCTTCTGAATTATTATGGGTTTTTAGTCTTTTTCAGGTACAGGTGGGGGACAGCAGAGTATGCCACTCCAAACTATGCCATTCCTGATCAAGATGAGTTTGAGCGAAAGGCAATAGAAAAGAAGCAAACACGAGAAAAACTCTCTGCTTCACCCCCAGCCACCCCCGCCAGGAGGGACAGGATGATTCGCAACCAACCGAGACAATTCTAGAATCTTTTCGGTCTGGAGACAGAGCCAGAGGAGTCTATGCAACAAACCCCACTCCCCCGTGTATTTATTTTCCCATAATTTGCTGTCCTTAGAAGCTCAGAGTCCTTTTCTTTTGTTTTGTCACTGCTCTGTAATTTATTGCTCTTTTGTAAAGATGCCGTGGAAGCCCAAGTTCTAACCAGCCCTTGGAGTTACGCATCGTGAAGACCTCTGTGTATGGGTGGTGCAGATTTTAATCAACTTCTGTCTGTCTCCCTCTTGTTCATTTGTCTTTTTCCAGCCTACTTTGCAGGCCCCAACCAAAGAAGCTAAGGGGCGTAGAGGAAAAACATTCTTTTCCTCTCCAACCATTTTGGCGGCTCTGAAGGGACCGTAGAAGCCTGGGATGCCCTACTAGCTCTGGAACCTGCAGATGAAATCCTGGAACAACAGATAAAGGCTGGTGAGAGGTAAGAATTCATTTGTCAGGTCAACCTCCTGGATGTCTGTTTGTGGTCGCTGGTGGAGAGAGGAAGGTAAGAATTCCTTCTTGTCCTCCCCTGCCCCGGCCCGGCCCCCCCCCCCCCCCAATTTAGGGAGATAACATTTGTGTGAGAGAGTTCTCTGGGTTTCTGCCACTTTGGCGATTTGATATTGATCCAATTCTCTCCCAAGAGCAGACGTTATTTTCCTTTGTCTTTATCTTTTGTGTCATCTGTCACAGCGGGGAGAATCGCGAGACGAAACATAAGCATAGGTCCCATAAGCCTCTTGTCTGAGTCGGCCTCACAGGTTGGTGAGTTTATGTCTCACCGGACTGACATCGATTTGGACGCATTATGCTGGGGGGTCACCACTAAAAAAAGACTAGATGAAATTCTCCTCTGTCTCACTTTGCGTCTTGAGAGTTTGGCTTGGATCCTGTAAGAGTCCACTTTCCTTGTTTTTTCTGCTTCCTCAGGACGGCAGGTCATTGGGACCTGTATCCATACGAGGCACGCCTTCGGGCGGGGAACGGAGACATGTCCTGACCAACTGTGCCGGCCATCAGGGGCATTTGCCTGGAGGAGGGGTCACAGTCCACAGGCACCCTTTGTAGTCTTTACCCCTCACTGCCTTGTCAGTGCTGGGACAGTCCCAGCCCAGCACAGCCTCCCTGGTAGTGCAGATTAGTGGGTCCGCAGTGAAAGACATCTAACTTTTGTCGGACACCGGAATTTCCTGCACGTGACAACGGTCTTTGCTTCCTTTGACAATCCCTGGGAGAGACCTTTTTGGATCACCGGGGCTACATCATCTGCACCTGGTCTGGGGACTCATCTTGAGTCCATGGTAAAAATTTACTCTACGCCTGAAAAGTTGCCTCTGGGTTTTTTTCCCTTAAAAAGGCTTTCTGGGGTACCTGGCTGGCTCAGTTGGTGATACACGTGAAACTCTTGATCTCAGGGTTATAAGTTCGAGTCCCGCGGTGGTTGTACAGATTACTTAAAAATAAAATATTTAAACAATTTTTAATGTTTATTTATTTTTGAGAGAGAGAGAGACAGAGAGAGAGAGACAGAGTGTGAGTGCGGGAGGGACAGAAAGAAAGGGAGACACCGAATCCGAAGCAGGCTCCGGGCTCTGAGCTGTCTGCACATTATACATTTGTCTAAACCCACCGAATGTGCACCGCCAAAGGGAACTCTAGTGTAAATTATGGACTTTGGGTGATTATGATATGTCAGCGAAGGTCCATTTATTGTAACAAATGTACCCTCTGGCAGAGGGGAGGCTGTGCGCGTGTGGGGACGAGGGCTACATGAGAAAGCTCCATACCTTCGTAAATTTTGCTGTGACTCTAAAACTATCCTAAACAATAAAGTGTATCATGGGGCGCCTGGGTGGCTTCGTTGGCCAAGTGTCCACCTCTTGATTGCAGCTCAGGTCACGATCCCAGGGTTCGTGGGTTCAAGCCCCACCTCAGGCTATACGCTGACAGTGCAGAGCCTGCTTGTGATTCTCTCTGTCCCTCTCTCTCTGCCCCTCCCCATCTCTCAAAATAAATAAATAAACATTAAAAAAATAAAGTGTATTAAAAAAATGTTTTTTAATGACTCAAAGCCTCCTCACCAACCACGGGAGCTTTCTTATTTAGCTCAGGACATTGCAGGTACTGTAAAAAGCCAACACACGGGGCAAACAATTGTCCTACGTGTAAGAATAAAAGGGAGGGGGAATTAAGTAGTAATTGCCCTAGATTTCTGATAATAGATGAACGGGCCCCCTGAATTCCTTCTTAGAGAAAATCAGCATCTTTTCCCTGTCCTTTGAGATGTAAATGTTACTATACCTTTGAAATATGAACATCCAAGGAGAGAACTCTTGGCTATGCAGCCTTCTGAGACGGAAGGAAATAAAAAGGGGAGAAAGAACCGCTTGAAATCAACTGCCACTTGGTGTTTCCAAGAGGGCCCCTGGCCCAAAAGGTAGTCCCCACTCCGGAATACTGCATTTCAGGGCAAATGAAAATCCTAAAATTCTCTGCAGGTATTAGGAAAATGCTTTAGCCCTCACTGAGCGGGTAAGCTCAACGTGTTCCGTCTGCCAGAAACATAATTCCGATAAAAACCAAAATAAGGCAAGGATGAGACTCAAGTCGTCAAAATTAGTGAAATTTGTGTTTCTGTGTTTATACCTAATTCATAGCTAAAATTGAGAATAAAAGCTGTAAGATCTCTGTTTGCCTGTTTAGGTATTTATGTGGTGTACGTGTGATATCATTCTAGGTCTGGATGGTATTGCCCAAATTAATTTGTAAGAAAGTTCTACTCATTGACTTTAGAAAGTAAGTGATTGGGGATCCTGGGTGGCTGGTTGGTTAAGCATCCGACTCTTGGTTTTGACTCGGGTCATGATCTCACTCACAGTTGGTGGGTTCAAGCCCTACATCCGGTTCTGTGCTGACGGTGTGGAGGCTGCTTGGGATTCCCTGTCTCCCTCTCTCTTTGCCCCTCCCCCACTCACACTATCTCTGTCTCTCTCAAAATAAATAAATAAACTAAAAGAAAGAAAGAAAGAAAGAAAGAAAGAAAGAAAGAAAGAGGGAGAGAGAGAAAGAAAGTGATTTGGGGGGGCACCTGGGTAGCCCAGTCACTTAAGTGTCTCTTGATTTTGGCTCAGGTCATGGTTGTGGGATCAAGCCACTTGATGGGGGCTTGTTTAAAGATTTTCTCTCTTTTGCTTGCTTTCGCTCTCTAAGAAAGAAAGAAAAGAAAAGAAAAGAAAAGAAAAGAAAAGAAAAGAAAGAAGAAAAGAAAGTGATCGGGGATGCCTGGCTGGCTCAGTTGGTGGAGCCTGGGACTCTTGATCTTGGGGTTGTGAGTTCAAGCCCCTGTTGGGTGTAGAGATGACTTAAAAATTAAAAATTAAAAAAACAAAGTAGGTACTTGTGTAAATTGAGTCTTCCTAACACTTTAAAAGAAAATTAAAACTAACCTCAGTGTTTTTCAAGTTCACACGATGTGGGATAACCTTTGGTCAATAAGGTTAGTTTAAGATTGTTGGTTAAAGGAAAGTCAGTGTGCCTTCAGAATCGGCAGCACTAGACAGAATGCAGATGTACAATTTTATTGTGCCTGGGTTTACTAGTCAAATGAGCTTACGCTCCCTCTCCAAGATGTTCAAGATTATAAAATTATAAATTCAGTCTAAGAATAACATATACAATAAAGATGAATTGCTTGATGTATGTCAAGCAATTTTAGATGGCAGTAAAGATAAAAACAGGGGAGAAGAGAGAGACATATGTTTAATTTTTAGGTTTTTTTGCTTCTGTGATTTTGTGTGTGTGTGTGTGTGATACTTGCTTGATTTGTCAACAACAAAAAACCAGGAAGATGGCTAGATTTATTGAATGTCCCAGGAAGTTTTCCTGAGCTACCCAAACATAATTGTTAAGACAAGTGAATTAAATAAATGTAAGTGGAATAAATATTTATAAAAATTTTTTTTAATCTTTATTTTTGAGAGAGAGAGACAGAGTGTGAGCAGGGGAGGAGCAGAGAGGGAGACACAGAATCCGAAGTAGGCTCCGGGCTCCGAGCTGTCAGCACAGAGCCCGACGCGGGGCTCAATCTCAGGAACTGTGCGATCATGACCTGAGCTGAAACCGGATGCTCGACTGACTGAGCCACCCAGGCGCCCCTGGAATAAATGTTTATAAATGAACTTTTTAACAATAATTATGTTTTATAATATACGCACTTAAAAAATAGTTTCCAAAGTCTTTTTGGTAACTTAAAACCTTAAGTTATGCTAAGTTTAGTTAAATGATAGATATTCATTGACCATCTAGATCATTTCCAAAACAGATAAAATACTGAAATATTAATTGCTAAACATAAATATAAGTTTACCTACCTTGGCTTCTTAATTTTTACAGAGGGGCAAAGGATACTTGGATCTGTTAATGTCTTTTTTACCACACTGAGAAACTACACTCTGGAAAAAAAAAATCTGTAGGAATTATGAAATGGTATATAAATACATTTATTAATCTGAAGAATGCTGATATATGACAGTTCACAGTTGTCTGCTCCCCAGTTTTCACTGGAATTAAAGTCAGTAAGATTTAAGAATTTTTTTTTTTTTAAGATTTAAGAATTCTAATTAACATGTGAATAAGCTACAAGGATGCTATGCTTAAAGGAAAAAGCCCTATGTACAGAGTATGCAAGGAAAGTAAGATAGGTTAAAAAAATGTTTATTTTTGTGAAGAGAGTGAGTAGGGGAAGGGGCAGAGAAAAAGGGAGAGAGAGAATCGGAAGCAGGCTCTATACAGCTGTCAGCGCAGAGCCCCACATGGGGCTCGAACTCATGAACCCGTGAGATCATGACCTGAGCCGAAATCAAGAGCTGGACGCTTAACCAGCTGAGCCACCCAGGTGCCCCAGGACGATAGGTTTTTAGGGAAAGATGTGAGGTATGATGGGTGCATCGTTTTTAAAGATTTTGTGCTTAAGCAATCTCTGCACCTCAAGAGTTGCGGGCTCTACCGACTGAGCCAGTCAGGTGCCCCCTGATGGGTGCATTTTTGTTAAGGGAAAAGAAAAGTAATTTTTGTCCTCATTTAGGGGCTATTTAGGGTTGTTTCAGAGTGACAAAGAGGAGAATCAAGGTCAAAATCATGAATGGACATAGAAAGTTAAAGAGAGAGAGAGAGAGAGAGAGAGAGACTATCCTACCTTACGCTGTCAATCTGGCTAAAATTGCATGGATTTATTACAAGGGTCTAAAGAAGCTTTAATATCAAGAGAGCACCAGTGCAAAAGCAGAATTTGGTTTTCTTTCTCTGTTAAAAAGATAAGGTTTTCTAGGATTATTGGTCTGTTCTTTTTTTTAAATTAAAAAAAATGTTTTTAATGTTTATTTATTTTTGAGAGAGAGCGAGAGAGCGAGCGAGTGAGCACCAGTAGGGGAGGGGCAGAGAGCGAGGGAGACACAGAATCCGAAGCGGGCCCCAGGCTCCGAGCTGGCAGCACAGAGCCCCATGCGGGGCTCCAACTCACAGACCGAAGTCAGACGCTTAACCGACTGAGCCCCCCGGGCACCCCTGGTTTGTTTTTAATAAAAATTGCAAAAGGCATTTGTTTTGTTTTTCAATCGACTGAGTACTATGGCTAGGAAACGAAGACTGTTTTAGCAAAATAATTTCCTGGGCTTTATGTTCTATCAAGTCTTCGATTCGTTAGGAAAACCGCGTCTTCCCAATATTAAAACAGCTAAGGGTTTTTTTTTTTTTTTCCTCCTCCCCTCAGGTTTGTTACTTTCCACCTTCGTCTTTGAAACGTCTTATTGTCACTTTGGTAAGTGAGTAAGTAAGTATTGCTTCACAGCGATCTGCAATCCTAAGTCCTCAATTTACTATGGGGTTATGTGTCGACACATCCACTGTAAATTGCAAAATCATACGTTGAAAATGCCTTTAATTCATCTAACCTATTGAACATCAATAGCTTAGCCCCGCCTCCCTTAACTGTGCTCAGAACACTTGTACTAGCTTGAAGCTGGGGAAGATCACCTAACACAAAGCCTGTTTCATAATCAAGGGCCGAATATCTCATATACTTTATCGAACACGGCACTGAAAGTGAGAAACAGAATGGCTGTGTGGACAGAGAATGGTTGTCACAGTGTGTCCGTTGTTCACATTTGTGAAGCTGTGGCTTCCTGCCTGTCCCCAGCGTCACCAGAGATTACCGTGCTGCATATCGCTAGCCTGGGAAGAGATCAAAATTCATGATCTGAAGTATAGTTTCTACTGAATGCGGATTGCCTCTGCACCGCTGTAGAGTTGAAAAACCCTCAGTCAAACCGATATAAGTGACATCTGCAATCGAGTGTTCAAAACTTTGGTCGTTTTCTACAAACTGTACAAATCAAATTCTAAATAAAGTCTTTCTGATTTGAAACTAACTTTGGGACTTTTTTTTTTTCTTGGAGGGAAATCTCCAAGGATTTGTTCTCTCACCTGGTAAAAACGGAGATGTTAAACTGATTGGGTTTATTTTATATGTTAAATGACACGGGAAGCATTGTCAAATACAAAGTGGTTTAACCTTCTTTAGGTGGTAATTGTATGGATATGTGTTATTAATATACGTGTGTTAGCAATTGCAAGAAATTCCTAGAAATGTGTTAATGTTCTTACTATCTTGTCATTTCAATTGAAATCTTGTATGCCACAGAAGTTACAAAATGTCCTTGTCAATTGAATTATAATGAACCCTCATCAGACATTTAACTGTGGAATTTTAAGTCTTTTGTCATTCATAGGCAATTATTGTTTTACTCAGATGCTTTCCTGAAGTCTTTTATAATCAGCTACAATCCAAAACCTACAATCCAAAGAGGTTCATGGAGAAGCTTCTGACAAATACTCTGGAGTATAGTTTTCTGATAACTTTGAAATTTTGCCACTGGACTGGGTAAAAATTTCCAGAACTCCAGTAAAGAAACTGAAATCTAACTCAAGTTCACGCAGAACAACATTATTTACAATAGTCAAGATATGGAAGCGGCCCCAGTGTCCCTCGATACACGAATGGATAGGGGCGCCTGGGTGGCTCAGTCGGTTAAGCATCTGTCTGGCTTTGACCCAGGCCAGGATCTCATGGTTTGTGAGTTTGAGTCTGGCACTGGGTGAGCTCAAACGCCGCATCAGGTGAGCCTGGCTTCTCTCTCTCCCTCTCTCTTTCTCTGCCCTATGTGGGGTTCTCTCTCTCTCCACCTTCGCTCACTTGCACCCTTTCTCTCTCTCTCTCAAAAAAATAGATGAATTGATAAAGAAGACAGGGTGTATATGTCTTGGAATATATCATATGGAATATTATTCAAGCCATAAAAAAAGAATGCAATCATGCCGTTTGCAAAGACATGGGTGGAGTTAGAGAGTATTATGCTAAACGAAATAAGTCACGTGTGGAATTTAAGACACAAAAGGAAAGAGCGAAGGAAAAAAGAGAGAGAGACAAGCACCGGCTGATGTATGGAGGTGTCGAATCACTACATTGTGCACCTGCAGCTAATATAACACCGTATGTTAACTAACTGGAATTAAAATGAAAACTTAAAAAAGATCAGAGAGAGCAAGAATTAGTTAACGGAGGACTAAATAAGCTGATGAACATGAGATTATACATTTTTGATGGCCTTTTTGTTTAAATTTTTGCTGGCTCTTTCATGTTCTATTTTCTGGATATAGGGAACACTTTCTTCCTTTTCTCATAAGCTATTTACAACTTGCGGCGATGCATACATTAATTTTAATAACACACGAATTAATCAATCAATTAAAGCATTAAATTTTCTCCCAACCTGAGAGACTGAGATTCCCAGTGAGACGGTGTTTACGGGCGGGTCTTAGGGAGGGGCTCAGGCGTTGAGGTGGAGTCTTTACGAATGGAAATAGTGCCCTTATGTAAGAGACCCCACAGAGCTCCCTCACTTCTGCCGCGTGAAGGCTCCATGAGAAGACAGCCATCTAGGAACTAGGAAGTGGGTTCTCACCAGACCCTGAGCCGGCTGGCAACTCGCTCTCGGACTTCCCAGCTTTCAGAAGTGTGAGAAATAAATCCCTATTGTCTGTAAGCCACCTGGTCCGTCAGGTACTCTTCTAGCAGTCTGAGTGGACTAGGGCACTGCCCAATCCCTCTAGAATTCAGAAATTGTTATCGGGCCTTGTAACCAGTATACCATGGCAACGACGAAGCTATGGGATGTCCAAGGCTAGGTCAGAGGTTCTGCCGTCCCTGCCTTGTTCTCGCTCTCCAACACTCTGCTGGAGCCTGGAGCCGCTGTTATCGAGAAATCTCCTCTGCTGGGAAGAATACGCGGAGGGACCCCGAGACTATAGTGAGAGGGAGAGGGGCTAAACTGAGCCGATATTTTCAGTTATTTTCTTCCGCAAACACTAGGCCTGAAAAGGAAGCCTTCTTGGATGTCCCAGCCCAGCCCAGCTGGGTGGGGACCACCCAGCAACGCTTGTCAATGTCCTGTGGAAGTTGAAGAATCAGCCTCGTGCACATTCTTGACCCCGAATATCGTGAGATACTCACAGTGCTTTTTTTTTTCTCAAGGTTTATTTGTTTATTTGAGAGGGAGAGAGAGTGCGGGCGCAAATGCCCGTGCACACGCGAGCAGAGGAGGGGCAGAGAGAGAGAGGGAGAGAGAGGATCCCAAGCAGGCTCCATGCTGTCAGCACAGAGCCCGATGTAGGGCTCTATCTCATGAATCGTGAGATCATGACCTGAGCCGGAATCAAGAGTCAGACACTTAACTGAACCACCCAGGTGCCCCCAGGGCCCCCCCCCTTTTGTTTTTAAATCACTAAGTTTCAGGCTAGTTTGTTATGCAGCAATAGCTAGCTGGAACAATACCAATACATGTCAAACACCTTTATTCTATTTACTTATTTGTTTTATTTCAGGTGCACAAAATTTAGATTTTCTTCCTCTTTGGTTTGTGTAAATTCTCTTTTATTTTATGATCTTTTTTCTTCTATTCTTCTGTCCCTGTAGGGATTTAATATAGGTATTTAACATATACTCTCCCAATCTACCACCTCTATTTATTTAGACATATGTCTCTTCTTTTTTAAAAAAAGTTTTTAATGTTCCTTTATTTTTGAGAGAGAGACAGAGCACGCGCAAGGGAGGGTCAGAGAGAGAGGAAGACACGGAATCCGAAGCAGCTCCAGGCTCTGAGCTGTCAGCACAGAGCCCGATGTGGGGCTCGAACCCATGAACCGCAAACTCAAGACCTGAGCTGAGGTCGGACACTGAACCAACGAGGCCACCCAAGCTTCCCGACATGTGTCTCTTAAAAACATAGGAAGTCCCATTCTTTTGTACCTACCTTTAAAGTTACATAATCGGTTTTGTCCTATAAATCACGTTCTGCTTTTTACATTTCTGCACTCAATTTGCAAGTTTCTCAGAGCTCACAATGTTGTTTCGTGGAATTCGGGTTGTTTTTCCTGAAGGCTGCCTAGCATTCCCCTGAAAACGTGCTCCATCGTTCCCTCATCCATCCCGACAGTATTGGACCCTGCAATTTGTCATGGGACACATTGCCTTGTTGTAAAGGTTACAGACTTTTGCAAGCCAGCGTTTTGAGAAGGAGGGGAGAGACCGTCCTGTCGTAGACGGTGTGTGTCTTTATTTCACCAAGTACTCTCATATGGCGTTATAGTCATACCAGTATCACCTGAGGGGCTTTTGTTCCCCGTCTTCTCCAGAACTTGATAACATCTCACTTCCTGATTTTAGTGAAGTGGCGTCTCTTGTTCTGATTTGCGTTGTTCTCATTACTGGTAAGATCAAATGCTTACCGGCCCAGTGCGTTCCCCTGTCAGTGAATTCTCTGCCAAATCCTTTGCCCATTTAAAAACTTGGGTTTCTTATCTTTTTCTTGCTGATCTGCAGTTCTTGAATGTTCTAGCTATGACTCTGTTCTTGGCTTTGTACAGATTTCTCTCAGGCTGCCATTAGTCTGCTCATCTTGTCTACGGGGCACTCTCTTGAACTCAAATCTTTAAGTGGTCAAATGCATTGATTTTTTTCTCTTTACTTTATGCAATTTAAAAATCTTGTTTCAAAGATCCTGCCTCCCTCCTCACCCAAGGTGATAAAGCTGTTTTTCTGCTTTCCCCTGATAGATTTTCCCCTGAACCTGCCCCCATGCCATCGGAGACTCGGGGCCTCTCACCAGCAAATGCCCGGGCATCTTCGACCTTTTCTCTGAACGCTCCTTTCACCCTCACCTTCTTCTTTTTTTTCTTTTTTTAACATTTTTTTTTTTTAACGTTTATTGGGAGACAGAGAGAGACAGAGCATGAGCATGGGAAGGGCAGAGCGAGGAAGAGAGACAGAATCTGAAGCAGGCTCCAGGCTCTGAGCTGTCAGCACAGAGGCGGACACGGGGCCCGAACTCACAAACTGTGAGGCTGTGACCTGAGCCGAAGTCGGACGCTTCACCGACTGAGCCACCCAGGCACCCCCACCCTCACCTTCTTGCTCTGGAAGAATCCTGGCTTTCCCCAGGAATCCTACTGAACCCATGGTCATGGGCTCAATTGTAGAGTGCTTTGGGGTAAATTAGAAAAAAGCACCCCCTCTGGGAGGCAGAGCCCCCAGGCACAGGGGTGGTGAAGGGAGTGAGGACCCGGTCTCCTCTCCTGCTGACCCTCTATGCTGCATACCCGTGCAGGGCATACGTCCGGCTGAGTGTGGTTTTATCCTCGCCCTCATTATCTTTCACCTCCAAAAGTTCAATTCTTAGGGCATCTGGCTGGCTCAGTCACTAGAGGATGTGACTCTTGATCTCGGGTTTGTGAGTTTGAGCCCCACGTTGGGTATAGAGATTACTTAAATATAAAATCTTGGGGGAAAAAAAGCTCAATTAAAAATATATAGTTATTTATTTATTTTGAGAGAGATAGAGAGAGAGCATGAGCACGCGTGGGGGAGAGGCAGAGAGAAAAGGAGAGAGAGAAAAAAACCCAAGCAGTTTCCACGCTGTCAGCACAGACCCTCACTCAGGGCTCAATTTCATGAACTATGAGATCATGGCCTGAGCCCAAATCAAGAGTTGGACACTCAACAGACTGAGCCACGTAGGTGCCCCAAGAAAGCTCAATTAAAAAAAAAATTTAATGTTTACTTATTTTTGAGAGAGAGACAGAGAAAGAGTGTGAGTGGGGGAGGAGCAGAGAGGGAGACACAGAATCCAAAGCAGGCTCCAGGCTCTGAGCTGTCAGCACAAAGCTCGACGGGGCGCTTGAACTCATGAACAGTGAGATCGTGACCTGAGCTGAAATCGGCCGCTTAACCCACTGAGCCACTCAGGTGCCCCAAGAAAGCTCCGTTCTTAAACATTGTCCTCTCTGACCCCCTCCTCCCATATTTCCTGCTCCATCCGTGCCCCGACTCTGTGGGAACCTCCCGCACACAGAAGAGCATTTTCTCAGTGTGCACCCACCATTCCTTCTCTGGGCCCCCCCCCCCTCCCGACTACCCCTCCACTCAGCTCAGCTCCCACCGCTACATCATCATAACCATGCCCTTGGACCTCCAACGTACCTGGCAAAATTCTGCCCCAGCTGACCTCCAAGCTTCCACTAACTCTGCAGCGACACACGAACTAACTGCTGGAAATTCGTGATGATGCTTGAACCATCTCAGTTTTAATTTATGACCCAACATCTCCGAGTCTTACTGACTGTTCCTTCCATGAGGAATGATATTCCACCGGAGACTGAATCGTTCACTCCATTATTTAACTTAGGTCTCTGCTCAGATCACCCCTTCGGAAAGGCCCTTATCACACTATATAGAATTCCCCTCCCCCGGCCCCGTCTAGGCCCCCGGACACGGCTTTATTTTTCTTCCAAGCATATGTCATCTCCTAACATAATATTGTTGTTTATCTTGCCCTTCCCCTACTTGAATGGAAGCTCGATAAAAGCTGCTTGCCTATTCTGTTCGGTGCTGTGTCCCCAGCCTGAAACCCACAGGAGGCATTTAATGAATATTTTTTGAAATGCATGATTGAGTGGCTCCAGGATGGATGTCCCCAAAGTGTTTTAAAAAAAAATTGACATGTTATCTGACACGTGTGATAGTATTGAGAGGAGTTTTGGAGTTCTGGTAGAGAATCTGGGTATGCATTAGTGACGGGCACATGGAAAACAAGCACATTTAATGTTTTAAAAATGTCTATTATTTTTGAGACAGAAAGAGCTCAAGAGGGGGCGGGGCAGAGAGAGAGGGAGACACAGAATCGGAAGCGGGCTCCAGGCTCCGAGCCGTCAGCACAGAGCCCGATGTGGGGCTCGAACTCACAAACCACGAGATCACGACCTGAGCCCAAGTCGGACGCTTGACCGGCTGAGCCGCTCAGGTGCCCTGGAAAGCAAGCAAGCAAATTTAAAAATAAAGCGATTACTAATTGGGGAAAAAAATAACACAAGGTTGTTTCCAGTAAAGAAATAGAACTATAGAACCATACAGGGCTGAGCTATGAATGTTCATGCAGTCATAGTAAGGTAAGCATTGAACGATGATTTAACTAAAAATTGTGACATACCCATTTTGGCTCCATGGCAAGCCTGCTTGGGATTCTCTCTCTCCCTCTCTTTCTCTGCCCCTTCCCCACTCGTGTGCACATGTGCTCTCTCTCAAAAATAAACATTAAAAATTTTTTTAATGAAATAAAATAAATATTAAGTTCTGTCATAATCCAATTGTGCTTTAATAAGTTGATCCCAACAGAACTCAAATGGTATTGTTCTATAGACGTATAGAAATTGTCAACTTAAACTTTCTGGGTAGAGTTTTTAAAGTATAAGATTTCTCTATTATTGACAGTAATTTAATATATTACGCTTATATTCACTGAACTTTATTTTTTGACAATCTTCTGCTCTGGGGATTTCAGACAAAAACAATACTGACAGTAAAATGATCTCAGCATGGGCCGCCTGGCTGGCTCAGTCAGAAGAGCATGTGACTCTTGATCTTGGGGTTGTGAGTTCGAGGCTCCCGTTGGGCACAGAGATTACTTAAAAATAAAATCTTTAGGGCCGCCTGGCTGGCTCAGTCAGTCAAACATCTGACTCTTGATTTCAGCTCAGGTCATGATCTCTCTCGGTTTACAGGATCGAGCCCCATGTAGGGCTCTGCACTGGCAGCATGGAGTCTGCTTGGGATTCTCTCCTTCCCCTCTCTCTGCCCCTCTGCCCTCCCTTCCCCTCTCAAAATAAATAAATAAACTTAAGAATTGTTTAAATAAAAATAAAATCTTTAAGAAATAATACAAATAAAATAAAATTATCTCAGTTTGTCCAAAGACTTGTGGTCAGGTGGAGTTTAACAGAATATTGCCTGTGATAAAAGAGAATGTCGTAGATAAACGTACACATTCAATTTTAAAAACAAGTCTGTATTTACCTATACAACCTAAAAAGCAAAAGGAAAATTATGCCGATACCTCAAAAGTACGTACTTCTCTATATTCCAACTTTTATTACTCTTATTGAACTCTATCAACAAATAGGTATTCTCCCTAATATATCCTCAAGGTATATTAAGACTCCTTTTCTTTTAAAAATAACCAGTGTTGGGTTCACAATAGTGCTGATCATGAAAATTGTCTAGATCTATATACTCGAAATCAGTACAAACATGTGACCCTAAAAGGAAGGGAAAAAGGGCTTATGGCCACAACACAATCCCCACGTGAGATCTAATTCTGTATTTTTGTCTAATTTTAAAATAAACTGGTTCTTCCTAAACCCCAAATGTTATTAGGTACTCACTAGTAAAATAATTAATGTGTCATAGGGTTGATACTATAATTTTACCATAGAAGATTTGATTATGTTTTAAAATTACAGTTTTTTTTTTAAATTTTTTTTTCAACGTTTTTTATTTATTTTTGGGACAGAGAGAGACAGAGCATGAACGGGGGAGGGGCAGAGAGAGAGGGAGACACAGAATCGGAAACAGGCTCCAGGCTCCGAGCCATCAGCCCAGAGCCCGACGCGGGGCTCGAACTCACGGACCGCGAGATTGTGACCTGGCTGAAGTCGGACGCTTAACCGACTGCGCCACCCAGGCGCCCCTAAAATTACAGTTTTTAAAGCTGTAAATAAGATAATAATTCAATATAGTTTGCCGTAACGATCTCTCATACATATGTATACTTATATGCATGTGAAATATGTATATATATATTTGTGTATATATATATATATATATATATATAGAGAGAGAGAGAGAGAGAGAGAGAATAAACTTACCTTGCATTTATCACTTCCTATTTCCTGAACTATTAATTTTTAAAATTTCTGGGGCGCCTGGGTGGCTCAGTTGGTTCAGTGTCCTACTTAGGCTCAGGTCATGATCTCACGGTTTGTGAGTTCTAGTCTTGCATCGGGCTCTGTGCTGACGGCTCAGAGCCTGGAGCCTGCTTCGGATTCTGTGTCTCCCTCTCTCTCTGCCCCTCCCCCGCTTTCACTCTCTCTCTGTCTCTCTCAAAAATAAATAAAACTTAAAAAAAAATTCAAATTTCTGCCATAAACCCACATCCATTTACAAAGCTTAATATGCTATGTTTTATAGGTATGGTTGTATACACATATATGTGAGTCAGAACTAAAAGAAACAACAAAGAGACAAACAAAAGTCCCGATCGGTCAGAACAGGAGGTGTGGCGGGGTAAACAGGGTTTGCTTTGGTAGACAAGTGGAGGTGATCTCACAACAACTCTCATGTAGGAAATTTGCACTCGCAACCATCACTGAACTGGAGAGGGGCCGATCCAAGTTCTTGTACCTGATGGTGGCCCACGTTTTTCACCCATTTCTTTTCATGCTAGCAGCTAAATACATCTGCCAAGTAAGAGGTAGAAATTGTAAGTTGCTAGAGCACTCTCACCTTTCATTGGAAAATAAATGTAAACAACTGGATCAAGCTCTCAGATGTTTATACAATCGTAGCAGAATCGGGAGTTATCACCAATACCCGTCACCAGGTTGATAGATTGACCATAAGGCCGCCAAGGACAGCTATACTGTTAAATTTCAATACGCATGCACTAGTTACATTTTAGGTGTTGATATCACATTTCATCTCAGGATGAAACAAACAAGCAATTATAGTTTTCGCCAGGAGTTTTATCTTATTTTTTTTTAATGTTTATTTTTGAGATAGAGTGCTTAAGTGGGGGAGGGACAGAGAGAGAGAGAGAGAGAGAGAGAGAGAGAGAGAGAGAGAGAATCTCAAACAGACTCCATGCTTTCAGCACAGAGCCCAACTTGGGGCTTGAACTCACGAGCTGAAGTCTGATACTCAACCAGCCGAGCCACCCAGATGCCCCAGGTCCAAAGTTTTAATTAAGGCTTACTACTTTATCAAAGGAAAAGGAAAACAAATTGAAATGACAAAAGACTTTTGAAAGATCCCATCCCCCAGTCAGAATGTATTTGTTCATTGACGGTGGTATCAGGGTCACAAAATTTATTGGCCACATTACGAAGCGAGTCTGCCTCACCTGGATGGAGCAGGGACTTTGGAATACAATATAGGATTGAAAAAAAAAATAAATGGGACAAATTTTGTACCGATTTGCACTAATTCACATGGCCAGATGCTTTCTTCACTCTACAGTCAACAAAACGATGGAATTCTCCCTCTGCAGAGTCAGGATAAGGCCCCTTTGATATTCTCTGCACATATTTATCAAGGGTAACCCGTATTTATTGATCTATTGAACACACTCTTGCATGTGTTTTTGAACACACTAAACGGGTTTTGTTTGGATGGGTTGATTATATTTGAACATGACTATCTTCACAAGAACGTTAAATCACCCCATGAGAGCCCCCACCTGAGGAACGTAACATTCTTTTTGTTAAATCATTCTTTTAATATTTATTTATTTTTGAGACAGAGAGAGACAGAGCGTGAGTGGGGGAAGGGCAGAGAGAGACGGAGACACAGAATCTGAAGCAGGCTCCAGGCTCTGAGCCATCAGCACAGAGCCTGATGCGGGGCTTGAACCCACAAACTGTGAGATCATGACCTGAGCTGAAGTTGGACGCACAACCAACCGAGCCACCCAGGTGCCCCAGGAACGTAACATTCTTTAAAACAATGCCACAAATATATTCCCTATGCCTGTATTTGCTTAGGGCAAAACAAGGAATAGATGAGCCACAAAATAAATAAAATGATTACCTATAGGAGAGGAAGGAAACAGAGCGGAAGGGACAGGGATAGAAGACACACTTCTCTGCATCGACCTTGTTTTGTAGATTCGACTCTCAAATTATGTGAGTGTTTGGCCTAAGAGTAAAACAAACTTAAATCAAAATGTATTGGCAATTTGTGTCTTCCTTTCTTTTTTCTTGATCAGTCTGTCTAGAGGTTGATCAATTTTATTGACCTTTTCAGAGAACCAGCTTTTGGCCTCATTGATTTTCTCTAATGTTCTCTAATGTATTGATTTTTGCCCTTATCTTATTTCTTTCCCTCTACTTACTTTGAGTTTAATTTGCTCTTCTTCTAGAAGTTTCTTCTTTCTTCATACATACTTGCACGGCTATAAATTTCCCTCTAAGGATGCCGCGTGTGTGTGTGAGAGAGATTTTGCTTTTAAATTACAAATCCAATTTCTTTAATACATACAGGGATATTCAGATTGTCTATTTCTCCTTATTCTGAGTTTTGCCATTTGTTTTTCTTGGTGACTTAAAATTTTTTTTAATTTAATCATTTTTGAGAGATAGAGACAGAGTGTGAGTGGGGAAAAGGGCAGAGAGAGGGAGATACAGAATCTGAAGCAGGCTTCAGGCTCCGAGCTGTCAGCACAGAGCCCAACACTGGCTCGAACCCACGAACCGTGAGATCATGACCTGAGCCAAAGTCAGAAGCTTAACCGACTGAGCCACCCAGGCGCCCCTTCTTCATCTATTTGTAACGAAAACCCTGAGTTCACAGGATACCTCCAATTCCAATCCAACCCGAGAGCACTGGAGCGCCCCCCCTCGCCCCCTGTACATGTTTGGAACCCGCTTCTCTGAAACTTGGTTCCCATTGTCTTTGCTATATTAAATTATATAATTAATCCCCTTGTATTGCTGCCCCCCCCCCATGAATGCCTCCCTCACCCCTCTTGGGCCCTGTCTCCCCCATGAAGAGTCACCTCCCCCAGATGAAACCTTTCTCACCCTTTACCTCTGTGACCCTCTAACCCTGTTCAGACTCTGATGCCCTCCGTGGGAGCACTCCCCTTACCCTGCCTGTGCTCCCCCTTCTCCGCGACACACTCTTATCCCCCCCACCTGGCCTCCCACACCCCAAGCCAAGCTGCCCATCCACGTGGACTTTGTTCTGCCCATCCAAGCTTTTTCAGGGTACGGAAGGCTGTTCTATAATGTTTGATACCCCTGGAAAAAAGATTTTACCTTGTTATATCTTCCAAATAGTTATTCCCAAATAGTAGTAACATTTATAGTTGGATTAATCCTTATCCTTGGTTCCTAACACATTCTCCAAGAAGGGCCTTTCTTTATATACTTAGTTTTAATAAAAAAAGTACGTATTCGTTAACCCATCACCTGAAACAAAAGCAAGAACCATGGCAATATTTTATATCTAACATATGTCCTCGCCGTACCTCCCTTCCAGACTTCCCCCAAGATGAGCATCATCTGTCCCGCTATAGTTCATTCATCTGAGTACTAGAGATATTTGATTGAATGACTTTACCATCGTTAATTCATCTAGTCCCCTGTTAATGGGCATCTAGGTTATTTCCAGGTTTTGTTTGTTTGCTTTATAATTTTTCTCTTTTTCTTGGAATTTGGAAGCTCCTTCAGGGTGTGACAGTGTGTGACTCTTTTCTCAGAAATTGTCCCAGCACCTGGAGGATTTTTTCGAACTTGACCCCTTTTATCTTTTTCAGTGTGAGGGATCCTGTCATGATGATTTCCAAGTTTTTGATATTTTCAATAATGCTGCCATCAACATTGTTTATGTGTGTCTCTGGGTATGTATGTGTAAGAGTTTCTCTTGGATATATATCGAAGAGTAGACTTGGTCATAATAACTTCACTGTTTTCTAAAGTGATTGCTTCAGAGGTGCCTGGGTGGCTCATGATGTTGAGCGTCAGACTCTTGATTTCTGCTCAGGTCGTGATCCCAGGGTCGTGGGATCAAGCCCTGCATTGGGCTCCATGTTAAGCATGGAGCTTGCTTGGGATTGTCTCTCTCTCTCTCTCTCTCTCTGCCCCTTCCCCCGTTTGCGCACTCCCTCTCTCTAAAATAAAGTTAAAACATTTTTTTTGAATGATCACATTAATTTACGGTCCCACCAGCAATGTTTAAGAAATATTTTAAAAAAAATTGTTTTTAATGTTTATTTATTTTTGAGAGAGAGACAGAGCATGAGCGGGGGGAGGAGCAGAGAGAGAGGGAGACACAGAATCCAAAGCAGGCTCCAGGCTCTTGAGCCGTCAGCACAGAGCCCGACGCGGGGCTGGAACTCAGGAACTGCGAGATTATGACCTGAGTCGAAGTCGGACGCTTAACTGACTGAGCCACCCAGGCGCCCCAGGAGTGTCTTATTCTAATGAGGGGGACTCTGGCTGGGCTCCTGGATGGGGGCCGGTCACCAGGAAGACCAAGCCATGACTACAAGCTTGGAATTTTCAGCTCCCCATCCTCACCCCCCACCCACGTTTTCTTGAGAAGGGAAAAGGTTCTGAAAACCGAGCTCACGATCAGTCATGGGCAGGAGGTGAAACCCCATAGAACCCGGAGTTATGGGGCTGGAGGACTTCCAAGTAGGAGAACGCAGCAGGTGCTAGGGGGGGAAGCCGTGCGCCCCTTCTCTCCACGTCGCCCTGCACGTTTCTTGCCTCTGACGTTCGTCTGTATCCTTGATCATATCCTTTTATAATAAACTGTAAACCGAACCATCTGTTTCCCTGAGCTCTGAGCCGCTTTAGCAAATCGATCGAACCCAAGGAGGGCTCCTTGGAACCTCTGATCACTGGCTGGTTGCTCAGAAGCACAGGCGACAACCCGGACGCCCAATTGGCCTCTGGAGCGTGTGCCTGGCGAGGGAGGGGGCAGTCTGGGGGACCGAGCCGGTAACCCGCGGGGTGTGACCCTATTTCCGGCTAGACAGTGTCGGAAGTGAGTTAACCTTGTAGGACTTCCGCCTCGTGTCCCGGAGAATTGTTTCGTGGGGGGAAAACCACACACGTTTGGTGATCAGAAGTATCCGAAGCGAGAGCGCTTCGTGTGGGTGATGAAGGACCACAAGGAAGGGACAGTAGGGAAGGCGTGTTTGTTTCCCACCACCCACCTCCCAGGACGTGGAAAACAGAGTTTTTCCTTTTTAACTTCTAAGTTATCAGAGTTTTGCTCACGGATTATGATCTATATGATACCTAGGCATTGACAGATATAGCGAGGTTTTCTTGATCAGTTTTTGTCAGCGTTTCATGTGTGATTGCAAGACAAGACTTGCGTTCTCTCCTTGTGGGAGGCAAAACTGTCTCTAGACTCATGAGATCAAATCTGCTCATTATGTTGTTCAGACCTTTAACATCTTTGCCGAATAGTTTTCTGCCTGACCTATCGATAGTCAAGAGGGATGTGATGAAGTGTCCCATGTTGATGGAGGTACACTTAAGAATTTCTCAGTCTTTATCAGTGTTTGCTTTATGTACTTTATTAGGTGCGTATATGTTTTAAATTGCTACGACTTCTTGGAGAATTATGTCATTTATCCTGACACAGTGACCTTCTCCACCTCTGATAATGCTCTTTGTCCTAAAGACTATTTCACCTGGGGCACCTGGGTGGCTTGGTCAGTTAAGCATCGGACACTTAATTTTTTCTTTTTTAATTTTTATTCATTTCCTGAGAGAGAGAGACAGAGTGTGAGTAGGGGAGGGGCAGAGAGAGAGGGAGACAGACACAGAATCTGAAGCAGGCTCCAGGCTTTGAGCTGTCAGCACAGAGCCTGACTTGGGGCTCAAACCCACAAACCATGAGATCATGACCTGAGCCAAAGTCATACACCTAACTGACTGAGCCACCCAGGCGTTCCTCTTACCTTTTTTTTTTTAATGTTTTTTATTTATTTTGAGGGGGAGAGAGAGCACAAGCAGGGGAGGGGAAGAGAGAGAGAGAAAGAGAGAGAGAGAGAGAGAGAGAGAGAGAGAGAGAGAGAGAGAAGCCCAAGCAGGCTCCACACGGTCAGTGCACAGCCCCCGATGGGACTCGATCTCATGAACCGTGAGATCATGACCTGACCTGAAATCAAGAGTTGGACACTCAACTGACCGAGCCACCCAGGCCCCCCTTAAAATGTTCTTAAGACAAGTTCGATCACTTTCAATTCTTATCTCTCTTGAGGCATCTATTAGATTTGTGTCTCCTATTCGAACACTTTATGCCAAAGTATTTCTAGCATGAAACTTTCTGTGCCAAAGCATCTCAGGCCTGGTGTACCTGATATTTTTTTTATCATGCCTGTCTATTTGAATGGAAGTTTGGCTGGATGTAAAATTTTATGTTTCTAAATCCTTTTCCTTCAATAGTTTGAAAAGGCTCTTTTGCCATTTTGCATCCAGTACTAGTATTGAAAAGTTGATGTAATTGGGGCGCCCGGGTGGCTCCATCGGTGAATGTCCGACACTTGATTTTAGCTCAGGTCGTGATCTCACAGTTCATGGGTTCGAGCCCCACATCGGCTCTGTGCTGACAACATGAAGCCTGCTTGGGATCCTCTCTCCCTCTCTCTCTGCCCCTCCCCCTGCTCTCTCTCAAAAATAAATAATAAAACATTTTTTAAAAAGTTGATGTCAATGTGATCTTGGTTCCTTTGATAAAATCTGTTCTTTTTCCTGTAAAATTTCAAGTTTCTCTTTGTCTTTGACGTTCACAAATCTCACTATTACTTCTCTAGGTGCGGGTTTTCCTTATCTCTCTTCTGTGGCCCTCGTGGCCCACTTTGCTCTGCAATCTTTCTTCTTAGTGTAATTCCAATGAATTTGTCTTTCTTATTTTTGTTTTCGGTTATTTCCCCCTCTCTGTTTTCCCCCTTTTCTAGAGTTTCATCTATTTTTTTCTGTGTCTGTTTTCTATGGGCTGTACTTTTTTGCAGCGGGCAGAATAATGCCCTCCCAGAGACAGCCACCTAATCCCCAGAACCTGTGACTATATTACATCCCTTGGCACAGGGGAGTTAAATCTGCAGATAGAATTCAGGTTGCTAATCAGCTGATCTTAAAATAGGGAGATTATCCGGGATTATCCAGGTGGGGCCAATAGAATAATGTGGGCCCCCAAATGTGAAAGAGGGAAGCAGGAGAGGCGTGTTGGAGTGATGAGGCGTGAGATAGACTCAGTCACGCTGGCTTGAGAAATGGAGGAAGGGCCACCAGCCCAGGACCGGGGCGCCCCTCCAGGCTGGAAAAGGCAAGAGAGTGGATTCTACCTTACAGCCTCCAGGGGGCACGCAGCTCTGCCCACATCTTGATTTTAGCCCAGTGAGACCCATCTTGGACTTTTCAACTTCTGGAACCGTAAGCTAACAAATTTGTGTGTTTTAAGCCACTAAATTCGTGGTCATTTGTCATAGCCACAATAGGAATCTAATCTACCTAAAAAAAACCCCAGCAACGACACAACTAATACACTTAAGAAATTGTTTTTCTTGTTACTTTTTCTTTCTTAGGGAAATTTACTAATTTAAATGTATTATAGGGGCGCCTGGGGGGCTCAGTGGGTTGAACGTCCGACTTTGCTCAGGTCATGATCTCACGGTTCGTGGGTTCGAGCCCCGCGTCGGGCTCTGTGCTGACAGCCTGGAGCCTGGAGCCTGCTTCGGATGCTGTGTCTCCCTTTCTCTCTCTGCCCCTCCCCGGCTCATGCTCTGTCTCTCTCTGTCTCAAAAATAAATAAACACTAAAAAAAAAAGTATCATACATTTTTAATTTTTTTTAGTAAGCTCTACGCCCCGTGTGGGGTTGGAACTCACGACCATGAGGTCAAGAGTCTCACGCTGTACCTGTTGAGCCAGCCAGCTGCCTCTCTTGCTCATGCCCCTCTTTTTCTACCATTTGTTTACTATTTTTGGTGTTTACCATTACTATTTTTGTAATTCTGGCGGTTAACCCTGACGTGTTCACCTCTCTGTAGTGTTGTCTATGTGCTTCGTGTTAGAGTCCTATCCTTGTACAAGTCTCGTATAAAAAACAGCACCCTCCCCCTCCCCTCCTCCACCATTTCCTCCTCACCAGCGGAAACCACTTTCACTCCTGTAGCAGATTCTTCTTATACTCACTTTATCTCTCCATAATATGCGTGTACCGCTCCTTCGTGATTTTTCAGTTTTGGTCATCATCTGTTGACTTTCCACCGGAGAGGATAAAGATTGGACTCTCCCCGCAGCGCGAGTACCCCCACCCCTCCACCCCCCCCACACACCCCTCTTCCCAATCTCCCGAGCTGGTAGGAGATAGAAGAATGAAAGAATAAACTTTGGTTATGTTCTCATAGCCATGGAGATGAATGAACTATAGCTCCAGGCAACGACGGGCCTGAAGCTCGACAGCCTAATAATTAGTAGAAAAGCCCGTCTCAGACGACTGCACAGAGTGATGGTATTGTTTTATGTAAGATTCTAAACTAAGTGAAACAGAACCATCTGTTGCTCAGGCACCCATATATGTGATAAAGCCTTTTTTTTTAAGTTTATTTATTTATTTTGAGCGAGACAGAGACAGTGTGAGTGGGGGAGGGGCGGAGAGAGAGGGAGAGAGAGAATCCCAGGCAGGCTCCAAGCTGTCAGTGCAGAGCCCAATGCGGGGCTCGAACTCATGAAACCATGAGCTCACGACCTGAGCCGAAACCGAGAGTCGGGCGCTTAACTGACTGAGCCACCCAGGCGCCCCACTGATGAAACCATTTTTTTTTAAGTTTATTTATTTATTTTGAGAAAGAGAGGCAGCATGAGCAGAGGAGGGGCAGAGAGAGAGGCAGAGAGGGAGAATCCCAAGCGGGGGCTTGGAATTGTCAGTGCGGAGCCGACGTGGGGCTCTAACCTCCGAACTGTGAGATCATGGCCTGAGCTGAGACCAAGACTCGGGTGCTTAACTGACTGGGCCGCCCAGGCGCCCCAATAAAACCATATTTTAAAAAGCAAAGAATGACAAACACGAATTTCAGGATGGCAGCTACCTTTCATTGGGGGGTGCCGGGGGGATGGGAAAAACAAGGAGGCTGCAGACAGTTGTTGGCTCCCCGGCTGCTGGGTTTACGGGAGTTCATGATGAAAACGGATGCAAACTGCACACACAAAATGCAAGTCCAAGAGAACCACGTGCCTGAGATGCGCGAGGATAGTGTGTTCTTGGCTCTGTAAAAGTGTTCACGGGGTACTGTGCTTCTCAGCAAAGCTTCTGGAACATTTCATCAAGTTACATTGTTCTGTAGATCATTTTCACTCTTCCATTTTCTCAGTTTTCTCTGCCTGGGCTAATTGTGGGACCGTTGGATCTTCTGGATTGATCCTCTGGGTTGTATCTTCTCTCTCCTTGTCTCTTCCTCTGTTTGTAGGAGATTTCTTCGACCTTAATTTCTAACTCTCCGCCTCTACTGTCAGGTTTTTAACTTCCAGAAGCTTATTTTTTATTCCCATTACTTTTTTATTCTAAGGTGTCCTTTTTCCTTTCCTTTCTTTCTCTCCCTTTCTTTCTTCTTCTTCTTCTTCTTCTTCTTCTTCTTCTTCTTCTTCTTCTTCTTCTTCTTAGTGGGCCCGGTTTTCCTCTCTTTAAGGATTTTTTTTTATTCTTTTTTTTTAACGTTTATTTTTGAAAGAGAGAGGGACACAGAGCACCAGTGGGGGAGGGCAGAGAGGGATTGGGAGACACAGAACCCAAAGCAGGTTCCAGGCTCTGAGCTGTCAGCACAGAGCCCCACACGGGGCTCAAAGCCACAAAGCACGAGATCATGACCTGAGCTGAAGTCGGACGCTTAACCGACTGAGCCACCCAGGGGTCCCACTTTTTGTTTTTTATCCTTGGTGTCATGAAATATCACCACACTGCCTCTAAGTGTAGATGATTTTTTTCTTCCTTTTTGATTGGTTTGTCTTTCTGCTGTATGCTTCACGTTTTAAGTGTGTCCATTCTGACTTTGAGGGTTGTTTTTTTTAACGTCCGATTTACCTTTTAGCCAAAATCTCTAAGTATTATTTTTGAATGCAAATTTCTCCTCTTATCCATCTGAGGGTATTTTATGTAAGTAATCTAAAGTCTTATGGTTTCTTCTGCTTGTTGGGTTTAGGATCTGTGAGTCGATATGTTGTTAATTCACAAATATTTTTTGACTCTTGGATGTGTGATTGTCTTTGTGTAGTTCTCCTTTTGGCTTCCACGGAAGACTCTGGCAATGGCTACCGATAGACGTTCCTCACTTCTTGCTTCCTAACAAAACCCTGACGGTGTTTGGGCAGTCATATGCCCAGCCAGCTCAGGTGACAGATCCTGATTGTACTAAGTCACCTGGGATTCCAGTGACTCTCTTTCCCAGCCTCCCCTGCAGCTATATCTGGCATGTGACAAACTTCTAGCCAATGAGATATAAGTGGAAACCTACCAAGAGATTTCTGGGAAATCTTTCACTTCACTGTAAAAGGGACACTTGTGTGAAGAAAAGCCAGCGATACTGCCTCTTTCCCTTTCTTCCTTCCTTTGACATAGATGTAATACCCGGAGCACAGCAGCCATTCTGCGACCATGAGGCAGCTCTACCCTAAGGATGGTGAAGTGGAAAGTCTGAAATCTATTTTGTGGATAGCTTTAATTGAGTCAGAGCTGCCAAACCCCAAACCACCTTGAGACATCCTGTGATGTGATTTACTGAAATGTCTTTTGTCTTGAGCCACTATTAGTCATATTTGCCGTTACTTGTTAAAGATTTGTGACAAACGTGGCCAATGTGTGTGAACACTAACTGTTTCCTACATCCCAAATCCAGGGATTATGGTGGAGGAATAAAAGACTCTACTGGGTGGGGTGAACCAAGAGCCTATGTCTATGACCAAAGAGGCTCCTCACTCCCAAGTATTGGTGGACTTCCTGATCACAGCCATCATTTGTAAGCTCAAGTGCCCACCTGACTACTGACTGTGGGCAGATGCCTCTGTTGTCTTCTTCTTGGCACAATAAGGGGGAGGAAACCAGAGAGCCAGCCTCCTGTTCTTACTGTGGAGCTGCAACAAACCACCTTCGAGTAGTTCCTGGGCTTCTTTCTGTTTCCTGTCTCTGCCATTTCCGAGCTTGGAGCCTCTCAGCTGCTCTCGACTTCTATAGCGGTCTTCTCTTGCATGTAGTTTATGCTGTGGTTTCCTCCTTCAATCTAGCCTCATTCTCCTTCTGTCTCTCAAGAGTTCCTGATCATTTCTGGTCTACTGAGAGCACTCGTGTTCCACCGCCGCCACAGTATCCGTGTGTGTGCGAGTGAGTGTGCACCCGTGTCTGTCCACCTCACGCCTGATCCGATAGTGATGGTGTATATTGATGACAAAAAAAAAAAAAAAAATAGCCTCACTGTTAAATATCTAAACCCTCTCCTAGGAATCTCTCTGAAGAAATAGCAGAATTGCAATCAAAGTTTTCTATTCAAAGATTTTCTTTCCAGCACCGTTAATAAAATCAAGAGGATTAAGGTCTCAGAAAGTGTTAGAATCTTTCCAAGAACATGTGACAGCACAGAGCCCGCTTGGGATTCTCTGTCTCCCTCTCTCTCTCTGCCCCTCCCATTCTCGCTCTCGCTCTCTCTCTCTTGAAATAAAGAAATAAAGTTAAAAAAAAAAAAAACTTGCAGGATGGATGTCAGCAGTGTGGAAGAAAATTCCAGAGGCTCTGGCAGATCTCTTACTTAATCTCTGCACTAAGAGATCCTGTGTCAACAACACTCTTCATGCACAGACAACTTTGAGTTGAAAAGGGATTCCAGAGGACCCTCTGCAACAGTCACTTCTGTAAAGAAGTTTTAGGAGCACTTGCCAATTTACTCCCCTTCTATTCTCCCTTTGACCTACGCACGAGAGCGATATATGATAAAAATGCACGTCTACGTAAGTCTAACACGAGCTTTTTCAAGAAGTAGAAACCCAAATTCTAAATTATAAGAAAGCATCGTCCGTAACTTAATTGGAAGCTTGTTTTTCTTTCTCGGGAGTACCTAAAATAACAGTGCATCTTACAACCGATGGCATTCATTTCAGCGAAATGCAAAATTACCGAAAGAATGAAGAGAGAAAGAAGGAATTACTACCCAGCTCCTGACATTCAGAATAGAATTACACAGCAAGACATGAGCCTTGCAAAACAGGAGTCTGTCTTTAAAGAAAAGATCTTCTAAACTATTTTCTTTTGATCCTGGGCACCCCCGCCACCCCCTGCTTCAGCATTTCAACAGCCAGGCTCAGAAGACTCAGCCTGTGGGGTCCTCCCTTAGCGGAGGAGATAATCCTTCCAGCTCTGGAAGGCAGGCCGGAGGCTTTCTGCTCTAGATGGTGGGACGGCGGGGGGGGGGGGGGGGGGGGGGGGGGGGGGAGTCTGCCTGTGTTGGGCCCTGGGAAAAACAGGAAAATGAAAGCAATGGGGGAAGAGAGCCCAGGCAGATAAGTCAGCAACTCAGGGCACCCATGATGGAGGGGGCTTTGCCCCTCTTCCTGCTTGGAGTCCCGGGAGGAGGCCGCCTTACACCCAGCCCTGTAACTATCCCAGGTGGGGGGCCCTGCGTCTGACTCCCCTGGCCCCCGTATTGCCCCCAGATGGGATCGAGGCCTAGCTAAGAGGGAGCCGTGGAGTTGCTGGAGGGGATCACTGTGATGTGACTCAGAAGGGACCTGAGGAAACCCATGGCCAAGGAGCCCAAGCCTCCCTTCTCTGGGATCCCAGAAGCCACACTCCTTCCCCCTCCTTCACAGGCTCCAACTTGTCAGTAGTGGATGTCTGGCCACCTTTTCTTAGACTGAGCCTCACAGATGAGGATTATTGGATAGGACTAATAATTGAAAGGTCACATTTTTCCCCATGCCAGCCAGAGAATAGGACATGGGGAGACCATTTTTCCTTCACCGTCCTCCCCCCCCCCCCCCCCCCCCCACAATATAGTTGCATTTCAGGACGCCTGGGTGGCTCAGTGAGCTGAGCATCCAACTCCATTTCAGCTCAGGTCATGATCTCTTGGTTCTTAGGATCGAGCCCCACGTCAGGCTCTGTGCTGATAGCGAGGAGCCGCTTGGGATTTTCTCTCTCCCTCTCTCTCTGCCCCTCCCCCCGCAAAGAAATAAGTAAACATTAAAAAAAAAAAAAAGACCTTGCCACATTTATAAAAATGAGAGCTAGAAAGAACTTTGATGTACTGCAACAAAAGGATGGTTTAGCAAGTTATTACAGGTGCATAGAATGTAACTTTACTGAAAAAAAAAAACCCAAAAAACTTTACGTAGTTATTAAAATGGTCTTCGTGGACTATTTTAATGATACGGTAAGTGGGAGTCAGGAAATAAATGTGTATATACTGGAAGATCTCAGTTATATATAAAAAACAGGCTGGAGAAAATTCACTAAAATGTTAACAGCGGTAACTTTGAATGGAGAAGTATGGGTGATTTTAATTCTTTATACTTCTCTGTATTTTCTAAATTTTCTGCAATGAGTACGTAGAGCCAGAAAGAATAATAAAAACATTTCAAAACAAAATCTTACGTAAAAAAATTTTTTTTAATGTTTATTTATATTTTGAGAGAGAGAGAGACACAGAGTGTGAGTGGGGGAGGGGCAGAGAGAGAGAGGGAGACAGAATCCAAAGCAGGCTCCAAGTTCTGAGCCGTCAGCACAGAGCCCGACGTGGGGCTCGGACTCACAAACCGTGAGATCATGACCTGAGCCGAAGTCGGACGCCGAACCGACTGAGCCACCCGGGTGCCCCCAAAATCTTATTGTTTTAAATGTTTGTTTATTTTACCTGGACAGACAGAGAGAGAGCGTGCATGTGTGTGTGAGTCAGGGAGGGGCAGAGAAAGAGAATCCCAAGCAGGCTCCCTGCTCCCAACGCAGAGCCTGACGTGGGGCTCGATCCCACCAACTGTGAGATCATGACCCCAGCCGAAATCAAGGGTCTGACACTTAACCAACTGAGCCACCCGGGCGCCGCCCAAACAAAATCTAACACAGCAAATGTCACAAACGGGTTTCTGAAGCCCCTCGCTCTTCTCAAACGTAACCCAACGGCACCAGGATGTGGACAGCTTGGCTGAAGGACAGACTGTGGCGAATGATCACGTCTCCCTGCTCCCTACTATTCGGTCCAAGTATGACAGTTTGCGGGGTAAAGCTGACAGGCTATTTCTGTAACACTTGCCCTCAAAGCAGAAATATAGCAGTAGTTTCTCCCAGATTGTTCCCAAAGCTCACCATTTAACACCAGCCATTTCTTTATGAACACGGCAGTGAGGAATGTTCCGTTGACACGGGGACCCGCGCTGGCAGCTCTCGGAGGACCCCTGACTCTGGCGTTCTACTCCCCAGAGACAGTCTACCTCTCCGTAGGCACCTAAGACAAACACAGATGTAAATACAAGCAAAATGTGACAATATGGAGAAGACGGCCTGTCTGTCTGGTCCGGCGGAACAGTGTCCAGTGGTCAGAGCAGGGGAGCGTGGCAGAGGCCCCTGAAGTGACCCTCCCGGGAATCGCCCTGACCCATCCTGTCTCTGCTCTGTGAAACGGTTTCCTTTACAGTCAACATGACGTTTGCGACTTTGAGTCTGGGGATATTTATTCTCTAAAGCCCAGCATCTTGCAGACAGCGTCAAGAAGGAAAACAGGGGCGTCTGGGTGGCTCAGTCCGTTGAGCATCTGATGCCTCATTTTGGCTCAGTTTGTGAGTTGGAGCCCTGCATCGGGCTTCTCACCGTCAGCAGGTCATACCTGCTTGGGATTCTCTCTCTCCCTCTCTCTCTGCCCCTTCCCAGCTTGATGTCTCTCTCTCTCTCAAATAAATAAACATTAAAAAAAAAAAAAGGTTAAAAAAACAAAAAACAAAAAACAAAACCAACCCAAGAGCTAACTAACACCGCATCGGGAATCTCAACACCATGGTTCTCCTTGACACGCCTGTGCCCAGTATGGGGGTTTCTAGTCTAGGGAAGAAATAGGTTTATTCCCTTCCTAGAAACAGGCATGGTTTAGGTGCTCTGGGCAAATCAATCACCCCTGGGGGAGGAGCAGGGGCTCATCCGTTGGAAAAGGACACCCTTTACTATTCTGGAATGTGAGTCTGGCGATAAATGGGAATCTTAAGGACACCTTGCTTCAAGGTTGGGGGTTGGTTACTGTCACTCAGATTGGCCTGGAGATTCCTGCTGGGCAGAGACAGACCTGCCTGGGAGCCCAGCATCATCATGCCCTAAGCCTTGAAGGTCAAGGGTCACCCCAGGGGCTCTAATCTGTCTAGAATAGGTGGGTACACCTGGGAAAATAAGTGTGGGAGGAAAATTCAAGGTTAAATTGACATGAGTTACAAAGTGGAACTTGCCCTACTGCTTACTGGACTGTCTTATGGAACTACAAACGTTAAAATGGGGCGGTACCACAGGGACAGATCAGTGGGCCAGAATAAAGAGCCAAGGGAGGGGCACCTGGGTGGCTCAGTGCTTGAGCACCTGACTTCAGCTCAAGTCATGATCTCACACTTTGTGAGTTTGAGCCCCACGTCGGGCTCTGTGCTGACAGCTCAGAGTCTGGGTCCTGCTTCACATTCTGTGTTCCCCTTGCTCTCTGCCCTTCCCCCACTCACTCTCTGTCTCTGTCTCACTCTCTCTCAAAAATAAATAAACATTAAAAAAAATTTTTTTTTAAAAAGAGCCAAGGGGGAAAAAAAAAGGAAGAAAAAGCCATGAAATATTTGCGAGTAGAGTATCCATATTAAAAGAAAAGGAAAGGGAAAAAAAAGGATAGAACCAAGGTGGCATTTCAAATAGGGATGTATTTCGTTCTGAATATAATGACAAATTGGGGGTGGGCCTTATCAGGAGCTGCTATAGATGAGTAAGAATTAGCTCATATTTAGTAACTATGGACTCCATGGCTTACATACATGGTTTCGAACACCCTCCTGGCTTTGGTCTTCTGTTCTAGTTTAGTTTGGGTCTGGATTTTTAAATTTTTACTTCAATTTTTTTTTTAAACACATGGTAAGTGCTTTAGTTTTTTCTTTTTAAAATCATCATCATCATCATCATCATTATTATTATTATTAATCATGGTAAGAATACTCTTTAATTCCCATCCCCTGCTTCCCCCATCTCCCACCCACCTCCCCTTTGGAGGGCTCCCCTTTCTCCACATCCTTGTCAACACCTGTTGTTTCTTTTGTTGTTCATTTTAGCCCTTCTGACAGGTGTGAGGTGATATCTCAGTGTGGTTTTGATTTGCATTTGCCTGATGATGAGTGATGTGGAGTATCTGTTCTTGCGTCTGCTGGCCATCTGGATGTCTTATTTGGAGAAATGTCTGTTCATAGTCTTCTGCCCATTTTAAAATTAGATTATTTGTTTTTTGAGGATTGAGTTTTATAAGTTCTTTTATTTTATTTTATTTTTTTAATTTAATTTAATATTTATTTATTTATTTATTTATTATTTTTTAAAAATTTACATCCAAATTAGTGAGCCTACAGTGCAACAATGATTCCAGGAGTAGATTCCTTAGTGCCCCTTCCCCATTTAGCCCATCCCCCCTCCCACAACCCCTCCAGTAACCTTCAGTTTGTTCCCCATATTTATGAGTCTCTTCTGTTTTGTCCCCCTCCCTGTTTTTATATGAATTTTGTTTCCCTTCCCTTATGTTCATCTGTTTTGTCTCTTAAAGTCGTCATAGGAGTGAAGTCATATGATTTTTGTCTTTCTCTAATTTCACTTAGCATAATACCTTCCAGTTCCATTCACGTAGTTGCAAATGGCAAGATTTCCTTCTTTTTGATTGCCGAGTAATACTCCATTGTATATATATACCACATCTTCTTTAGCCATTCATCCCTCAATGGACATTTGGGCTCTTTCCGTACTTTAGCTATTGTTGATAGTGCTGCTATAAACACGGGGTGTACGTGTCCCTTCGAAAGAGCACACCTGTATCCCGTGGGTAAATGCCTAGTAGTGCAATTGCTGGGCCGTAGGGTAGTTCTATTTTTAATTTTTTGAGGAACCTCCATACTGTTTTCCAGAGTGGCTGCACCAGCTTGCATTCCCAGAGTTTTATAAGTTCTTTATAGATTTTGAATACTAACCCTTTATAGGATACGTAATTTGCAAATATCTTCTCCCATTCAGTAGGTTACCGTTTAGTTTCATTGTTTCCTTTGCTGTGCAGACACATTTTATTTTGATCTAGTCCCAATAGTTTATTTTTGCTTTTGTTTCCCTTGCCTCAGGAGACGTATCTAGAAAAATATTATGGCCAGTGTTAGAAAATTATTGCCTGTGTTCTCTTCTAGGATTTTTATGGTTTCAGGTTTCACATTTAGGTCTTTAATCCATTTTGAGTTTTATGTGTTGTGAAAGAAAGCAGTCCAGCTTCATTCTTTTGCACGTGGCTGTCCAGTTTTCCCGACATCCGTTTGTTGAAGAGACTTTTTCCCATTGTATATTCTTGCCTCCTTTGTTGAAGCTTAATTGACCATATAATCATGGGTTTATTTCTGGGTTTTATGTTTTACTCCATTGATCTGTGTGTCTATTTTTGTGTCAGTACCATACTGTTTTGGTTACTGTAGCTTCATAATATAACTTGAAGCCCGGAATTGTGATGCCTCCAGCTTTTGTTTTCTTTTTCAAGGCTGTTTTGGGGGTCTTTTGTGTTTCCATACAAAGTTTAGGATTGTTTGTTCTAGTTCTGTGAAAAATGCCATTGGTATTTTGATAGAGATTACATTAAATGTATAGATTGCTTTGGGTGGTGTAGACATTTTAACAAGGCTTGTTCTTCAAGGGCACCCAGCTGGCTCAGTTGGTGGAGCATTCAACTCTTGATCTTGGGGTTGTGAGTTAAAGCCCCGCATTGGGTGTAGAGATTACTTGAAAATAAAATCTTTAGGGAGCTTTCCAGAATGCTCGGTGAGAAGTGGAGGAACAGTGGGCGCCCAAGCTGTGCCCAGCCATGCGCTCCTTTCTGCTCCCCCATACTGGCCTCGGCCCACTCACCAGCTATAGAAAATGGTGAGAGATAGAAACTACTTATTATGTTTTGGGGGTCAAACCCAATGCCACCCAGGAAGAAATGCAAAAGGCTTACAGGAAACCGGCTTTGAAGTACCACCTTGATAAGAATCCAAATGAAGGAGAGAAGTTTAAACAGATTTCTCAAGCTTACGGAGTGCTCTCTGATGCAAAGGAAAGGGAATTATATGACAAAGGAGGAGAACAGGCAATTAAAGAGGGAGGAGCTGGTGGTGGTTTTGGCTCCCCTGTGGACATCTTTGATATGTTTTTTGGAGGAGGACAAGGATGCAGAGAAAAGGAGAGGTTAGCTCTCTGTAACCTTAGCAGATTTACATAATGGTGCAACAGGAAAACTAGCTTTTCAAAAGAATGTGATTTGCGACAAATGCGAAGGCCCAGGTGTTAAGAAAGGAGTGGAAGAATGTTGTCCCAATTGCTGAGGTACTGGGGTGCAAATAAGAACTCATGGGGGAGGACTTGGAATGACTCAGCAAATTCAGTCTGTGTGCATGGAGTGCCAGGGCCATGGGGAACGGATCGGTCCTAAAGATTGATGTAAAATCTGCAATGGAAGGGAGATAGTTTGAGAAAAGAAGATTCTAGAAGTTCATATTGACAAAGGCATGGAAGATGACCAGAAGGTAAACATTCCATGGTGAAGGAGACCAAGAACTGGTTCTGGAACCAGGAGATGTCATCACTGTTTTAGATCAGAAGGACCAGGCTGTTTTTCCTCGGTGAGGAGAGGATCTTTCCATGTGTGTGGACATCCAGGGGGTTGAAGCACTGTGTGGCTTTCAAAAGCCAACGTCTGCTCTGGACAACAGAACCATTGTCATCACCTCTCATTCCAGGTGAGATTGTCACGTACGGCGATGTTAAGCGTGTGCTAGACAAAAGGCGTGCCAATTTATCGTAGACCATATGACAAGGGTCACCTGATCATCGAATTTGAGGTAAACTTTCCTGAGAATGCCTTTCTCTCTCCTGATAAACTCTCTCTGCTGGAAAAACTCCTACCTGAGAGGAAGGAAGTGGAAGAGACTGATGAAATGGACCAGGCAGGACTGGTGGACTTTGCCCCACATCAGGAAAGATGGCGCCATTACAATGGAGAAGCATATGAGGGCGATGAACATCATCTTAGGGGTGGTGTTTGGCGGTCAGACCTCTTCATGGAGCCAGTAAATAGTGCTGCTGGCATTTTATATGCGGTATTGAGTTAATGAAAGACTACAATCTTAGCTCATTACTTGCTATTGCTTTTGCTTTAAATATTCAACTATAGGGGCACCTGGGTGGCTCAGTCAGTTAAGCATCCGACTTCAGCTCAGGTCATGATCTCACAGTTTGTGGGTTCAAGCCCCGCATCAGGCTCTGTGCTGACAGCTCAGAGCCTGGAGCCTGCTTCGGATTCTGCGTCTCCCTCTCTCTGCCCCTCCCCCACTCGCGCTCTGTCTCTCTCTCTCTCTCAAAAAAGTATAATAAACATTTAAAAACATTAAAAAGATATTCAGCTATAGTAGTGTTTTGGAAGTTAAATGAAGAGTAAACTTAAATAAAAAGCTCTGACTCTGTGCTGTGTCTGTGATGACTTCAGTATGCAAGGTAAGTTTAATACTTGTAAAAACTACTTAAAAAAGAAAAATCTCCCCTAGTATTTATTACGTCATACCTTGTGATTGATCTCAGCTCTATGGACATGAAACAGCTTAGACTGAAATGCTAGGTGTATGTATGGACTTCAGTGTGTGACCCTTAATTGTTAAGCTGTACAGTTAAAACTTGTGTTTAATTGGCAATCAGAAAAAGAACTTAATTTGTAGAGAAGTGTTGGTCTGTAGTTCTCTTAAGTGGGATTCATTGTGATGCTTCTGCATTTCTTTTGTTGCCTCAACTGTCTGTTTGTTGAAGATGGCATGCCGTGTAATTTGGCCTGTGGTATCAGTGATAGAAAGGATACTTTGCTTTTTTGTTTTTTTTTTAATGTTTATTTATTTTTGAGAGAGAGAGAGAGAGAGAGTGTGTGTGTGTGAGCTGGGGAGGGGCAGAGAGAGAGGGAGACCCAGAATCCCAAGCAGGCTCCAGACCCCGAGCCGTCAGCACAGAGCCCGACGCGGGGCTCGAACCCATGAACCATGAGATCATGACCTGAGCAAAAGTCAGACACTCAAGTAACTGACGCACCCAGGTGTCCCAGAAAGGATACCTTTTTAAGAAGGAGTTTATAATATGCTGCTGTTTGAGGGCTTGCAATTATAGAATTGCATTCCCTTCTGCTATGTCATTTTTAACATATATATATGTATATATACATGTATATATATATGTAATCAGTCCTGTTTACACTTTTTTTTTCTTCTCTGTGGACCATGATAAGCTTCAGAGTGGTGACTTCGGGAGCAGGGTAACTGAGAGTGAAGAGGCATTGACATGGAGAAGTTAATTTGCATGTATGAGATAGGAAGGTGTTTTTTAGCTATGTTACAGGCTTACTTTAAACCATTTAACTTACACTCTGAAGTAACTTGCAAGTTAATGTTGGTAGTGTAGCAAATTATGGTGAATAGCTTTAATTGTATGTTCAACAGTTATGTTCATAAGCTTAAATCTGGATATCAGAATTAAGCAATTCTTGAAACGTTTGAATGTCTCCTTAATATACTGATTACAGGGGCGCCTGGGTGGCTCAGTCGGTTAAGCATCTGACTTCCGCTCAAGGTCACGATTTCACAGTTTGTGAGTTTGAGGCCTGCGTGGCCTGTGCTGACAGCTCAGAGCCTGGAGCCCTCTTCAGATTCTGTGTCTCTCACTCTCTCTGTCCCTCCCCACTTACAATCTGTCTCTCTCTCAATCTCAAAATAAATAAACATTAAAAAAAACTTTCTAGAAAATATACTGATTCTAAAGCAAAATAAATAAGTAAAATCTTTAAAAGCTTGTTTTGTCCTTCCCACCCATGAACACGGAATGTCTTTCCATTTCTTTGGGTCATCTTGAATTCCTTTCATCTGTATTTTATAGTTTCCATACGTAGTACAGGCCTTTCACATCTTTAGTTAAGTTTATTCCTAGATATTTTGTTGCTTTTGGTGCAATTGTAAATGGGATTGTTTTCTTAACTTCGCTGTCTGCTGCTTCATTATTCATGTACAGGAGTGCACTGGATTTCTGTACATTGATTTTATATCCTTTGACTTTACTGAATTCATTTATCAGTTCCAGTCGTTATTTGGTGGAGTCTTTAGGGTTTTTCTATGTAGACTATCATGTCATCGGCAAATAGAGTTTACTTCTTCCTTACCAATTTGGATGTCTTTTATTTCTTTTTGTTATCTAAGTGCTGTGGCCAGGACTTCCAGAACTATGTTGAACAACAGTGGTGAGAGTGGACACCCCCGTCTCGTTCCTGATCTTAGGGGAAAAGCTCTCAGTTTTTCACCATTCAGCATGATGTTAGCTGTGGGTTTTTCATACACGGCCTTTATTATGTTGAGGTATGTTCCCTGTAAACCTACTTTGCAGAGGGTTTTTATCACGAACCGTTGTTATACTTTGTCAGGTGCTTTTTCTGTTTCTGTTGAAATGATCATATGGTTTTTATCATTTCTCTTATTTTTTTTTTAATTTTTTTTTTCAACGTTTATTTATTTTTGGGACAGAGAGAGACAGAGCATGAACGGGGGAGGGGCAGAGAGAGAGGGAGACACAGAATCGGAAACAGGCTCCAGGCTCCGAGCCATCAGCCCAGAGCCTGACGCGGGGCTCGAACTCACGGACCGCGAGATCGTGACCTGGCTGAAGTCGGACGCTTAACCGACTGCGCCACCCAGGCGCCCCTCATTTCTCTTATTGATGTGACATATCACGTTGATTGTTAGGTGGATCTGAAATCATCTTTGCATCCTGGGAATAAATCCCACTTGATCATGGTGTATGATTTTTAAATATATTCTTGGATTCAGTTTGCTAATATTTTTTTGAGGATTTTTGCATCCTATTCGTGAGAGATATTGGCCGGTAGTTCCCTTTTTTTGCAGTGTCTTTGTCTGGTTTGGGTATCAGGGTAATGCTGGCTTCATAGAATGAATTAGAAGTTTTCCTTCCTCTTGTATTTTTTGGAGTAGTTTGAGAAGAATAGATATTCACTCATCTTTAAATGTCTGGCAGGGGCACCTGGGTGGCTCAGTGGGTTGAGCGTCTGACTTTGGCTGGGGTCATGATCTCACGGTTCATGGGTTTGAGCCCCTCATCAGGCTCTGGGCTGACAGCTCAGAGCCTGGAGCCTGCTTCGGATTCTGTGTCTCCCTCTGGCTCTGCCCTTTCCCTGCTTGCGCTCTCTCTCTCTCTCTCTCTGTCTCTCTCCCTCAATAATAAACATTAAAAAAAAATGTTTTGTAGAATTCTCCTATGAAGCCATCTGGTCCTGGACTTTTGTTGGTTGGGAGTTTTTGGATTACTGATTCAATTTCATTGATGGAGATCAGCATGTTCAAATCTTCTTTCTTCCTGCTTTAGTTTTGATGTGGTTTTTTTTTTTTTAGTGTTTATTTATTTTTGAGAGAGTGCAGGCAGGGGAGGGGCAGAGAGAGGGAGACAGAAGATCTGAAGCAGGCTCTGCACTGACAGCAATCAGGCAGATGTGGGGCTCGAACTCACGAACCATGAGCTCATGACCTGAGCCAAATTCAGACGCTGGACCGACTGCGTCACCCAGGTGCCCCTAATTTTGATGGTTTCTATGTTTCTTTGTTTTGAGGAATTTATTCATTTTTTCTAAGTTGTCCAATTTATTGGCATATAGGTTTTCATGATATTCTGCTACAATTGTTTGTATTTCGGTGATGTTGGTTGTTCTCTCTCGTCTTTCATTAATAATTTTATTTATTTGGGTCCTTACTCTCTTTTTTTAATGTATCTTGCTAGAGGTATATCAATTTTATTAACTTTTTTTCTTTTCTTAATTTAAATTCTAGTTAGGAGCCCCTGGGTGGCTCAGTCAGTTAAGCATCCGACTCTTGATTTCAGCTTAGGTCATGGTCTCTCCGGTTCGTGAGTTCAAGCCTGTGCTAACAGCACAGAGCCTGCTTGGGATTCTCTCTCTCCCTCTCTCTCTCTCTCTCTCTCTGCACCTCCCTTCCCCCCTCTCAAAATAAATAAATACACTTTTAAAAATTCTAGTTAGTTAATATATAGTGTAATATTCGTTTCAGGAGTACAGTTTTATCATTTCTTTTCCAGGCACAAGCGTCTGGTTTCATTGATCTATCCTATTGTTTTTTTAGTTTCCATATCATTTATTTCCACTCTAATCTTTTGCCTCATCCTTCTGTTGGTGTTGGGTTTTGTTTGTTCTTTTTCTAGCTCCTTTACATGTAATGTTAGGTTGTTTATTTAAGATTTTTCTTGCTTTTTTGAGGTAGGCCTGGATTGCTATAAGCTTCTTAGAGCCACTTTTGCTGCATTGGAAAGGTTTTGGACCATTGCGTTCTCACTTCCATTTGTTTCTATGTATTTTTTATTTCTTCTTTGATTTCCTTCTTGATTAATTCATTGTTGGGTAGCATGTTATTTAACCTCCATGTATTTGGGCTCTTTCCAGATTTTTTCTGGAAAAAAGCTGATTTCTCAACTTTTAAAAAATGTTTATTTATCTTCGAGAGAGACAGAGTATGAGTGGGGGAGGGGCAGAGAGCGAGGGAGACCCAGAATCTGAAGCAGGTTCCAGGCTCTGAGCTGTCAGCACAGAGCCAGACACAGGACTTGAACTCACAAACCGAGAGATCATGACCCGAGCTGAAGTTGGCTGCTTAACCGACTGAACCACCCAGGTGCCCCTCTAGTGGCTGATTTCTAGTTTCGTAGTGTTGTGGTTAGAAAAGATGCATAGCATGACTTCGGTCTTTTTGAATTTGTTGAGACTTGTTTTGTGACCCACTATGTGATCGATGCTGGAGAATATTCCACATACACTTAATAAGAATGTGTATTCTGTTGTTTTATGATGGAATGGTCTGAACAGATCTATGAAATCTGGTCCAGTGTGTTATTCAAAGCCATTGTTTTGTTGTTGATTTTCTGTTTGGATGATCTGTCCATCAATGTAAGTGGGGTGTTAAAGTCCCCTACTATTATTGTAATACTATCAATTATTTTCTTTATGTTTGTTGTTAACTGTTTTATGTGTTTGGGTGCTTTCATGTTGGGGGCGTAAATATTTACAATTGTTATATCTTCTTGTTGACTTGTCCCCTTTATGATTGTAGAGTGTCCTTTTTTGTCTCTTGTTACAGTCTTTGTTTAAAGTCTGTTTTGTTCTTTTTTTTTTTTTTTAAGTTTATGTATTTATTTTGAGAGAGCAAGCAACGGATGGGGAAGGGGCAGAGAGAGGGGGGCGGGGAGACAGAATCCCAACCAGGCTCCATGCTGACTACCGTGAGGCTCGATGTCACAAACTGTGAGGTCAGGACCTGAGTCGAAATCAAGAGTCAGGTGATTACTGACTGAGCCACCCAGGTGCCCCAAGTCTATTTTGTTCTACAGAAGTATTGCTAACCCATCCTTCTTTTGACATCCATTTGCATGATAAATGTTTTCTGTCTCCTCACGTTCAATCTGCAGGTGTCTTTCAGTCTAAAACGAACCTCTTGTAGGCAGCCTATAGATGGGTCTTTTTTCTTTAGACACTCTCTCACCCTATGTCTCTTGATTGGGGCATTTAGTCCATTTATTCAAAGTAATTATTGATAGATATGTATTTATTGCCATCTTGCTACTTGTTTTGTGGTTGTTTCTGTTCACTTTCTCTGATCCTTTCATGGTCTGTTGACTTTCTTTAGCGATACACTTGGGTTCCTTTCTCTTTATTCTTTGCATATCTATTACTGGTTTTTGATTTGTGGTCACCATTAGGTTTGTATGTAACCTTGTCTGCATGTAGCGGTCTGTATTAAGTTGATGCAATAGCTTAAAGCCCATTCTTTACTCCTCTTCCTCCCACATTTTAGATAGAAGTCGTCATATCCTTATATTTTGTGAATCCCTTGACTGGTTTTTACAGAAATGTTTATTTTTACTTCTTTTGCATACTTTTACTCTTTCATACTGTCACTTACGGTCTTCCTTTCCACTCAGAGTCCCCTTTAACATTCTTGTAGGACTGGCTTAGTGGTTATGAACTCCTTTAGTTTCTGTTTGTCTGCAAAACTCCTTCTCTCTCTTTCTATTCTGAATGATTGCCTTTCTGCATAGAGTATTCTTAGCCGTAGATTTTTCCCTTTCAGCACTTTGAATATACCATGCCACTCCCTTCTGGCCTGCAAAGTTTTTGCTGGAAAATCCAATGATAGCCTCATGGCGTTTCCCTTGTTTGTAACTGTTTTCTCTTCGCTTGCTGATTAAGATTTTTTTCTTTCTTGTTACTTTTTGCCATTTTATTTATTTTTAAGTAAGCTCTATGTGAAAAGTGCGCTCGAACTCATGACCCTGAGATTAAGAGTCACATGTTCTCAGGGTGGCTGGGCGGCTCAGTTGGTTGCACGTCTGACTCTTGATTTCAGCTGAGGTCATGATCTCATGGTTCCAGGGATAGAGCCCCACATTAGGCTCTGTGCTGACAGTGCAGAGCCTGCTTGGGATTTTCTCTCTTCCTCTCTCTCTGCCTCTCCCCACCTCTCACAATAAGTAAATAAACTTAAAAAAAGGAAAGAGTCACATATTTTACCAACTGAGACAGCCAGACATCCCACTCTTTTTTTTTCTTATTTATTTCAGAGAGAGAGAGAGAGAAGGGGCAGAGAGAGAGAGAGAGAGAACCCAAGCAGGCTCTGTACTGTCAGTGCAGAACCTGACATGGGGCTCGAAACCACAGATGTGAGATCATGACCTGAGCCAAAACCAAGAGTCAGATGCTTAGCCGACTGAGCCACCCAGGTGCCCCCCGGCACCCTACTTCTTGCCATTTTAATTACTATGTGTCTTGTTGTGGACCTCCTTGGGTTGAATTTTTGGAGGTATCTTTTGGGGTATCTCTGTGCCTCCTGGAGATCTGTTTCTTTCCCCAGATTAGGGAAATTTTCAGCTCTTATTTCTTCAAATAAGTTTTCTGCCCCCATCTCTCTCTTCTTCTGAGATCCTTATAATAGGGAATGTTATTACACTTGATGGAGTTCCTGAGTTCCTGAAGACTATTCTCAATTTGTATAATTTTCTTTCCTCTCCTTTCCTCACCTTGGTTCCTTTCCATTATTCAGTCTTCCAGGTCTTTAATTCATTCTTGTGCTTCAACTAACCTGTCAAGTGTATTTTATTCTATCAAGTGTATTTTTAATTTCATTTATTGTATTCTCAATCTCTGATTGGTTCCTTTTATCTCCGTGTTAAGGGTTTCACTGATGTTTTCCACTCTTTTCTCAAGTTCAGTGGGTCTTTTTATGATCATTTCTTTATTTTTATTATTATTATTTTTTTAATTTTTTTTTGACGTTTATTTATTTTTGAGACATAGAGAGACAGAGCATGAACGGGGGAGGGTCAGAGAGAGAGGGAGACACAGAATCTGAAACAGGCTCCAGGCTCCCAGCTGTCAGCACAGAGCCCGATGCGGGGCTTGAACTCACGGAGTGTGAGATCATGACCTGAGCCGAAGTCGGTCGCCCAACCGACTGAGCCACCCAGGCGCCCCGATTTTTATTATTATTTTTTATTTTAGAAATTGAGAGATAGCAGGGAGAGGGGCAAAAGCAGAGAGAGAGAATTTTTTTTAACTTATCTTATCTTTATTTGTTTATTTATTGAGAGAGAAACTTCAGCAGGCTCCATGCTGAGCGTGCAGCACCATGAGGGGCTCAATCCCACGACCCTGGGATCATGACCTGAGCTGAAATCAGGAGTCAGACTCTCAACTGACTGAGCCACCTGATACTTTAAATTCTCTATCGGGCATATTACCTACCTTCATTTTGCTTTGGCCTCTTGCTGTGGTTTGTTCCTGTTCTTTCATTTGGGGCGGGCATATTCCTCTGTCTCCTCATTTTGTCTGACTCTCTGTGCCTGTTTCTGGGTGTTAGGAAAGTTAGCTACTTCTCCTGCCCTTAACAATAATTGCCTTATGAGGAAGAGGTCCTGGAGTGCCGTGCAGTGCAATGTCCCCTGTTCCCCGGGACCTGGCCCTTCAGGGAGTATTCCCTATGTGTGTTGCGTGTGCTCTGCTGTCGAGTCTTGGCCTCTTTTTCCTTCAGTCCAGTTGTCTGCTGAGGCTCTTTTTGCCCATTTGGGCAGCAAGGTGTGCAGTGGTCTGACTGCAAAACGAGACTTGCCCCCACCACTGCCGGAACTGAGGCCCTCTGTTTTTGTGTTCTTATAAGCACCTCTAAATCTTTTGGAGAGCAAGACTAGGCATAAATAATTAAAAGCCAAAAATTTAAAAAGGTAGTTATGGTAAGTACAAAGAACTATGTGTATTCAAGGGAGTGAGAAATCACGTTTGCCTTTGGGGGTGGGGAGAAGCATTAGGGATACGGTGGTATTCTAGGTGAGTCTATGGTGAGGGAATGGCATTCTAGGTAGAGGGAACCGAAAATACGAAGATACGGAGGCAGACAAGAAGTAGGTGTTGGGAAGCACAGGGAGTGGTCCTGTGTGGAGTATGTGTTCATTCATTCCCTTATCCCAAAATATTTGTTGAGGATTTAATATGTGCCAGATACTGGCTTCTAGAGTTGGCTCGGCAGCTCAATTACACGATCCAAGACTTTAGTCCTTTATAGATTGCTAATTGTTGATATTCTGTGTGTCCAACAACATTTCCTGCCGGGACACCATGTGTGTAACAGCTCCTAGTACCAAATCCTCATACGACAGTGTGTGAGAAAGCAGTCTCCTCTCACCTGGCAGTTAGCATTAAGGAGGAAGCTTCAGGATCCACTGCAGTCTTCCCTCAGGCCCAAGGCCTTGTTTCTTTCCTTTTCCAGCCCCGTTTAGTGCTTCATCTGTTCTTCACATTCTGCCATGCTCCCTCTGATACTTGCCGATAATTGGACTTGGACAAATCGATTATCCATATGGGACAAAATGTAATAAACTGCCTCTCTTCTTCCTCAGATCAATATGAAAATCAACTCTGGGTCTATTACAGATGTAAATGCCAGAAGCAAAACTTGAAAACTTTTAGAAAACAATGTAGGGAACATCTTTCTAATTTTAGAGTAGGGAAAGAGTTCTTAAACCAGATGCCAAGAAGCTCTAATTATAAAAGAAAAGATTTATACGTTGCATTTAAACTAAGAACACTTATTCAACAATAGACAATGTAAAAAAATGAGGGAAAAAGGGAGAAAATATTTATAACTTATGCATCTAAACAAGGATTGCTATCAAGAATGCATAAAGGATGTCTTCAAATCTATCAAGAAAAAGATCAACGACCTATCAGAACATATGCAAAAGGCATGAATAGGCATTTCACAAAAGAGAAAATACATATGGCTGATACGTACCTGAAAAGATGCTCAATCTCCATCATAATCAGGGAAATGCAAATCAAGACCACAAGCAGATACCATTTAACATCCATGAGATTGACCAAAATTAAGAAATCTCACTCACTGTACTTGATTGTTAGAGAAGATATAGATTCATGAGAACTCATAAACATTGCCGGTGAGTATGTAAATTGATTCAACTACTTTGAAGTAATGTGGCATTATTTTGTACATTTGAACATCTTTATACCCTATGGTCCAATGAGAAGACGCTTATATACATGAACAAGAGACACTATGAAGGTGTTCACTGATTATTGTGCAGAGTGACAAAACCCTGGAACGGATGTAATACCCATTGGTAGGAAGATGAATCAATAAACTTTGGTATATTCACACAGTGGAATAATATACAGCTCTGAAATTTCACACAATGAAAATAATATATAATAATAGGTATTAATCTGAGTATATAATGATGAGTGAAAAAAAAGGACTTCTTAAATGACCACATGGAGTCTAATACACTTAAAATTGTTTTAATTATTTAAAAAATATTTTTAACATTTATTTAGTTTTGAGGGACAGAGATAGAGCACGAGCAGGGGAGGGGCCGAGAGAGGGGGGGACACAGAATCCAAAGCGGGCTACAGGCTCTCAGTTGTCAGCACAGAGCCTGACACGGGGCTTGAACCCACAAGCCGTGAGATCATGACCTGAGCCAAAGGTGCCCCTACGGTACACTTTTTATAAGACTCTCTAAAACAAGGAAAACAAAACAATACATTGTGTAGGCACTCATATGTGACAAAACCATTTTTAAGGGCTATATGGATGTGAGACCAAAACTAGAGGCAACACAAGAAAAAAATAGATACATTGGACTGCATGGAAATTTTAAACTTCTGTGCGTCAAAGGGCACAATCGACAGAGTGAAAAGGCAACCCACAGAATGGGAGAAAAATTCGCAGAGCATATACCGATAAGGGATTAATATCCAGAATATATAAAGAACTCCTACAACCCCAAAACAATGACTACAACCCCCCCCCCCACCTGATTAAAAAATGGGCAAAGGTCTTAAACAGACATTTCTCCGAGGAAGATATGCTAAGGGCCAACAAGATGAAAGGTGTTCAACATCACTAATCATTAGGAAATGCAAACAAAATCCACAGATACCTCCTCACACACATTAGGATGGGGATCAAAAAAACCCAAACAAACAGAAAATAACAAGTATTCATAAAGATGAGAAGTTGAGGGGCACCTGGATGGCTCAGTTGGTTAACCGTCGGACTCTTGACTGTGGCTCAGGTCTTGATCTTACATTTCGTGTGTTCGAGCTCCACATCAGGCTCCGTGCTGACAGTGCAGAGCCTGCTTGGGATCCTGTCTCTCTCCCTCTCTCTCTATGCCCTTCCCACACTCACTCTCTTTCTCTCAAAATAAATAAATAAACTTTAAAAAAAGAGATGAGAAGTTGAAACTTTTATACCTTACAATAGACAAAATTGTGACAGAAGCAACCCAAGTGTCCATTGTGTTTGAATGGCTAGAGAAAGGCGGTGTGTAGCTGAAGTCATTACGCTAGGTGAAATTTGCGGGTCACAAAATGACAAAATATTGTACCATTCTCTTATATGAGGTATGTAGAGGAGTCAGATTCCTAGAGACAGAAAGTAGAATGGTGGTTAAGAAGGGCTGGGGGAAGGGAGAAATTGTTTTCTTTAACAGATACAGAGTTTCAGTTTGGGAAGATGAAAAAGTTCTGGAGATGGAGGGTGGTGATGGTTGTGTAACATTTTGAACGTTTTTTTCCTGTTTGTTTGTTTGTTTATTTAAATATACATCCAAGTTAGAATATAGTGCAATAATGATTTCGGGAGTAAAATCCAGTGATTCATCCCATACATATAATACCCAGTGCTCATTTCAACAAGTGTCCTCCTCAATGTGCCTTGCCCGTTTAGCCCATCCCCCGCCACCCACCCACAACCCCTCGAGCAATCCTCAGTTTGTTCTCTATATTTAAAAGTCTCTTATGTTCTGTCCCCCTCCCTGTTTTTATATAAGTTTTGCTTCCCTTCCCTTATGTTCATCTGTTTTGTTTCTTAAAGTCCTCATATGAGCGAAGTCATATGATATTTGTGTTTCTGTGACTAATTTCGCTTAGCATAATACCCTCTAGTTCCATCCACGTAGTTGCAAATGGCAAGGTTTCATTCTTTTTGATTGCTGAGTAATACCCCATTGTATATATATACCACATTTTCTTTATCCATTCATCTGTTGATGGACATTTGGGCTCTTTCCATACTTTGACTATTGTCTATAGGGCTGTTATAAACATAGGGGTGTATGTGCCCCTTTGAAACAGCACACCTATATCCTTTGGATAAATACTCAGTAGTGCAATTGCTGGATTGTAGGGTAGTTCTAATTTTAAGTTTTTGAGGAAACTCCATACTGTTTTCCAAAATGACTGCCTCAGTTTCACCAGCAGTGAAAAAGAGATCCTCTTTCTCTGCATCTTTCCCAACATCTGTCATTGCCTGAGTTGTTAACATTAGCCATCCTGACTGATGTGAGGTGGTGTCTCATTGTGGTTTTGATTTGTATTTCCCTGATAAAATGAGTGATGTTGAGCATTTTTTCATGTGTCAGTTAGCCATCTGGATGTCTTCTTTGGAAAAGTGTCTATTCATGTCTTTTGCCCATTTCTGCACTGGATTGTTTGGTTTTCAGCTGTTGAGTTTGATAAGTTCTTATAGATTTTTGGATACTAACCCTTTATCTGATATGTCATTTATAAATATCTTCTCCCATTCTGTTGATTGCCTTTTAGTTTTGCTGGTTGTTTTCTTCGCCATGCAGAAGCTTTTTATCTTGATGAGGTCCCAATAGTCCATTTTTGCTTCTGTTTCCCTTGCCTCCAGAGACGTGTTGAGAAAGAAGTTGCTGCAGCCGAGGTCAAAGAGGTCTTTGCTTACTCTCTCCTCGAGGATTTTGATGGCTTCCTGTCTTACATTGAGGTCTTTCATCCCCGTTGAGTTTATTTTTGCGTATGGTGTAACAAAGTGGTCCGGGTTCATTCTTCTGCATGTCGCTGTCCAGTTTTCCCAGCACCGTTTGCTGAAGAGACTGTCTTTATTCCATTGGCTATTCTTCCCTGCTTTGTCAAAGATTAGTTGGCCCTACGTTTGTGGGTCCATTTCTGGGTTCTCTATTCTGTTCCATTGGTCTAAGTGTCTCTTTTTGTGCCAGTATCATACTGTCTTGATGATGACAGCTTTGGAATACATCTTGAAGTCCAGAATAGTGATGCCTCCAGCCTTGATTTTCTTTTTCAGGGTTGCTTTGGCTATCCAGGGTCTTTTCTGGTTCCATACACATTTTAGGATTGTTTGTTCTAGCTCTGTGAAGAATGCTGGTGTTATTTTGATAGGGATTGCATTGAATATGTAGATTGCTTTGGGTAGTATCAGCATTTTAACAATATTTGTTCTTCCAATGCATGGGCATGGAATATTTTCCCATTTTTTTGTGTGTCTTCTTCGATTTCTTTTGTAAGCTTTCTATAGTTTTCATTGTATAGATTTTTCACCTGTTTGGTTAGGTGTATTCCTAGGTATTTTATGGTTTTTGGTGCAATTGTAAATGGGATCGACTCCTTGATTTTTCTTTCTGCTGCTTTATTATTGGTGTATAGAAATGCAACCGATTTCTGTGCATTGATTTTATACTTTGAGACTTTGCTGAATTCATGGATTAGTTCTAGCAGGGTTTTTTTGTGGAATCTTTTGGGTTTTCCACATAGATTATCGTGTCATCTGCAAAGAGTGAAAGTTTGACTTCCTCCTTGCTGATTTGGATGCCTTTTATTTCTTTATGTTGTCTGATTGCTGAGGCTAAGACTTCCAACACTATGTTGAGTAACAGTGGTGAGAGTGGATATCCTTGTTGTGTTCCTGACCTTAGGCGGAAAGTCTCAGTTTTTCCCCATTGAGGATGATATTAGTGGTGGGTGTTTTGTATATGACTTTTATGATCTTGAAGTATGATCCTTCTATCCCTACTTTCCTCAGGGTTTTTATCAAGAAAGGATGCTGTAGGGGTGCCTGGGTGGTTCAGTGGGGTAAGCATCCGACTTCAGCTCAGATCATGATCTCGTAGTTTGTGAGTTCAAGCCCTGCATCTGGCTCTGTGCTGACAGCTGACAGCTTTGGATTCTGTGTCTCCCTCTCTCTCTGCCCTTTCTCTGTTCACACTCTGTCTCTCTCTCTCTCAAAAATGAATAAACATTTTTAAAAAAAGAAGGGATGCTGTATTTTATCGAATGCTTTCTCCGAATCTATTGAGAGGATCATGTGGTTCTTATTCTTTTTTTTATTAATGTGATGCATCACATTGATTGATTTGTGGATATTGAACCAGCCCTGCCTCCCAGGAATAAATCCCACTTGATCATGGTGAATAATTCTTTTAATGTATTGTTGGATCCAGTTGCCTAGGATCTTGTTGAGAATTTTTGCATCCATGTTCATCAGGGAAATTGGTCTGTAGTTCCCCTTTTTAGTGGGGTCTTTGTCTGATTTTGAGATCAAGGTAATTCTGGTCTGTAGAATGAGTCTGGAAACTTTCCTTCCATCTCTATTCTTTGGAACTGCTTCAAAAGAATAGGTGTTAACTCTTCTTTAAATGGTTGGTAGAATTCCCCTGGAAAGCCATCTGGCCCTGGACTCTTGTTTTTTGGGAGATTTTTGGTTACTGATCCAATTTCTTTGCTGGTTATGGGTCTGTCCAAATTTCCCATTTCTTCCTGTTTCAGCTTTGGTAGTTTATATGTTTCTAGGAATTTGTCCATTTCTTCCAGATTGCTCATTATTGGCGTATAATTGCTCACAATATTCTATTATTATTGTTTGTATTTCTGCACTGTTGGTTGTGATCTCTCCTCTTTCATTCTTGATTTTATTTATTTGGGTCCTTTCCTTTTTCTTTTTGATCAATCTGGCTAGGGGTTTATCAATTTTGTTAATTCTTTCAAAGAACCAGCTCCTGGTTTCATTGATCTGTTCTTCTATTTTTTTTTTTTATCTCGACATCATTGATTTCTGCTCTAATCTTTATTATTTCCCATCGTCTGCTGGTTTTGGGCTCTATTTGCTGTTTTTTTTTTTTTTTCCAGCTCTTTAAGGTGTAAGGTTGTGTATCTGAGACCTTTCTTTCTTCTTTAGGAAGGCCTGGATTGCTATATACTTCCCTCTCATGACTTCCTTTGCTGCTTCCCAGAGGTTTTGGACTGTTGTGTTATCATTTTCATTGACTTCCATCTACTTTTAAATTTCCTGTCTAATTTCTTGGCTAACCCATTCATTCTTTAGTAGAATGTTTTTTTTTAATGTTTGTTTGTTTGTTTGTTTAAGAGAGAGAGAGGGTGCAAGCAGAGGCAGGGCAGAAGGAGAGGGAGACAGAATCTGAAACAGGCTCCAGGCTCTGAGCTGTCAGCACAGAGTCTGATGTGGGGCTTGAGCTCATGGACCATGAAATCATGAACTGAGCCAAAGTCAGATGCTTAACTGGCTGAGCCACCCAGGAGCCCCTAGTAGGATGTTCTTTAATCTCCAAGTATTCGTGGTCTTTCTGAATTTTTTCTTGTGGTTGATTTCAAGTTTCAAATGTTGTCCTTACTACAAGTGTTGTCCTTACTCAAGTGTTGTTCCCTTCCCTACTGGAAGGGAAGACAGATCAGGTTCACAGCAGACCTATACACAGAAACTTGGCAGGCCAGAAAGGAATGGCATGATATATTCAATGTGGTGAATCAGAAAAATATGCAGCCAAGAATTCTTTATCCAGCAAGACTGGCATTCAAAATAGAAGGAGAGATAAAGAGTTTCCCAGACAAACAAAAACTAAAGAAGTTAGTGACCACTAAATTAGCCCTGCAAGATATTTTAAGGGAGACTCTCTGAGGGGAGAAAAGACAAAACAAAACAAAAAAGACCAAAAGCAACAAAGACTAGAAATGACCAGAGAACATCACCAGAAACTCCAACTCTACAGGAAATTCATATCTTTCAGTACTCACTCTAAATGTCAATGAACTAAACTTCCCAATCAAAAGACATAGATATCAAAATGTATAAGAAAAGAAGATCCATCTACATGCTGTTTACAAGAGACCATTTTCTTTTTTTTTTTTATTTAAAAAAAATTTTTTTTTCAACGTTAATTTATTTTTGGGACAGAGAGAGACAGAGCATGAACGGGGGAGGGGCAGAGAGAGAGGGAGACACAGAATCGGAAACAGGCTCCAGGCTCTGAGCCATCAGCCCAGAGCCTGACGCGGGGCTCGAACTCCCGGACCGCGAGATCGTGACCTGGCTGAAGTCGGACGCTTAACCGACTGCGCCACCCAGGCGCCCCACAAGAGACCATTTTCGACCTAAAGACACCTTCAGATTGAAAGTAAGGGGATGGTGAACCATCTATCTTTCTAATGGCCACCAAAAGAAAGCTGGAGTAGCTGTACTTAGACAAACTAGATTTTATTTTATTTTTTAATTTTTTTAGTGTTTATTTATCTTTGAGAGAGAGAGAGAGACAGAGCATGAGTTGGGGAGGAGCAGAGAGAGAGGAAGACATAGAATTTGAAGCAGGCTCCAGGTTCTGAGCTGTCAGCACAGAGCCCGCTGCAGGGCTCGAACCCACGAGCTGTGAGATCATGACCTGAGCTGAAGTCGGCCGCTCAACCGACTGAGCCACCCAGGTGCCCCAGACAAACTAGATTTTAAAATAATGACTGTCACAAAAGATGAAGAAGGGAATTATATCATAATTAAGGGGTCTACCCACCAGGAAGAATTGTAAACATTTATGCACCCAATGTGAAAGCACCCAAATACATAAATCAATTAATCACAAACATAAAGAAACTCATTGATAATAATACCACAATAGTAGGTGATTTCAACACTCCACTTACGGCAATGGACAGATCATCTAAACAGAAAATCAACAAGGAAACAATGGCTTTGAATGACACACTGGACCAGATGGACTTAACAGATATATTCAGAACATTTCATCCTAAAGCAGAAGAATACACATTCTTCTCAAGTGCAAATGGAACGTTCTCCAGAATAGATCACATACTGGGACACAAATCAGCCCTTAACAAGTACAAAAGGATTGACATCATGCCGTGCATATTTTCAGACCATTATGAATGTTTTTAATGCCTGAACCATACACTTAAAAATGGTTTATAGGTTGGGGCTCCTAAGTGGCTCAGTCTGTTGAGCATTAGAAACTTGATTTTGGCTCATGCCGTGATTTCAGGGGCATGGGATTGAGCCCTGCCTAGGGTTTCCTCCTGAGCACAGAGCAAGATTAAGATTCTGTCTCTCAGGGCACCTGGGTGGCTCAATCAGTTGAGCATCCTACCCTTGATATCAGCTTGGGTCGTGATCTCTAGGTTGTGAAATCAAGCTCTGCACTGGGCATGGAAACTGCTTTGATTCTCTCTCTCTCGAAATTAATAAACATTTAAAGAAAAGAGACTCTAACTCATGACTTGTTAACTACTGTTAATATTTTTGTAGTCTTCAGTTTTATGTATATATATACATATACATAAAAAATATATATACATATATGTATGTATGTATATGTATATTTATACATAAAAATATATATACATATATATATTTGTGCTAAAATTAGAATATGGAACACTCTCTTTTGTAACTTTATTTTTCACCTACCAATAAATCCATAACATTTTTGCATATCATTAAATATTCCTTAACAGTATTTTAAATATAGTCATACAATTCCATTGTATGCATATACTACAGTTCATTTACATAGTTAACTATTGTTAGATTTTAACTTCTTTTTTTTTTTTTTCAACGTTTATTTATTTTTGGGACAGAGAGAGACAGAGCATGAACGGGGGAGGGGCAGAGAGAGAGGGAGACACAGAGTCGGAAACAGGCTCCAGGCTCTGAGCCATCAGCCCAGAGCCCGACGCGGGGCTCGAACTCCCGGACCGCGAGATCGTGACCTGGCTGAAGTCGGACGCTTGACCGACTGCGCCACCCAGGCGCCCCAGATTTTAACTTCTTTAATTTCCTTATTATTAACATGCTGGGTTGAACCTCCTCATTCACTCTTTGCACCCACTCCTGATCCTTTCCTCTGGGTAAACTCAGGGATGTGGAATTGTTGAGGCAAAGATACACTAAAAAGTTAGAGCCTTTGATATCAAAAAAGTCCATTGATCCTCAGGAAAGTTTTACCAATGCTCCTGTCCACAAATAAAATATGCAAACAGTACATGATGAGTCCATTTTCTCATCTCTTCATCAACTAGGAGCTTTATGAGTTTTTGAATCCTTTCTAAAAAATCTTATTTCCCTGATGTTTTAATTTGCATGTCTCTGATTACAACTGAGATGGAATATTATGTTTCTAGAGTTTAAAAAATTAACTAGTTTTTAATTGAAAAAACTAACTCATATACATAGTATAAATATCAAACAGCATAAAAATATACACTATGAAACATAAGTCTCCTTCCTGTCCTAGAGCCCTAGTCCTCCTGAGGCAGCCACCATGATCAGTTTCTTGCTTCTCCTTCCTGAAATATGTACGTATACAAACACACACACACAAGAAGAAATGCATCTATGTAGACTTATATGCTTTTTGTACACAACGAGAACATGTTTTTAAGAGTAAAACATGGGGCTCCTGGGTGGCAGTCGGTTAAGCGTCGACTTCAGCTCAGGTCATGATCTCGCAGTTCGTGAGTTCAAGCCCTGCGTGGGGCTCTGTGCTGACAGCTGGGAGCCTGGAGCCTGCTTCAGATCCTCTCTCCGCCCCCTCTCTGCCCCTCCCATGCTCGTGCTCTGTCTCTCTCTCAAAAATAAATAAACATTAAAAAACAAAAAGTGAAATACAAATCCCGAACCCTGCCTACTGCTCAGACCCCATCGGGGGTGCCCTCCCTGCCAGTCACCACACTCCCACTGGACTGGCCATCTTTGTGGCCCTCACTCTGAGCTCCTTCCTGCATCGGAGGCTTTTTTTTCTTGCACCCTGCTGCCTCAGTTCAAATGGCATCTCTAGAGAAGTCTCTCTGACCACCTGTTGTAAAGCAGCCCCACTGCACTTAATCTGTCACGGTCACATCTCTTCGTTCACGATTTCCTTTACAGTATTTACCACTCTCTGAAGTGATCTCATTTCTGGATATTCAGTTTGTTCCTTGCATCTCTCCTCTGGCAGAATGTAAGCTTAGATTTGAGCCATTGTGTTTTCCTCCATTTCTCCAGTTCCTAGGACAGTTCATGGCATAAAGTAAGTCCTCGACTCACATTTGTTGAATGAGTGATTGGTGGGCACGCTGCACTGTATTTTGCAGTTTTTACTTAACATTGAGTGACATAGTTCAGCACTGTGTGCACACGCGTACGTATGTTGCGTATGTATGTGTTTCGTTCTTTTTTACTGCTGCATAAATGTCATAATCCAATTAGCCCGTTCCCCATTGATGGACAATTTGATTGTTTCTAGTATTTTGAGATTTCTTTTTTCTATTTTATTTTTATTTCATTTTTATTTTATTTATTTATTTACTTTTTGAAATTTATTGTCAAATTGGTTTCCATACAACACCCAGTGCTCATCCCAAAAGGTGCCCTCCTCAATACCCATCACCTACATTTTGAGATTTCAAACATGCTCACCTGTATGTTATTTCACTTACATAGGAATATATTCCTAGAAAGAGAATTGCTGGATAAAACGGTGTTGTGGTCGCAGGTTTTTATATTTTATTGAGGTGTAATTGAGACATACCATTATGCTGGTTTCAGGGGTATAGTGTAATGATTCCTGTATATTGTGAAATAATTACCACAGTCTAGTTAACATCCTCCACCAGGGGTGCCTGGGTGGCTCAGTCAGTTAAGCCTCCTTCTCTTGATTTTGGCTCAGGTCGTGATCCCAGGGTGGTGGGATCAAGCCCCGAGTTGGACCCTGTGCTGAGCATAGATCCTGCTTGAGATTCTCTCTCTCTCTCTCTCTCTCTCTCTCTCTCTCTCTCTCTCTCTCTCAAAAATACATAAATAAATAAAATAAACCAACCAAACAAAACACATCCTCCACCATACATAGTTAAAAATTGTTTTTCTTGTGATGAGCACTTTTAAGACCTGTGTGTTTGTAGTTTTAATAGATCAAGTGCCCTTTCACAAAAGTCACACCAACTCACACGTGTGTTTTCCCCAGAGATGTATGTGTCTGTTTATCCATGTTGTAACCAGATATGTATTGCCAAATGTTCTTATTTTTATCAAACTGGGGGGAAATGTGGACACAAGCAAAAATTGGCTCTCACAGAAAACATAAATATAAACGGTTCACAAGACATGTTAAAAGATGCTCAACCCTACTCAACACAATAAGACTATTGCATGGCTTTAACTATGAATGAGGTGAGGCACCTTTTACCTTGTGTACAAGGCAATGAATTTTAAATATAGAGCAGTGATCCCCCTGCCTTGTTTTTATGCCATTGGCACGTCAGTGCAGGAATTCTAATTACATGCACTTGAGGTCCATGCCTTATTATTATTATTATTATTATTATTATTATTATTATTTTTGGCTGAGAGTTTAGCTTTGTTTGGAAAATGCTTACCACTGAAATTATCAAGCTTTTTTGCATATTTTTCCCGGTATTTTTATAGTATTTTAGAATGTTCATCTTTAATCGATTGGGATTCAATTGCCCTGATATCATTTATTGATCTGTCCATCTCTTCCCTGCTAATTTGCAATGGCACCTTTATCTTATACTGGTGTTCCATTTGCCTGCCATGCCGTCGCTATGAGAATGTAAAGTCACTTATGAATGTGTGAAGTTGCCTTCCTAGAGATTTCATTTTGGGGAAGTCTAAGAATCTTGATGTATCATGCTATGGGGAGGGGAAAAAAGCAAGCGCCTTTGAGAGTAGCAAAAAGGAATACCTTCCAAAACCGTGAAGACAACACAAATCTGGGCTCTGGGTTGGAGGCACTCCTGGCCCTCTCTCTCAAGGGCATCATTGGGAAGGCCTGAGGGTGTTAGAACTTTGGAGGCAGGTGGCTCAAGGGGAAATTTACAACCTTATAAGCAGAGATTACTAAACCAGATAGAATGAAAACAAACGCATTTAGTATTCAATGCAGGATGCTTTAAAAAGAACAACAAAATAAACGTAAGGAAAGCAAATGGAAGGAAATCATGAAGCTGAAAGGAGAAAATAATAAATTTGAAAACAGACAAGTGCTGGAACTGATAAATAGGAATGATTTTTGGAGAGGTAAAATTAAAAACCGGTGAATAACAATGAAGAGAAAACGGTAAAGCATACTCACAGCAAGATGCTGTACTAAGATATTAACAAATAATTTTTGTCTATTTCATCTGTTCTAGGCTGAGACAAGTAAATTAGTCCGTCATTTCTATTGTATTTTTTTTTTGAAGTTTTAATTTAAATTCCAGTTAGTTAACGTAAAGTGTAATATTAGTTTCAGATGTCCAATATAGTGATTCCACACTTCCATACATCACCCCGTGCTCATCATGACAAGTGGCTTCCTTCGTCCCCAACACCTGTTTCGCCCACCTCCCCTCTGGTAAATATCAGTTTTTTCTCTGTAGTGAAGAGTCCGTTTCGTGGTCCACCTCTCTCTCTCTTTTGTTTTCCCTTTGCTCATTTGTTTTGTTTCTGAAATTCCACATATGGGCGAAATCATGTGGTGTTTGACTTTCTCTGACTGACTTGTTTCGCTTAGCATAATACTCTCTGGCTCCATCCATGTCATTGTAGATGAAACGATTTCATTCTTCTTTTTTTGGCTCAATGTACCGTGTCTTTTTTATCCATGCATCAGTGGATGGACATTTGAGCTGTTTCCATAATTTGGCTATTGTAGATAGTGCTGCTATAAACATCAGGGTGCCTGTATCCCTTTGATTTAGTGTTTTTGTATTCTTTGGGTAAATACCCGGTAGTGCGATTGCTGGATCGAAGGGTAGTTCTATGTGTAACTTTTTGAAGAACCTCCATACTCATTTCCAGAGCGGCTGCACCAGTTTGCATTCCCACCAACAGTGCACGAGGGCTTCCCTGTCTCCACATACTTGGTGAACCCTATTGCCTCTTGAGTTGTTGATTCTAGCCATTCTGACAGGCGTGAGGTGATATTTCACTGTGGTTTTGACTTGCCTTTCCCTGATGATGAGTCATGTTGAGCATCTTTTCATGTGTCTGTTGGCCACATGCATGTCTTCTTTGGGAAAATGTCTTCTTGTCATCTGCCCACTTTTAATGGGATTATTCATTTTTTGGGTGTTGAGTTGTATAAGTTCTTTATGTATTTTGGAGGTTAACCCTTTATTGGATACGTCATATGCAAATATCTTCTCCCATTCAATAGGTTGCTTTTTAGTTTTGTTGATTGCTTCCTTTGCTGTGCAGATGCTTTTCATTTTGATGTAGTCCCAAAAGGTTATTTTTACTTTTTAAGCTATCTCTACACCGAATGTGGGGCTTGAACTTACAACCCCAAGATCAAGAGTCACGTGCCCTACTGACTGAGCCAGCCAGGTGCCCCAGTTTGTTTTGCTTTTGTTTCCCTTGCCTCGGAAGACATATCTAGAAAGTAGTTGCTAAGGCTGATGTCAAAGAAGTTATTGCCCGTGCTCTCTTCTAGAATTTTTATGGTTTCAGGTCTCACGGGTAGGTCTTTAATCCATTTTGAATTTATTTTTGGGTGTGGTGTAAGAAAGTGGTCCAGGTTCATTCTTCTGCCTGTAGCTGTTCAGGTTTCTCGACACCGTTTGTTGAAGAGACTGTCTTTTTCTCGTTGGATATTCTTTCCTGCTTTATCGAACATTACTTGGCCATATAATTGTGGGTTCATTTCTTGGTTTTCTATTCTGCTCCATTGATCTCTGTGCCTATTTTTGTGCCAGTAGCAGACTGTTTCGATTCCTACAGCTTTGTGACATAACTTTTAGTCCAGAATTGTGATGCCTCCATTTTGCTTTTCTTCTTCAAGGTTGCTTTGGTTATTCGGGTTCTTTTGTGGTTCCACACACATTTTAGGATTGTTAGTTCTAGCTCTGTGAAAAATGCTGTTGGCGTTTTGATAAGGTTTGTATTAAATGTGTAGATTGCTTTGGGAATAGACGTTTTAACATTTATTCTTCTCATCCGTGAGCACGGAATGTCTTTCCAGCTCTTTGTGTTATCTTCAATTTCATTCCTCAGTGTTTTATAGTTTTCAGAGTACAAGCCTTTCACCTCGTTGGTTAGGTTTATTCCTAAGTATCTTATTATTTTTGCTGTAAATGGGGTTATAAATGGGGTTGTAAGTGGGGCTGATTGTAAATGGGGTTGATTCCTTAATTTCTCTTTCGGCCGCTTCATTATTGGTACATAGAAATGCAATCGGTTTCTGTAGGTTGACTTTGTATCCTGCAACTTTACTGAATTCACTGATCAGTTCTAGCAGTTTTCTGGTGGAGCCTTTTGGGTTTTCTCATGTCATCTGCAAATGGTGAAAGTTTTACTTCTTCCTTGCCAATTTGGGTGCCTTTTATTTCTTTTTGTTGTCTGATTGCTGAGGCTAGGATTTCCAGCACTATATTGCATAAAAGTGGTGAGGAGAGTGGACATCCCTGTCTTGTTCCTCACCGTAGAGGGAAAAGCTCTTAGTGTTTCCCCCATGAGGATTATATTAGCTGTGGGTTTTCATATGTGGCCTTTATTATGTTGAGGTATGTTCCCTCTAAGCCTACTTTGTTGAGGGTTTTTATCACGATTGGATGTTGTACTTTGTCAAAGGCTTTTTCTGAATCTACTGAAATGACCATATGGTTTTTATCCTTTCCCTTGTTGATGTGATAATATCATGTTGGTTGATTTGTGACTCTTGAACCACTCTTACAAGCCAGGAATAAGTACCACCTGATTGCGGTAAATGATTTTTTGAAAACATATTGTGGGATTGGGTTTGCTAGTATTTTGTTGAATATTTTTGCACCTATATTCATGAGAGATGTAGGCCTATAATTCTCTTTTTTTGTGGTGTCTTTACTTGGTTTGGGTATCAGGGTAACACTGGCCTCATAGAATGAATTTGGAAGTTTTCCTTCCTCTTGTGTTTTTTGGAACCGTTTGAGAAGAATAGATACTACTTCTTCTTTAAATGTTTGGTAGAATTCGCCTGTGAAGCCATCTGGTCCTGAATTCTCTTCGTTGGGAGTTTTTAATTACCAATTCAGTTTCTTTGCTGGTTATTGATCTGTTCAAAATTTCTATGTCTTCCTGTTTCACTTTTGGTAATTTATATGTTTCTAGGAATTTATCAACTTCTTCTAGGTTGTCCAATTTTTTGGCATATAGTTTTTCATAAAATTCTCTTATAATTGTATGTATTTCTGCGATATTAGTTGTTATTTCTCCTCTCTCATTTGTGATTTTATTTACTTGGGTCCTTTCTTTTTTCTTTTTGATAAATCTGTCTAGAGGTTTATCAATTTTGTTATTTTTTTCAAAGAACTAGCTCCTGGTTTCATCGATTGGTTTTATCATTCTTTTAGTTTCTTTATCATTTATTTCTGCTCCAATCTTTATTATTTCCTTCCTTCTAGTGGCTTTAGGCTTTGTTTGTTGTTCTTTCTCTAGCTCCCTTAAGTGTAAGGTTACATTATTTACTTGAGATTTTTCTCGCTTCTTGAAGCAGACTTGTATTGCTATAAACTTTCCTCTTAGAATAGTTTTTGCTGCATCCCAAAGGTTTTGGACCATTGTGTTTTCATTTTTATTTGTCCTCATGTATTTTTAAATTCTTCTTTGATTTCTTTTTTTTTTCAAGTTTATTTATTTATTTTGAGAGAGACAGAGAGCACGGGAGGGGCAGAGTGAAAATCCCAAGCAGGCTCTGCACTGTCAGCACAGAGCACGATGCAGGGCTCAATCTCATGAACCATAAGATCATGACCGGAGCCAAAATCAAGACTGCTTAACTGAGTGCGCCACCCAGGCTCTCCTCGTCTTTGATTTCTTGCTTGATTCATTCATTGTTAATAGCATGTTATTTAACCATCATGTACGGATTTTTTCTTGTGATTGGCTTCTAGTTTCATACTGTTGTGGTCAGAAAATGTGCATGGTATGACTTTGATCTTCTTGAATCTGTTGAGGCCCGTTTTGTGGCCTAACATGTGATCTGTCCTGGAGAATGTTCCATGTGTACTTGAAAAGAATGTGCATTCTATTGCTTTAGGATGGAATGTTCTGAATATATCTGTTAAGTCTATCTGGTCCAATGTGTCATTCAAAGTCACTGTTTCCTTGTTGATACTCTGTTTGGATGAACTGTCCATTGTTGAGAGTGGGGTGTTAAAGTCCCCTACTATTATTGTATTAGTATTCATTAGTTCCTTTATGTTTGTTATTAACTGTTTTATGCATTTGGGTGCTTTCATGTTGGGTGCGTAAATATTTACAGTTGTTAGATCTTCTTGTTGAATTGTCCCCTTTATGATTATATAGTGTCCTTCTTTGTCTCTTTTAAAAAAAATTTGTTTTAATGTTTATTTATTTTTGAGAGAGAGAGACAGAGCGTGAGTGGGGAGGGACAGAGAGAGAGGGAGATACAGTATCCGAAGCAGGCTCCAGGCTCTGAGCTGTCAGGACAGAGTCCGATGCAGGGCTCGAACCCACAAGCTATGAGATCATGACCTGAGCTGAAGTGGACGCTTAACCAACACAGAGCCACCCAGATGCCCCTCTTTGTCTCTTGTTACAGTCTTTGTTTGAAAGTCTATTTTGTTCTATATGAGTATTGCTAACCCACCTTTTTTTTTGACATCCATTTGCGTGATAGATGTTTCTCTATTGCCTCACTTTCATTTTTTTAATGTTTATTTGTTTTTGAGAGACAGAGAAACAGAGTGTAAGTTGGGGAGAGACAGAGAGAGAGGAAGACACAGAATCCGAAGCAGCTCCAAGCTCTGAGCTGTCAGCACAGACCCTGATGCAGGGCTCGAACTCACAAATTGTGAGATCATGACCTGAGCCGAAGTCGGATGCTCAACTGACTGAACCACCCAGGTGCCCCTCCACTGCCTCACTTTCAATCTTCAGGTGTCTTTCAGTCTGAAGTGAGTGTCTTGTATGCAGCATATAGATGGGTGTTATTCTTTTATTCATTCTGTCACCTTATGTCTTTTGATTAGAGGGTTTAGTCCATCTACATTCAAAGTAACTACTGAAGATATGTATTTATTGCCATTTTATTACTTGCTTTTGGTTGTTTATGTAAATTTTCTCTGATCCTTTCTTGTTTGTCTCTTGTGGTTTACTGATTTGCTTTAGTGATATATTTGGATTTCTCTGTCTTTATTGTTTGTGTATTTATTAGTGCAAATAATAAATTTATTAGGTTTTTGCTATATGGTTACCATTAGGTTTGTATATAACCTCTTCTGCATGTAGCAGTCTATATTAAGTTGAGGTTGCTCAAGTTTGAACCCGTTCTTCTCTCCTCTCCTCCCCACATTTTAGGAATATGTGATTATATTTTATAACCTTTTTTTGTGAGATCCTTGACTGATTTTTTTACAGAAATATTTCTGTTTCCTACCTTCATACTGTCATGTTTGGTCTCTCCTTTCCACTCAAAGAGTCCCTTTTAATATTTCTTGCAGGAATGTGTTTAGTGGTCATGAACTCCTTTAGTTTTTGTTTGGGAAACTTTTTATCTCTCCTCCTGTTCTGAATAACCTTGCTGGATAGAGTATTCTTGGCTGCAGATTCTTCCTGTGTAGCACGTTGAATATATCATGCTACTCTGTTCTGGCCTGCAAAGTTTCTTTTATTATTATTATTATTATTATTATTAATTACTATTTTTAAATTTACATCCAAGTTACTTAGCATATAGTGCAATAACGGTTTCAGGAGTAGAGTCCAGCGGTCCATCCCAGTGCTCATCCCAACAAGTGTCCTCCTCAATGCCCCTTCCCCATTTAGCCCATCCCCCCATCCAAAACCCTCCAGCAACCCTCAGTTTGTTCTCTGTATTTAAGAGTGACTTGTGTTTTGTCCCCTCCCTGTTTTTATATTATTTTTGCTTCCCTTCCCTTATGTTCATCGGTTTTGTATCTTATATTCCACACATGAATGAGGTCATATGATATTTGTCTTTCTGTAACTAATTTCGCTTAGCATAATACCCTCTAGTTCCATCCACGTTGTTGCAAATGGCAAGATTTCATTCTTTTTGATTGCTGAGTAATACTCCGCTGTATATGTATACCACATCTTCTTTTAAAAAAATTTTTTATGTTTATTTATTTTTGAGAGAGAGAGAAACAGAGTGTGAGCAGGGGAGGAGCAGAAAGAGAGGGAGACACAGAATCTGAAGCAGGCTCCAGGCTCCGAGCTGTCAGCACAGAGCCTGATGCGGGGCTCAAACTCACAATGGTGAGATCATGACCTGAGCCAAAGTTGGACACATAACCGACTGAGCCACCCAGGCGCCCCTATACCACATCTTCTTTATCCATTCATCCATCGATGGACATTTGGGCTCTTTCCATACTTTGGCTATTGTTGATAGTGATGCTATAACCACTGGGGTGTATGTACGCCTTCAAAACAGTACTCCTATATCGTTTGGGTAAGTACCCAGTAGTGTAATTGCTGGGTCATGGGGCAGTTCCATTTTTAAGTTTTTGAGAAACCTCCATGCTGTTTTCCAGCATGGCTGGAAACAGTGGCTCCACCAGTTTGCACTGCAAACTGCAGAGTGGCTGCACAAGTTTGCATTCCCACCAGCAGTGCAAAAGGGTTCCTCTTTCTCTGCATCTTTGCCAACATCTGTCATTGCCTGAGTTGTTAATTTTAGCCATCCTGACTGGTGTGAGGTGGTATCTCATTGTGGTTTTGATTTGTATTTCCCTGATAAAATGAGTGATGTTGAGCATTTTTTCATGTGTCAGTTAGCCATCTGGATGTCTTCTTTGGAAAAGTGTCTATTCATGTCTTTTGCCCATTTCTGCACTGGATTGTTTGGTTTTCAGCTGTTGAGTTTGATAAGTTCTTATAGATTTTTGGATACTAACCCTTTATCTGATATGTCATTTATAAATATCTTCTCCCATTCTGTTGATTGCCTTTTAGTTTTGCTGGTTGTTTTCTTCGCCATGCAGAAGCTTTTTATCTTGATGATGAGGTCCCAATAGTTCATTTTTGCTTCTGTTTCCCTTGCCTCCAGAGACGTGCCTGCAGCCGAGGTCAAAGAGGTCTTTGCTTACTCTCTCCTCGAAGATTTTGATGGCTTCCTGTCTTACATTGAGGTCTTTCATCCCTGTTGAGTTTATTTTTGCGTATGGTGTAACAAAGTGGTCCGGGTTCATTCTTCTGCATGTCGCTGTCCAGTTTTCCCAGCACCGTTTGCTGAAGAGACTGTCTTTATTCCATTGGCTATTCTTCCCTGCTTTGTCAAAGATTAGTTGGCCCTACGTTTGTGGGTCCATTTCTGGGTTCTCTATTCTGTTCCATTAGTCTAAGTGTCTCTTTTTGTGCCAGTGTCATACTGTCTTGATGATGACAGCTTTGGAATACATCTTGAAGTCCAGAATAGTGATGCCTCCAGCCTTGATTTTCTTTTTCAGGGTTGCTTTGGCTATCCAGGGTCTTTTCTGGTTCCATACACATTTTAGGATTGTTTGTTCTAGCTCTGTGAAGAATGCTGGTGTTATTTTGATAGGGATTGCATTGAATATGTAGATTGCTTTGGGTAGTATCAGCATTTTAACAATATTTGTTCTTCCAATGCATGGGCATGGAATATTTTCCCATTTTTTTGTGTGTCTTCTTCGATTTCTTTTATAAGCTTTCTATAGTTTTCATTGTATAGATTTTTCACCTGTTTGGTTAGGTGTATTCCTAGGTATTTTATGGTTTTTGGTGCAATTATAAATGGGATCGACTCCTTGATTTTTCTTTCTGCTGCTTTATTATTGGTGTATAGAAATGCAACCGATTTCTGTGCATTGATTTTATACTCTGAGACTTTGCTGAATTCATGGATTAGTTCTAGCAGTTTTTTTGTGGAATCTTTTGGGTTTTCCATATAGAGTATCATGTCATCTGCAAAGAGTGAAAGTTTGACTTCCTCCTTGCTGATTTGGATGCCTTTTATTTCTTTGTGGTGTCTGATTGCTGAGCCTATGACTTCCAATACTGTGTTGAATAACTGAACTGGAACATTTCTGTTGAAAAATCTCCAACTATCATTATGGGTTTTCCCTTGTAAATTAATGACTTCCTTTGTCTTGATGCTTTTAGGATTTTCTGTATCATTACATTTTGCAAATTTAATTACAATATATCTTGGTGTTGGGCTAATTTCATTGATTTCATTGGGAGTTCTCTGTACCTCCCGGATCTGGATGTCTTTTTCCTCCCCCATATTAGGGAAGTTTCAGCTATTATTTCTTCAAATAAATTTTCTGCCCCCTTTTCTCTTCTTCTTCTAGGACTCCAATAATATGAATGTATTACATTTGATGGAGTCACTGAGTTCCCTCTTTTCTTGTTTTGCATAATTCCTCTTTCTCTCTTTTTTCTTTTAGCTTCATTGCTTTGCATTACTTTGTCTTCTAGGTCATTAATTCGTTTCTCTGCTTCTTCCAACGTACTGTTCATTGCATCAAGCATGTTTCTAATCTCATGTATTACATTCTTCATCTCTAATTGATTTTTTTAACTCTTTTGTCTCTGTGGTAAGGGTCTCACTAATGCCTTTCACTCTTCTCTCAAGTCCAGTGAGTAGCCTTATGATTGTTGCTTTATTTTTTTTTAATTTTTTTTAACATTTATTTATTTTTGAGACAGAGAGAGACAGAGCATGAACGGGGGAGGGGCAGAGAGAGAGGGAGACACAGAATCGGAAGCAGGCTCCAGGCTCTGAGCCATCAGCCCAGAGCCCGACGCGGGGCTCGAACTCACGGACCGTGAGATCATGACCTGAGCTGAAGTCGGACGCTTAACCGACTGAGCCACCCAGGCGCCCCATGATTGTTGCTTTAAATTCTCCATCAGGCATGTTACTTATATCTGTTTTTCTTAGATCTCCAGCCATGGCCTTATCTTGTTCTCCCATTTGGGATAAATTCCTCTGTCTTCTCATTCTACTGTATTTCTAATGCACACACATACACAGACATGTACATTTTCAAATAGCATTTCCCCTCCGTTCCCTACTTCCACTCCCATTCCAACTGTGTTCTCCTGTCATCCCCTAGCACCCACTTTTATGCATTTAACTATGTGTCCTTGATTGGGTATGTATCATTGAATGACATCAGTGTTACGGTCTGAATTTTGTCTCCACCAAAGTTCTTATGTTGAAGTCCTAACCCTTAGAACTTCAGAATGAAATAGTATTTGGAGATAAAGTGTTTAGAGAGATAATTAAGTTAAAATGAGGTCTTTAGGATTGGCCCTAATCCAGTATGACTGGTGAGCTTATTAGAAGAGGAAATTTGGGGGTGCCTGGGTAGCTCAGTCGGTTAAGCATCCGATTCTTGATTTCGGCTCAGGCTACGATCTCGTGGTTCATGAGATTGAGCCCTACGTTGGGCTCTGTGCTGACAGCATGGGGCCTGCCTGGGATTCTCTCTCTCTGCCCCTTCCCCTGCTTGTTCACTTTATCTCTCAAAATAAACAAACATTAAGGAAAAAGAAGAGGAAATTTGGGCACAGACACGTATGTGCTCAAAGAAAAGACCGTGTGAAGATGGAGGGAGATGGCCAACTACAAGCGAAGGAGAGAGGCCTCAGAAGGAACCAATGCCGCTGACACCTTGATCTCAGACTTCTAGCCTCCAGAAGCATGAGGAAATAATGTCCACTGTCTGAGCTCCCCGTGTATTGGACTTTATTGTGGCGGCCTAGTAAACTAAGACACCCAGTGCTGGTGTATGCTTGTGTTTGTTTTTGAATTTCCATATATCATCTCAGATATAGACTCAGTCTGTTTCTTTTTTATCCCCCTTCGTGCAACTTCTAAAAATGTTTTCTTTTTGCTTATCCTATTTTCTACAGTGCCTGTGTCCATCGATTTGTTTTATTGTGGTAAAATACATTTAACATAACATTTACCATCTTGGCCATTTTCTAACGTACAGCTCCGTGTTGTGGAGTGCAGTCACTCTCCTGCGACGTAGCCACCTCCAGAAGTTTCTCGGTTTCCCAAACTGAAGCCGTACACTCATCAAACAACAATTCCCCATTCCTCTCTCCCCTCAGCCCCTGGCAACCACCACTCTATTTTCTACTACTCTACTCTAAGTACTACTTAGAGTAGTACTAAGTACTACTAACTACTACTAGAACTACTCTAAGTACCTCCTCCTATAGGTGGAATCATACAATATCATCCTGTTGTGGCCTTCTATTTCACTTAGCATCATGTCTTCAAGGTTCATCCATGTGTCAACATTTCCTTCCTTTTTAAGGCAGAATAATATCCTACTGTGCTTTCTACCACGTTTTTGGGGGCCGTTCATCCACGGCTGGACATTGGGTTGTGTCCACCTCTCGGCTCTTGTGAATAACGCTGTTGTCAACATGGGTATGTAAGTATATGTTTGAGTCCCCGCTTTCAATTCTTTTGGGTGTATACCCAGAGGCCGACTTGCTGGATCATATGGTAGTTTTATGTTTAATTTTTGAGGAACCTCCCTACTGCTTTCCATAATGGCTGTATCATTTTACATTCCCGCTAACAGTGCGCGAGGGTTCCAGTTTCTCTACGTTCTCATCAATTTGTTATTTCTGGGGGCACGTGGGTGGCTCAGTCGGGTAAGCGTCCGACTTCGGCTCAGGTCATGATCTCACCGTTTGTGAGTTCAGGCCCCGCGTCCGGCTTGGTGCTGAGCCTGGAGCCTGGAGCCTGCTTCACATTCTGTGTCTCCCTCTTTCTCTGTCCCTCCCCTGCTCACACTCTAACTCTCTCAAAATTAAGAAAACATTAAAAAAAATTTTTTTTAAATTGTCATTTCTGTTTTTGTTTTTGTAGACTAGTCATTTTAATGAGTGTGAGGTGGGATCTCATTGTGATCTCTTTTTATTTGTATTTTCTTCTATGGTGTTTTACTTTTGAATTTTAATACTGCCTGATTTGACACATCGGTATCATCCTCATACAGCTTCTTTGTGGACTGTAATTTTTATCACTATAAAATCCCATTTAAAAAAATCGGATTTTATGCATTATGTGTTAAGTTCACCCTTGTCTGTTATTAAAAATGTCATTTTGGGGGCGCCTGGGTGGCGCAGTCGGTTGAGCGTCCGACTTCGGCCAGGTCACGATCTCGCGGTCCGTGGGTTTGAGCCCCGCGTCAGGCTCTGGGCTGATGGCTCGGAGCCTGGAGCCTGTTTCCGATTCTGTGTCTCCCTCTCTCTCTGCCCCTCCCCCGTTCATGCTCTGTCTCTCTCTGTCCCAAAAATAAATAAACGTTGAAAAAAAAATTAAAAAATAAATAAAAAATAAAAATGTCATTTTGTCTGTTATTAAAAGTGTCTGCCATTTTGGTTTGTATGTGTCTTCTGTTTGCCAAGTCCTTTTATATTTATCTTTCTGGGTCATTTTGCTTTGGAAAATTCTTAAAAAAATTTTTTTAATGTTTATTTTTGAGAGAGAGAGGGAAGGAGAGAGAGAGAGCATGAGCAGGGGAGGGGCAGAGAGAGACGGAGGCAGAATGTGAAGCAGGCTCCAGGCTCCACGCTGTCAGCACAAGAGCCCGACATGGGGCTCGAACTCACGAGCCGAGCCATGAGATCATGATCTGAGCCGAAGTCAGACGCTCAACGGACTGAGCCACCCGGGTGCTCCTGGAAAATTCTTACATATGATTGCATAGATTGGGTTTTTCAAAATGCACAGCCCGAGACCCAATCCCCCTTGCTACGACTTTATTAGGGAATGCAATCCCAGGAAAGCCAGGGGAAGGGAACAGGGAACATCGCTGAGGGGCGGGGAGGCGGGAAGAGCAAATCTGAGGCTGTATCACTCAGCAGGTCAAGGCTTGGAATGAAGAGGGAGTGTGTGTCTGATCTCATGGGACCATCTTCCAAGAGGCCATCTTCCTTTTTAACTGTATTTCATCATTGTCTATACAGGGAGAGAAAGAAGGGAGAATTTTATCTGGCAGCTTCCGGTCCCCCACGGGTCAAACATTCTCTCCGCAAGTGTTAACTGCCCTTCACTTCAGGGTCGTCCAAGCTTGGCGCCCAGAGGGCCCCCAGTGTCTCGCACCTCAGCACCAATGTGGACGCCTCAGGGCAAGAGGGGGAGACGTGCTACACAGGAGGGCTTGGGGCACTGGTGGGTTGTACCCACACGAAGTGAGTTGAAGCGCACAAGGTCTGTCATCTCAGCAGCAGCTGGCACGGAGCAAGCAGCCCTGTCACCCTGACGATCAGCGGCGGAGCCTGGCTTTATCAGGTTGCCCCCGAGCCGCAGGAGTTGAGGCTCCTCGAAAAAGCTCCCCACGGCTTTTACAAACCCTTAAGCTGGCTGTCAGCTACCCCGAGCCTACCATTTTCTTTTTTGCAAGGTGTCTCATGTTCATAAAAGCCGGCCTACTCTGCATTTCTCATAATCATCACTGCCCCCATAACCAATGAAAGGCTGCAGACATTGCAGTTCCCAGCTGAATTCCACCTTCTACCTGCCCCTCACCCCCATGTAACCACAGGTGAAAACCTCAGTAATTTTGCTGCCCAGTTCATGCCAAGGGTTACCACCCCCTGCTTCACTCCAGCAAGCGCCCTTATTGCCATCAGACCAGTAAGGAGGCAATTCAATGTCACAATCCTATCCCGGGAGTCTTCTTTTAAGCGCCCCGGGGACCGACTGTCTCGGGGGGCAAGCGTGTGGCCGTGAGGTGAAGTGTGGAGGACTGTTTCTGTGTGTCAGAAGTCAGCTGGAACGCGGGCAGAATTGGTCACCCCGGAGAGGCTAGGACAGGACGGGTCAGAGGCTCTGGAGGCATGGAAGGACCAGAGGCTGTGATGTGGCACGAAGAGATGTCTGATAACAAAGGCGTATCATAGATTTTCTTTCCAAACAAGGCCTGTCCTATTTGCATTTATTGATGTAACGTGATGGATAGGCTTCGTTCTCATTCTGGCACCTTATTTTGTATTATGCTTTCTCCCTTCAGTGCTTCCTTTGTTTTGCATCTTTTGCTGTGTGGTGTGTGTGCGTGTTTTCTTCAGATTATTTCACCGCATTTGTGGCAATTTGGTGCTCTCTCTCTTCCGGAACCAGCAGACTTTGTCAAGACAAGATGTGTCAGATATGCTAAGATGTGATGCGATGCATAAAACCCGAGACTACACACACAGGCAGGCGTTCCTTGTTTGTTTCACTGTTGTCTATTTCTGCTCAACAGAAATCCTGATACGTTCAGTTGTGCCCAGCGCCCACCAAAAGAGAGAAAAAAAAATGTTGGTGGGTTTATAATTACATCTTTAGCGAGAACATTCCTGAGAAAACTTGCATTTTGATGAGGATTAAGAACAAATCCTCGGCTTACGATTTTACCTGGTCTGGCGAGTACAAGAATTTTCTATACACCGGCTTCTGGTTCCTTATGATCCATGCTTTGTTGCTTCTCCTGTCCCCATGCAGTCTCAGTGCCAGGCTCTACAGGACACATTTCTGCTGGGATGTGATCCCTGGCCCTGCACCTTGGTGCCCTACAGTAGGTGAGTCGGCCCAGAGGCTGCTAGGGCACACTCACACCAGCACAGCTTGCAAAAACCGAATGATAGGTGGGAAAGACTATAGACCCCGTAAATCTGTTCCATGAAACCCAAACTAAACGTATCTCACGTCAACCTGACTCTCATTCGAGTCATTCCAATATCCGACATGAGGTAAAGGAAAATTCAGGCCAAAAAAAAAAAAAGAGAGAGAGATAGTGGTCTTAACTGACCACATCCAAAATTGCCTTATTGGGGTGCCTGGGTGGCTCAGTCAGTTGAACGCCTGACCTTTGGTTTTGGCTCAGGTCATGATCTCACAGTTCGTGAATTCAAGCCCTGCATCGGGCTCTGTGCTGACAGTGTGGGGACCGCTTGGGATTCTGTCTCTCCCACTCTCGTTGCACCTCCCCAGCTTGCTCGCTCTCTCTCTCTCTCTCTCAAAAAAAAAATATATATATACATATATATGTAAATTTAAAAACAAAACCCCCAAACTGCCTTACCTGTGAACATTTTATAAAAGCATATGCCCATGTGAACACATTGTTAGGGTTCTTCAACCCTGTCCTTAAAAAGGGCCATCGTACTGAGGGGCCCAGAGCTTAAGCTGTCTCTGTGTTGTACCTCATGGTTTACAATTTAATGTAGACACATCAATAATCTACAAATAGGTATAAGAAAGTCCAACAAAGTTCTGGTCTTTTGCCAATGATGACTGATACTCTTTAGGAAATAAATATCGGAACCTTTTGAAAAAGAAGTTTTCTTATTCTCTTAGCTTCGTGGCTCGCTGGTGCCTGTTCTCCCAATTGTACTGATGGGGTGAAGTCACAGAGCCCGGCAAGAAAGAGATTATTCTTTCCAAGAAAGGATTTTCAGCAGCGTTGTCCCATAGAACTTTCTGCAGTGATGGAACTGTTCTGTGTCTGTGCTATCCAAAATGGTAGCCATTTGCCACATGTTGCTAGCCATTAAGCCCTTGAAATGTGGCTAGTGAGACTGAAGAATTGGGTTTTACATAGATTTAATTAATTAAAGCAAAAATTAAAATAGCCTCATGTGGCTAGTGGCTGCCATAGAAGACAGAGGAGACTTGAAGCCATTTGAGTGGGAAGATGACAAAGGAAGGGGGCCATGCCAGTCATGTGGCTGTGACCAGCCTGCGGCTTTTTGTTTGTTTTTTACACCATTTTATTGAGGCATGATTGGCATAAAAACAGCTGTAAATATCTAATGTATACAACTTGATGAATTTGGAGGTAAGTACACACCCAAAAAACTATCACCATAATCTATGCCATAATCACACCTATCGCCTCCAAAAGTTTCCTCCTGCCCTTGTTTATTTGTTACTATTATTCTGAGTGTATGAAAAGAACACTTAACATAAGATTTACCCTCTTAGTAAATTAAAAAAATTAAAAAAAATTTTTTTAATGTTTATTTTTTAGAGAGAGAGAGAGAGACAGACAGAGTGCAAGCAGGGGAGTGGCAGAGAGAGAGGAAGACACAGAATCCGAGGCAGGCTCCAGGCTCTAGGCTCTAAACTGTCAGCACGGAGCCCCAGACTCATCAACCAAGAGCACATGACCTGAGCCGAAGTCAGACTCTTAACTGACGGAGCCACCCAGGCACCCCACCCTCTTAGTAAATCTTCAAGTATGTACTGCAATATTAATTAGAGGCACCGTGCTGTACAGATCTCTAGGTCTTATTCATCTTGTAGCCCTGAAACTTTGTAGCCTTTGACTTCCATCTCCCCATTGCCCCCTCCCCCCAGCCCCTGGCAACCACCACTCTATTCTCTGCTTCTACGAGTTTGACTCCTTTTAGATTTCCCGTGTACAAATGAGATCGTGCAGTATTTGTCTTACCGTGTCTGGTCTTTCCCTTCCAGGTTCATCCAGTTGTTGCAAATAGCAGGATTTCCTGCCTTTTTAAAAAGCTGAATAATATTCCGTTGTAGGTATATACCGCATTTCCCCCCAATTTACCCACTGATGACCATTTAGATTGCTTCCATGTCTCGGCTATTGTGGACAATGTTGTACGGAACACGGGAGTGCAGACACCCCTTTGAGATCCTGATCTCTGTTCCTTTGGAAAGGTACTCAGAAGTGAGATTGCTGGATCATATCGCAGTTCTAGGTTTCATTTAAGAACCTTCCACACCGTTTTCCTCAGTGGCTAGACCAGTTTACACACCCACCAACAGTGTATCAAATGCTCCCTTTTCTCCACATCCTCCCTAACATTTCTCTTTCGTTTTTTCTGATCCTCGCCATTCTAACAGGTATGAGGTGATATCTCATCGTGGTTGCGGTTTGCATTTCCCCGATGATGAGGGATGTTGAGCAGCTTTTCATGTACCTGTGGATCATTTGTATGTCTTCTTTAGAGAAATGTCTATTCAGTTCCTTCGCCCATTTTTAAATCGGGTTATTTGTTTTTTGTTTTTTTGCTATTGGGTTGTAGGAGTTCCTTATATCAGGCTGGGGAGTTTTGAAGAGAGAGAACCAAAAGACAGTTCGGCCAGAGGGACTTCCCACTAAGGGTCTTGTCCTTCTCTCTCAGACATTTCCAGAACAGCCTGGTAGGCCAGGCTGGGGATGGGGCTAACTGATCCATTAGACACAAAGCCTGGGGCCCATGGAAATGTTTTAATTTCTTTAAAATTAGAAGAAAACAAAAAAGAATTTTTAGGCTGAAGAAAATGTTTTAATATATAATATTAATATATTCATTGTTAGGTCAACCCACCCATAAAATATAATTAAAATTTTTATTTATTTATTTTTATGCTTTATTACTTTTGAGAGAGAGAGAGAGAGACAGAGTGCAAGTGGGGGAGGGGCGGAGAGAGAGGGGGACACAGACTCCCAAGCAGGCTCCAGGCTCTGAGCTGTCAGCACAGCTGATGGGGCTACGCAAAGCCTGATGGGGCTACGCAATCATGACCTGAGCTGAAGTCCACGCTTAATTGACTGAGCCACCCAGGTGCCCCTAAAAATTTTTTTTATTTTATTTAATTAAAAAAAAATTTTTTTACATTTATTTTTTGATAGACATAGAGACACAGAGCACAAGTTGAGGAAGGGCAGAGAGAGAAGGAAACAGAATCCAAGGCAGGCTCCAGGCTCTGAGCTGTCGGCATAGAGCCCCACGCGGGGCTTGAACTCGCAAACCGTGAGATCATGACCTGAGCCAAAGACGGATGCCCAACGAACTGAGCCACCCAGGCGCCCCCCCCCCCCCATTTTTTTTTTTTTTAATGGAGGAAGGAGTCCTTGAAAACAAAAACGCTAGGACCCACCCAAGTCTTTATGTGTGTGTGGGGAGAGGGGCTGCTTCTACCACTAACAGCTCATTTTGGGCAACCAGGTACCTCCCTTCTTGAATGCTCCCCCTCAGAGGCCACAGATGAACTCCATGAACGGGTTCAAGTGCCCATTCTCAAACAAGAGTACCAAGACTTTTCAACAATCCCAGGGTCAAACAGAGCCCTGCACTGGAAAAACGCCTGTCTAGACTGTTACATACTTGGGCAGTGGACAGTGGGGAGCTGGGGAGGGGTTCAAGAGCTGTGTGGGAAGGCAGAGAGGGGAAATGCTATGCTGTAGAGTGAGATAATTAATCTTGACTACTCCTGTCATCCTGACGCCATAAAGGAGGACGCATGAGCTCCGAGAGGGTGAGAAACTTGGCCAACCTTACACAGTTGGGGCACAAACCTCCATGTGCCCTTGCTCTGACCTAAAACTAAGCACAGATCCCTGGAACCCCTTCCGCAGCCACTGTGGGAGCATCAAGAGTAGCTTCTGTGCCGACCAGCCCGCCATCCCCGAGAGCTGTTCTCTTTTCCCCATTCCTGCTGCTTCCGGAGCTGATCCTATAGGATCTCTGGGCCTCAGTTTCCCCCTTTGTGCGTGTGTTGGGGCGGGGGGGGGGTCTCCCTCTAGCCACGCGAAAGAGGGAGGGAAAGAGGAGGACGTGGCTTTCCACCCTGCCCACGCTAAGGCCCCAGCCGAGGGTCTTCCCGGAAGCCCACCTCCCCGCGCGCGCCGTCCCGCGGCAGGAATGGGCTCGGCCCCTTTAAATCCCGCCCGGGGCCGCGCCCTTCCCGGCTCGGCGACTGGGAATTGCGGCCCCGCGCGCGCTCTCCGCGCTCCCGGCGCCGAGCCCGCGACCCCGCGCGCCGCCTCCGAGCGCCGGGCCTGCGGACGCAGGGGCCGTGCGCATCATGAGCCGCATCTACCACGACAGCGCCCTCCGGAACAAGGCGGTGCGGAGCGCGCGGCTGCCGGGGGCCTGGGACCCCGCCGCCCACCAGGGGTAGGCCCGCCGCGCTCTGCCCCTGCCTCTCGGGCCGCCTCCGGCCCCGGTTTAGAACCCGGGCTTCGGGATTGGGGAGGGGACCGCGGTCCGGGTGCGGGTGGGAGGGGAGGCAGACCTGGCCAAAGCCACCCGCCACCGCCCCCCGCCCCCAGCGCTCCCCTCCGCCCTGCAAGCAGAGCGCACCCTTAGAACACAGATCGGCTTAAAATTCCCCACTGCCCCCCGCCCCGTAGCGTCGGGAGAGGGTCTCGATCCGACTCCCAAACGGAGCTCGAAAGCACCGACCTTTGTCTCTACCCCTGCCTGTCGCGACTGCAAAACTCCCAGCCACTTGCCTCGCCGCCCTGCCCGCGGGCCTTGGCTCAGGCCGCCCGCCGCACTTCCCGCCCCGGAAGGGACGAAGGCGTGGAGCGATCCCAACGGCCCGGGGGAGCTGGCGTGGCGCGGCCGCGGGAGGGCAACGCCTGCCTGGAGGCGCGTGTGGGATCGGGATCCGGATGGGGTGGAGGGGAGGCCCTGCGGTCACCCACGCAGAGGTTTTGAGAACACGTGGACCATGCCAGCAGCAGGTACAAACACTAAGGAATCTCGAGGTGAGGGGTCGGTAGGGGCAGGTAATAGAGTTTCCCCCATTCCGTCCCGTGTCTCCGCCCTCTCCCATTTCTGTGGCTCTAAAAGGGAAACCCCAGGTTTTGTGAAGACTAGAAGCGGGAAGCGGGGAACTAGGAACTCTCTGCGAGGGACCCCACGATCTTGGGCTAGTCATAAAACTTCTGGTTTGGGGTTTCGCCACCTCTAAGTGCGTATGGATGACAAGAGGAATAGAAAGTGTTTTAAAACAGGTGAAAAGGGAAGATACTTTATAGCAGCTTAGACCCCTCCCTCAAGTTTGATTAAATAAAGAAGTAAAATCCTTTCTATTTGGTAAGCGCTTAATAGTTTAGCACTTTCACTCACATGATCTTTTGTCATCATCATCACAAGACTCAGAGTGAGGTGGCTATTCTCCCGTTTTGTAGATAGGAAGACTGAGGCTCTGGTTACAGTAACCCCTTGCAGGAGGGGCCACAGCTTGGTCTTGCAGCCTTGAGGAGGTCCCTTCTACTCTCTGGGCAGTGCCCCAGCGTTTGGGAGTCAGGTGAATAGGAGACACTTGTGGGCCTTGCTTCTATCCCAGTGCACACTCTGCCCTGGGCCGTTGAACTTACGCCTCTTCCCTGAGGACTGACACAACCAGCCGATCCCTTCTTTCCATCCCCAGGGGAAATGGCGTCCTGCTGGAGGGAGAACTGGTGGACGTGTCTCGGCACAGCATCTTGGATGCCCGTGGCAGGAAGGTGAGGACGCTTTCCTGGGGACACTAGCAGGGCGCTGCCTTCATGGTCCTCACCCACCGGCAGATCTCCCGGTGCTTGACTACATCAGTGCTGAGATTTGGGGTCCGGTTCCTCCCGGGAGGGGCTCACAGGGCAGGTGGGGAGTGGGTGGGGAGATAGCAGCCGAAAGGGACCACTGAGTGGAAAGGTGACTTTGGCGTTGGGCAGAGGACAGATGACGGGGCCTGGGTTCCTGCTGAGGACACAGATCAGCACTGACCCCAGTGGTGAGTGTTTGGGGCTCGGATTGGGAGGGTTGAGAGCAGGAAGGGGTGAGGTGACCGGTTCAGGACTGAGGCTGTGGGTGCTGTGTGGGCTGGAAGGTGCTCCAAAGAGGTCCCATTGCTTCTGTTTAAAGGGCTGGGAGCCTCGCTGGGTGGGCAGGATGAGGGGCTCTGTTTTCTGGGAGGGCCAAGGGCCCAGATTCCTGGCTTCTGGAAGTGGTCTGGTAGCTCCCACTGCCCTGGGGCCTGATGGGTCAGCAGTGACCTTCCCCTTTTGGGGACCAGGTTTGTTCCTGGGAGGTCATGTCACCTTTGAATTTTTTGGAATTGATTCATTTTAATTGTTTTTTAATGTTTCTTTTTGCGAGAGAGAGGTGGGGGAGGGGCAGAGAGAGAGGAAGGAACAGAATCCGAAGCAGGCTCCAGGCTCTGAGCTGTCAGCACAGAGCCCGACGCGGGGCTCGAACTCATAAACCGTGAGTTCGTGACCTGAACTGAAGTCGGACACTTAACTAAGCCACCCAGGCGCCCCTGAATCATTGAAAATGTACTGGTGGAGTTTGTTGTTGGAAGGAGACCTAAAGTTCTCCATTTGCAAAGTGGTGGCTCTCTTGGCCTGGGCTCGCTCGTCTTTGAGCAGCACTGTGTGTGGCTGGGCACTTTGGAATGTGGGGTTTTTAGAAAGCAGGTCACTGCTGTGGACCTGGGCCTCCTCGTGCATACAGGCAGGGACGTTGGGGTGGGAGGAGGGTAGCTGTGTTCTGGGCCTTTGTCCAGCCTCCACATTAAGTCTGCATTGCTGACCCCGCCTGGGGCTTCAGTTCCCATGTCCGTGCCCTTGTCCGCTTGCCCCCTCACACCCTTGGGGTCGTGCCCTCCATCACCACGCCATCTCAGGTGTCCACAGACGCACCCACTGCTCACCCTCCGGTACTTGCCCGTGTCTTTCCTGAGCCCTAGTTTTGAATTTCCACCCCCTTTCTAACAGCCCCACTCGGTGTGCTGACCACCTTATCTCCTTGTTCTCTAAAGCTGAGCTCGTCCCAGGGGCTCAGAGCCCGCCGCTGCCCTGCAGCCCCGGGAAAAGCCTCCGCTCCCAGCTCGGCACCAGTTTCGCCCAAGAAGTGTTTTGCTGCATCCACCCCCCTCCTTAGGGTGCCAGCCAGCAGGGTGGACACAGCAGTCCGGAGCCCCCAGCCAGCCTGCCCGGCAGGGCCAGCAGTAGCTCTAGGCTGATGTGGGACCGGCCTCCCTCTGCTGCCCTTGGGGCAGAGCGTTCTGTCAGCCCTGCCCACACTTGCCTTCTCTGAGTTCTCCCTTCTAATGATAATGCACTAGACCCCTGCACACCTCTACTGTCTCTTCCTCCAGCCTCCCCCCGGGAAGCAGTGCCTGGTCCTGTTGATCCTTCTACCTTGGCCATCCCTTCCCACCCCTCCCCTTCCTCTTTCTACTGGCCTTAGGCGAATGGGGCCTCAGAAAATTAGCCTGTCCTCATCAAACCTTCCAGCTGCCCCCGACGCTCATTCTTGCCCTGCCGGTCACTTGTTTCCTGAAAGACATATTGGAGGGTCTCACTGCTGTTCAAAAACCTTTCGGGATTCCCTCATGGGGTGCCTGGGTGGCTCATTCGGTTAAGCGTCTGACTTCGGCTCAGGTCATGATCTCACAGTTTGTGAGTTCGAGCCCCATGTCGGGCTCTGTGCTGACAGCTCGGAGCCTGGAGCCTGCTTCGGATTCTGTGTTTCCCTCTCTCTCTCTGCCCCTCCCCCCCCCCTCTCTCTCTCTCTCAAAAAATAAATAAATGTTGAAGAATATTTAAAACACACACACACACACACACACACACACACACCTTTTGGGATTCCTTCTTGTCTATCAGATAAAGTCCAAACTCCAAATACCAACTCAAGGCCCATTTCAAACTGGTGCTACTTGCTTTCCCAGCCTGGGCTCCCACGAGGCCTCTGACTATCCTCTGTTGCTCAGACATGCGCACCAGACCTTGACTTTTATTTCGTACCTGTCCCAGGCTTTTAATATTCTCCCTACTCCCTTTTCCCCAGAAGCTGCAGGTTTCTCCATGCTTTGAGACCTTGCCAAGAGGTGGATTCCTCGTCTCCAGTGGCCAGGAGCATGTGACCCACCCGCTTTGGCCAGAGTAGCTGGCAAACAGCATTTGCAGCACCCTTTACGTTTTACACTGCTTGCGTCTCTAGTATCTCATCGAACCCTTGCCGCGTTTCTGAAAGTAGACAGCACGTTGTCCCCACGCAACAGGGGAAACTGAGGCTAGGAGGGATTAGCCCCAGGTCCAACACGTGTCGGAAGCGGCATAACGGCCGCCCTCCCTCGGAACTTTCAGTGCCCTTTCTATGACCCTTGCCCTCCTCCACTCCTGCATCGTGGTATTTGGGGTCCTTGGTGCTCGGGTTATGGTTTTCTGTATGTGCTTTCTGTCTCTGGCCGTGTGGGGACTTTGGGGTCAGGCGGGGGGGCCTGCCGTCTCGTGGCCGCAAGGAGCACACATGCTTCGTTATGTGAGGCAGGTGCGTACTGAGCATGTGATTGGATAAATGAGCGAATATGGGGGAGGCGGGGCATCTGCCCAACTGGAATATCTTTGGGAGCTGAGATGGGATTCGGGGTGGAGGGGGAGGTTGGGGGGCTCGCAGTGGAGCCCTGTGGGGAGTGTGTGTGTTGGAGGGTGGGGGGAGTGAAACAACGCCCTCCTTGTCTCCGGCCCCAGGAGCGCTACTACGTGCTCTACATCCGGCCCAGTCGCATCCATCGCCGGAAGTTCGACCCCAAGGGAAACGAAATCGAGCCCAACTTCGGTGCCACCAAGAAGGTGAACACGGGCTTCCTCATGTCGTCCTACAGTAGGTATCTTCCGTCCTTCCTCCCTCAGGGCCCTCCCAGCCTGTGGCCTTGCTGTGTCTCTTGGTCCCTAATGAGTGTCCGCTCAGCCTTGGAGTCCTTGTCTGGCCTGGGGGCCTGCTGGCCGGACTCCTCCTGCCCCTCATTCACTCAGAGGATCCCCAGTGCCCCACCTCAATCCCAGGGGCCTGGCTGGCCTGACTCCTGCAGTCTGGCAGAGGCGTCCGAGAACCTGGCTCTGGGCTCTCACTGCCTTTGTGCAGAGCCCAGGCCAGGCCCCTGGCAGCCTTCATCTTCCTGCCCAAATTCCATATGATTCTTAGGCCCTTGGACCTCCTTCCTCTTTCCAACTGTGGCTCTACAGGGACCGCTTTGCTGTCTGTGGAAGAAGGTTTGGAGGTTGAGTTCATTCTCTGAATATTTCATGAGCATCTACCCTCTGCCAGGCCCTGAGCCACATGCCAGGGTCCAGGGACCACAGGGACAAACAAGATTTGGACCTGCATTCGAGATGTCCTCAGTCCCTTAGAGGAGATGGACAGGACAGAGGAGGGGCTCTGGGCCCAGGCAGGCACGGTCGGGGGCCGGCCCGGAGGGGGAAACACCAGTGCGAAAAGCTGAAAGGAAAGCAGGAATCAGCAGGGTGCTGGGGTTTGGAAAGGTGTTGCAGGAGGGGGTTGCAGGCCAAAGCATGCTGGGAACCGGGGGCTCCTGATGCAGGTGAGGAGAAGCCTTTAGGGAGGCAGGGGCCAGGTGGGGAAGGGCCCCAGAAGGACACCTGATCGAGAATGCAAGGGACTCCTGTTGTGAGTGGTTTCAAGTAGGGCAGGGATGTGATTAGAACGGTTTTAAAAAATCCCGGGGTGGAGCGGGGAGCACCTGGGTGGCTCAGTGGGTTAAGCATCCGACTTCAGCTTAGGCCATGATGTCACAGTTCGTGAGTTTGAGCCCCACATTGGGCTCTGCACTGACTGACAGTGCAGAGCTTGCTTGGGATTGTCTCTCTCTCTCCCTCTCTCTCTGCCCCTTCCCTGCTCGAGTATGCTCTCTCTCTCTCTCTCTCTCTCTCAAAATAAATAAATAAACTTAAAAAAAATAAACAAATCCCCTCCCAGGGGGGGGAGGGGTGCCTGGCTAGCTCAGTCAGAAGAGCATGTGACTCTTGATCTCGGGATCGTAAGTTCAAGCCCCATGTTGGGTGTAGAGATTCCTAAAAAAAAAAAAATAAGTAAACTTAACAAAAATCCCAGGGGGCGACCAGCAGGCCTGTTAAGAGGCTGTGGTGGCCAGATTAAGGGCCTGTCAGTGAGGATGCAGAGACTGGAGAGGCTCGGGACAGAGGAGGCACAGCGGCCTCAGTGTTTGGAGACGGGGAGAGTGAGGGAGGGGTCAGGGACGACCCTGGGGTTTGGGCTCAGGCAGGTGTGAGGAGAAGAGTTCTGTCTGGGACACGTGGTCGCACCTCTAGGTAGAGGATGATGCCCGCTGGGGCCTTGGAGGCACAATTCTGGAACCCAGGAAGCAGGCGGGGCTGAGGGCACACGTTTAGGGCCCGTCACACGTTGCGAGTACGGAAGCTGTGAGCGTGGATATGGAGTCACCTGGGAGGCCGGGAAAGAGCCCACTAGGAACCAGAGGAGGGACCCCTGCAGAGGTCTGAGGGAAGTAGGGAGCATGTGTCTCTCTGAGGGGGGGTAGCAACGGGGTCAGGTGCTGCCTGAGGCCCAGCAAGGCCAGGACTGTGGAGCACCCGGTGGGCTCACAGTGAAGTGCTCCCAGTGACTTGGGGAGAGGGGGGTCTGGAGTAGTGGGTGTCAAAGCCAGAATGCAGGAAGGCATTAAGGTAAGATCCAGTGTAGAGCAGGAGACCCAGGTGCCCGAGGACGGAGAGGGGTGGGATCTGGAGTCCAGATGGAGGAACGCTGGCCCGAGGCAGGAGAGGGACACTTGGTCCTCTGAGAGGGAAACGGAAGAGAAGGAGGAGAGGTTTCTTGTGCTTATCGGTAAGTTGACAGGGCGGTGGCAGGGTGAGTAACCCCACCTCGGGCTTCCGTGACCTTGGGGAGTGGAGGTGAGAGGTGGTCTGTCTGAGGGACGTTGGGCGGGGTGAGGGCTGAGGAACCAGGAGCAGTTCGAAAGCCCTTGGTGGGAGTGCGACGTCTGGGGAACCTGGCAAGGTTTTACACCCTGAATGGAACAGGGTCCGGCCTCCACGGCTGTTGGGCTACTCTCGCTGCCCCTGGCTCTCGGCGTGGAGAGGCCAGCCTGCCGGCCCGCGCCGGGTTGCTGAGCTGGGGTGGCTGTGCGCACCTTCCTGGGCTCTTGGGGCCTGTGAGTCCTCCCAGCCCTGTGAGGCCTCGCTTCTCAGTCTCGGACCACCACCTCATCCCACCCCACGCCCCCCGCCGGACCCGACCCGGGATCTGCAGATTTGGGACATTCAGGGCAGGTAGGTGAGGCTGTTGGGATCCCCCCCCCCCCCCCGAGCCTCCGAGCTCTGCCGGGGCTGGGGTGAGCCGGCCAGGGGAGAGTATGTGGACCCCGTAGTTCGCTGCTCCTTCCGCAGACCCCAGCCCAGCCAGGAGACCCTGAGAGCCTGGGGAGAAGAACCCTGTCTAGGCAGGGGGGAATCCGTGCGGAGGCAGAATTTTGTAGAGGGTTTGGACCCTGCCTCCTCCGCTGACCAGCTGTGTGACCTTGGGCAGATCACCTAACCTCTCTAAGCCGTCGTTTTCTCCCGCGTAAAAAAAAAGGGATAATGAAAACATTTACGCTCATTGGGGGTTTACCACGCGCCAGACTCTGTGCTAAGTGCTTCACGGGTGTCATTTCGCTTACACCTCATGTCCACCCTGTCATTAGGTACCCTTTTTATCCCTCGTTGTCAGGCACAGAGAGGTTAAGTCACCTTTGCACGGGCTCACGTGGCTTGTGAGCAGATGTGCAGCAGGCAGCCTGGCTCCAGAGGGACCGGAGCCGGAAGTCTTCCGGGGCCGGGAGTCACCTGCCAGGACAGCCTCGATGACTCCTGGCACCGCGGGCACGCACAGCCCTGCCTTCAGGTGGTTGTGGGCACGTCAGACACTCAGGTCTCCCCTGGCTCCCGAAAGACCCTCCCTGAGTGCTTGCTGTGACCCTCCTGTGCTGTGTGCCTGCAGAGGTGGAAGCTGCGGGGGACACGGACAGACTCACGCCCGAGGCGCTGAAGAGCCTGGTACAAAAGCCAGAACTGCTTGCGCTGACGGAGAGCCTCACCCCCGACCAGACGGTGGCGTTCTGGATGCCCGAGTCAGAGATGGGGGCGATGGAGCTCGCGCTGGGGATCGGGGTACGGCTGAAAACCCGAGGCGACGGCCCCTTCCTGGGTGAGCGGTGCAGCCCTCACGTGGTCTCGTGTCCCCGTGGCCCATAGCGGTTCCCGGCCTCCTGTTTAGGGCTCCTCCACCCCCCCTGCTGAGAACCCACGCGAGTGGGCCAGGTCTGCTTATTCCCGAGACTTCTTCCTAAGTCTCCGGACAAGTGCCCTGGGGCCAGCAGCCTAGACACTCTGGATCCTGGGGTGCCGCCCAATCCCGTGGTTCCCTAGGGTGACCTCTCCTATTTAGTGCCTTGGGGGTCACACTCAGGGCCTCCCTGAGGGCACTGAAGAGAGCAGTGGTTTAACCCGGGCCTAGGGTACCCAGCAGAGCAGGCCGGCCCCCCACTATTTTACCACTTATAGAAAGACAAGCCGTTCAACTTCTTCCCTTCTTTCAGAGTCATTAGCCAAACTTGAGGCCGGAACAGTGACCAAGTGTAATTTCGCTGGTGATGGAAAGACAGGAGCATCCTGGACGGACAACATCATGGCCCAAAAGTCTTCGGAGGAGGCCACGGCGGAGATCCGAGAGCAGGGGGACGGGGCAGAGGACGAGGAGTGGGTAGGTCAAGAGAGATGTCTATGGGTCTGGCCTTGGTACGGTTTATCTCTTGGCGGGAGCTTCGTACATGTAGGTTGTGGTTGGGTGTAGGACAAGGACACGGCAGCATAAATTTTACTCCCCCCAGCTTTGGTGTTCATGGAATTTCTGAGAATGTGTTAGCCTCGGGAAAACTCCTTTCGAGGCAAGAAGGGTGACAACCTGAGAGACCTTTCTTTTCGGTAGGTCTGAACTGGGCCAATCTACAAGAAAGTTCCAAAGATGGATAAAAGCAAGGGCTGGAAAGAATGGAATTCACAGGGAAACCAGGGAAACCTGATGCCATTACATCTCCAAACATTATCACTTCAAGTGAACACATTAGCCATGTTGTGGCAGCTGAGCTGAATGAGCTTTTTTTTTTTTTTTTTTTTTTTCTCCTTGGTTCTGGGCTCTCTGCCCAAAGTGGCTGGAAAATGGCTGGCTTGGTCCTTACTAGATTTTTTTTTTTTTTTTTTTTCTGCCAAGGATCAACCCCCCCCCCAGTCCATCCTTAGCCTATCTGCAGTTGATGTGTTTTCCTGAAGCATATTTCACCTGAAGGTTTGATGTCAAAAGGCCCCAAATTGAACATTTACAACAAAGTCACTGAAAAATGGGTTATTCACCCATGGCGAATGATGACATTTGCCAGAGAAAGCAGGGCAGGAAGAGTAGAGGGTCTGGATTCCCCTTTGTCTTACTAAAGGGAGTCTCGGAATGAAAAATAATCAGGGCTGCCAGGCCAGCTCCTTGGGCCAGCTCTAATGAGGGAAAGCCAAGGAGGATGGCCGAGGGCCCCATTGGTACCACTCGGTTGAACCCTTGTTTGTCTGATGCCTTGCAGAAGACTTTCATGAAATGTGCTCTCTTCACACCTCTTTACTTAACTCGTAGGATGACTGAGGTCGCCTCTGGGTCCCACCAGCGCTGCTGAGAATTTCTTCCATCAACGTCTACTCTGGAGCTCGGCTTACCTGGTTCTTCCCTACAGCCGCCATGGAATACCCTTTGAATAAGCGTTGCTAAAACCAAATCCCAGACCATGACATGAGCAGTGGGGGCCCCATGCTGTGGCTCATGCAGGGCCCGTCTCTAGGTATTTTCATGGTGGCCCTTGCCCTGGGTGGCAGCCTTGTTTCTAGAGGCAGGCAGTGGATGGGTCCCCCCGGGGCAGTCAGAGGAATTGAACTTGGTCTTGGCGTAGACCTGGGGAATGTCCCTCATCTGCATGCAGAGTGGCTCAGGTGTTCCTTCCTCTGTCCTTGTTGTATTTCTTGCCTTCCCTGCACACCTGTCGCTTTTCCCCAGTGCCCAGTGGTGTAGCCTCTGCTCTCCCGTTCATACCTCCCTTTCCCCCATGTGCCCTTTTCTTCCCCTACAGCTGCCAATTCTTTATCCCCCCTCTGGTTCTCTGCCACACGGGGGGCTCCTGTCTCCTGACCTCCCTGGCTGCTTTCCTGGGGCTGCTCTCTGGGAGGCCTAGCGTATTCACAGGTATGGCTGCCTGATCCCTACCTTTCAGACTCACTCTACCGGGCCACATTTTGATAACATCTTTGTCTTCATTTTTTGTACCTTGAGAACTTTTTATGAACGAGTAAATTTTCAGAAAAGGATTCCTTTCCGCTGACTGGGTTACGTCAGGTGTGAACAGCCTTCCAACTGAGCGGTGATCCTGTAAGAAGGAAGCCGTGTCTTTTGATCATGAACATTTCCTTGCTGGGTAGTGGGCCCACACCCAGATCTGTGACGAGATGTGGAATTGACTTCTACACGTCCCAAGAATGGGCACAGACGTGGTGGCATGTGGGTCCTGCTTGTCTCGGGGACAAGAGGGGGCGGTGACGAGTCCCCTGATGTATCAAACACAGCACTAGATGCTTTCCGTGGTAATAATTACAGCCCGCTTCCTGATGCTAGTACAGATGTCCCCCGCTTTAAGAAAGTTCGTGTTATGACCCTTGGCTTTTATGACAGACCTACTTTAGTACCTGTTTTTGCTAACCGAAAGCAATCTGAAGAGGGTTTTCATTTTTGTGAAAAAAGGCAAAAACTGAAAGTTGTGTTCAGCATTTGTTTTGCAGCGAGCCGTTACAGAGGCTGGGCACACCCCAAGCAGCGAGAGTGGCCCCATGAGTCTCCTTCCCAGGGAATGACACTCGGCATCCAGCCCCCATAGCTTTGAACTGTCTATGAGCACCTGCTTCACCTCAGTCGATTATGTGCATGCGTTAGCGAGATGTGCCCTAAGGTTTCAGGAAAGCCTAAGTGAATGCTCAAAAAATTTCCCATTGTTTCTTCACTTTCTACCATTTCAGTTTATAAAAAGTTTCATAGGATTGCTGTACTTTTTGCATAGTGGGGGAAACATATTTGCTCAGCACTGGCAAAATCTTACTTACTTTTCACAGCAATCCCATGAGGTACCTGTGATTATTGTTTAAGGTGCATGTGATTATTATTCCCGTTTTTTTGGGGGTTTTTTTTGTATGATTTTGAAGCTTACAGGCTCCATTCGTAGTATATAGAGGAGAGAGGACTTTAAACCCAGGCACTCAGATTTCAAACTCTATTCTTTACTGGCTTATTCTGCTTCCACATGTATGTAACAGGGAAGAAAGGGGGCTTCAGAGAGGTTGAAGCAACTGGCCCAGAGTCACAGCTAATAAGTGAAACAGCCAGAATTCAAATCCAGAGATGTCCAAAGCAAAGCTTATGTTCCTTCCACTGTTCTTTGCTTCCTTGGCCTATAGAAGGACCTTGAATACAGGGGCCCGAGGAGTCCTGGCCCTGTAAAGTAGGGTTATATTCCTAGACTTGAGGGAACTTGTCTAAATCCTTGACTGCTGACCTGCCCAGGCTGAAGTCAGTCCTACTGATTAGCAGTTGAGCAGGTAATATTATGCCTCCAGCAGTTATTATCTTGATTCCAGTTTTCATTTACCTTCTTGCATATTTGAGCCAGGGTTCGATGATATGGCTGTGAGGTTTGGGATTAGCGCTCCATTGGGGCCACCTGAAGTCATGGGTCACTGGACTGCTCATAGATCTCTTCTGTTCTTGTTGCCCTTTTCTTAGTTCAGATCCTTGTGACCTTTGACCTCAACCATTATAGAAGGTGCCTCCCTGGTATCCTGTGTCTGAATGGGGCTGGCTGGGACCTCCACCATGGGGATGGCCAGGGAAGTGGTTAAGCAGCAAGAGGACTGGGGATATTGACTAGAGGCACCCTGTGAAGGGATCCTGCTGCCCAAAGCACCGTGGCCAAAGGGTATGGCAAGGTCATATAGGCAGATCACCATTCCAAAAAAGGAGGGCCAGTGTGTCAATAGGGGAAGACCTGGACAACAAATGGCTTTGGTGTCGGGGGGGGGGGGGCAGGGGAAGGGTTAGAGAGGAAGGAAGGAGGAGAGGAAGGAAGGGAGGAAGGGAAGGGTCCTTGTGGCTGGAGCTCAGAGAATGAGTAGAAGTCGTTTGAGATGAGGCTGGAGGTCAGCCTTGGCATCTTTATCACATTAAGTACTTTGGGACTTTATCCTTAATTTCCTGGAAGCCAGGGATTCTGGGGAGAGTGATAAGATTCGATTTGTTTATATCCAAGATCACTTGACTGCAGAGAACCTGAGAGTAACGAATCCAACTGGGGCTGCCACAGTTTCACAGCGACGGGGCTAGAGTGGTTTGGTGTATAACGGCAGGAGCGGACAGGACAGAAATTCAGGTGGAGGAGGAAAGGGACTTCCCAGCAACAGAAGAACACCTGCAGAGCGGAGGTGGGGGAGTGGCCCGCCCATGGAATATGCAAGTTCTGGACATGGTTGCTGTCATACCATACCTACACATAAAATTCCATAATCCTTTTTCCATTAGTGTTGTAGGATCGCTTTCCATGTTGCTACACAGTCTTCATAACCATTGTTTTTTAAGATTGACTGCCTTCTCATAGCTCTGTCATTGCCCAGTTTGGGGGTAATTGATTCCTATTTGGAGCTAAAATAATTAATGTTTTAGGTTATATACTGTTATATAATTATATACAACTGTTTTAGATTATATAGTTCCCTCAGTCTCACCCATACAGCTTCCCCCACCCCACCCCACCTCCTGCCCTCTCTTCCCCACCCCCACCATGCCATATTTTTGTATCTTGGGGTTATTTCTTTAGGGACAGATTCCCACAAGTCAGATTACTGGGAATTTAGGAGTTTTTTTGTGAAGGTCTTTTTAGATCATCAAATTTGCTTTCCAAAGGGTTGTTCTAAATTATAATTTCACCAGCAATGTAGGAGAGACCCATTTTCATGCTTCCCCTGTCACAATTGAGTGTGATAACATTTTAAAAAATGATATTTGATCAGGTAAAAATAAAACAAATTTTTTTATTAAAAAAATTTTTTTAACGTTTATTTATTTTTGAGAGAGAGAGAGTGCGGGCTGGGGAGGGGCAGAGAGAGAGGGAGACCCAGAATCCAAAGCAGGCTCCAGGCTCCGATCTGTCAGCACAGAGCCTGATGCGGGGCTCGAACTCACGGACCGCGAGATCGTGACCTGAGCTGAAGTCGGACGCTTAACCGACTGAGCCACCCAGTCGCCCCTAAATGTTCATTTATCTTGAGAGAGAAAGAGAGCACAAGCAGGGGAGGGGCAGAGAGAGAGGGAGACACAGAATCTGAAGCAGGCTCCAGGTTCTGAGCTGTCAGCACAGAGCCCGATGGGGCTCGAACCCATAAACCATGAGATCATGACCTGAGCCGAAGTCGGAAGCTCAACACTTAACTGACTGAGCCACCCAGGCGCCCCTAAAGTTATTTTATACCTAAGTTATTACATTTCAATAAGTCTCCCTGTAGTGACAATTTGAACTATCATAGGAGGCTTTAAGGTTTTGTAGAGCTAGGTACCCCTCATTACTCTTGTCTTAGAATTTTGATATTCTGCCTCAACATTTGAAACATTTTGTCAAGTTTCAGTGCGCATTGACTGCCTTTGGGTTTAAGTTAAAAAAAAATCTGGCTACAAGAGTAAGACTCTTGTATTTTAGAAAATTCAAAAAATGAAAAACATACAATTTCACCACCATTTTTGAAATCGCTTGTGTAGTAACTCAGTTACATGCCATGCTCCACGTGGTGACAAACAGTAACTAATTCTGTGTTTATAACCGTCTAAGGAGAATAGTTTTTTTTTCAAGTAGAAAAAAGTCTAGTATTACAGTAAATGAAACTGATACCACGCCTGTTCTACAGATGAAGACACTTGCCGGAGGGGCCCAGGTGGTCAACAGAGCTAGGGTTCAACCAGGGCAGTGTTGTTACTGTGGCCCGTGCAGAATCCTTTGTGATGCTGCCATTCCATGAGACACAATTATGATTTCTATTTTAGTGTATCTACTTACAGTCTTTTACAAAGTGGGGTATCCATGTACATACTTTATGCGATCTTTTCACTTAGATATGTCATGAACATTTATCTATCCCATAAACCTTTCACAACATTATTATTTTTTAAGTTTATTTATTTTGAGAGAGACGGAGACAGCATGAGCAGGGGTGGGGCAGCGAGAGGGAGAGAGAATCCCAAGCAGGCTCCACACTCAGCGCGGAGCCGGACACGGGGCTCGAACCCACAAACTGAGATCATGACCCAAGCAGACACCAAGAGTCAGAGGTTTAAATGACTTGGCCACCCAGGCGCCCCTCACATTATTTTTAATGGCCATTTAATATTCCTCATGTGCACATAGAACAATGCATTTAAGGATCATCTCGTTTCGGAATGATTAGTGTGTGTCCCGTTTTTCCCTGCAGTTAACACTGCTGAGATGTACATTCTTGAGGCTTTTCACACATCCCACAATCCTTTTATTATAAATTCCAAAACTGCAAATGCTGGGCCTCATGTTCTACATATTGTAAAGGTTTTTGCTCCCCACTGCGGAACAGTCCTCTGGACAGGTGATTCCAATTCGCAGCTCTATAGCTGCAACAAGGGACGTGCTCCACCTCACCCCAAGTCATTAAAAGAAGAAAGGAAATCTACAAATTTGGGATCGTCACATGGATTTGCGCTGAAGATTCCTTAATTCCACCACTCGCTACCTACCGTGGAGAAACGGCCCTTTTGCACCAGCAGGCATTAATATTGCCTGCAGCGTTGTTATGTATATAGTACTGAAAATCAAAAATGAACTTCACGTTCCCTAAGCGGGCAACGGCTAAATAGGCTGGTATCTCCACGCTGCGAACCGTTCTGCAAGTGTTAAGGGGAGAGGCAGGACTGCACGTTTCGCGTGGACGGGGAGAAGGGGAGACGGGGAAACAGGGAGCCCCCAGCCGCCCAGTCGCCCGGGAGCGCGGCTGCCGTCAGGGACTTCGGCTTCGGGATCTGCTTTCCCGACGTGCTCCGCCCGAGATTCTGCAGCAAGCGGTCCGGCCGGCCGAACGGCAAGAGATCCGGGTTCGCGCCCTGGCCAGCCCCTGACTGGCAAACCGGTGCCAGCCGAGGTGACGACGCTGCCCAGCCTCGGGGTCCGCAGCGGCCCGACCCCCGCCCCCTTCCCGCTAGCCCACCCTGGCGCTTTCTCCTGGGGGTGCCGGGAAGCCGGACTCTTCGCGGCCGGGCCCCTTGGGCGCCGGGGCACGTTTCCGCCGGCCGCGCTCAGCAGCGCACCAAGCGGAAGTGGCCGTGTTGTGGCGGAAGTAGGTGCTTTGTGGGGGCCGCCGGCGCTGAAAGGAACGTGGCCGGCAAAGATGATTCAAGCGATTCTGGTTTTCAACAACCACGGGAAGCCGCGGCTGGTCCGCTTCTACCAGCGTTTCGTGAGTGCGGCCCAGCCTCGTCACGTCCCTGCAGAGCGTCCGCGCCCCCCTCCCTCCCTCCGGCCCCACCTGCCGTCTCCCCACCTCGGGCTCCCGCACCGGGCGTGACCCTCGCACCCGTCACCCTCCTTGCGGGACCGGGGTCGGCGTCGGGCCTCACGTCCCACCCCCGCTCAACCCTTCCTGGACCCCTGCATCTCTCTGCCGTTTAGTGACATTTCTCCTTGCGTCTCGGGGCTCTCTAAAGGACGGTTGGGGGGGGGGGTGTGCCCCATTGAAAACTTCACCCATCTAAGCCCCTTTAATCTTGTTGGTCGTACGAGTAGGAAGAAATATGCAGCTTATTAAAGTTTTTGCTTTAGCCCAAAGATCTGGAAACGTGCTTTCTTGGGATTATTTTGCTTCAGTGCTGGGTGGGACTGCCCAGGGACTGGATACCCTTCCTTCTGTAGAGTTGAAGAAAGTCAGCTTCCAAGTGGGAAACGGTGAGAAATTATAAAGGCTGCCGCGTGAGGGCTCCATAAACGATCACGGAAATTTGAGTTTCCCCAAAAACTCCTCTGGGAAAACAAACATCATTCTTTGTCTCCTGACCCCACAGCGTTGTATTTCTTCGCGGCGAGGTTTCAGAAATGTTACATACATTATCGGTGAAACGCAAGAGGGTTAAAAGTTAGAAAACTCCTGTTCGGGCCTCAGCTCACCTTTTTTTTTTTTTTTTTTTTAACCCCTGTGTCTATTGACCCTGTGGTACTTCCCTTTGTGTGTGTGTGTGTGTGTGTGTGTGTGTGTGTGTGTGTCAAATAGGAATGAACAAAATAATTTTACCTTTTCATAGAGTTTTTAAGCTAGATTACATTTAATAATTATTTCCAGATAAAAATACGATCATTCACTACAACCATTTAGTTTGTATTTGCATTTGTGTGTGTGAATTTTTCTTTTTTTTTTCTTTTTTAGGTTTTTATTGAGAAATAAATCACCTACATGTCGTTCACCTATTTAAAGCATACACTTCAGTGGATTTTAGTACATTTGCAAAGTTGTGGAACCATCCCCACCGTCAATTTTAGAACATTTCCATTTCCGCAAAAAGAAACCACTACCCATTAGCACTTGTTCCCAATTTCTTCTTCAGCTCCTTTAGCCCTAGGCGACCACTAGTCTACTTTCTGCTTCTCCCAATTTGCCTATTCTGGACATTTGATATAAATGGTATTCAATATGTGGCCTCTTTCACTTAGTATGTTTTTAAGGTTAATCCCACTTGTGGCATGTATTCATGCTTCATTCTTCTTTATTGCCAAGTTAAATTCCACTGTATGGATATACCACATTTCGATTGCCCATCAGCTGATGTTTCTACCTGTGGCTCTTGTGAAGAATGCTGCCATCAACATTCATGTACAAGTGTTTCTGAGCACATATTTTCATTTCTCCTGGTTATAAATCTAGGAGTAGAATTGCTGGGTCATAAGGTAACTTTATGGTGAACCTTTGGAGGAATTGGCAAACTGTTTTCCACAGTGGCTGCACCATTTCACATTCCCATCAGCAATGTATAGGAGTTCCAATTTGTCCACCTCTCTATCAACACTTGTTATTATCTTTTTGAATAAAAATACTATAATGGGTATAAAGTGGGTTCTCACTGTGGTTTTAATTTTCCATTCCTCTAATGAACATCTTTGCGTGTTCTTATTCGCCTTTTGTAAACTTTTAGAGAACATAGGAGTTTTATGAGAACCACGTTAGCCCATGAGTGAAAATTGACCTTGAAAACTGCAGAGTACTAAAAGATATGCGGAACTGTTAAAGTACTTGAGGCTTGGAAGCAAGTGGTAGTCTGTCTTTTTGTTGAAATCAGAAATTAGTTAGCTTTACTCTTTCATACCACCTTCCCTCTGTGGCCACTTCCACCTAGGGTCAGGTAAAAGGCTTTGTTTGGTTTGAAAGCTGTTTTGGTCAGTTTAAAAAAGTGCTGATGCTTAGCATGTTTTCTGTTTCCAAGTACGCAGAGTTAATCCTTTACAGCATCCTGGCGTACTCAGACTTACAGTGACTAGTCTTCATTCATTCAGTAAATAACAGAGGGCCACTGTATGTCCATGTTGAGCCAAAGTTCTGAAAAGTAATTTCACAATGACATCTTGTTTGGTTCTCTTTCTTTTAAAATAACTGGTGATTTCAAACAAATTCAGTGCTGTAGAAAGAAGGCATTAACGTTACTTCAGTCTAGTTTCTGACTCTAAGGGCAAGTCCGGTCTGAAGATTTTCTTAAGCTTTGCTACTCAAAGTGTGATCTCCAAACCCGCAGCTTTGGTATCACCTGGAATGAGATACAGTCTCAGGACTTACCCCAAACCTACTAAATTGGAACCTGTATTTTGATAACATTCCCAGGTCACTGGTCTACAGCTTTTTATTGCTTTTGTCTTAATGATTAGTTTCTTCCTGCCATTATCCTTTTTTAAAACCATACTTACTGTGAACCTCCTCTGTATAAATAGAAGTCAGTGTAAGTTATCAAGAGATGTTATTACAGTTGAGCTTTCTTGTATATAGTAGTTAAAAAAAAAGTATAACTCTTCCAAATTCTAATCTGTAAATAGAATTTTTTCTGTCTTCCTCAGTAACCCCCCATTATACCGTATTGTCAGTGCAAAAGATGGAAAATTCGGTTTTTAAAAACAAAATTACAATTACATCTTGACCTCCTTGAAGGGTTAGACCTATTGACATTGGCATAGATGTTTTCTAGGGGAAGACAAAATATTCCAGGACTGCTCTTCTAGTTATTCTTTGATCTTTTAGGAGAGTTTATCAGTTCTCATTTCCTTGGTTGTTAACTATAAGGAAGTATCACCTTACCTATCAGGACAATAATGGTTAGTGACTAGATATCTAGGTAAATATACCCTATCTTAATTCCTATAACTGAGTCTTAATCTATTTTTCCATAGATTCCCTTTTATTTTTTCTTTACTCATCATTTTTTATTTTTTCTGAAAACTGGTACCAAATGTTCCGATAATTCCCTGCTTGGAAGCATTTCTCTCCCTGTGTATCCCCATCCATGGAATGTAGTTTTTCAGACCTCCCCACTGAGTCACTTTATTTATTTTATTCCACAGCCAGAAGAAATTCAACAGCAGATTGTCCGAGAGACCTTCCATCTAGTTCTCAAGCGAGATGACAACATCTGTAACTTCTTGGAAGGTGGAAGGTAAACGATGGGTTTCAGTTTTCTACCCACACGTCTACTATTGGGTGGCCTTCATCGCTGTTTCCTCAAGTGTCGGGTGGGTGCCTGAGCTGCCCAGGAAGAGTCCCACTTCCGTTTGGAAGCTGTTGCTTGGTTGTGCTTCATCTAGAGGTTTGGTTCCTGGGAAGATGGCAGAAGAAAAGGTGAGGTCAAGTGGCTTTAGGCATCTCTGCCAAACTTGGTTGCTGGTCCCCTGCGAGAAATGGCCTATTGTTTGGCCCATCCTCCCCTTTCTGTTGAGCCCGTTCTCATTCTTTGACACAGGGTTTCTTGGAGATGTGTTTAGTTAGGATATAGCCATTTAAATGTTTCCCATTTTCCACAGTTTGATCGGTGGCTCCGACTACAAACTGATCTATCGGCACTATGCTACACTGTACTTTGTGTTTTGTGTGGATTCATCCGAGAGTGAACTTGGAATCTTGGACCTCATCCAGGTATGTGTAGTCAGCTAATGATGGCAGCCAGTAGAGAATTCGCACTGGATTTTTGCGTAACCATCCTGTAGGTCTTGTTGTCAGTCTCTTTATTGACACTGGTAAGAGTTGCCAGGTGTCCACCATATGGTACTGTAAGAAAGCTCCTAGCAACCCGTAAAAACTCTTAGAACTTTTGGACTCCTTGGTTTCTACCCAGCTCTCTCCCTGCCCTTGGTTTTCATGTACGATTCTGACACCCAATTCCAATTTGTCTGTTCTTTCCCCGACACCACCTAGCAGTTAGCTCAGTTCTCTGTGGTGTCCCACAAACGAGCAGGTGTCCCACAAATTTAACTCCGTTCTGACGCCATCTACCTGGAGATAGATAGACACGACAGCACTCACAAGTCCAGGTTGTCTGTCACCTGTGCTTCTGACTGGCTGGCTGTAGATCAGAGGTTCCCATGACACCCTCCTTGGGTTTGATTAATTTGCTAGAAGGGCTTATAGAACTCTCTAGAAGAACATTGTACTTACTAGATTACCAGCTTGCTGTAAAAGGATGCACAGGGCAAGGAAAGGGGAAAGGGCATGGAGCTTTTATGCCCTTTCCAGTCAGGCCACTCTCTCCCATCTCCATTAACCTGGAAGCTCCCAAACCCTGTCCTGTTGGGTTTTTCCGGAGATCTGGGGTGGGACTGAAAGTTCTGATCCTCTGATTGAATGGTTGTTTTTCCTGGCAACCAGCCCCCATCTTTAGGTGCTTTCCAGAAGTTACCTTATTAACATAAACAGGACACCTTTATCACTTAGGAAATTCCAAATTCCTTTATCACTTAGGAGCCCTGTGCCAGAAATAGGCATGAATACCAAATATTTTCTTATTATAAATTATAGTAGCATACTGTATTTAGAAATTTTCTTCAGCTATCAAACCAAATGATATTTAAGAATTCATACATTTTATTTTCACTTGTAATTCTAGCCTAAGACAAAGAGGCTTGATGTTTTAGTTAGTCTGTGCAATCTTAACATAGATCAACATGATTTTTTTAGGCTTTTTAAAAGTTAGAGATGGCTTACAGATCCTTTTTCATTATCTTCATGGAAACTGAGATGCCTAGGGACCCTAGCTTGAGAACCATTAATTTAGTATAATTTCGTCATTTTAGATTTTTTTTTTTTTAAAGTAATCCTGCACCCAATGTGGGGCTCGAATTCACAGCCCTGAGATTAAGAATCGTATGCTCTAGGGGCGCCTGGGTGGTGCAGTCGGTTAAGCGTCCGACTTCAGCCAGGTCACGATCTCGCGGTCCGTGAGTTCGAGCCCCGCGTCAGGCTCTGGGCTGACGGCTCAGAGCCTGGAGCCTGTTTCCGATTCTGTGTTTCCCTCTCTCTCTGCCCCTCCCCCGTTCATGCTCTGTCTCTCTCTGTCCCAAAAATAAATAAACGTTAAAAAAAAAAAAAAAAATTAAAAAAAAAAAAAGAATCGTATGCTCTACTGACTGAGCCAGCCAGGCGCCCCTAATTCCATCATTTTATAGGTGAAATTTTAGGCAGGCTTCCTTTAAGTGACTCGAATAAGTTACTTAAGTAGAAGGCACTGAAGTAGAAGCTTGCATTAAAACCTAACTAACAGAAAAGTAAACTCTCTAGCTATAAAAACACAAACTTTACATTCAGAAAATGATTTGGGGCGCCTGGGTGGCGCAGTCGGTTAAGCGTCCGACTTCAGCCAGGTCACGATCTCGCGGTCCGTGAGTCTGAGCCCCGCATCGGGCTCTGGGCTGATGGCTCAGAGCCTGGAGCCTGTTTCCGATTCTGTGTCTTCCTCTCTCTCTGCCCCTCCCCCGTTCATGCTCTGTCTCTCTCTGTCCCAAAAATAAAAATAAAACGTTGAAAAAAATGAAAAAAAAAAGAAAATGATTTAAGGTGATTAATTTAAGAGTTCATACATTTTATTCGCTTGTCGTACATAACAGTATAAATAACCTAAAAAAGACTAATCTCTCAGATAATTTTTAAAACTTTCTTAAAATACCTGAGTCAGATTGGACATTGAGTCAGTGTGGTATAATAGAAAGAACTCCAGATCTAGAATCATAGAACCTGCATTTGAGTCACAGACCTACCATCTGAATGTAGAAATACCAGGTTGTAGGATTCAATTATGACGATGTATTTTATAGTATTTTAAACTATAGAATGCGATAGAAATGTATATATAAGTGTGTTAGAATAAAAAGGAAATATGTGATAATATATTTTAAAAATTGATATCTATATTAGATATCTATATCTATACCTATATCTATATTATAATATCACAATATATATATTACACTATGTTACCATATTACACTATATTACTATTATCACTATATTACAATATCTATATTAGCAAGAAAAAGAAATTAACTTTATAAGGTAATGGACATTTATTAAATAGTGTGCACTGGATTTGGGAAGATAAGTAAAAGGGTGAAAATAATAGGAACTAAAGGAAAATGATAGGTTTGATCTTTGAAAAGACAATAAAATCAACAAATAGTTGGCCTGATATATTGAGGATAAAAGTCAGAAAACAACATGTTTTTAGAGGATCATCTGCATAGTTGTATTACTAATGTATTTGAAATACCTGACGTCAGAACATGAATACCAAATGAGATCAACAACAAGGCTCTTAATCCAGCATCAGGATGAAATAAGAAAGGTGTAAAAAAGAACTGACTCCTGGGATGGCTGGGTGGCTCAGTCAGTTAAGTGGCCGACTCTTGGTTTCAGCTCAGGTCATGGTCTTGTGGTTTGTTGATTCGAGCCCTGAGTCGAGCTCTGCACTGACAACGCAAAGCCTGCTTGGGATTCTGTCTCTCTCCGTCTCTCTGCCCCTACCCGCTCGCGTGTGCATGCAATCACTTACTCTCTCAAAATAAATAAACTTTAAAAAGTATGGGGCACCTGGGTGGCTCAGTTGGTTAAGCATCCAGCTTCAGCTCAGGTCATGATCTCATGGTTCGTGGGTTCGAGGCCCGCATTAGGCTGTGTGTGGACAGCTCAGAGTCTGGAGCCTGCTTCAGATTCTTTGTCTTCCTCTCTGTCTGCCTCTCCCCTGCTCATGCTCTGCTTCTGTGTCTCTCTCAATAAATAAACATTTAAAAGTAAAACAAAAACAAAACTGTCTCCCTGATAGATTCGGTAGAATTCTTTTTAAATGTTGAAGTACAATAAAACCTCTATCTTGTAAAAGGTATTTCTTAAACCGAGAATAAAAACATCATACTATTTAAGTGATTTTACAGTGTAAATGGTTTGTAATCCAAAAGCCTTGCAAAAAAATATTTTGAGTAATATTGCATATTAGTTTTGGTACAAAATTACTAAAGAAAATCTTAGCCAATAATCACTTGTAGCAAGGAGTCACCAGACCTGGCTTTTGTTTCTTTCTGTCCCATTAACAAGCATTGTGGCCTTGGGGTGCCTGGGTGGCTCAGTTGAGCATCCGACTTGAGCTAAGGTCATGATCTCACAGCTTGTGAGTTTGAGCCCCACATGGGGCTATGTTCTGACAGCTCGGAGCCTGGAGCCTGCCTCCAATTCTGTGTCTTGCTCTCTCTCTGCCCCTCCCCACTCACATTCTGTCTCTCAAAAATAAGTAAACATTAAAAAAAAAAAAAAGCATTGTGGCCTTAAATCTTGGTTGGCTCTAGGGTGCTTGTTTTATGTTTTGGCTTGTGTGTGTGTGTTGATTTACAGTATACTAGTTCTTAGGGTCTGTTACAGCAGTAAGAAAAATAGTGGAGACTGATAGAGTTGCATCAGTAGATGCCGAGAGAAATGATTATCCAAATTATTTTCCCGAAATGCTCTTTAATTTTTTTTATTAAAAAAAATTTTTTTTTTTTAAGGTTTATTTATTTTTGAGACAGAAAGAGACAGAGCATGAGCAGGGGAGGGTCAGAGAGAGAGGGAGACACAGAATCTGAAACAGGCTCTGGGCTCTGAGCTGTCAGCACGGAGCCTGACGCAGGGCTCAAACTCACAGACCGTGAGATCATGACCTGAGCCGAAGTTGGACGCTCAACCGACTGAGCCACCCAGGCGTCCCACCGAAATGCTCTTGAATTGAAATAAGAAACATTATTATTTGATTATGTAGTGCATGTTTATTTATTTATCATAAACTACTTGTTGTTGAGGAAATAAACCACGTTTACATGGTTCAGGATTCAAAAGGTGAACCAAGAATATATAGTGAAAAGTATTTTTCTTCTTTTCTCCAGTACCTAGTTTATTTTTCTAGAAGAAGCAAATTTTAGGGTTTTTTTTTCAAGGTTTTATTAATTTATTTTATTTTATTAATTAATTTATTTTTATTTTATTGTTTACATTTATTTATTTTTGAGAGACAGAGCACAAGTGGGAAAGGGCAGAGAGAGAAGGAGACAGAATCCAAAGCAGGCTCCAGGCTCTGAGCTGTCAGCACAGAGCCTGATGTGGGGCTTGAACTCACAAACTGTGAGATCATGACCTGAGCCGACATCAGACGCTTAACCAACAGAGCCACCCAGGCGCCCCAAGATTTTATTTATTTATTATTTATTCATTCATTCATTCATTCATTCATTTATTTAATAAAGTAAACTCTGCACCCAGTGTAGGGCTTGAACTTATCTCAAGATCAAGAGTCACGCGCTGTACCAACTGAGGCAGCCAAGCACCCCAGCAAATTTTAGTTTTAAAACCAAGGACCAGTGTTTTCTCAGGAGAGAAATCTGTAGGCATTCATGAAAACAAGGATATCTCTTACTATTTACTCTAATTTGAACAAACATTTGTAATGAGGTATAAAAAAGGAAGTGAACAAGTAACATGGTAAAGGAAGAAAGAGAGATGAGTTGTCACTATAACATGGCCTGATTATATACCTAGAAAACCTTTAAAAAAAAACCAGCAAAAATTATACCAAGTAATGAATGATACGGGCAAAATGGCAGAATATGAGATAAATTCATCAAAATTGAAGTTTTTTTTCTGTGAAAACAGGTAGAAAAACCCTCACAATAGTGATAAAGGATATTGAGTGTTTGGAAATTAATTTAGTGTGGAATACTTAACATTAATTCCAATAAAATTATAAAATATTAAAGGAAAGACATAAAAGAATACTTAAAATAAATGGAGCTACAAGTCCTCTGCTTGTTGGGAAAAGTCAAGCAAAGGTAATAATAGTAATCAATAAATTAAGTGGGAAACCAAGTGTAATTGCATCAGAAAATCTTACAGAACTTTTGGTGAAGGGAAAATTTATCAGGAAAAATGAATGGCCAAGCAATGTAAAAGTACGTTTTGAGGGAAAGAGGTCAGCAATTGGGGATTGGCTTTGCTAGGCTTCAGAATATATAATGATCACAGATGAAATTATTACCTACTTAGGAAATCTGAAACAATCAACTGGTAAACCATTAGAGCTATTAATAGAGTTCATTATGGGGACAAGTTTAACATATAAAAATCAATAGCTTTTCCTTAGCAATAATAAGGAAATATTTCAAGGGGCCCACTCAACAAAAGCAAAAAGGTCCATAAGATACCAAGAAATAAACGTAAAACATGTGTAAGATGTATATGAAGAAAACTCTCAAAATCTACCAAAAATATGAAAAAAGAGCAAAATAGATGAATTAAACACACCCTTTGCCTGTTGAGAAAACTTACTACGATGTCCCTTACTTCCAGATTATCCATTTACTGAAAACCCAATCAGAATCCCTGTAAGATTATTGTTTTTTAAATTATTAAAAAAAAATTTTTTTTAATGTTTATTTTTGAGAGAGAGAGAGAGACAGCACAAGCAGGGGAGGGGCAGGGAGAGAGGGAGACACAGAATCCAAAGCAGGCTCCAGGCTCTGAGCTGTCCGCACAGAGCCCGACGTGGGGCTCGAGCCCGCGAACCGTGAGATCATGACCTGAGCCAGAGTTGGAGGCTCAACCGACTGAGCCACTCAGGTGACCCTAAAATTATTTTTATTGTGTAACATGTATATACAAAAAAATAACGCTAACCATGCTGATAAATCTAAAAAAGGCCAGTAAAATGAAACTGTCACCCAGATTAAGAAACAGTGCACTCCTAGTGCCCTCAGGCTTGTGCGTGCAGTTCCTCGCTTCCATCCCCTCATCCGTGGCATCCTTCCTCCGGCATTTGAGTTGCTCACCCCTTTGCTTCTCTTCACAGCTTTACCATGTGATGTATATTCCCTAACTGCTGTCTGTCTTAGTTTGGAAAATCTGAGTGGCAAGCACAGACAGCCGTGGGAGGCTAGTGTCACTTGGCCACTTCTCCGTGCAGGCCTCCGAGAGAAGGTCAGCTGAGCAGAGTGTCTGGGTCACGGTCTGGCTTCGGGATCCCTGAGAATGTCCATGAGCTCCTTCTGGGGACACCCGAGGGCAAGGCGTGTGAGGGAATCTGGAGAAACAGACCTCGCCGTAGGCGGGGCACCTGGCTTTGGCATTCCAGCGGAAACGTGGTGAGGAGGAATCGACCACGCCACGTTTTCTGTTTCTCAGCGTGTCCCGACCTACCTCTCTTTTCCAGGAGTGAGTCAAAGCAGAACGTTTCAGTGGGGGCAATTTGAGTGTCCTTAGCCCATCTGGCCGTAGGGGAGTAGGAGAGAAATTAGATTGTCTCCATTTTTTTTTTTTTTTTTTTTAACACAAAACTACTGCGTGTCTTTATGCGGACTGTTGGGCCAATTTACAGAATAGACAGAAAACAGAATTCCTGAGTCAAAGATACTAATATTTCTAATTATAATGCATGTTGCTAGGTGGATATATGGAAAAGCTATATTAATTTATAATGTCTCCAGGAGTATTTGAGTTCATGTGTCTTCCTACCTCTAACATTGAAATGTGTCATTTTTAATTTCTACTCTGAGGTAGAGTGCTGCCTCACAGATGTCTGAATTTTTATTTTTAATAATCCTGCCTACTTTTTCCATGTGTAGATTTCCATTGTTCTTTTCATATACACCTATTATAACATAATTGAACCACTTGTCCAGTAAACTCTAGAACCTGGTTTATGGTATTATATTACATATGTTCTAAGATGCACATTTTTTTCACACTTTAATGACTGCAGCATCAGGATGCATATTATATTAGATGACCTCTCACGATTATAATTGACATCATTTTCATCTTAGCACACAAATGATTTCTCTTATCAAAAGTAATTCTCTGTATATGTTTTAGTTTATTTTAAAACTAACATTTTTTTCTGAATTATTCAATGTAAACTATCCATTTTACCTCCCTTTGTTGAAGGAACCTTAATGTATAATGTGTTTAGAGTAAAATTCAAACTCCCTGTCAGCCTACGAGGCCTGACGTGATCTGGCTCCTTTGTCCTTCTCTGTCTGACCTCATCATACTCACTTTCACCTTCACACTACTCTAGCCATTTCAGTCTTCTTTCTGTTTCTCAGACACAAGTGCAGTTTTGCTTCAGGGCCTTTGCACTTGCTCTGTCCACTAGAACACTCTTGCCCAAATCCCTTTCCTCTATAGCGCTTCAGTGACTCGCTTCTTTAGCGTTCGTGACTCGGTCCAAGATCCTGAGACCTTCATGACGGCCTATCTGAAGTAACCCCCATCACACCATCCTGCTCATTTCCTTCAGAGCGCTTATGATGGTGGAAAAGATCATGCTTATGTGCCTCGTTCTTCCCACACTCAGAACATAAGCCAGCCGAGAATGTGACTTATTGACCAAGGTAGCCCCGGAGTAGAGTGGTAGGTGTCTAGCACATAGTAATCAGTCACTAAACATTGGTTGAATAAACTTTATAATACATAGTGAGATTTAGTTTTTACTCATTGTTTGTTCGACTAAGTTGTGTTTCTCTTTCTGCATGAGTTTCACCCTGTTTTATTTATTGTCGTTAATATAAGTTCATATACTTAATAAGACTTAATATCCCCCTTGGGTGCAGTTCTCTTTCAATATATTCACTGATACTTATGACCATTTGTTCATCTGGATACATTCTTGAATAATTTGTAAAGGTCCCAAAAGTCTCTGTTGGATTTGTACTTAGAAATGTATTAAAAATAGCATTTCTTGGGGCGCCTGGGTGGCGCAGTCGGTTAAGCGTCCGACTTCAGCCAGGTCACGATCTCGCGGTCCGGGAGTTCGAGCCCCACGTCGGGCTCTGTGCTGACTGCTCAGAGCCTGGAGCCTGTTTCCGATTCTGTGTCTCCCTCTCTCTCTGCCCCTCCCCCGTTCATGCTCTGTCTCTCTCTGTCCCAAAAATAAATAAACGTTGAAAAAAAAAAAATTAAAAAAAAAAATAGCATTTCTTGGGTTGCCTGGGTGGCTCAGCCGGTTAAGCGTCCGACTTTGGCTCAGGTCATGATCTCACGGTCCGTGAGTTCGAGCCCCGTGTCGGGCTCTGTGCTGACAGCTCAGAGCCTGGAGCCTGCTTCAAATTCTGTGTCTCCCTCTCTCTCTCACCCTCTCCCATTCATGCTCTGTCTCTCTCTGTCTCAAAAATAAATAAGCATTAAAAAAATTAAAAAAAAAACAAAACCTTTAAAAAAAATAGCATTTCTTTCCACTTCTTCATTCTTCTTTCAGATCTTAAAGTTTTTTTTTTCAAAGAAGGTCCTAATATCTTATGGTTTACTCTGAAATTTTAAGATATCAAGCTTTTATACGTCATTATGTTCACAAATATTTCTTACACAACATTCCCTTTAATTCTCAATTTGTGATTGACACTGTTCACTCTCCACTAAAACTCTGTGCTTATCTCCTCTACTTTTTCACTAGTTATAAGTTTATCTTCCTATCTCAGTTGTTTTCAATTAAAAAAATAAATGCATTTTTTTTTTCAACGTTTTTATTTATTTTTGGGACAGACAGAGACAGAGCATGAACGGGGGAGGGGCAGAGAGAGAGGGAGACACAGAATCGGAAACAGGCTCCAGGCTCCGAGCCATCAGCCCAGAGCCTGACGCGGGGCTCGAACTCACGGACCGTGAGATCGTGACCTGGCTGAAGTCGGACGCTTAACCGACTGTGCCACCCAGGCGCCCCAAAAATAAATGCATTTTTAAGCCTTTTAGAACAAAGATTTATTTCAGTATATGTTGAGGTACGGAACCAAGTTACTTTTTTTCCATATCGTTATCTAGTTTCTCCAAATTATACGGCCTCCCATTGTTTAAACTTAACTGTCTATATACATTTAGGCCTATTTCTGGAATTTCAAATATATTACTTCGTTTTGGGTTTTTAAAATTATACAAGTAGTACGTGAACATATTCTTTCTTTTATAAAAGATTCAAACAGCAAGTTTATTAACGGAGAACGGAGAAGTCCTTCCCTTAGCATTCATACCCCCTCACTCAAACACCACTCCCCTTCCTAGAGGCAGCCGCTATAAAGTCTTTAAATGCATGGATATACAGGGGCCCCTGTGGGTGTCTCAGTCACATATGCGTCAGTCTCGATTTCGGCTTAGGTCGTGATGTCACAGTTCATTAGTTTGGGCTCCACGCTAACAATGCAGAGCCTGCTTGGGATTCTCTCTCTCCTTCTCTCTCTCTGCCCCTCCCCTGCTAGCACTAAATAAATTTTAAATGGTAATAATGCATGCATATATATACACGTCATATACATTTACTTTTAAAAATAAAGAATAGTCACACTACATGCTTCTGTAACTTGCATTTCTATCACTTCATAATAAGTCTTGCAGCTTTGTCCATTTCATATATTCTTTTTAGTAGTGCAGGATTTTTCCGTAATACAGGTATGTCATAATATTTTATTCAGTACCCAGTTTCTCACTGTTTTAAATAGCACACACCCTTGTACATTCATCTGTATGCCCGTGTGTTAGTTTCTTTGGTAGGCTCTTAACGTTTGAATTGTTGCTTTGGTTAAAGGGTGTGCACTTTTTAATGTGATAGGTTTCTCCCAGAAGGCCTGTTTCACCATCATGTCACCAATTTTCAATGTTAAGAATATTCTCAAATGTTTGCCAGTCTGATAGGTGAGAACCTAGAAATTCATGGTCTTCCCAAGCTTTCTTGAGTATTGCTGAAGCTGCATGTCTTTTAGTGTTTATCAATCGTTTATACTTGAAAATATCTGACCACATCACTTGTCCGCTTTTCTAATGGCCATTTGTTTTATTCATTGGTAAGTGTTGCATTTTTTTCCTAACTTTATGGGTATTAAATCCTTTTTCTATTGTATTTATTGCAAATATTTTCTCCTAGTCCATTGTTCTTTTTTTTCTTTTTGTTCTTTTAACTTTAGTTATGTTTGTTGATGTTTTTCCTTATAGCTCCGAGGTATAAAAATGTTATCCAATATTGCAGTTCCTTTTTTTTCTTTTGAGAAAACCTTTTTAAATTTTCTCTTCATAGATATATACATACACACACACTATATATATATACACATACATATATATATGTATATATATATATGTATGTATTTTTACTCAGTAAACCCTTGATTGATGACACATAAGGATAACTCTTCTTATTCTTTAGCCATTCTTTTTTTTTTTAAACCATTTTTAAAGACTTTACAGTATAATTAACATACAATGTTATATTAGTTTCAGGTGTACAATAGAGTGATTCAACAATTCTATACATACTCAGTGCTTGTCACTCTAAGTGTACTCTCAGTCCCTTTTACCTATTTCACCCATCCCCTTCCCTCTGGGACCCACCTGTTTGTTCTCTGTACTTATGAGTCTTTTTTGTTTTCTTTTTTTGTTTATTCATTTGTTTAGTTTCTTAAATTCCACGTGAGTGAGTGAAATCATACGGTATTTGTCTTTCTCCAACTGACTTATGTCACATCACATTATACCTCTAGATCTGTCCATGTTGTTGCAAATGGCAAGATCTCATTCTTTTTTATGGCTGAATAATATTCCATTGTATATACGTACCACATCTTCTGTATTGTATCCATTCATCTATCAGTGGACGCTTTGGTTCCTTCCACACTTTGGTTATTGTAAATAATGCTGCAGTAAACACAGAGAGGTACGTGTATCTTTTTGAATTAGGTTGTTTTTTTTTTTAAATGTTTATTTTAGAGACAGAGAGGGACAGAGCATCAACGGGGGAGGGTCAGAGAGAGGGAGACACAGAATCTGAAGCAGGTTCCAAGCTCTGAGCTGTCAGCACAGAGCCCGACGCGGGGCTCAAACTCACAGACTGTGAGATCATGACCTGAGCCGAGGTCGGATGGTCAACCGACTGAGCCACCCAGGTGCCCTGAATTAGGTTTTTTAAATATTATTTGGGTAAATAGTAGTGGAATTACTGGGTCATGTGGTAATTCTATTTTCAATTTTTTGAGGAACCTCCATACTGTCTCTTCCGTAGTGGGTGCACCATTTCGCATTCCCACCAGTGGTGCACAAGGATTCCTTTTTCTCCGCATCCTCACCAACACTTGTTTCTTGTGGTTTTGATTTTAGCTCTTCTGACAGGTGTGAGGTGATATCTCAGTGTGGTTTTGATTTGCATTTCCTTGATGGTGAGTGATGTTGAGCATCTTTTCATGTGTCTGTTGGTCATCTGTGTGTCTTCATTGGAGAACTGTCTGTTCATGTCTTCTGCCCATTTTTAAATGGACTTATTTGTGGTTTTTTTTGGTGTTGTGTAAATTCCTTATATTTTTTGGATACTAACCCTTTATTGAATGTCATTTGCAAATACCTTCTCCCATTCAGTAGGTTATCTTTTGATTTTGTTGATTATTTCTTTTGCTGTGCAGGAGCTTTTTGCTGTGATGTCGTGCCAGTAGTTCATATTTGCCTTTGTTTCCCTTGCCTCAGGAGACATCTCTAGAAAAACGTTGCTATGACTGATGTCAGAGAAATGAATGCCTGTGCGCTCTTCTGAGATTTTTATGGTTTCAAGTCTCACGTTTAGGTCTTTAATCCATTTTGAGTTTATTTTTGTGGATGATGTAAGAAAGTGGCCCAGGTTCATTCTTTTGCATGTGGCTTCCAGTTTTCCCAGCGCCATTTCTTGAAGAGACTTTCTCCCGTCGTATGTTCTTGCCTTCTTTGCTGAAGATTGAGTGCTCCTATAATCATGGGTTTATTTCTGGGCTCTCTATTCTATTTTCTCTTGACCTGTGTGTCTGTTTTTGTGCCAGTGTGATAGAGTTTGATTATTGTAGCTTTGAAGTATTTCTTGAAATCTGAGATTGTATGTGATACCCCTGGATTTCTTCTTTCTCAAGATTGCTGTGCCATTTGGGATCTTTTGTGGTTCCGTATGAATTTTAGGATTATTTGTTCTACTTCTGTGAAAAATGCTATTGGTGTTTGATAGGGATTGCATTAAATGTGTAGATTACTTTGGGTAGTATGGCCACTTTAACAATATTTATTCTCCTGAGAAAACCATTTTTATCATTATTACCACCCAGCTTATTTGTGCTGGATTTTTTTTTTAATTTTTTTTTAATGTTTATTTTTTTTTTAATTTTTTTTTTTTAACATTTATTTATGTGCTGGATTTTGTAGCAAATGGCCAGATTGTCTAAAGAACATCTGCATAACATTTCTTTCATGTTTCAAGAGGTGAAAATAACTGTAAAAAGTTAACTACAAAGATACACAAAATGACACAGAAAATCCTTGTCTGATATTTTATCCCACCTGTGGCATTTATATATTTGAAAAGTAGAATTCATGAACTAAAAATTACTGTCCTGTTGAGTTTAATGGAAGATTCATCCTGATTACAAGATTAACACCAGTGTCACTGATTTGATATTTATCAAAATTGATGTTTTTTCTCTTCCTCCCAGCTTTATTGAGGTATAATTGACATGTAGCATTAAGTTTAAGGTGTACAGTCTATTCATTTGATACACTTACATATTGCAAAATGATTACCACTGTAATCACCTCTTATTGCGTCACATGATTGCCATTCTTTTATTAGTGAGAATCGTATTTTTCTTTTAATTTTTTTTTTTTTTTCAACGTTTATTTGTTTTTGGGACAGAGAGAGACAGAGCATGAACGGGGGAGGGGCAGAGAGAGAGGGAGACACAGAATCGGAAACAGGCTCCAGGCTCTGAGCCATCAGCCCAGAGCCCGACGCGGGGCTCGAACTCACGGACCGCGAGATCGTGACCTGGCTGAAGTCGGACGCCCAACCGACTGCGCCACCCAGGCGCCCCGAGAATCGTATTTTTCAATAAATTAAAATCAATGTGATACCCACGCAAGCTAGAATGCTCTTTGGTGAACAAGGACCTGACATCCAAACAAGAAGTCTGTTAAGTCCCACACTGTAAAAGTGTGATCTTTTTCAAACTGAATCCATTCCTTGCATTGAAGATGTGAAACTCAGCCCCATTCCTCTTTATGAGTGGGTTTATGATCTTGCCATTTCATACTGAACATCTAGATTTCCAAATACAGTTGACCCTTAAACTGTGCCGGTCCACTTATACATGGGTTTTTTTCAATAAATATAGTACAGTACCGTAAATGTATTTTCCTTACGATTTTTTTTTTTTTTTTTGAGAGAGAGAGTGAGAGCAGAGGAGGAGCAGAGAGAGAATCCCAAGGAGGTTCCACGCTCAGCGTGGAGCCCATCACAGGGCTCGATCCCATGAACTGTGAGATCATGACCTGAGCCAGAATCAAGAGCCTGATGCTCATCCAGCTGGGCCACCCCGGTGCCCCCTTATGATTTTCTTTTTTTTTTTCTTAAAAAATTTTTTTAATGTTTATTTATTTTTGAGAGAGAGAGAGGCAGAGTGCAAATGGGGGAGAGACAGAGAGGGAGACACAGAATCCTAAGCAGGCTTCAGGCTCTGAGCTGTCAGCACAGAGCCTGATGTGGGGCTCGAACCGTGAGTCCGTGACCTGAGCCCAAGTCAGATGCCCAACCGACTGAGCCACCCAAGCGCCCCTCCCCTTATGATTTTCTTAATGACATTTTTTTCTCTAGCTTTCTTTGTTATAACAATGCAGTGTATAATTCATATAACATACAAAGCATGTATCAGCTGACTATCTATTGGTAAGTCTTCCAGCTACTAGTAGTAGCTATTAGAAAAAAAATTTTTTTTAATGTTCATTTATTTTTGAGACAGAGGGAGACAGAGCGCAAGTGGGGATGGGGCAGAGAGAGAAGGAGACACGGAATCCGAAGCAGGCTCCAGGCTCTGAGCTGTCAGCACAGAGCCCGACGCGGGGCTCGAACCCATGAACCATGAGATCATGACCTGAGCCGAAGTCGGACGCTTAACTGACTGAGCCACCCAGGCGCTCCTGGTAGTAGCTATTAGTAGTTACATTTTGGGGGAGTCAAGTTATAGGTGGATTTTTGACTGTGCAGGAAGTGGTGAGGGGTGGGCAGCACCCCTAAGCCTTGTGTTCTAGAGTGTTCTGTCCTTCCCATTGCTTAAAGTCTTGGAGCTTTCTTCATCAGCTGAGCTGTATCCAGCTTCATCTTCACTCGTAATATTGCTTAATTTGCTAAGCTTGACATTTTGGTCCTTGTTTTCAAAATTCAGTTTATTCCATATTTAAGTAGGCTGGGATTTGTCCCTTCTTTTTTGTCTTGCTGAGGTGTCTTCCTTTCTCTTGTTCAGCCAGTTTCACTGGATTCACAACTGCTAGGTTGTAATAGCTGGAGAAGGCGATTCTGATCTCTGCCAGAGTGTTAGTCGGGGCTCATACTTGAGCCATAGCTGTGTGAGGACTCAGGGTAGCCCCCCTTTTATGCACAGCTTCGTTTCCCTGGTCTCGCTTACCTGGGTCAGCCGCAATCCAGAAGCAGATGATCCTTCTTCTGACTTACCGTCAGGTCAGTAGCAGCTGAACGCTGGTCCCGGTGCCTACGCACTCACCTCCCTTCCTCTCCTTGTGTAGGCACTGTGTCATCTCGCATCCTCAGAAGGGTGAATACAGGACAATAAGAGAGAGAGAGAGAGAGAGGGACCACATTTATATAACTTTTATTACAATATATTCTGATTGTTCTACTGTATTAATCTCTTAGAGGGGCTAATCAACAAAGTAAACTATCATAAATAGGTGTGTATCGGAAAAAGCGTGGCGTATGTAGAGTTGGTTACTATCCATGGTTTCAGGCATCCACAGGCTCATGGAACGTACCTGCCGTGGACGAAAGGGAGCTTTACTGTCCTTGCCAACAGGGCAGCAACACTGAGAACAGAATCTTGAGCAACTGCGGCTACTTCCTGTTTTTGTTTTTTAGCTATTTCCTCTTCTTGCTGCTGTTGTCATTTCCAACCTCTGCCTTTTCCGTCCTCTGGCTAAAGCTTTTTGTGCATCCACTGCTATTTCTGCCTCAAGAGACGTACAGTAGGAGTCTGGCTTAAACTTTTGCTGAGTTTTCTTGGTTTTTCTGTTTTCTTCTTTCTGTCTTGATGTTTCCTCCTATGCTGCTCCGGCTTCTACCCGTGTCTTGGTCCTCAGCAGGAGCTAGATCTGATCTGCAGTGTTCTTTCCTGCTTCCGGATCATGGTTCTTCCTCTCTGACTTCTCTTTCTGTTCCTGGATCAAGATATTTCCACTCCCTACTTCTACTATGATGATGCCTTTAATGACCTTAGATCTTGAGTGACTTCTGCCCTCTTGATGACCTTCTTCTTTCTTTGCATTTGTATCTGTCCTCACCATTTTCATATGAATTTAGTCACTCCCTTCCTCTTTGAGAAGAATGGTTTTTGTCATTATGTTCCTCAAATCTGTGTTTCTTAGAGGATTTTTTTTTTTTTTTTTTTTTTTTTAGTTTCACGTCTTACTATTTTGCTGTCCGAGTCTGCCGCATCTTCGGTTTCTTCATGCGTTAGCCTGCCCTTTGCTTCGGCTCTGGCTCCTGCGCTTTCTTCTTACGTTATCTGACTTTTATTTTCTTTCCCTCTTGATCATGATCTTGAATGGTGATATTTTGAGGTTCTAGGAGAAACAGATACATCTGACTCCTCTTTTTTGATCTTTATCTGGGGATATCTTTCCTGGAGCCATTCGATCTCATTCCATGTTACTAGCCTATGTGAGAACCCCATTGTTATGGACTAAGTTGTGTCCCCCCCAGGTTTATATGTTGAGGCCCTAACCCTCCGTGTGACTATATTTAGAAATGGTGCTTTTACAGACATTATGGTTAGATGAGATCATAAGGGTGAGGCTCTGACCCCAACGGTTGGCATTGTTCTTATAAGAAGAGGAAGAGACACCTTCCATGTGCACCAAGGAAAGTTCCTTCAGAGACACAGTGAGACGGTGGCTCTTTGTGAGCCAGAGGGGAGCCCTCATCGGGAACCAGTCCTGCCAGACCTTGATCTGGGACACTGGCCTCTAACACTGAGAAAATAAATTTCTCTTTAAGCCACACAGCCTGTGGTGTTTTGTTATGGTAGCCCCAGGCGACTAATACGCCAATCTTCATGTCATTAACCCTCTTTAATAAAAACGGCGGCCGAGAAATATGGTCTGTCTTTGTTCTGGGCATCCTACTCCAGAGTCCCGGCTGCTGGGGCAGCACTTATGACAATACCAGCCACCCAGAAGCTTCCCATAGACTGACTAAATCCGCTCCCATGAGAGACGTGAGTGGCACAAAAGGAACCTGCCATTGCTTTTTTTAGTTTGCTTTTTACATTTAGTTCTGTAAAACCTGTAAGGTACTCTTATGTCTGTACTGAGACAGGTCACTACCTTTAATTTTCCCCCGAAGGACAGCCGTGTCTCCTGGCACTGTTAACTAGTGCATGTTTTCCCCACCAATTTAAAATACCACGTTTGTCAAAAATTGTGTATTCTTGACATGAGAGGCCCCATGCACGATGAAGGGTCCCCACACCTTGCAGGGCAGGGAAGAGGAGCGCGCATGGGTAATAGAGGCAGAGGGAGAGGGAGAGGATTCGGTGGCGCCAACCCCTAGAGGCCGCGTGAACGCGGTGCCGGTTGTGGGAGCTCGTCTTGGAGGCAGGCTGGCCACAGCAGGAGGCAGGGACACTCACAGACTGCTGTGGCTTTCATGGTTTTGGTCTTCCTAGAACATCTAAAAATATTACACACAAAATCAACTTTTTACTCTAATTTTCTCAAACTTCAAAACCCAGAGTGCCCAGGACATGTCCCCGTGCCTCACTGGATTTCTCAACAGTGGCTTTATAGCGCAGCTTGTCTGAAATTCTTGGAGTTTAGAATTCAAGACCATGGTAGATTTTATCATGATTTGCTTTTGAACTTGGTCTGTTGAAGTTCACAGAAAGTGGAAAACTCTTGTTAGAGAATTCATTTTTGTTCAGAATTGGATAGAATTCTAGAGCCAGCATTGTTCAGCATTAAGTCAAAAGCCCACCTTTGCTTTTTATAGAAGGTGTTACTTTATTTAAGAGGTAGATATGATGCATTTTAATCTACCTTTATCTTAGTTTATAGCAGATTTTGTATGAATTTTAGCTTCTTAACAAATTTCCAAAACTAGATTATGCCTTTGACAATAATGAAAATTATTTACCACTTCTTGGGGAGAAGGATGTATTTTCTTATACACTGGTATATGTTTCAGTATTTTATATTCTGGCCCATTTTTTAAATGTTTACTTTTGAGAGAGAGAGAGCGAGCATGAGCAGGTGAGGGACAGAGAGAGAAGGAGACCGAAGATCTGAAGCCGGCCCCATGCTGTCTGCACAGAGCCCAATATGGGGCTCGAACCCTCAAATCCTGAGATCATGACCTGAACCAAAGTTAGGGACTTAGCCAACTGAGCCACCCAGATGCCCCTATATTCTGTCCCATTGATCCATACTTTTGTTTCTACCTTAGTTTTATACTATTTTAATGACCAAAGTTTTGCAGTGAATTTTTTAAATTTTATTTATTTTGAGAGAGAGAGAGAGAATGAGAACAAGTGGGGGAGGGTCAGAGAGAAGGAGAGACAGAATCCCAAGCAGGCTCTGCACTACTAGTGCAGAGCCCGACGCGGGGCTTGAACTCATGAACTGTGAAATTATGACCTGAGTCAAGATCAAGAGTAAGATTAACTGACTGTGCCACCCAGGTGCCCCTGCAGTGAATTTTGATACCTAGTAGGACTAGTCATTCCTTATCATCGTTGTTTTTCTAAACATCTTGGCAGAGTATTTTCACATTTTATTTTCTGTTAAGAACTTGAGACTTTGTTTCATTTTTTTTTTTTTAAGTCCTCCTGAGACCTTCCATGCTTCCAAGTTCATTTTTTTCCTTGAAAACTAAGGCCATATGTATATATACACAGGGACAGGAGAGGAAACACTAGCAAGAAACTTCTCGAAAGGAGCAAAGAATATGGATGTTTGGTAATTGACTTGGCAAGTCCAAGGACGCCACATCCTGGGCCAGCAGTAGGAGCTGATGGGCAAACTGCTACATGCTGCGGGTGCCTCACCTGGCCCAGAGCGGGCAGCATCGTGCTGGGTGTAGTATGGAGGGGGCAGGAAAAGCTGTCTGAGAACAGTCAGATCCCTGAGTCCTTCCTTTCCCAGCTCCAGTTTTCCGGTTTGGAGGCCACCAGAGAGTTGCTGGCGCAAGTCAGGGTGGTGAAATGAATGTGTGCCTTGTGAATGTTGTATGCTAACTTCCTAGCCCTTTCCCGCCACTCAGCTCCCGAGTTTCGGGTAGCCAGTCTTACAGCCTTTAGGCTGGAGATTGTCACATTTCTCTGGGAAATCTGATCAATCTAAGGGGACAGAATAAGAAAGCCTAAGTGGATGAAGAAGAGGATCCCCAACAAGTAGCTATGATTGCAGAACTGCCAATCGGCCTTTTATTCTTAGGAATAAAAAAACAAAGGTAATCAGTGATCTGAGGAAAGCCTCTAACATGGAAGATAGAGACTAAAACCGACAAACTCTAAAAGGCAATGTAAAGTAAATAGAGCCCATACAAAGAAAGGAAAACAGTAAAATGAGCAAACCCCTGTCTTGAAGCCACAGGGAAATCAAACAAATAAAAACAGGCTGCTAAATCAACAAGAAACACAGAACAAAATGATCTCTTAGAAATTAAAGATCTGAGCGAAAACTGGAAGAGAAAAGATAAGAGCATAAGGAGGTCCAGCACCTCAGGAGAAGCGGCCCCAAAAAGGAAGATTAGGAACATGGAAGTGGGGAAATTCCCAGCCAAATTACTTGATACAATTTTCCCATCCTGAAGGTCTTGAGTTGCTGGATTGTAAGGGCTCACTGAGTGCCTAGCACCTGGGTAGAAAACACGCCCTAATTCAAGAATGTTATCCTTGCTGGGAAATATTCAGCCTCTGATAAAAATGTAGTGCCGTTACGAAATTAGCATACGTGTTTTTTGGCACACATGTATGCATTTCTGTTGGGGATGTACCTAGGGTAGAATTGCTGCTGTAATAGATAATGATGTCAAGTAGTTGTCCAAAGTGGTTAGAAACAGGATTTCCATTTATGTCACTCTATGCCCCGTCAGAAGCTGAAAATCACTCAAATGTCCCACCTGTAGGAGATGGATGAATATTTCTATGCGGTCCTCTATGGCAGCGAATATGAACACCGAATTTTATGACACACAGCAACATGGAGGAGCTCCCCAGCACCGTTGAATGAGAGAAGTCAGACAGAGTACTTGTTGTGTGACGCCACCTGTGTAAGTTCAAAGACAGGAGTCAGGATGGCGGCTACCTTTGGAGGGGCGTGAAGGGCGCGGCTAGAGCTGGTGATAGTCCACGCGGTATCCGGATGGTGGTCGGTTACGTGATATGTTCATTCTGAAAATTCACTAAGCCGTACTCTTCTCATCAGTACCCTTTCCTGTTATATTAAGAAGTTAAAAACCTAAAGTTGTGAGCTTGTTAACAATTCGTGGAAAGGTGTTTTGAAGTTCATGTTCACTGAAATGAGCGGGACAGACCTATAGCAACACCGAAATAAGGAAATTTTGTTGTGGGTACAGGTGGAGGCTTGGGGAAAGGACACAGTACTGCAAGTAGTTGGTATTTCAGTTTGTTATTTTTCTATGTAAAGTAGCATCTTCTTTTTTTTTTTTTTAAACATTTTTTTTTTCAACGTTTATTTATTTTTGGGACAGAGAGAGACAGAGCATGAACGGGGGAGGGGCAGAGAGACAGGGAGACACAGAATCGGAAACAGGCTCCAGGCTCTGAGCCATCAGCCCAGAGCCAGACGCGGGGCTCGAACTCACGGACCGCGAGATCGTGACCTGGCTGAAGTCGGACGCTTAACCGACTGCGCCACCCAGGCGCCCCTAAAGTAGCATCTTCTAAAGGGGGAACGAAAGCCCCACGTGTCTGCTGGTTGTATTGCTGTACTGAAAACAAGATTGACCTGGTCTAGACTGTGCCCTCTCAATTGGGATAGTAGGACGATTGCCTAATGCTGGTAGTTGTTTTGTTTATTCTGAAATTCATCATAAGGTAAATGGTATCACGACTGCCCCCCTTTACTTTCAAATGTGACATTGACGAAGATGTGACTATGTTCTGATTTCTTTTCTTTTTCTGTTTCTCCTTGTTTCCTAGGTTTTTGTGGAGACCCTGGATAAGTGTTTTGAAAATGTTTGTGAGTTGGATTTGATCTTCCATATGGATAAGGTACCTTCTCTCCCTGAGCAGGGTTGCTAGAAAACTATCCATCTCTACACCTTCCTGTTCTTTCTTGGGGCTTTTTACTCTGGGAGTAGTCCCAGAACATGTTTCATTTAATAACTTGAGTTTAATAATTTTGGGGGTATTTTGCTAAGATCTGCTATTAGTTTTAACACACAGGTGATTATTACCGGGCCTGTGTCATTGTCCATCTTGACCTGGACAGCCTTCTTGGTATAGGGCAGTGATGTCACGGTGATGACTGGCTGATGGCCACACCAAAGGTGAGAGAAATTGCTTTGTGTGGCTTGTGAAATGAGTTCCCTAGGCATAATCCAGTGACACAGTGAAGCTTTGGAAGAATCATGACACAGGGTCTTTGACCTGGCTAGCAGAGTTTGTAATTTTCCCCAAGAGTAATAGAGTGACTCAGACATCAGTAACACAGTTTGAGGTCAGGTGATACTCAGTAGGGAAGCTGACTGTCAGGCAGAATTGAAGTACAAAGTACATGTTCTCAGACTTGTGCTGCCAGCATAATTTTGACATGGTCTGTGTCCTCATGTGCCAAATTCAAGGTGAGAGATAGCCAGCAAGGGGATAGGAACTGCCACGTTTGTTTTATCCAGCGGGGCTCATGCTGTACCCAGTGCCGTTCGCCTGGTGTATCTTAGTTGTGCTTGATCCTGGTTTCCTTCAGCGGGTTGTTGTCACTGTGATTCATGGCCCTTGGAGAGAGGGAATGATTTTTTATAAGACAGCTACTACTCAGTGCTAAGCCGTGATCCTTTATGAATTTATTTTTATCACAACGAAGTAGTTGTTTTCAGATCCCTCATCGCTGGCATTGCCATCTGGAGGCCTTTCGTGTCATTTTCCAGTAGGATCTTCAGTCTCTGTTCACTCTCCCGAGATTGTCGGATGACACTTTCCAGACAGATGTGGTGAGTGCATTCTTAAGGTTGGATGTTGGAACGGAGTGAAGTTTTCTCTCTCAACATCTGGCTTGGCTCCACAGCTCCAGGGGAAGCCTGGTACAAGAGAGTCACAGAACCCCACTCTTGCTGTAGATACTTGACTCGGTGCTCCCTGATAGGCTCACGAGGCCCCCGGAGCTCATTGGTGCTTTGGATGTGGTCACTCTGCCTTTTCATGTGAAAGAATCTTAGACATTTCAGAGACCTCTTAGCCCCCTCTTTGCAAGCATTTAGAGCTGCTTTAAGCTTGTCAGTTGTTAAAGGTGCCGCTATGTTGTAATTTCTCTTAAGGAGAACCACAGTTCAGATCCATCTCCCATCTATACCAGTGGGTGTGGCTTTCAAAGGAAATCAAAAGTCATAAAAATGTTGTTCTTTCTCCTATGTCTTAATCTTCAGATAGGTTCCATAAAGTAATTTGCTGCTGCTGCAGATTTCTTTTATAGTTGATAAAACTGTCTATTTTTAGTTGTTCACCTGACATCAGGAAATTGCTATCCCTGTTTCCTGAGATTTTGGAAAGTGCTGATGCAAGGGGTCAGCATCTCCCCCTCCTTCCTTGAAGAGTGTCTGAAGGTGTCTTCCAGCAGGTGACTTTCTTGTAGTGAGATTTCAGGCTTGGCTTTGCCCTCAGGTAGAGCAGCTGCTAATTCAAGTTTATCTTCTGCATATAGGTGGAAATGGTCTTTTTACTCAAGTAGGCAAAGGACCTTGAACTCCATCCTTCGGAACTGAAGAAGTTTCTCTCTGCCTTAAGTCTCTTCACCCCTTCTTCCTGCCTTAAAGGAAAGTGTGTTTCATTCCATATGTAGAGCCACATCCACTTCCTGTCTGTACCCAGCATACACCGTGATCTCAGTGTCACCTCCTCTTTGAGGGGCCTTGATTTGTTCCTTCCCCTGTAATTCCAGTCTCACAGAGCACGGCTCTTCCCGCGTTTTAACTGTAGTCTCATCTCCACACACTTGCACTAAAGGTAAACATCTTGAGTGCGTGACTTACGCCCAGCCTCCCATTTCTACTTCATCTTTTCCCTTTCTGGAGCCCTGGGGCCTGCTTTTCACTCTTACCCAAAATTCACTGGTGATTTCCTGCTCTCATTTGCCAATATCACCTTCTGTCGTGTTCGTGCAGCATTTGAGGCTGTGGATCCTTCCATGGTGCACTGCTGTCTTAATCCTTTTCCACCTTTGTTTCTGTTACATAGAACCTTTCTGGCTTCTCTCTTACTCTCTTCCCACCTTCTGTCACTAACTTAGGTTTGTCATCTCTTCCCTCGCTCTTCTCACTCTCCTGTTTGGATCCTTGATTGTATCCACTTTTCAGTGTAAATTATCATCTGTCTGGGTAATTCCCAAACTTGTCATTTCTAATCCGGTGTGGCCTGAGTCCTGTCCCTGTCTTTCCCTCTACCAGATGGCACCTCTTCCTCAATTCATTCCAGCCGCTTCTTCCCCAGAGCCAGATGCGGCATGTGTCTCCCGAAAGCCGTTTCCTCTTCCAGCCTCCCTTTCCCAGTGCTGCCTCCATCCTCTGTCAAATACACTCAAAACCTCTCCTCCCTCTTCTTTGCCACCAGTAGCCAGTCGGTCACTAAAACCTGTTGCTTCTTCCTGTAGACTTCTTGTATCTGTTCTCACCAGTTACTCACATTTGGCCCACTTGTCTTTATATCTGTCTCTAGACGTACATACTTTTCTTCTTGACCCATCCTGACTTCTCATCCCTAAGTACTTCAGCAGGTATCTCCTCAGAACAAGGAAATTGTCTTATGTAACCCGTTGTGCATAGTTCTCTAATTAACATAATTAATTGGGCCGCCTGGGTGGCTCAGTTGGTTGAGTGTCCAACTCTTGATTTCAGCTCAGGTCACAATCTCACGGTTCGTGAGTTCAAACCCTGTGTCGGGCTTTGCGCTGTCAGCACGGAGCCTGCTTGGGATTCTTTCTCTCCCTGTTCTCTCTCTGCCCCTGTCCTGCTCGTGCTCCCCCCCTCAAAATAAATAAACATTAAAAAAAAAATTAACTACAATGTAATTAACATATTTAAAATTTAACACTAATAAATACTATTATTCAGTATACAGTTCATATTTAAGTTCTTCACTTGTCCCACTTAACATCCTTTATATTTTTCAGTCAGATTCTGACTGTAGGTCAAGTGCTATCTTTAAGTTATAGTGCCTCTTGATGTCAGTTATGCCTGACAAGTTTTCTAACCTTATTTCCTCTTCTTTCTTATTGATCCTGCACACTGGAATTATATATTTTTTCCTAAACCACCCTTTAGACTAACTGCTCCCTTGAGCATAGACCATTTTTGGTCACCTTGACCTCCTAACCAGGCATTCACGGCTGTCCACAGTTGTCCCTTTTCTATCTTAGTCTTCCTTACCAGTACTTCTTGCGGGATACCCCTGCTGCAACAGACTGGACCAGTCTTAGTCACGTTGTAATTCCTGCTCAGAGCCTCGGCCCGAATTGCCTTTCACATCTTTTTGTAACTGAATCCAGCCTGTCATTCAGGCCCGGCTCGAATCCTACCACCCTAGTAAACTTGACCTCATCACCTTGGCCCATCATGATCTCTGTGGGCCATTTATAGTGTTGTTTATGGCATTATGTGCCTTGGTTTATGTAAGTTTCTGCGTGTTCCCTACTTGATTAGACCGTCCTTATCTTTGTGTTTGTCCTTGTCTCCCTCACTGAACCCAGCGTGGTACCTGTTGCTGAGTGAGGTGGTCTTCACGTGAGCGTCACCAAAGAGTTCCTAGGTAACTAGACTCGTGAGGCTGCTCATGCTTTAAACTGCCGCAGGCTGGGTGAAGTCTGATTTCACAGTCTCTGGGGATAGTCTTCAATCCAGACCGTGCCATATGGAGCGTATCTTGCCAGGGACGATTGGTTCCCCGTGGCATTCGGAGACCCCCAGCCCCAGCTCGGTGTCACGATTGAGTTAGGTATCGATGTTCATTGCGGTGAATTGAGTTTTGCTCAAAGAAAACCATGTGGGCAGCCTAACGTTTTGATCTACCAGTGCCTCACCACCGAAGCTGGATTGGGCTCTCAGTTGGGGCGCTCAGCGTTCGGTCATCAGAGTCACAATTCAGTGGCTATATCAAGGGAATTATCCATCCTTTTTATAGATTTCAGTTTGTAACGGGCAGTCTCAGCACAGTTGCAACATATGCTTTGGGGCGGGTCTGAGGCCAAGAAACCTCATAGTATGGAATTTAAAACTCTCTGCTAAGTATAGGCTGCTGACATGGGAAAATGCTGAGGGCTGAAAATTGGAATGAACTGGTGAGCCCAACATGAAAGGATCATAAATGTAATAATGGACAGTGCTTATTAAATGGCCCTTCTGAGGACAGAGCTGTGATAACAGAGCTCGTTAAGGCCCTCCACACCCTAGTGACGTTAAGGCCCTCCACACCCTAGTGACACTGAAGCTGGTATCCTGATTGCTAGTTCCCAGGAACGCAAGAAAGAGTAAGGGACACATATTTTGTGTGTTTTTAGTGATGAAGGAGTTGCGGTTTGGGCACAGAAGAAGAAGACATTCTGTTTGAGTTTTAGTGCTTGAGAACATGCCAGTTGGCGTACTGACCATGCCTGGCTACCTGTTTCTTTCTGTATATGCCCAAGAGAGAAGAGGGGGGAGTCTAGGCCAGCCTTTTGTTTCATCATATCCTGAGCCCTTCTCTGCTGATGCTTGATAAGAATTTTGTGGCAGAATATTTTTCAGAAGCACAATATCTTATCCTTTCGGAACAACGGACAGACTAGCAGTAATGATTTTTAAAATCTTTAACTTCACTATACTTTGTTTAAAACAAACAAAGAAAAGCTAAGATTGCGCCAAACTACACTTAACATCTGCTGCAGTACACATTCTCACTTTCTTTACCCGAACTTGCACTGCCTTGGTGCGTGGTCTCATTGTCTGCCGCTTGAAATTACAGAGAGCCTTCTTCCTCTGTTTAATCATTCCTTATTAATGGTTAAGGGCATTTAGGAGGACAGTGTACACAAAACAGCAAAATCTGACCTTTAGAAGTATCTGTTTGTTATCCTGCCTTTTCAATAAAACCTAGTGTTTGTCAAGATTGTAGTCAGTAGCAAAGCTTATGACTAATTATATTACTTGGATATGTTACGGATAAAACAAATTGTGTATCACTTTGATTGTTGATTTGTAGGTGCCCTGAAAGGTTAGAATTGAGGCTCCATCCTCCTGTTCTTGCTGTTATCCTTGATGATGCAGGAGAGGATTGGACTACTCTTAAGATAAAACCCAGAATTTCTTGATCCCTAGTTGAGAGCCCTTTGCCAGGCTTGACGTTTGTATCAATCTAGGTAGAGGAGGTAATATAGAACCCCCAAATTCTAGTAGCTTCCGTAGCAACAGGGTTTATTTCCCATTCATGCCATGTGATCATTGTGGTGTCTCTGTTCACTGTAGTCACTTGGGTGTTCAGGCTGATGAAACCCTCCTCAACATGTACTTCCACCTGGGCATTTGTGTCTTGGCTCTTAAAGCGCCACACCCCACTGTGCTCCCACTTCATTGGTCACAGCAAGTCACATGCCTACACCTAAAGTGGCTAGGGGAGTGCATTCCTACCATGTGCTCAGGATTAGGGGGAGCCTGAAATTGTTTTCAGAATTACTGATGACTACCACATTTTTTTCATTTATTTATTTATTTGGTTATTTATTTTAAGATTTTATTTTTACATAATCTCTACACCCAGCATGGGACTCCAACTCATAACCCTGAGATCATGAGTCACACGCTCTCCCGACTGAGCCAGACAGACACCCCTTTTCATTTATCTTTAAGAGGAAAAGCTGACATTGGCTTCAGGTTCGCTTTACAGGCAGGAACTTAGAAATTTCAGTGTCAGAAAAACAGAGGAATGCTTGCGTAAGAAGGAAGCATGGTTGAATCTTGGAAAAAGACCTCTCGTGTAGCAGCCTTTCAGTTTCTACTAGAATATATGACATTTGGGGGTACCTGGGTGGCTCAGTCGGTGAAGTGACTGACTTCGGCTCAAGTCATGACCTCACGGTTCGTGAGTTTGAGCCCCACATTGGACTCTGTGCTGTTGGCATGGAGCCCTTTTCAGATCCTCTGTACTCCTCTCTCTCTGCCCCTCCCCTGCTCATTCTTACAAGAAAAGAAAAGAAAAGGAAAGAAAGAAAAAGAAAGAAAGAGAGAAAGAAAGAGAGAGAGAGAGAGAGAGAGAAAGAAAGAAAGAAACAAAGAAACAAAGAAAGAAGGAAAGAAAAAGAAAGACAGACATTTATATCCCATACTTCTCACATGAAGTCAAGGTGACTAAGAAGTTAAAATTCCTTAACAGAATAAATTGTTTCCATTATCTGGGAGACAGGTACGTTCTTCCTTACAGAGACTTTCCACAAATCATCTCTCCTTACCTGGGCTCTGGGACCAAAAGTACTAATGTCTGTTGAGATTTTTTTTGGTCTTTTTTTCCCTCCAATGATTATCAGACAAATAATAAACGTTTATTAATGAGAAGGACACTGTATTAGATATGGAGATACAAAGACGGAAAAGGCAAAAGCCCTACCTTCAAGAAGCTCATAGTCCCAGCTAGAAGGATGGGTCACATACAAACATTCCTTGGCCTTGGAGTAAGCCACATTTTTGGAAAAGATGCCATAAGTTGAGTCTAATTTCTCAGTAGGCATGGTATTATATAAGGGAGCTCTCATCTTGCCCTATTCATAGAAGTGGTCATAGGCACTGCATTTAGTCACACATATATAGTGTATCTGCATATTGTACATCTTAAAACTAAGGTGCATATAAATTATTGATCTAGAATAATATAGTACCAAATTGCAGCTTCTTTTATTTAATGATATGTGATCAGAGGTGGAGAAAGAAGAGTGAGACTTTGAAGAAATGGCTGTTTCTGAGGCTCGGCTCTGAAACGGAGGTGGGCGGGATAGATGGTAGCCCATCTGTGCTTTAGGCTGATCGTCCGGGGTTCTCGGTGTGGGAACAGGTTACACAGCCCAGTGAGTGCAGTGACCTGTGACCTGTGCTGACTTGTAATGACATGAATGAGGCTGGGCGAGTGGCACAGGTGTGATGGCCCAGAGTCAAATAATTGGGGGAAAACACCAGCAATTTGAGGTAGACAATCATGGCTAGCAGACAATCATGTCCTGAGGTAGACAATCAGGAGCAGTGAAGGCTGTATAAAGTCAAGAGCAGCCATCAAGGGAAGGGAAGTTAATGTCGATTGGCAGCTGCCAAGTGCCGGGCACTGTGGTGGGTACCTCACGCCCAGTAACCTTTCCTAAAGGAGGTGGTAATAGCCCCATATGACAGATCAGCAAGCCGAGGCTCAGGCTGAAATGCTTGAAACGTTAAAAACCCACGGTCTTTGCACTGAATCTCAGAACTTGAGAATTTTAAAGCATGAATAATATGATAGATAAGATAGGTAGAAATTTATAGAATTTGTCCATTTCTGTTTTCCAGAACCAGACTTCTAGGAGACAGAGCAGTGTAGGTAGTGAAGGTAAGGTGAAGGGTGGGGAGGAACGTGTGAACATTAGGGGGGACTTGGAACCATGCGTGAACTCATCTCGAGCTAGAGAGGGTCTGCCATTGGAGGCATTATTGACATTTTGGGTAGTGCAGTTTTTCATTGAATTGCTGGTATTTAGCATCCCTGACTACCCTCTACCACATGCCAGCGGGGCCCCTGCCTGGTGCATGTGCAAACGCCCTGCAGGGTGGGAGCAAAGTTCACAGGAATTAATGGCACCCAGGCTGTGGAGAGTCCTGTCCTCTTTGGTGCTGGGTCCAGTGAGCATTTCCCGGTGCCCTTCTCCCCAAGCAGTTTCCATACCTCTTCACTCTTAAAGTACTCTTTGTTCCTCGTTCCCGTGGCATCCATTCACCTGGTCTTTTATCCACCTTTCTGGCCATTCCGTCTGGCCTTTTGGACTTCTTACCTCTTGTTTAAGCCCCCCCTCTCTTTTCTTTTAGACGCTCTCTTCTTAGGAAGTCTCACACAGTCGGGGCGCCTGAGTGACTCAGTCGATGAGGCGTCTGGCTCTTGGTTTCGGCTCAGGTCACGAACTCACTGTTTGCGAGTTCGAGCCCTCCGTTGGGCTCTGTGCTGACAGTGCGGAGCCTGCTTGACTCTCTCACTCCCTCTCTCTCTGCCCTTCCCCTGCTCGCACTCTCTTTCTTAAAATAAATAAATTTTAAAAGAAGAAAAAAAAGGAAGTCCCACACAGTCATCTGTCTGCTCGTAATTTCTGAATTACCAACCAAACACACTTCAGTTTGAACTCAGTTGTATCCGAAACCGAATCTCATTTGTATCCAAAACCCTGCCTCTCCAAACTGACAATTCTGACTCACTCTTCAAAGAAGTTAGTCTTTGAAACCTTTCTGACATTCCTTTCTCCACCCGTAGACTGAAATAGGTATATTTGTCTTGTGCCCCCCAGTCCCCCTCAGCTGCTTTTGCCACTGCCCTTAACACAGTGTGTTGTGGGTTTTTGGAGGTTTTTTTGGTGTTTTTTGTTTTTGTTTTTGTTTTTTTTGTTTGTTTGTTTTTTTGCTTATGTACCCGGTTAAGAGCACAGACTCTACGGCCTATGTAGTTGGGCTTGAATCCTGGTTCCGCCACATAGGAATTGTATGACTTGTGCCTTAGGAACTTACATGTGGACAGGGAATTGTGATAGCACCTAGCTCATATGGTGGTTGTGAGCATTAAATACCTGGAAAATGCTTGGAATAGGGCCTGTACATAGTAAGTATTTCATTCTTTTGTTTGTTTGCCACTTGCACACCCAATAATATTATTAAGGTAGGGATCAGACTTTCTTGTTGACCACTGTGGATCTGGTTGTAACACAGTACTTGGCACAGACTGACTACTCAGTTATTTTTGAATTCGTTTATCCATCCACTCTTCTAGGTGCTTGGGAAACAAAAAAGTTCTGTCTTCACGAACCTTGTACCTAGTAAGGGGAAACAAAGTGTACATCAGGTGATGATGAATGCAGGGAAGAAAATAAAGCTGGCTAAGGGTTGGGGAGATATGGCTTGATACTTTATGTAGGGTGGTTAGGGAAGAAGGCATCTCTGATAAGATGGCATGTGAGCAAAAACCTGAAAGAAATAAGGGAAGTGAGAAAGATGTGGCTTTCTGGATGAGAACATTCTAGGTAGATAGGATAGCAAGTACAAAGACCTGGAGGCCAATATGGCTGGATGGAAGTGTGGAACGTGGGAGGTACAGTTGATCCTTAAACAGCACAGTTTTGAACTGTGTGAGTCCACTTATATGCAAGGTGTTTTGTTTTTTAATAAATACAGTACCATACTATAAATGTGTTTTCCTTATGATTTTCTTTTTCTTTTTTTTTTAAGTTTATTTATTTATTTTGAGAGAAAGTAGCAAGTAGGGGAGGGGCAGAGAGAGAGAGAGGGAGAGAGAGAATCCTGCATGCTTTGGCGCTATCAGCACTGAGCCTGACATAGGGCTTGATCTCATGAGCCATGAGATCATGAGGTGAGATCATGACCTGAGCTGAAGTCGGGAGTTGAACGCTTAACCAGTTGAGCCACCCAGGCTCACCCAGCCACCCAGGCATCTCTCCTTACGATTTTCTTAATGCTTTCTTTTTCTAGCTTACTTTTCATAAGAATACAGTATAGAGTACATGTAACATACAAAATGTGTTTTACTCGACCATTTATGTTATCGATGAAGCTTCCAGTGAACAGTAGGAGTTGAGTTTGAGGAAAGTCAAAAGTTGCATGCAGATTTTCGACTGTGCAGGGGTACAGGGCAGGGTGGTCAGTGCCCTAAGTCCCAAATCATTGAAGGGTCATCTGTAATAGAAGTTGAGATAGGGGTGGGGAAGAGGTTCAGATAGGTCCTTATAGATCACTGTTACAGAAGAAATTAGTAAGGGTTACTGCCTCTGGGGAGGGGAACTAGGTAAGTGTAGGGACTAACTTTTGAGAAATGTTATACAGAAAAAGATGAATATGTGATTTCACTCATATGTGGAATTTAAGAAACAAACCGGATGAACATAGGGGAAGGGGAGAAAATAAAAAGAGGGAGGTAGACAAACCATAAGAGATTCTTAAATCAGAGAACAAACTGAGGGTTGCTGGAGGGGTGCTGGGTGGGGGGGATGGGCTAAATGGTTGATGGACATTAAGGAGGGCACTTGTTGGGATGAGCACTGGATGTTATATGTAAGTAATGAATTGCTAAATTCTGTTCCTGAAACCATTATTACACTACATGTTAACTAACCGATTTAAATGAAATTTTTAAAAAATAATAATAATAAACAAGAAAAGAAATGTTATATACCATGTACATACGTTGCCTGCCTGTCATCCTGGGTCTTTAGGCCCACTGCACCGAAGGGTACAGGCAGTTCTCTCTCTGCACAGCTTTATTGCCTAGCACGGTAAACATTAAGTGCTCTCTGCTGTTCTAAGGCAAAGTCTGAGCTTAAAGCCAGATAAATTGATAGATGGTCTGCAAATTAGCCCCTTCACTCTAACCTGGGAACTATGATTAATGGCCAGGGCACACGTGGGGAGGGCCAAGGGAGTGGTGTGCAGAGTTAGGGTAATGGCCCAGAGTGTGCCTTAGGGTACATTTATGAGTCTGAAAGCAGATGGGTCTGTGAGCTTGGGAAAAACAATACATTTAATTCTCAGTCGTTGTGAAATCTTTGTGGCCTTATCTGTTTATGAGCTCCAGAATTAAGGTTCGCATTCTGTGGAGGACAAATGTTGAACCTGTTTGTGACGTCAGCCAGGTCTGTACCCGGGTACCTTGAGACATTTTCAGCAGCTATGGCAGAGGCATGCCTGGGCCCACCCCCGCTGGTTTAAGTACCGAGACCGCTGAAGAACACAGTCATCCTGTCAAAGCCAGGAGCTGAGCACTTGCCTTTTGTTGGCCCAGTCATGACACAAGTGCAGCCATTTAGATTTTCAGAATCCACATACCTGAATTCGCCCTGTACATATCATGTGTAATGCTGGTTATGGAAGCCTCTGGAAGGTTCTCTGCCGACTGGGCCTGACCCCTTGGGCCTTAAGACTGCTGTTGCTTTTCCTGCCTACCGAGTGAGAATGATGGGTCTACCCCCCACATCTCAGCCCCCGGGCACCCCGCTGCCTTTTCCTGTACGCGCGCCCCCTTGAGCACGCGTATGCTCTGATCTAGGTGGGCGACACATCTGCGTTTCATTCTGACCTAGCTCAAGGCTGTTTCCTGGAATGTGTGACCCCACTTCACCTGGGTGACCTGCCACCACGCCAGTCCATTCATTTTCTCCCCTTGGGGTCCACCCCTTTCCCACCGGCCCTTCACTCACTAACCTCTGCACCTGATGTCTTCTCAACTTCCCCAGCCTGCCATCGACATCGACTTTCTTCAAGGCCTGCAGTCTCAGGGATGTGGGCTTTACCTTTGAGCCCTAAGGGTTCACCAGCTGGTGTCAGCTCTTCTTCGAGTATTTTCTTCAGGTCTGCTTCTCCCTTCCCTCCCCTCCCTTCCCCTCCCCTCCCCTGAATCCAGGTAACTAACATATCAGCGCTAGGCGGCTACAGCAGCTGTATCTTGCCTTTTCCCAGCCTCCCTCACTGGTCCCATCTTCCATAGAAAACATTTCTCCCATTTGCCCTTTAGTCAACATTCTTCCCTTTTGCTTCCAAAGATCTCTGGATCGTGGACCTTCATGGCCCTTAGGCTTTCTCTGCTTTGGGATACCAACCCCACAGGCCCATCAGATGCATCCTCCAGACATACTGTGCCTGGGCCCACACCACTCCCCTTCACCCCCAGCACCCCCGCCCCCGTCCCCCTGTCAAGGTTCCCAGACCTCCAGGCCCAGCCCAAGTCTTACATTCGGTGAAATTTTCTCTGAACTCCAGTGTTGTGGTTCTCCAAGTTATTTGTCTTGCTCTTGCTCTAAAGTTTTTAGTCCTAATTGTTTCCACTATATTGAAAACTGTCGGAATAGTGTCAGTTTGTAATGTTTTGTTGGTTTTCTGAGCAGCACAGGGCACTCAAATATAGCTGATTGGTTGACATGTAATAAATGTGTATCCTAATTCTGCACGTGTGGTTTTTTAAAAATTTCCAAAGTACTTTTCAGATATAATATCTGATTATTAGCACACATAGAGACCTCTTCTTATAAATGAGATTTTAATTAGACCTTGACTTTTAAGGTGTATGACCTGTGCATGCTCGCGAGTTTCAAAGTGAGACTCACTCAACTTTGCCGTTGCTCCCTTAGCAGACGGGTAACCTTTTCATGGGCGCACGAGAAGCCTTGTGTTCCTTGAGTGCGGTTCTGCCTAAAGTGGCTTTGTAGACTTCTGGATTCCAGTTGTGTGGCTTAGCACCCTCTTGAAGACTCTTCAAGTCTCCAAGACTCTTGTGCCTCACTGTCTTCAATTGTAAAACGGGGGTGATCCCATATTTCATTGATTCTTAGACTCCCGTTTGGGGTAATATTTGTGATTTTAACATCTCAGGTCAAGAGTTGTCTTACATCACTGGCATTTCATGGTTTAATTGGCAACATTTTTCTCTTCTAGTGGTACATAAAATAACGATGTGTTTTATCATCAGTGGAGTCTTGGCCTTGATGAAGTAAAGTAACATCCGCCATTCGTGGTTATTTTGAGGACTGGAGTTAGTAATTGCCTAGCTCAATAAATGGTGACCTTGTCTTTATTTTACTTTTTCCCCACTGTTCTCTCTGCCTCCAGCATTACTCCCTTAAATCCATCCTTTACACACCTCCCTAATGACATTAAAAATGTGTTTTGACTGTTCGCTTCCCTTGTTTGAATTATTCAGTGGCTCTATATCCTACACAGCAGTGGTTCTTAAAGAAAAGGAGGACACGCCTCACTCCCCTGCTGTCCTCAGAGCCCGCATGAATGCTAAAATGCGTGATTGAGGGAGCGTGTCATACAAATGAATTCTCGAGAGTGTAGAAGGAGCTGGGGACCACTGCCAAATGGCTGGCGCCGAGGCCCCTTCATGTTGTTTACAAGGACCTCCGACATCTGTCCCACCCTGCGTTACTAGCCTCACCTCTTGCCATTTTCTGCCTTGAACTTTGTGCTGAAGCAATACTGAGCTATTTATTTATGGGGTATTATGGCTTTATCCGTTTTTGAGCCAGCATGTAAAGAGCCGGAGAGGGTGGAGCGGGGTCCATGGCCCTCTCACGACCAGTGCTGTAGAAGGGACGGGAACTTGCAGATGTACCTCATCTCCTTGGAAACAGGTTTGTGGATCCAAGCAGGGCATTGGGATTTTTTTTTTCTTGATGGTCAGATAAATCGTGCTTCCCTTACCTGACTGCCTGCCAATTGGTCAGATCAGGAAGAGTGATAGAATCCCAGGTAGAGGGCAGGGATTTTTTTTCTTTGTTCCTTCAGCGGGCATAGGTAGGGCCAGGTGATGGAAATGGTTCCAAGCACACTGCAGCTCAAAAAAACTAAGAAGGTTCTGACGGTTCCTTCTGCTCCACAGTAGACTGGGCGGCTTAAGAGCAGCAGCGAGCTCTCTCTCCACTTAGGTGAAGGGTCTGTTCTGTCTCAAGAGCTGAAGAATAAATTCTTGCATCAGGAAGGAGGTTGCACAAGGTGACTTTGATTCTAATTACTCCATTAACTAGTATTCATCAAGTGCTTACTTACATTTCAGGCACACAGTAGCCAGGTGCTTTAAATATAACGTCTCATTTCCTGCGTTACCTTATTTTGTCTTTAGAGTAGGCCTGTCAAGTGAGAACTCTAGTTCTCCCCATTTTGCAGATGAAAAAACTGAGTTTAGAGGTAGAAAAGCTCTGTTTCTCTAAGGTCGCACGATCCTAGTAAGCAGAGACAGAATTCGGACCCTGGATTTGCTGACTGCAGAGCACACACTCCCCCCACACTGCCCTCAGTGTCCTCTTCTGAGCTAGTGCCCTCAGTGTGGAAAGAGATGTATCTGGGTCATGTTTTGTTAGCAGATGACCAGTCAGAGAGAGGATAAAATTCAAGCGGACAAGGCCCGGACCGTTTTCTTTACCCAGTACCGTGCTTCGCATATGGGACCAGTATTGCAGAATACGGGAAATAGGCAGGAAATGAAGGAGAGTGAAACAGGCGAGTAAGAAAAAGTCCTACTGGGACATCTTTTTAAAATCTATGTCACAGAGCACTCTGACTCATAATAGGAATTCTTTGGAAATTAAAAAAAGGGGAAGAAGGAATAACATGCAACGAGTCTGCTTTGCTGCAAAGAGTGTGAAACATGCAGCCAGCGCGCGCAGAATCCTTTTCTTCAAGAGCTGTCGGCAGGGCTTGGAGGGTAGTTCGTGAGTTGTTGGCTTTGTGCCACATTCCCTCTGCCCAGATGCCTTCTCCTCCGTTTACTGGTTCAAGACCCAACCTCCTCCAAACTGCCACAGCATTTTGTACTTGGGTCATAGTACTTTCACAGTCTTCCTTTAATCAATAGTTAATTTTGTACATGTTTTATCTTCCTTATTGGATTCTAAGCCCTTTGAGGACAGGGTTCACATCTTATCTTCATTTCCTTCTTCCAGCTCTTACCATTCTGTGATGTTAAGCATATTTGAAAACAGATGTTGTCACAGGTCACATTCTTCTGGTGAAAATGAGTGACTGCCTTGAACCTAAAGCAGCATCTTGTATATAGTGGATACGGTGGGCTCACACACACATATTTCGCTTATATGGATTCAACTCTAACCATATGGAAAAAAGAGGATGAAAATTCTCTTTTATTTTTATTTTTTATTTTTGTTGTTATTTTTTTAAGAGAGAACAAATGGGGGAGAGGGTCAGAGGGAGAGAGAGACTCTTAAGCAGGCTCCGTGCTCAGCACAGAGTCCAATATGGGACTCCATCCCACAACCCTGGGATCGTGACCTGAGCCGAAATCAAGAGTCGGACGCTCACCTGACTGAGCCACCCAGGCGCCCCTAAAGATTCTAAGTACAGAATGATTCCACCCACAATTCGACTCCGTCTGTTTATGGCTGGCATGAGTGTGAGTTGGGAGACTTGAATCGGCTCTTTGCCTCTGTTCCTATGTATCTGTCATGTGCCTCTCACCATCTTATGGTGCTCGGAGTGATTTAATGCTTAAAGATACATTACAGAGTTTCCGTCCGTGTGGTTCCTAAACAAGCCAGCCACTTCAGCTAGTGCTAACCGTGCTAACTGGTTTAAAAACAAACAAACAAACAAAAAAAAAAACAGCTCCATTGGCGGAGGAGGACTGTATAGGAACTTGGGGCTATGTATATTTCCCGTCTCTTCTGGTGACTTTAGAACTTAAACTTCTGTAAGATGAGATTCCACTAGATTCATTCATTTTTCATGGAAAGAATGTATGGTCATGTGAGTGTAAAAAAGAAAGAAAATCAAGGGCAGGAGATTGAGGTTTGTGGGGTTACATGACACGACATCTGGAGAAAATCGTGCAAATGTCCTGCCTCGGTCAGAAGTTTAAGGAAGGTCATAAAAGTAGTTCAGGAGACACTAATAGCAAGGAAAAGAGAAAAACAACTTTACAAAGCAGGTTGTTTCTTTGCCTGCTTTCTTTTTTTTTTTTTTTTTATGTTTGTTTATTTTTGAGAGAGAGAGACAGAGCAGGAACCAGAGAGGGGCAGAGAGAGAGAGAGGGAGACACGGAATCCTAAGTAGGCTCCAGGCTCTGAGCTGTCAGCACAGGGCCCAACTCGGGGTTTGAACTCACAAACGGAACTGTGAGATCATGACTTGAGCAGAAGTCGGACACTCAACCAACTGAGCCACCCAGGTGCCTCTGCTTTCTTCTTTTCTTTGTTTTTTTAAGAGAGAGCGTGTGAGCAGGGGCGGGGGCAGAGGAAGAGAGAGGTTCCCCGCTCAGTACGGAGCTTGACGTAGGGCTAGATCCCACAACTCTGGAGTCAGATCTGAGCCAAAATCAAGAGTTGGTCACTCAACTGACTGAGCCACCCACGTGTCCCCGCCTGCTTTCTTTTACTTTAGCAGAGCTGCTTGGGACCAGACAACCCTGTCCCCAAGGGCATCTCAGCGTCATAGTGCATTCAATATGGATGTTAACAAGCAGCACAGAAAAAGCTAAATTATGTTCACGATGTTCTGTTTTAGAAATCATAGAAATGAGTAGTACACACTTTTTCCTCTTCTTACCCGTTCTGTATCCAGTTTATTTTTAACCTCATACGGCATCAGCATTTTTGTAACGTAATATTCCTCTACATCATAATTTCTTTGGCAGTGCAAATACTTTGGAATAACAAAATAATGCTCATTCCTCCGTACTATCCCTTGTATGATGGCTGTCATTTATCTCACTTATACACGAGCACATACATACACACAAGCATACATCATGAACCACATGTTGCTTTTTTTTTGTTTTTTGCCTTGCCCTTATCTTTTTATTCTAGCCAGATACATCAATCTACAAATTCCAAATATGGAAGTTAGTTTTCTCATCCCTGGAAACAGTATGAAACCTAGAGCTCCTAGTCTTGTGTTACTCATTCTGAGTCAGTTTTTCTGGGAAATCATCTGATCTGTTCAGTATCTTTTCACCATGTAAAATCAAGTTACATGTGTTTTCTATTAATCGTTGAGTATATTTTCTCCATTTCTGTTTCTGGCATACCAGTTTATGCGTGTGTTGTATTGCTCTCTTTTTATTTTTTTACTTTCTTGACCCCCTGTCACACATTTCTCCCACCCCCTACTCTGTCATCCCCCCTCCCCTTGCCTCTGACAAACACTCTCTGTTCTATTTATGAGTTTGTTTGTTTGTTTGTTTGTTTGGTGCTTCCATGTATAAGAGAGATCATATAGCACTTGTCTTTCTCTTTCTGACTTATTTCATTTAGTATAAGGCCCTCAGGATCCATCCATGTTTTTACAAATGCCAAGATTTCCTTCTGTGCTGTTGAGTAATATTCCACTGTGTATCTATATTCCACATTTCTTTATCCATTCATACATTGATGGACACATTGTTTCCATGTCTTGGCTATTGTAAATAATGTTGCAGTGAACAGAGAGTACATATATCTTTTTGAGTTCATGTTTTCATTTTCTTCCAATAAATATCCAGAAGTGGAATTACTGGGTCGTAGTTTTGTTTTTAATTTTTTGAGGAACCTCCATACAGTTTTCCATAGTGGCTGCATTCCCATTTGCATTCCCACCAACAGGGCACAAGGGTTCATTTCTGCCCACATCCTCATCAGCACTCGTTCGTTCTTGTCTTTTTGATTCTTGCCGTTCTGACAGGTGTGAGATGATATCCCATTGTGGTTTTGATTTGCAATTTCCTGAGCATCTTTTTGTGTGTGTGTTGGCCATTTGTATGTCTTTGGGAAAATGTCTATTCAGATCCTCTGTACTTGTGAAGGTTTCCATTGAAATAGTTTAATGGTGATTTAACGTTTGACTATTTCTTGCATTGTTTTGTCCCTCTCACCGGAAAGCCAGCTTCCCGATGGATCCAGGTCTGCCCGGTACTCTGTGTGGTCCGTAGTATTCATTCCAGGTACACCTACACAGGTACTCACCTGACAGTTGTTGAGTCTGATTACCGTGGGTTCGTTCGTAGGCAGGGAAGGTGAAAGGCAAACCACGGAGATGAGGACAGGCACTCCTGGCGGGTCTCAAAACACTGATAGAACATTGGACTTTGGAATGAAAGTAGGGATAAGGGAGAAGAAGGCGTGTATATCAGGTTTCTGGGAGGTGTTTTTATATGCTCTTCCCCTTCACATTCCTTTCTAAAATTGGCCATGTGAGAACTAGAGACTGACTCTCGGCCAGGATGATCCTTTCCCCCTGTCAGTGCTGAGTCCACTTAGAGTCTCCTTCCTTTGGCCTGTCAAGAGCCACTACCCTCCAGCATGGGCGATGAGGTAACACAGACCTCATCCTACCAAGAATTTCTTCCCTCCCTTCCCTCTGGAGGTCTTTCCTAGCAATTAAGGAAACCAGCCAAGCCAAGAAGAGGTTGAAAAAGTTATCAGCACTTAGCTTTCTTCTTTTTCCTTTTCTTGTCTTTTTTTTTTTTAAAGTAATCTCTGCACTCAATGTGGGGCTCAAACTCGCGACCCCGAGATCAAGAGCCACATGCTATTTTGACTGAGCCAGCCAGGCACCCCAGCACTTAGCTTTCAATATAGTAAAGTGTGTATCTTATCAGTGATGGTTTCTTAAAACTTGAGTGTTGCAATATTGGTATCCTCCTGTACCAGTACAAGCACCGTGACCATGTTTATTTTGTATTTAATTAGTGTTTTACTGTCTTCTGTGGTAACACTTGTTTTTAGAAAGATGAGAAAATACGGATAGGTAGTGGGGATGGATCCCTTGCCTTTTGTGATCCAACAGGCTTTTGTCGTCCAGTGCAGAAATCTGGGAGGGATTGATCTAGTCTAGAGGCTTCTATGGATGTGATCAGCTTGGAGTGTGGTGTACCTTCATGTGCCACTAGTGTCTCAGAAGATCTTTACCTACCGTCTGCCCGAGGAGTTCTGCTGGATAGGTTCCTGCCATCCCAAGATGGAACTGAATTTTACTAAAGAAGCAGTGTTGGGGTACCTGGGTGGCTCAGTCTGTTGAGTGTCCAACTCTCGGTTTTGGCTCAGGTCATGATCTCGCGGTTCATGGATTCGAGCCCCGAGTCGGGCTTGGTGCTGATGGTGCCACAGAGCCTGCTCGGGATTCTCTCTCTCCCTCTTTCTCTGCCCTCTCCCGCTTGCGCTGGCTCTCTTTCTCTCTCTTGAAATAGATAAATAAACTTAAAAAAAAAAAAAGAAGAGTAGTATATTAAAAAAAAAGAAGCAATATTATTCATGGTAGATACAGATGCAGGGGTGCTCAGTGGTACCACATTCTAGGTACCATTATGGATTTTTTTAAAGATTTTTTTTTTAACATTTATTTATTTTTGAGAGAGACAGAGAGAGAGCGTGAGTAGGGGAGGGGCAGAGAGAGGGAGACACAGATTCCAAAGCAGGCTCCAGGCTCTGAGCTGTCAGCACAGAGCCTGATGCGGGGCTTGAACCTACGAACCATGAGATCATGACCTGAGCTGAAGTCGGACGCTTAACTGACTGAGCCACCCAGGCACCCCAGTAGCATTAAGGATTAAAGTCAGCTTTAGCTGTGGGCTGCTAGCGTGAGAACCTTACTTATTGTATCTATAGAAAAATAATCGTAAGTTTCATAGTTAAATTTATGGAATACGGCCAGTTTAAGGTCTAGCGACTGTGTGTTTTTACTAGAGGAAAAAGTAATGTCTTGTTTGTTATCTTCAGGCTCCAGATCAGTTTGGTTTTAGCGATAGTCTCCGTTGACCTGGGCTTGGATTCAGAACTTTGTTAACCTCAGTGAGAAACATAACCAAGACTAGTACTCTTGAAGATCCTGGAATCCTCTGTCCTTGGATAGGGTTGTCGAAACCGATTTGCCTCCCTCCCCAGGATTTCCAGAGCTGTGTCCTAAGGAGCATCTCTGTCCTTGAAGTGACACTTTTATGTTCCCTCTTCGACTCCCAATCCTGACACGAAACTAGCAAGTTTATTGTAACCCACCCTTATCCGTAGAGGTTAACTCTGTGTCCTGGGCAGTAGCACTAGTTTCTTGGCGCCAGGATGGGAAGCCAGGCCTGTGTGTGTGTCCTCGGAATCAGAGCTTTTGAACTAGACGAGCTGCTCTCATCCATTCAGCTGGCCTTAGGAAGGTTGAGCTGTTACCAAGCACCGTGCTTGGCACTGGAGACCCAGAGGTGAGTGTGACATAGATCTATCCTCAAGGAAAATCACGGTCGGACAAGTAAAACGTACGACAGCACACCACATGAAGGACCTCAGTAGAAGTGCCTACAGGCCGCGGTACTCTGTCTCAGAAGAGGGGGATTGTCTTAGCCTTTCTCGAGCTTACTTGCCCCTGGCTGTGGGTATACACCTCCAATTCTGGAAGAACGTCTCTGATTTTTACAGAACTTAACAGGATCAGCGTAAAGAATGGTAGAAGGTAATCAGGGTTAGGATTAGATCTCAGCAGCATCGGCGGCAGCGCAAGCCCTTGTTCCAGTTTGAGAAAGGCTTTCTTTTCCTTCAGGGAGTCCCAGCAGGTTCGACAGTCATTAAACTCTCCTCTGATGCCTCCCAGTGTCATTTTCCCCTTTCTGTGCATCTTCACAGTGCAACTGCTGGCCAGGCCTTTGTTGGCCCAGGACCTCTGACTCCGGCTCTTCAGAACAGGAGAGTCACGCTTTCTTGGAGTCCCCGGGCTTTACCTAAGCACTGTTGAGTCCTCAGCATGCACCAGATTTGTTCTTCCTGTTTCGTCTATTAAACTGGGTCACGGAAAAGCTTCCGGGGGAACCTTACGAGCCGCAGACTTGTAGGTCCCCATCCTGATCAGGACACTCATTACTTTTCATTTATTTTATTTTATTTTGTTACTTTATTTATGGGAGGACGCAAGTGGGGGAGGGGTAGAGAGAGGGGGACAGAGGATCCGAAGCAGGCTGTGCACTGACAGGCTGACAGCAGCAAGCCCAATGTGGCGCTCGAACTCATGGCCTGAGCCGCAGTTGGACGCTCAAGTGGACTGAGCCACCCAGGCGCCCCAAGATACTCATTATTACCTCTAGGGAATGAGATGGGGCTGAGATGGGGAAGGTCTCAGTTAACTTCTATTGATAGAAAAGAACAGTTAGGCCCAGTTACATGCCCAGAGGATCCAGTTATAGAAGCAGGTATCTTCAGGGGAGGGGGGACAATGTGCCATCTTCCTAGAAGAGAAAAATGAAAGGAAGACAGCTGTCCAGATGTGTCAGGAGCATAGTATGGAGGCTGGATAGCAGGTTAGAGTGCCTTCAGAGGAACAGACGTTATTCTGGTGTTTACCGTCTATTCTTGAACAACGCAGGGTTGGGGGCACTGACCCCCAGCGTAAGAGTCCACATACAACTTTTGATTCCCCCCAGAAACTTAACTACTAATAGCCTTCTGTTGACAGAAGCCTTACCAGTAACATAAACAGCTGATTAAAGCATATTTTGTATGTTATGTGTATTCTATGCTGTATTATTCAAATAAAACAAGCCACAGGAGAGAAAGTGCTCTTAAAATCATAAGGAAAGGGGCATCTGGGTAGCTCAGTCGGTTGAGCATCTGAACAGCCCGCTTCAGATCCTCTGTCCCCCTCTCTCTCTGCCCCTTCCCTGCTCGCTCACACATACGCTGTCTCTCAAAAATAAACATTTTAAAACTAAAAATAATTTAAAAAATCATAAGGAAGAGAAGATACATTTGTAGTACTGGACTGTATTTATCAAAAAAAATCTGTATATAAGTGGACCCACGTAGCTCAAACCCGTGGTGTTGAAGGGTCAACTGTATTTTATTTTTTGATCGTTTTGAGAGATTTTAAGAGAAAATTTTAAATAAGACAGAAATATAAACACCAACCTTTGGCTCACCAAAGTGTGGCCATAAGTTTATGTCTCTTTGATCTTGTAATATATGTTTCTACCCAGCATTTTACCTGTTAAGATTTCAGATTCGTCACCCAAAGTATTTTCTCTGTTGCCTCCCCGTTACATCAAGTTGACCTATTGGTTTATTGGGGTTATCTTAATCTTTATGGTCAGATGAAACTCTTCCTGGACGTGATTATTCTTAGATCAGCTTACCGTTGGATTTGCCGAGAACTAAGAAGTCAGTAGTGTTTTTGTTTCGATTCTCTTACTGGTACTTCTGAATGAATCTTGCTATTGTCGTCGTTTTAGATGGCTGCCGAAATAGAAAGCTATGAATTATCAAGGAATTGTAATTATATCAAGTATGTAATTACTTGATAATGCATGTTTGTTCAGTGCACATGATGTTAGGCTGGGTTAGGACTCTTGAGGACCTTTACTTCTTTGCTTTCTTCTGTTGTGGTTCTTACCACCCCTATGTGACTTCGATTTCAGACTTCCTTCCCCCCCCCCCCCCCCCCCCGCCTCCACTTTGTTGGTTTGGTACTTTTAACTCACAGTGTTCTCTGAGGACCTCACCTCCACTTCTGCTGGCATCCTTGAGGTCAGTCCATCAGTTAACTCTTGTCATTTAATTCTTTGTGATCTGACTGTATGTAGTTTTTTTAGGTACATGAGTTTGGTATTGATTCTTCTTCCTTTTTTGTTCAAGTATAATTAACAATACAGTGTCGTATTAGTTCCAGTTGTACAATATATTGATTCAGCGATTGTGTACGTTTCTTAGTGCTCACCACGATCAGTGTACTCTTGGTCCCCTTTATCTCTTCCACCCCTCCCGCTACCAGCCTCCCCTCTGGCAACCACCAGTTTATTCCCTGTTTTTAAGAGTCTGGTTTTTTGTCTGTCTCTTTTTTCCCTTGTTCGCTTGTTTTGTTTCTTAAATTGCACATATGATTGAAATCACATGGTTTTTCTCTTTCTCTGACTTACTTCACTTGGCATTATACCCTCCGGGCCCATCCTTGTTGTTGCAATGGCCGGCGCTCATTCATTTTTATTGGTGAGTCATACTTCTGCGTGTGTGTAATATTGACTCCTGGCTGCGTTCTCTATACACCCGGGCTTAGCAGCCTCGAGCTTTCTCACATCCCCTGTGTTTCCTCTGGCGGAAACGTTACTCGTCTTTCATGGCGCACTTCACGTTCAGTGCAAGGGGTCTTCATGGACTTGTCAGATGAACGAGGGCAGCTGGCAGGCTGACCCTTCGTTGCTCACTCTCTGCTCATCTACAGCACATGAGTCACTGTGCTGACCAAAGGTCAGCTGTGATATTTTTAGACCTGTCGATGCCAGTCAAACTGGTATTGTAATTATATAACTTAATCATATACAGATAAACCGTAATGAGAAAAGAGAATTGTTCTCTGAAAACCAAGGTGAATGCTTTGGAAAGAGAAGTTACTTCAAAAAGGAAATGAAGTTGAATCGGGTTTGGGCAAAGATAAATATAGAAGATAGAGATGGAGGCTCCGAAAAATCTAGAAGCAATCTGTACTTACTGTTTCACAGGAGTCTGAGTTCTCCCTGTACTTCAGAGAAACTGGAAATTGTAGGTGATGCATTATGGGTGACTTTTATGCAAGAAGGGTGGCACAGAACTCTGGTCAGCAGCAAAGATCTTATTGGCCCCAAATCATTAGTTTGGTGGCTCTCAAAGTATTGTTCATAGCAAGTGACTCTGGGCTTGGATACGGCAGGACTCTGGGGGGGGATCACAATAAAAGTCATACTAGCTAGATCTTTATTACATGAGTTGTTGGTTTTCAAGGCTACCCACTGACTCCCAGTTATTGAGAGTGAGGAAGCCAGGGTTCTTGTACCTCCTTCCTTCCCCCAACTTTGTCTTCCTGACTTTCTGCTGGCTGTAACTTTCCTTCATTGTCAGGCACACAGTATTGGCCTCTGTTGTCGCTCTAATCCCACTTTAACCTCAGTCCTCCCTGTAAGCGGACTCGGTGCTCAACGCCAGTCTCTCTGCCATCACCCCTTGGCTGGCAGTTTCTCAAGACAGACTCATAGGAACAGGGTTTTTCCTATTCTGTTACTCTTGACTGGTATAAATTCTTGGATTACACTTTCTCTCTTTGGGAATTTTGTAGGTATTACATCTTTTTCTGCTAGCGTTGGGTTTTACTGTGGAAATTTTCAAGATTTTGCCCCTCTCTTAAATAATTTGATCTTTTTGCCTCGTTGCAAAAATCGGGAAATGTTACCCTCAGGGTCTGTCTTGGCGTTGACCATTGTGGGTCAGTTTTCCCCAGGATACAGTGTGGCCTTGCAGTGTGTGGACCCTCTTTCGTTTCAGAAACCTCTTGAATCATACTTTCACATAATCTTTATGAACACCTCTTTTCCTGTGTGTTTGCTCCGCGTCCTGGTTTCCCTTGATACATCCGCTGCATGTCCTTTGCTGGCTTCTCTAACTCTCCTTTTTCTCTATTCCTTTTAACCCCTTTTCTGTTTCATTGTACCTGCTTTTTTCCATCTCCCTCCTTTCTGTTCCTTACGCTTTCGGCAGTGTCTCTTCTCCCTTTGCTTCTTTCCAGCTTCACCTTCATTTCCGTACTGTTTCCTTCCACTTCTCCCCCAGCGGTGCCCGCGAGGTCTTCTCTTGTTGCCGCCTCCCCACCCCTCCCACAAGTGCCTGCTCTTCCGCCCTGAGCTCTCGCTGCACTGTTTGCTTTTTTTCAGTTTTGCAAAAAGATTTTACTGTCATTCGTTTCCTCCGTGGCGGCGGTTTTCCGGTGCATAGTCCTAGTCTGCTTTTTGCTTTTCCCGTTTCTTTCCAAATTTTGTTCTTGTTGTATCTTTGTGTACATCCGGTGTAGATTTCATTCTTACAAGTCCTCTTCAAGCAGGTGAGTTTCTCAGGGACTAGCTATTTGCAGGATGCTTGTTTGGAGGAGGTCCCAAGTCTGAATTCCAGGCTGACTGCAGTCATTCTCCTGATCTAGGGTTTGGGGTGAGTTCATTTACCCTGTATCTCCATCCAGCCAGTAGAGCGAGCTTCTGCAGGCTTTTCCACGATGCGGACGCCACCATGAAGCTGAACTTGTGAGGCGAATACGGCCCGTTTGTGGTGGTTTCTCCTATGCTTCCCGCTCCAGGTCCACAGACGTTCCTGCCTCCCCGGCAAGGAATCTGTTTGGTCCCAGAGCGAGTGTCCTTTACCCACAGGCAGTATATTTTGGCAGATCTTTCTCTCCAGCTCCCGTGTTCCCTCTCTGTAGTATCCTTTCTTTTCTTTCTCTAAGGAAAGGAGCCTTGCTTGAACTCCTTGCTTTTGACAGCTTTTCTAGCTGTTTTAGGGTCTGGGATTTGGGTTGTCTTCCAGTTTTGTTAAAAATGGAGTTTGCGTTTTTATTTATTTCTCCTTTTTTGCACTTGGAACACATCTTGAATAGCATCTTAGAATTATGACTTCATGATACCATATTCGCATCAGAAGTCTTAACATATGCTGCTATCCAGCTGCTAGTGGCCTTTTACTACCTTCTCCATCAGGCCTCCATCACCACACTGCCATCCATCTTCTAAGCACCTAAAGCCCCAGGAATATGCTGCTCAGGCTTAGGAAAAGCCTTTTCATTCAGTCAGCATGCCTGCGGCTCACTAGGCCTTGAGGACGAAGCACAGAAGAATTCATGCAAGATCTTTGACACACCAAAGGCAAGTCTTAAAGTGATTCCATATGGACCAGGAGTGAGGGATGAGCAGGTAGAAGACACAGCTTGGGACTCAGAGGAACCGTGGCGGAAAGGGTGCCTAACATGAACTCTGGAGTCAGACGGGCCTGGACTTGGTTCTCTGTTCTGCTACTCGTACATGTGACATTGGAATAGTTCATTGCCTTTTCCATGTGTCAGTTCTCTCATATATAAAATGAAGATTATATTACCTACCTCAGATGGAGATTAAAATGAAGATTATATCACCTACCTCAGATGAATATTACTAATTTTTTTTTTTAACATTTGTTCATTTTTGAGAGAGAAATAAAGAGACAGAGTGCGAGCAGGGGAGGGGCAGAGAGAGAGAGACACACACACACAGAATCGGAAGCAGGCCCCAGGCTCTGACTTGTCAGCACAGAGCCCAACATGGGGCTCAAACTCACGAACCATGAGATCATGACTGAGCCACCCAGGCGCCCCAGATATTACGATATTAACGCCCCGATACATAAACTTAAAGTAAGAACCATGTAAAGTGCTTATCATAGTGGAGACGCTCAACAAATACTACTTCCTCCCATGAAGGAGCTCACTAAACAACAGAATAAAACACTAAGAGTCCTGGTGTGGACATTTGTATTTTGTTTTTTCAGTTGTGAATTTTACGTATCGTAAAGCTTTCCATCTTCATTTTAAGTGTACACTTGAGTCGTGCTAAGTGCATCCACACGATCGTGCAGCCCTTCTCGGGAACTCTCTTCATCTTGCAAAACTGAAACTGGTTTCGCATTAACCAACAGGCGTCCCGTCCTCCCTCAACTCCAGCCACCAGCTTTCCACTTCTGCCTCTGATTTTGGCCACGGGTACTTCATAGAAAGAAATCGTACCGTATTCGTCCTTTTGTTTCTGGCTCATTTCACTTAGCGTAATGGCTTCAAGGTCTATCCGTGTCGCAGCATGTGTCTGAGTGTCCTGCCTTTTTAAGGCTGAATAATATTCCTTTGTATGTCTATATCACATTCATCCATCCATCCATCGATGGGCACGTGGGCTGCTTCTACCTTTTGGTTATTCTGTGAATAATGCTGCTATGAATATAGGTATAGAAATGTCTTTTTGAATCCTTGGTTTATATCTCTTAAGTATAAACGCAGGTGTGGAATTGTTTGATTATATGGTTATTCGGTTGCTTAAAATATTTTGAGGAGCCATCAGAATGTTTTCAGAGGTTGATTTCTTCTTCTTTTTTTTTTTCCTTTTGAGAGGGAGCGCTCAAGTGCAAGCTGGGAAGCTGGGGAGGGACAGAGGGAGAGAGAGAGAGAGAGAGAGAGAGAGAATGAGAATCCCAAGCTCCATGCTCAGCACAGAGTCCAACGTGGGACTCAGTCTCACAACTGTGAATACATGACCTGAGCCAAAATCAAGACTCAGATGCTTAACTGCCTGAGCCACCCAGGAGCCCCCAGAAGCTAATTTCTTGATGGGGAAGTATAAACAGTGTAGTTTCCCAGTGAATAATTTTAAGACCAGTAGCATTTAACATTTTGTAAATTATCTAAATATGAGAATTTTACCATTAAATCCCCATTTGCATTTAAATAATGAAATGATTCCTCTTGTATAAAATTTAAGAATGCCACGAGTGTGTATGTATAGGCAGGAAAGTGGTTAATAAAACTCAGTGTAAGTGAATATACTTTGTACATAAAACACATGTTCTTGTTATACTCTCTCCCTCCATGGGCAAAATATGAAGAACTAATATGCCTGAGAACTTCACGTGTCCAACATGCATGTGCACAAGCACACAGACAGACACATCTTTTATCTTGACTCGTCATTGCCCACAGAGTAGATTGGCCTCACATCCTCCATGCTCCAGTCTAGACGCTAGACCAGTGGGTCTCAACTGGGGGCGGTTTCACCAGGAGACATTTTTGGTGGTCACAGCTGGTGGGGTGCTCCTGGGATCGAATGAGCAGAGCCCAGGGGTACTGTTAAACAGGCTACCGTGCACAGGACAGCCCCCCCCCCCCACACACACACAGAAAATTATCCAGCCCCAAGTGGCAATAGTGCTCAAACTTTAGACCCAGACTACCTCGTCACTAGGTTCAGTGTGAATACTCCTCTGGGCACCAGGCTCACGTGTGCGCTCGGGTTCCATCCAGCCATTCCTCCTCAGCAAAACTGAATCTCCGTGTACTTGACCATCGCGCTGACTGAGCCACTGTGCTGACTCAAACACTGCACCCCACGGTAGCGAGCGAGCTGCCATAGAAACCCCCAGAGGGTCGGTCAGAGGTGTCTGCTGGGGTGTGTAAGGGGTGGGACTTCTTTCAAATCAGATCCTGTCAACATGGCCTTCGAGGTGCCACCTTCTATTGTTAATTAAGCACCAGATCAACAGCCCTGGAAGGAAGAGGGCGGCTAGAGAGACCAGAGAGATTCACTGAGACGGTGGGAGGACCGAGCTGGTCTCTGACATCAGAGAAGTGGGAAGAAGGACTTCAGGTGAAAGGCACCGGAGGAAGCAATTCTGCCGGTGGTGGGTCTGCAGAGCCCCTGGATCTGCCTGGAAAGGCAGATTTATGCGAGAGGCCGGAGCCAATGCCGACAAGGTGGTCAGGGCCTAAAGAACCCAGTTTCTCATCCCAGCTGTAAGAAAGGGATAAGGACAGGTATGAAGGCGCGGGCCTGTTTTGCCACCAGCGTAATACGGGCTGGAGGGTCTATCTTAGGAAGCCCGGGAGACGTCGCATTTCACGTGGGATGTGCTTGGGCAGGGATTGTCCCGCTGCCCCTGCAGTGACCGAGTGTGCGTCCGTCAGCGGTGCTGCTGCCGAGAGCAGCAATGAGCGCCATCCTGATTCGTTTAGAACCCGGTGTGGGGCAGGCTGGGTGTTTGGCAGAGGTTATCTCAGTCCTCACCAGAGTTCTGGAAGGAGGCTGGGGAACAGAAAGGATAGTTTGCCCAAAGTCACCCAGCTTAACCTGTATGACTTCAGAGCCTGTGCTCTCAGCTACCACCTTCCCGCCCAGAGTGTGGCCAGCAGGTAGGAAAGAGCTACGGAATGAGCTGCTCACGGAAGAGGTTCGCGTGACGGTGTGCCGAGACGCGGGGGCCACCCCTGTGGCCTCACGTGAGGGGTGGAGGACTCGGGCTTAGGTGTCTGTTGGGAATCAGGAGCTGGTGTCGGGTCCAGCCGCTCTGCTGGTGCAGGAGAGCCCGCGGGGTTTCTGTTTGGGCCACACCGCGACTACCGCAGGGTGCTCCAACCCTTCTCGTTCCCGCTTCCCCTTCAGGTGCACTACATCCTTCAGGAGGTGGTGATGGGTGGGATGGTGTTGGAAACCAACATGAATGAAATCGTGGCTCAGATCGAAGCTCAAAACAGGCTGGAGAAATCCGAGGTGAGTACACAGCTGTACTTCTGCCCCAGCCAGTTCGGCTCGAGAAGACCCGGTTCGAGAAGACGGGGGCAGAAGGAGAAAGGGATGCATGTGTTGGTTTGTGTTGCTGGGGAACTTTAGGAATGTGTATACGCCTCTTCTTTCTTCCTTGAGTCCATCGAAACTGATTGGAAGGCCCGCTGATTGGAAGGCCAGCCCTGAAAATTAAAACGTGTAAGAATAAGGCTAAAAGTGTGAACGGAAAAGCCAGATGGCACACAAAGACAGACACCTCCTGGCTTGGGGGACTCTGGCCGGTGCTTGTAGTTTGTAATTCCTCCTTTCAAAGCTACACATTCCTTGGAGGGACCCAGAATCCCCTTCTCTGGTCCCATTGTGGTTTTCCAGTGCTCTAGGAGTCTGCTCTCCCAGCGGCCATTTCTCGTGGTGTCTTTCAGACCTCCGACTTGCCAGTTCCCTTATTTCCAGTTAGCCCTGTACTCAGCTAGAACAGAATTTGGGCTGGGTTTACAAACAACATACCCCAGCCCACCCCCACATAGTGCTGGGCTTGATACAAACGCTCCCACTAGGGGCACCTGGCTGGCTCAGTTGGAGCACGCGACTCTCGGTCTCGGGGTCGTGAGTTTGAGCCCCACGCTGGGGGTAGAGATTACTTAAAACTTAAACAAAAACGGCTCACAGTAGATTCTGTCCTACCCCCCTGAGGTTTCTCTATCACCTCTGTCAGCCTAGCCGGAGAGCAGCGTAGAGGCTACAGGCCTACACCTTCATACGCGGCAGGAAGAGAATTTTAATTATCTGAGTGTCTTCGAGAGCTTCATTCCTTCTTGTGATGGAACTTGACCTTGCAAAGAGCCAAGAATTCCTCTGTCTGTGAGGACTGGTGGCCCTGCTGACGAAGCTCCGCCAGACCACCCCTGGAGCGGCACCACGGTCCTTTAGTGACACAGGCCAGGGAGCTTCCAGGAATAGTGAGTGAGTCACAGGCAAGGGGTTTGGAAACAGGAAGAATGGAGACGTGCTGGGCGAGAGCGGGACTGGAGTCGGTGTCCCGACAGTCAGTAAGGAGGACGGGGTTCTGGGAGTCTTGTCGGCTTCTCCCCTTCTCTGCCCACTGGGGGCGAGCCAGCGGGGAGCGCCCCTCTTCTCTGTGTTTGTCACAGTCCTTCCGTGGCTGCAGGTGTGTCAGACCGTCCACGGGTCCTTCCGCCCATCTTGCTGCCACATGACATTTCCAAAGCCAGCTCTTTCCCGTCTCACGTTGATAGTTGGCAGGCAGCTGCCCTAAACGGACTTGCCTTTTTCTCGTACACGTTTCCCTGTGACTGCACCCGCTTCTAAGAGTGTTCAGGCTCTTCGGGGAAGGGCTTTGTTTTGTAGTCTGAAAAGTGCCCCTGACACAGAGTATGATGTGGTCAAACCGTCTCCGGTTATTCCGGCAAGCGTGGACTGAGCGCCTGCTGTGTGCCAGGCCCTGTTAGGTGCGGGGGCTAGCACCCCGCGTGAGCCACCACCCCTTCGGGAGCGCACGCTGTGGAGCCCTGCCCCAGAGCCCCCGTCCCACCTCAGGATTGCTGCATTGGCCATACCTTTGAGGAATAAGGAGGAAAAATCAAAACGTGTGTTGTGTGTGCTCGGTGTGGACACTTCTGGTCTCCGTCACTTGTGTTTTTAAGCGTTAAGCAGATGACACCGAGCGTTTGTCTCATGCCCCCTCTCGTGTCTCCTCAGGGTGGCCTGTCAGCAGCCCCCGCCCGGGCCGTGTCCGCTGTGAAAAACATCAATCTGCCGGAGATTCCTCGGAACATCAACATTGGTGATCTCAACATCAAAGTCCCCAACCTGTCCCAGTTTGTCTGAGGGTCCACGGCTACTGAACTGGAGTCCTTGAAACCAGCCAAGCCAGTCCTGCCACAGAACGCACTCTGAGCCTCAGAAGGGCCGAGCCCGGGCCCTGACCCTTGCTGCCGTGGGGTCGGGGGGGAGCCCTGGGTTCACCGCTGGCACGTGCTCGGTTCTCACCTGTGCCGACTTGCCGGCCTCCGATACGTGTGGCCACCGCAGACGTGAGGGGGCCCCTGGCCTCCGTGGGGTCAGCGTGCCCCAGCCACTTGTACCTTTACCTCCCGCATGTAGCCGCTTCCAGGGACTGGCTGCTGTACTGGGGCCCTCCTGCTGCCTAGAACCCACCACCAGGACATTGTCTGACGAGAGTCTTTCTCCTTAGTACCACGAGGCTTCCGCGGTCCTATAGCGTTCACTTTTGCTGGTGAGACGCCATAGCTAGTGAAGGGCCGACCCTTAGGGGATGCGGTGAGTGGCAGAGAAGGGCAGAGTTTTATGAGAACCCAGAGTTGCCTTCTGGCTGTACTGTGTAGGCAAGCTTGCTGGTGACCCCGCCTCCAGAACACGTCCCCCACCGCCACAGTCCTTGCACAGGGCGCCATCCCAACCACGAACCTGGTGCATGCTGATAGGGAGAACACCCCCTTCCCCACGGCCATGTCTCCGGCACAGCCCGAGGGTCCCTCAGCAAAGGGGAGAGGCCCGTGTCTGTGGAAGGTAAAGCTGACAACATGGGAAACGTCTCAGAATTATGACTCTTTCCAGGTTTAAAATACATTCTTCTGATGAGCAGACGGTCAGTTGCTGTGTTAGAAGTGATGAGTTTTCTCCATACAGGAAAGCCACTGCTGCCTGCACCAGCCTGTGGAGCATGAGAGCTGGGATCACTGGTTCTAGAACGGGCACTGGGAAGACTGGGGACACGGGAAGTGTGCTGACTGAGACCCGTGGCTCTGCGGTGTCTCGTCCCCACTGTGGGAGGAGCCCCTCCCTGTTCCCCCCAGGTGACATCCTCCCACGGACATCCTCCGAGTAGTGCCTCTTGCCGCGCTGCCCCAGGGTTAGGGAGCTCGCTGCGTCACCACGGCGACGTCTCCCAGCCAGGGGGCTTCCCGTGCCTGCCGGCGGGGGGCCCAGACCGCTCCAATGTCCTGCTGCCGCTGCAGAGCCCGTCTGAGATGGTGCCCGCCACCCCCCCCCCGGCCCCCAGGACCGCGGTGCTCCCGTGCTTGGTGCCCTCTGCTCCCCGCAGCCTCCTGTGCTCACTCGGGCAGACCCTCCCTGGTAGCCTCCGGGACGGGCGGGCGATCAGAAGGAGGCCCTCTGTCCGAAGACAGAGAGGAAGGTCACGACGTCTGATAGCATTCTTTTGAAGGGTTTGGGTTTTCTGTAACAGACGCTTCAGCACGTCCGTGTCCCTCTCTCACATTTACTAAGTGTGGAATAAGAAGGGAGGAGCACGGATGTGGGGCGGTGTGAGCAGGACCTTCCCACAGGCCTTACAGCCTTACAGCAGGCATCATCGTCCCCATTCCGCAGGGACAGTAAGAGACAGGTCGAGTAACCTGCTTTGCGTCACACGGGGCTGAGAATTGAGACTTGCCTGCCTAAGTCCAAAGTCCGTTTTCTTTCACTGCTCAAGACGGCTTCCAATTTTATCCTCTTTGTTCTGGATAAGGAAACTGAGTCCCAGAGAGGTTAGTAGCTTCTCACAAACCCTGATGAAACCAAACCTGGTTTGCTAAGGGGGCCAGTGACGACGTCCTCAGAGGGCGAAAGCTGGAGGCTTTCGGAGAGCTGATGAGCAGCCCGGAGTATTAAGTGTTGTGCTGCGGGTCATGAAGCTAGAACCTGGTCATTTCTCTGGAGTTTACGTATTTGTGTTGTGGTTTAACGCATCAGTGCAGGGCACCTGTCTGGCCCGGATTTCCCAGGACAGCCTTCGAATGTCTACCTGTCAGAAACCGATGTTTTCTGGTTTCAGCTCTCCTCCCACAGACCACTGACTGGTCCCGGAGACTCCAACCAGTGAGCATCCCATCCTTACCCCTGAAACTGCCTCTAAAAATGGTCTGAAACTTCAGCCTGTTTTTTATTTGCAAAAGCCCATCCCTTGGACAAGCCACGGTAATCATTCGTTAGCCACTCGAGGTTGTCTGCGAATCCAGCTAGCTCTCTTGCCTGCTACGAGCAAAGCCATAAACTTTTTTTTTTTTTAATAAGAGGAAATCGTATGCTGTTTTTGAAGAAAGATACAGATACTGCAGCTGAGAGATTCAGTTAGGAAAATAGGGACTGGGCCTAAATTTGAGAGTCCTTGGTCCTGGATGATTGATGCTGAGGGTTTCCTGAAGTGGAACAGAATACTGGGTTTCCAGGGCTCACGGCCCATAATTAAAACCAAAAATTCTGTTGCGCAGTTTGTAAGCGCCTGGTACGTGCCAGGCTCAGTCCTAGGCACTGAAGATGGAGAGATCTGAGGCTCAGCTCCCGCCGTCGTCTCCGCCGAGGACCTCGGAGTGCCCGGGTTGAGCGACTGGAAGCCTGAATGTGTAGTGACCGGAGTTGGTGGCTGTTCTGTGGAATAAAGGACAAGAACCCATTTGCCACCCCCGGCAGCCCCCATCGTGCCCCGCTGGGCCATGCTCCAAACAGCCCTTGTGCAAGCTGCTGTAACCAAAAGACTGGCTGGTGGTTTAACATTTCTCACAGTTCTGCAGTCTGATCAAGATCGAGGTGCCAGCGGATTTGGTGTCTCTGAGAACCTGCTTCCTGTTTCACAGGCTGCCATCTTGCTCTGTCCTCACGTGGCGGAGAGAGAAGGCTCTTTGCTCTTCGTCCCCTTATAAGGGTGCCAGCCCCATCACGGGGGCTCCACCCCACGACCCCATCCAAATCTAATCACCTCCCAAAGGCGCCCCCCCCCCCCCGCCCCAGATACCATCCCACTGGGGATTAGATTTCAATGTAGGAATCTGAAGGACGCAGACATTCATCCACAGGTCACCTTATTATCTGCCTCTCCTCTTGGCCTACACGGCCGTGCGCTTGTCACATGAGGATTAATTCGGGATCTCTTGAGGCTTCTCAAGCCCCTGTTATTCAGGCCTCCGCCCCTTACAAAGCCGGCCCTTCCTCGCCGCCACCTCCACGGAGCCACACTAGCGAAGCGCTCTCTGGCCCCAGCTCCGCCAAAAACCACGGAGCGCGCCGGCTAAATCCTGTCTGGTGGACCGGTCTTTAGTAGGGCGTTTCCTTCGTGTAGCCGTCCGTCCGTGGCTTTCCAAGTAGGATGCATCAGTGGCGCCTGATGATAAAAATCGGGGTGAACGTGACAGCCAAGATGGAGAGCCACTTACGAATGAGAGACCGGGGCGTTGTCGGCTCCCAGCGAACACCCTGCTCTTCAGCCTTCCCTGTCCTCTACCTGGTCTCCCGGGGGCACCTGTCTCGCTGCGCTGTGGACCCTGCTCACGTGGCTTTGCCCTCTCGGGAGTGCGGCAGGGCTCCCGTCTGCTCTGCCCTGGCAGCGGCTGCCACAGATGCAGACAGGCCCTCTCTAGGGAAATAGTTCCGCGAGAATAATGAATCTTTTCCAAAAGACTGGGTACGTTCTTTCCTATTCGATGAGTTAATGTTTTAAAAAGGAAGTACATTCATGGAGTTCAACATTGAAGATAACAGAAGCCTGTTCACCAAGTTACCCCCCGACCCCGTGGCAACAAGTGTTTCCAGTTGAAAGGATTAAGAAATAAAGTCCCTGGATTTTTACTACCAAACTGACGGTGTGCTCTTCCTCAGAGAGTTATGTTCCTTTTGACCTCGGTGACTGGCCTCGGCCCTCTGCAGCCATGCCACCCTCTGGACGGAGGAGGGCCTCCCAGACCACCCCGCGTCAAGGAGCCCCCCTACTTGGGCATACCTATCCCAGCTCTGCTTTTCCTGTCTTCAGGGCACTCGACCTGATGTACGTTTGGATCGAAGTTACTATCTGTCCCCGCTAGGATGAGTGTCCCCACGGACGGGCGTTGTCTCGCTCTACGCGGTGGGGACAGCGCCTGGTGCGTGCTCTCAATAAAGAAGTGTTGAATGAGCGGCCGGTGGAGGCTTTCCCGGGCCCCGCGCTCTGCCCTGTGGGAAGGAGAACCGGGGCAATGGTACTGGGAGCAGCAGGAGGGGAGGGACCCGGTGATGGCCTGTGGAGGCGGAGGGAGAGGAGAGAGGCGAAGCTGATGACCGTGGAACCCAAGTGACTGCAGGACCGGTGAGGGGGTTCCTCGAGAGGAGGAAGTGGTTTGGGAGGAAGAGGGGCCCAGAGTGTGGATGAGACGGGTCAGATGGGGAGAGAGGGAGGGGAGCGGGGGCGGGGGGCTGAGGTCCGCCAGCCAGCTGGGAGCCTGGGCGTGGGCAGGAGAGGACACGGCTCGAAGCTGTGGGGTGAGCCCCGGAGCCCAGAAGTGGTAGGAGGGGTGAGGATACAGCCTGCGGGCGAGGGAAGGGAGGGGAGACAGCAGGGCGGCCTCAGGTCAGGGAGGGGCCTGCGGTGGGAGAGGCCAAGGGGCTGGGAACTGAAGACGTGGCCTCTGAGCTCACAGTTGTCCTCCAGTGAGGCAGCACCACCAGAGAACTCGGCGGTTCTAGCCAAGTGGAGCTTTTGAACTGCAAGGTGGTCACGTAAGAGTGTGAGACGTGTAGAGCCCTCGGAAGGTCCCTGTCCTCTGCCATCGAAAGAGGGACCAGGAACTCCTTCCTGCCTTGGGGACTTGGGAGGTTTAACGAGAGGACTGGTGTAGACCACGGAGGCTCCCTGAACCCGGCCGCCGTCGTCATCGTGCGGCTTTTTACAGAGGGAGTAGGGGTAGATCCAGGAAGCTGGGAGGGGAGCCCAGGTGGGCCTCGCAGGGCCGGACAGGCTGCTGGCCTGGCCCCACCAGCAAGCCCAGGCCCACATCCCGAGGCCACCAAAACTGGATAAAGCGGGGGAAGTGGCGGAGTGTCTGGAAAGCGAAGATCCCGGAACCTGAAGGGTGGGAGGTGCGGCCAGAACTCCCTTCCCCGTCAGCAGGGTATTAAAGACACGCGGGGGCTCAGTGGAGGGAGTCCGTGTAGGGGTGAGGCAGGCCTGCCTGAGAGTCGGGGTCCTGGAGCACTTCCCTGAGAAAAGGGGATCGTTGGGCCTTCCTCAAGGGCAAATTTCCCAGTGTTTCTTCAACTCTGGCCATCAGCCCATCAGCGGGGCCTCCTGAGAACACTCGGGAACAGGGGTGCCCTCCCCTGCTCCTGGGAGTGGGTGTGGCTTCAGGAGGGCAGCTTGAGGGGTCGTCTTCCGGATTGCTGAGAATGAATGCCCTGTGCGAACGAACTCAGGACCTAAAGGCCAGCTGAAACCGGGAAGGAAGGAAGGTAGATCTCAGGGATGGGGAAGACCAGGCCCATTTCTCATCGTCCCCCCAGATTGAGGTGGTTCTCAAAATCTTGACCAACCGGCATGGTTCAGGCACTGGCCAGAGTGAAGGTACCAGATCGGGAGTGAGGGTGTTACCCGTGGTCCGTGTTGGGTTCTGGCCCCCAGGAAGGACCCGGCCACTCCGGAGGCGACAGAGGCGAGAACCCGGGGGGCAGCCACTCCTCTGCCTGCCTCCTCCAGCATGGGCAGTGCGGTAGGAGGGGGCCTTCCCACGCCCCGTCTCTGGACCCTCCCCAGCTGGCAGCGAAGCCGGAGGCTGACGGGCAGCCACGAACCCAGGGCACTTCCCACGGCCGGAGACCGCTCCTGCTACCCTCGGCGGCGTGGGTGGGAGCTTTCCTCCAGCCTCTTGGTCCTGAGCGATTGGCACCCAGCGCCCTTTTGACTCCTCCCCGAGCCTCCGGGTGGCTCCCCAGCTGGCCGCGGGCCGCGGGGATCTCACCCTGGCTGCCCGGCCCGAGGAAGCTGTGGGCCAGAGACGTCGACACGCACAGGCTGGGGAGTCATTGCTCCTTGCTGGGGAGTGCTTGGCAAACAGGCAGGCTAGGATTTGCACTGCCAGCCGCTAAGCCAGCCTTCCTGGAACTTCCTTTGTGTGGCCGGGCGGTGTGCGGAGACCTGCAACCCCGGGACCCTGAGGAAGGTGCTCCCGCTCAGATGCCGGGGCTGGGCACCTCGGGGCGTTCTCTGCTGAAATCCCTCTTCCCAACTTCCCAGCCTCTACCTGCCTCTTCTCCGGCAGCCAGGCCCTCCTGGGCCCTGGGAAATGTCAACCGACCCGTCAGCTGCCTAAAGGGCACGGTGACGTGACAGGATTGGAAGGAAACCCCTGGGTTCAAACTGTCTGTGCCAAACGGGCAAACGCCACAGCGATGCTACCTGGCGTGGAGCCATACCTGGCACAGGTTGACAGCCCGGGGTGGGCGTTCCCCATCAGGCCCTTCAGGCTCCCCGTCAGTCCAGCCCTGCTCAGCTCCGGGTGCTGGTGTCCCCAGAAAGGCCACGGGCCCAAGGCCAGGCCAGGCTCTCCTGGCCTCTCTGTGACCTCAGAGGTGGCCCCTTTGTTCTGGACCTGCAGTCCCCAACCACGTCCCTGGTTGGAGCCTCGGGTGGTGCAGCCCCAATGTTCCCACCCCGTCGGAGCCCCCAGGCTAAGCCCTCTCCCTGGGACCCCAGTGCCCACCGGTCTCAGATCCTGTCTGACAATCAACCAACTGTCCAGTAACTCACATCTCCACCCAACGTCCCTCATCTCCTGCCTGGACGCCACCACAGCCCCTAAACTGTCGCCGCCCCCCCCCCCCCCGCCTCCTCATGGCCCTGTTGTATCACCCAGCAGGCAGACTGAACCTTCCGAAGTATTTATTAATCAGACCACGACACCGACCTGCAGGCCTTAAACCCTCCCAAAGGCTTCCCACTAGTCTCGGAACAAAACTCGGGGCCCTGCTTAGCTGGCTGCTATCCATCTTTTGTCCTCGGTTCCTGCTGCCCCGCCCAGCTCCCTGCTTCCCCCTCTCCAACCACACGGGCCTTCATGGGTCCCTGAACACGGGGGGGGCCTTTGCCCCCACCTCCCCGCTGCCTGTCTTCCGCTCTTCGTCACTCTGGCGGGGGGGGGGGGTCCTCTGTTCAAATGTCTTCAGAGGACCTCCCTGTCCCGCCTGCCTTCCGGATCACTCCCTGTCCCCATCCCTTGCCCGGCTTTATCCTCCATGGGCTTGTCCCCTGACACGATAGCGTAATGTCTCCTCTGCTGTCTTCGTTACTTCTTGGTGCTGTTGTGCTGGTACCTAGCACAGTGCCTGACCCCTGTGAGCCGTCAGGAATTAAATGATTGTCGGATGCATGAAGGCATGTTCCCATCGCCCTCCCCATGTGCTGACGCTCCACACTCGCTCAAGCTTTAGGGCAGGAAGCTCTGTGGGTGGGAGTCATGCGGCCTGACTTCTTGACTCTGTGTGACCTTGAGTGAGTCATTTAGCCGCCTACTCCAAGTTGTAGGCGTAGTGTACGAGAGAGTACCCATCAGCTTAGACAGAAAGCCCTAAATGGGGTATAAACTTGGTGTGAGTCCCGGCTCCACCAGGTCAGCTGTGTGACCTTGGGCAACACACGTGACCTCCCTGTGATTGTTTCCTCATCCGTGAAATGGGAATAAACTAGCTCCCTTGAATCGCCCGGGGTTCTCGGTCGCAAACAATAGAATCAACCCAGCGCGGGGAAGCTCTGGCAGGCCCCAAACCAAGCTGGCCAGGACACAGGGAGAAACATCCTCTGGAACGTGTCACCTCCAGCGTCAACACTGGACCCCGAGGCCACGGACCCTGCCGGCCTTCCTTGAAGACACAGAGTCCTAGGCAGTTACCTCTGATTGGTGGCGCCCAGGCCCAGGGCCTGGACAGACGCGGAGGGGGCTGGTCCCAGAGACAGCTGTCCGCCACACTGCGTGCAGAGGGCAGTCGCGCGGATGCAGAATTCATGCAGAACTCTCCTCTGCAGCCGGTGGGAAACCGTCTGTGGAACCCGCGGGAGTGAACATGCGCTCATCCTTTGACCCGGCGGTGCCAAATGAGTGCACGTGTCCAAGCCGAAGACACGGACAGGAATGTTGGCGGCCCTGCGCGGCATCGCCAAGAAGCAGGAACGACCAAATGCCCATCTGAATGGAAGGCAGGAGTGAATAAGTAGCCTGGAACGCCACATGGCCCGAGAGCGAGCCAACTCCCCCTACGCGTGACGTCGTGCATAAGCCCGAGCAACAGAACGCCCGGCCGTGAGAAGCCAGGAGAACAACGTAGGTTGTGTGGTTTCATGTGTTTGCCCTGCGGGCACGGGCGACGTGAATGTTCGGGAGAGCGGGTGTCCTCCTGGAAGGCCAGAGACAGACGGGGCAGGAGGGGGTTTGCCGGGGTGTCGGGCACGTCCACTCCCTTGATCCGGACGCTGCTTCCCCTTACGTGTTCACTCTGTGAAGCTTCCACGGGCTCTTCACTTATGATTTCGTGGGTTCCTCCAGGTCTGTTACACTTCAACAACAAATAACATGGGTTTAAGGAAGAAAAAAAAATGCATCGGAAGCACTTGGGACCAGTGGCTCACGGTATGAGCTGAATAAACGTGAGGTCGGTGTTGTCACTGGCTGGTCTCTCTCCCACGCCACCCCTCCCCTCCCCCACCCTCCCAGCCGGGAAGAGACCCACGAGTCCTCGGCCCTCAGTAGACAGAGCTGGCGCCACCATCCAGGGGGCTCTGAGCTCGTTTGCGGGAGGCGGGAGAGACCTCCGGGACCACACGGCTCAGCTCCTTCGTCTCAGAATTAGCCAGCTCCCCACAGAGGCCAGGCGGCCAGGGAGCGTTAAGAGTCGGCCAGCAGCCAGAGCAGGTGTGGAGACAGCGAGGCCGGGGAGGTGACCAGCGCTGGGACCTCGCGAGCCTGTCCTGAAGACAAGCAGGAAGCCGGCGAGCGGCTGTGCGTGTGTGTTGTGCATGGGGAGGGTGGTTACGGGTCCAGTTTTGCAGTCTGGCTTTCGCACAGAGAGTGGGTGAAGAGGGAGGGAAAGAATCCCAGGAGGCCTTCCGTGGCGGCCCAGACCGGGCCAGGGCGGGACCGTGGAGGTAGATGCGGACGACACGCGGGACGTCGTGGGGTTAGAGCTGACAAGTCTTGGGGTGCATCGTGCAGCGTTGATGGGTGACCAGGGCCCCGGGGCGGCTGTGCGGCCAGTGCGGGCCTCTCTTGTCGGGCCCCGCGGCAGGAGCAGGAACCAGGGTGGAGGGTAAGTTAGGTTTGGGGAGCAGAGCAAGAAGAGAGAAGATGCAGCGGGCAAAGCCTGTGGAGGTTCCGGGCCACGGGAGGGAAGGGAAGCTGCGTGCTCAGAGAGCCATTGGGAGAGCGGGGGCCGTGGCAGGAGGGTTTCTGGGTCTCAGTGGGAATCGGGAAGGGTGCGGAGTGGGCCGGGGCCAAGGATAAGAGATGTGGGGTCTGGTGGACTTCCCTAATCTCTGCATTTCCCAAACCGAAAACTGGGCACTGGTGGATGGGAAGACTATCGGTGGAGAGGAGGGAGCCCAGTCCGGGGTGACAGTGCCTGGGCCAGGAGGCCAGACCGTGTGTGTGGAGCCTTCGCGTCAGCTCCAACCCGCGGGAGGGGTTGAGCAGAAACAATGATAATGATAATAACAGGGAAAGCAGCTGCAGTGGACATTATCACCGTTCGAAAGACCTATCGCCTCTCTCCGCTCCGGGGGAACACGGCACTCCGTGTAACTCCGCCATCAGGCTGGGCAACCTGATCTGCTTTGGTGGCCTGACCGTAAGTGAGACGCGCCACTTCTAAGAAGAAACTTCGGGGGGCGCCGGTGAAGGGGGGCTCAGTCGGTGAAGCGTCTGACTCCCGATTTCGGCTCCGGTCGTGATCTCACGGTTCGTGGGATCGAGCCCTACGTCAGGCTCCTCGCTGATTATCCCTCTCTCTCTGGCCCTTCCCTGCTCACGTGCACTCTCGATAGATAGATAGACATAAAATTATATAAAATCTTAAAAAAAAAAAAAAGGGTGCCTGGCTGGCTCAGTTGGTAGAGAATGCAACCCTTGATCACAGGGTAATAAATTCGAGCCCCACGTTGGGCATAGAGATTACTTAAAAATAAAATCTTTAAAAAAAATTAAATTATGCATGCTTACAACTAAATAAAGTATATTGAAAAACAAAGGCACTACTCAAAGCTCATGGCTTCTTCATTACGTCCCCACGCCTGAGCGGTGTCACGTGAGGCCCAGCACGCCGACGGCGTCCCTGCGGTGGGGCAGTCTACAAGGCCGTGCCCTCGGCGTCTGTGCCCAACTCTGCCTCACGTGGGGGATGGAACTCGGAAGTGGTGGGGTTAGTTATGCCCCAGAGATCGGAAGACGCTAAAGTGGGGCTAACCCCTCACGCCCACCACCTGCCAGTCGTTACACAGTTACACATTTAACCGACGGGTCATCGAGCCCTACTGTCTGGCCCCGGCCCGGCACGTGAAGGGTGGGGCAGGAAAGCCGGAGGCCGAGGCCCAGGGCTGCCTGTCATAACAATGATAAGATGGCTAGGGCCTCTGCGCCCTGCTGCCTGATGAGCGTTTTGTGTATTCTCCCGCTTAACCCTCACCACACCCTGTGAGGCAAAGTGCTATTACTGTTGGCAGATGAGGAAACCGAGGCACGGAGGAGCTACCTGCCGAGTCGCTCAGCTAATAAATTGTCACGACCGGGATACAAAGCCTGACCCTTAATGATCACTGTCCATACTCCTTCCCTGGTGTCGGACACAGGGTCTGGTCTCTTTCCTGAAAGCCCCAGGGAGGTGCAGACCCCAGACACCCCGGGAGCCTCGAGCGGGCTTGAGGGACCAGCAGGCCCATGGCCTCACCTCTCCTGTGGACAGACAGTCTTGGGGACCACATTTTATGCAGCTCCGAGTGCCAGGGAGACCCAGGCCAAGGGTGGGGGTCCTCTTTCCCAAAGCAGCTTGAGGATATTCTTGGGAGCCCTGGAGCGCTCGGGGTGAGGCTGGGCGGCCTGGGGGTCCGACAGCAAGTGCCTGGATGGTGCAGCCTGAGGGCCTCTCAGCAGGTCAGTGGAGGGTGTGAATGGAGAGGTCCCTGGGTTGAGAAGGGGTTAGACTGTTCAACATCTGGGGTTCGCAAAAGAGAGAATTCTAGAAAAGGTCTCAGGCTGCCAGAGCGAGAGGAGGAGGCCTCCCTGGTCCCCAGGGCACGTGGGAAGATGCTGGAAGCGGGGAGGCTGTGGTGTGGGGTGTGGAGGGAGGGGTCGCTATGCTCTAGGGAAGCCACATGGCACTGGGCCGAGGCTGGCCTGGAAGAGGCTAAGCGTGGGTTGAATGGTGGCCCTGTCCATGTCTTAGTCCCCAGAATCTGTGAACGTGACCTTATTGGGGAAAAGGATGTTTGATATAATTAAGTGAAAATCCTGGACATGAGGTCATCTTGGATCGCTTAGGGAAGCCCCCATTCCAATGACAAGTGTCCTCATAAGAGACACACAGAGGAGAAATCCCTGTGACCGCGGAGGTGGAGGTCAGAGTGACACAGCCACCAGGCAAGGTCCACCCGGAGCCACCAGAAGCCGGAAGCACTGAGGATCCTTGCCTAGAGCCTCGGAGGGAGCGTGGGCCTGCCGACGCCTGGATCTCAGACATCTGGCCTCCAAACGGGGAGACGGTAAATTTCTATTGTTTTAAGCCACCCGGTTTGTGATCATTTGTTACTGAAGCCAGAAGAAACCAACACGGTGGAGGCGAAAACCCGCGTTTTCCTCCACTGCACAGGGCGGCGCCTGGGCGGGAAAGGAGGTTTGCAGACTGGCAGGGGGGCAGAGGGAGGGGGAGCCGCTGCCTCGTAGCCTTGGGTGGGCTCAGGCGGTGGGGGTGGGGGGTGGGGTGGGCACAGGAAGGCCTGACGGATGGACAAGACCCGGGGTGGGAGGGGGGCGGAGGCCCGGAGCTCTCAGAGGGATGATGGGGATTCAGGAAAAGGCACTTTCAAGAGATAGCAGGGCCCGGGAAAGGATGCGGGAGGCACGGCTGAGAAGGCACATGGGGATACCCCAGAGCTGGGGATTGCCGGGAACAAGGCCGATGGCCCCAGGAAGACGCATGGCCAGAGGGGGCACGAAACTTGCCAAAGCGGGCAAAGGCGGACATTTGCATGGTAGGGTCTTTACGGAGGGCTCCCTACGGGCTTCATGAGGGACTGTGCCCATTTTACAGATGAGGAAGGTGAAGCTTCCTCGGCAATAAGCACTCAAAGTCAGTTACGTCACTTGTATGCATCAGACCCCGACTGGAAGCCCAGCGTCTGGCTGCAAAGCTGGCCTCCTACTGAGCGCCCTGCCCTGCCCTGGGGAGGCCCCCCCGTGAGTCGGGTGCTGAGGCAGCACTGGAATGGGAGCCCACCCAGGGGTGCGGGACTCACTCTGCCTCCCCGCCCTGCCTGCCTGTCCCTTCTCACCCCGCCTGGGGGCCTCTGTCCCTCCCACTGTGCTCTGGTCAGTCCTGTCCTTTCCGAGGCCCAGGACCCTGCCGGGCCCAGCTCCACATCAAAAGTCCTTTCCTGCTTCCTGCCTGGCCAACAGAGTTTGCTCTCAAAACTGCTCTTTGTCCTCCTTTTTTTCCCAAACAATGTGTTTTTTTGTGTGTTTTTTTAAAGATTTTTAAAAATGTTTATTATTTTTGAGAGAGACAGAGACAGAGTGCAAGCGGGGGAGGGGCAGAGAGAGAGGGAGACACAGAATCCGAAGCGGGCTCCAGGCTCCAGGCTCCAGGCTCTGAGCTGTCAGCGCAGAGCCCGATGCGGGGCTCGAACTCACAAACAGTGAGATCTTGACCCGAGCCGAAGTCTCAGGTCAACCGACCGAGCCCCCTAGGCGTTCCCCCAAACAATGTGTTTTAATCAAATTTATATAAAACCCAAACTGAATTCTCGAAAACAGCAGCAATGAGAAATCATAATCATAAAATCCCAGCCCTAGCGGCCCCTCTAGATTGTCCTCCCTCTCCGGACACCTACCTCCTCAAGCCTGTAGTTCCTGGTTATCAGAGCCCCTTCCGCGAAGCCCCTCCCTCCGCTGCTGGGTTTCTCCAGCCTCTGGAGAGCCCGAGCCCCCTCCCAACGCTCTCCCTGCCTCCCACCCGACTCCCCTCCACGCCGGTCCCAGATTTTCTCAAAAGTCATCAGGGACTCGGCGTCCCCGAGGAGTAGAGCCTAAAATCCTCATCGTGGCATCCAAGGCTCTCATGTCCTGTCCTCACCTGCCCCAGCCTTGTGCCCCACCGGACACTTGACCCCCTGCCTTTACAGATACCGGTCCTCTGCTCAGGACAACCTTCCTCCATCTGCCCGTTAGGTTAATTCAACTCAATCCTCAAGACTCAGCCCAAATAGCTCTCCCTGCTCGCTTACCCTCCCCTGCCCTTCCCCAGGCACAGAGCAGACCTCCTGCCACCATCACGACAATAGTGTGGAATTTGGTTCCTTCATTCACCCAGTAAGCGCCAAGCCTCGTGCTAGGCACTGGGGCGCAGCGGAGAGCAGTACAGGTCTGGCCCCTGCACCCTCGGAGTTCATCAGCCCTGCCACTGTTGCCCAGGTAGACCACGGGTCCCTTAGAACAGGCGCCACCTGTGTCCACAGAGCCAGGCGTGGTGCCCCCACACAGTGTGGGCTCCTCAAACATTTGTTGACTGACTGACTGACCGGATGAGTGAATACGTGTAACGCTTTCTCTCTTCACTGTCCCCCAGAGCCCGGAGCTGAATCACCTGCTCACAGCAGGTGTTCCGTTCAAGGACGCCATCGGTCCCGGGAGAGGGAGGAGTGTGTAGGGAAGGGACACTGAGGGAAGAGAAGCGGAGTGCTCCAGGTGCTCAAGGCTGGGGAACCCCGGGAGTCTCCACCCCTCTCCTGCCTACTCCCACCCTACTTCCGAACTCACGGGGAGATGGAGACCTTGGAGGGATTGCCCTGGTCCCTGGCCCACCCTGACAGCCAGTACTCCCCGCCAGGGCCCTGCCCAGAAGCCTCAGAGCCACGGAGGGGCCCCACGCGGGCTGGGCAGGGCCTGACCCCTCCCATCTCCCCCTTCCCCAACGCTGTCATCTATCCTTTCCGTTTGTAAGTCGTATTTGACTGGTTTGGGTGGCTGTCGCTACAAAATTAGTGTATGTTTGTTCTCCGGTGTAAAGAGAACACAAGCGTCTAAGAAAGCAACGTCAGTCTCCCTGCCCTCCCTCCCACCCCCTGCCACCCGCCGGCCTCACTGAGAACACCCAGGTTAATCACTGGGCACATGCCTTTCCACTCGTCCCAACACTCGTGACACCGCAGGAGTATTCATGCCCCGAGAGAGTTCTTAGGAAGATGGAACATAGTAACTGTGCTTCTGTAGCACTTGCTTTTTCTTTTTACTTAAAATATACACAGACATAGGGGCGCCTGGGTGGCTCAGTCGGTTAACCGTCCGACTTCGGCTCAGGTCATGATCTCACGGTTCGTGGGTTCGAGCCCCGCGTCGGGCTCTGTGCTGACAGCTTAGATCCTGGAGCCTGCTTCCGATTCTGTGTCTCCCTCTCTCTCTCTGTTCCTCCCCTGATCTCACTGTCTCTCTCTCTCAAAAATAAATAAAAGATTAAAAAAAAAACTCAAAAAAAATATACACAGACCTCATCCCAAGGTAAGTATACGGCATTAACTCATTCCAACTGCCGTGCAGTGCTTCCTGTGGATGTTTGATAATTTGTTTAAATGGCCCCCTACGGACACTTTGACCTTTTTTTTGTTGTTGCTCCCCCTATGACAAGGAATACTTCAATAAACCTCCTCCTACACATCCTTACGTTTTTAATTTTTAATTTTACTTTCTCGAGCAATCAGAGCAATTGACAAGTGTGCTAGGAGCTGATGTCACTGGGTCACCGCACCCTGGCTAACTGTAGGTGTGGTGCATTGTCTAAACCTCTGCCAGCCTCCTGGGCAAAACCTGACCTCTCATTGTTTTGAAATTGTGTTTCCTGAATACAGCTAAGGTTGAATGACTTTTCATATGTCAATTGGCCTTTTTTATTTCCTCCGCTATGAGTTTTTGAATCTCGTCCTTTGTCCTGGTTTCTTTTTCTTTCTTTTTTTTTTTTTTTAACAGAGAGAGCCAGGGAGAGGGCTGAAGGAGAGAGGGGGAGAGAGAGAGAGAGAGAGAGAGAGAGAGAGGGAGAGAGAATCTCAAGCACGCTCAGGGCGGAGCACGACATGGGGCTCGATCCCACACCCCTGGGATCATGACCTGAGCCGAAACCAAGAGTCGGGTGCTCAACAGACAGAGTCACCTAGGTGCCCCCATTTTTAACTTTTTATTACAGAAATTTGAAAACATACTCAAAAGTAGTAAGAAGAGTTCAGTGAACTCCCCGTGTCCCCATCTCCGAGCTCCAACAGTGATCAAGGCAAGGTTGATTTTTTTTCCCCCCGGTATAGAATTTTCCTTTGGATGTCGCTTGTAGTGGTTTCTGCAATGCAGAGATTTTTTTTTGCTTTTAAGCAGTCGAATTTCTTAGTCTTTCCTTTTGTGACTTTCGGGCTTTGTATAATTCTTAGAAAGGTCTTTCCAGTCTAAGGCTATTAACAAAACAAAAACAGATTCTTCCACTACTTCTGAAACATGATTGTTACTTTGTGAATGATGGCGTAGTATTTTTCACACGGAGGACCGTAATTTATTGAACCAATCCGCACTGGCTGAGCATTAAGATGGTCTTCGATTTCCCCCTATTTTAAATCACGCTGTCTGGGCAGTCAGCCCTGACTTCCCCACTGCACCTGGATTATTTCAAAGCAAACCCCAGACATCAGGTCTTTTCATCCATAAACATATAAAAGTCAAAAAAAATTTATATCGTAAAATCTGTTAATCCTCTGGTGTTTTTGTCTGGCACTTTTATTTACGTTTGAATAGACAGCATATGCACACGGCTAGACATTCAAAAGGACTAAAGCAAGCATGGAAAAAATCTGTTTTCTATCCTGTTCTCGGGCTGCCCCGTTCCCTTCCTGGAAAACCACCAGTCTTATCAACGCCTTGTGTATCTTCAGTCATTATTTACACGTGTAAAAGCGAATGGTGTGCTTTCTCCTGCTTAAAACACAATTGGCAATCCACATAAACAATGGTCTGTGTATTTGATTCTAAACACATTTTTAGGGGCGCCTGGGTGGCTCAGCCGGTTAAGCGTCCGACTTCAGCTCAGGTCACGATCTCGCGGTCTGTGAGTTCGAGCCCGCGTCGGGCTCTGGGCTGACGGCTCAGAGCCTGGAACCTACTTCCAATTCTGTGTCTCCTCTCTCTCTGCCCCTCCCCCGTTCATGCTGTGTCTCTCTCTGTCTCAAAAATAAATAAACGTTACAAAAAAAATTAAAAAAAAAACAACAACACATTTTTATTTGTTATTCTTGTTCCTTAACAGCGTGCCTTGGAGATTGTTCTAGGTAAGGCATCCTCCTTCTTTTTTTATCACTCCATACATCCCATTGCAGGGACAGGAAGAAGGGTTCAGCGACCCTGATCCTACCTCTGCTGGTGGTGGGTTCCTCCCAACTACAGACGGTTCTGCATGTGAAAAGCCTGCATTCACCATTGCACTTGTGGGTGAGGATATCGGTAAGATAAATCTCTAGGAGTGGAAGTGCTGAGTCAAAGGGTACGTGTGTTTCTATGTTTGCTAAATATTGCCAAATTCCTTCCGTTAGGGGTTTATCAGTTTACGCACCAGCCAGCTGGGCAGGAGGGTGTCTGTGTCCCCCTCCCCAACCCCGCAAACCTCGTGTGTTACCAAACCCTGTTGTCTCTGCCCATCTGATGTCAACCAGAGTATCTTTGGAGATCAAGTTTTCGTTTATCCTTTTAGGAGAGTTGTTGAGCATCTTTTCACACGTTTAAGAGTTCCTTTGAATTTCCCCTTTCCCTACTGTTTCTTCATATTCTTTGCCTATTCCGCAGCCCCCCCCCGCCCCCGATTTGCGTCATTGTGGGTTCATTTAAAAACGATTTGTGGGAGCCCTTTATGTATTAGAGAAATCATCCCTCTGCCTTTGTTATGACCCGCAGCCCCTCACTCCCCAGTTTCAAGTTTTTCTGTTGACTTTGTGGTAGTTCGTGCGGGGCAGAAATTTTGACTTTTTACGAACTCAAATGTATCAGTCTTTTGAGCCTTCAGGTTTTGGGTCATACTTAGGAAGGCCTTCCCCACTCCGGGATTTGTTGTTAGTGGTGGTGGTGTTTTTTAGTTCTCCCATGGGTTCATTCAGTAGTTATAAAAACTGATTTGTTTTCATGGTGGGAGTAGTATTTCCCTCGCACGGGAAGACCCTAATTCATTTCACCAGTCACCTACGGCTGAACGTGTAGGCTATTTCCGATTTTCCTGAATTATAGAAGTCACACTGCAGCCAAGGGCCTTGTCCATAAATATTCTATTTCATTAGGCTAAATTCCTGAAAGTGACCTTCATTCCTGTCCCCAAACTGCCCTCCCGAAAGTTGGGCTGCACTCTCCTGCTGCAGAGGCCAATGTTTATTCTTTCTCCAAAATGCCCTCGGGGGCCTAAGGCGGAGCAAAGGGACCCAGGGCAGGAGAGTCTCTCCTGCCCTGATTGAATCTTTCCTTGGCTTCTGGGGCCGGAGAGCGGATTAGGAGGAAATATGCCGGAGGAGGGGACGGGGCAGGATGAGAGCCGGGGGGAGAGAGAGAGAAGGAAGACCCAGACCACTGCTGGGTCCTCACTCAGAGCCTGCCTACTCTTACTTTACGCCAGTTCTATATTCCACTAAACTTTTGAGCTGGCTGTTAACAGCACGGGAACAAATTAGGAAGGGAAGCAAGGCTGCTGCGTAGGGGTACCCTGGTCCGCTGTGCAGTTTCCAAAGGAAGAGCAAGTGAAAGTATAATAAAAATGGAGTCAAGCAGCAACGGGCCCGGGCCATGCAGGGCAGTGCTTAACTGTCCCCACAGCTCCCAGTGACAGATAAGGAGAGCAGATGAGACTGGCTGATCTCTAAATGTGCTTCTACACCTGAGACTCTGGCAGGCAACCTTGAACGTCTTGTGTTCAGAGAATGCTGCCCTCCTCCCCAAAGATGTCCTCGTCCTATCCCCAGAAACCGTGACCACTGTCATGCTACGTGCCAAAGGGCCCCTGAAGTTGCAGCTGGAATTAAAACTGCTAATCAGCTGAACTTAAAATGGGGCGATTATCTGGGATTCTCTCGGTGGACAGTGTAACTACCGGGATCTCAGAAGTAGAAGCAGGAGGCAGAAGAGGCAGTGTTGGGTGGATCCAAGGGCAGGAAGGCCGGCCATCGCCAGCTTTGAACCCGGAACAAGGAATGTGGCGGCCTCTGGAAGCCTGAAGAGGCAATAAATGGATACTCTGTAGACCCTCCAGAAGGAGGCCCTGTGGACACCCCTGAGTTTAGTCTGGAGAGAACCCTAAGGTACTAAATGTGCATTGTTTTCAGTTTGTGTTAATTTGTTGCAGCAGCCAGAGGAAAGGAACAGCGGGTCTCACCAGGGACTGTCCAGTGAAAAGATACCCAGAGAAGAAGGCCCAGCCGTGGCTGCACAGCTTCCGAAGCCGAATCTGAACGAGAGAGTGCATATGTGCATACTCCTGGCTCTGGTATTTTTATTTTTATTTTTAATTGCTATTTTAGTTATGCATTTCTGTATTTATTTATTTACTGAACCTGCTTCTTCTCTGCCTTCTGATGACGAGCCCCAGGCAACACCAAAGTTAAATTACGTCCTGGCAAGGGGCGCCTGGGTGGCTTAGTCCTTACGAGTCCGACCTCGATTTCAGCTCAGGTCACGATCGATGGCAAGGCTCCTGAGATCCAGCCTGAGGTCAGGCTCCACGCTGACGGCGGCGAACGAAGCCTGCTTGGGATTCTGTCTCTCTCACTCTCTCTCGCCCCTCCCCTGCTTGTGCTCTCTCTCTCTCAAAATAAATAAAAACGTTAGGACATATATGTTGACTCTTAAAATACATAGATGCTGGCGAGATTCAGCGATCTGTTTTCTTTCTGGGTGACAGGGCCTCTCTCTCCCACCCACAACTCCAAAGGCGAGGAGGCTCTGCGTCCCTCCTTCGGTGGCAACTTCAGGCCAGATGTGGAGGGGCGGGCGCTGAGGCTGCGGGGCCCCAGGGGGACTCGGTGGGGGTGGGGGTGGAGGGGAGGGTGCGGGGGACCAGGAACCCAAGGGCGATTGGGGGCTGCGGGCGGCGGGGCGGGCGCGGGAGGAGTCCGGGCGGAGCCGGGGGCGGGCGCGTGGCCTGAAAGGGGTTAACCGGGAGGAGTAGTGATCGGGTCAGGTTACTTCCCTTTTAAACAGACGGGAGAGGAGGAGTCAGGTCCTGGTGGGCAGTTTTCGGTGGCGGCCCGGCTCCTGGACGTCGTCGGGAGGAGGCTCCCAGCCGGCCTGGGTCGAGCGCCTGTGCGGTCCCTCGGGCAAGTGCAGCGCGGTGGAGGGCTGCGGGCGCGCAGGGGGTGCGGGGCGGCGGCGGGGCCGTGGGGAGGGTGGGGGCCCCCGAGCCGGCGGGGCAGGTGCGGGATGCTGCAGGGGCGGGGCTGCGGGCGCGGAGGGGCTGTGGGGCGGCAGCAGGAGTGAGGCGGGGACCGCACGCGGGCAGAGGACCCCACGTCTGCTGCCGACGCCCCTTCTCCGTCCGGCACACTGAGGCCAGGGAGAGCGAAAACTTTTTTCCTTTCTTGTCTTTTTTTTCTTTTCTGTTTTCTTCTGCTTTTCTCTTCTTTTCTTTTCTCCCGCCCCTCCTCCTCCTCCTCCTCCTCCTCTTCTTTTTACAAAAGATCATTCCTAAATGTGCAGCGGCTTCCAGGACGACCCTTCGCTCTAGATGTAGGTGGCAGCAGATGCTGTGGCAGGGGACCCAGATGTTTCAGCAGGAATGGAATGAAGGATCGCCAGGGCCCCAGGCACAGGAAGGGCTTACTTGGGCCAGATTTCTTCATTCCACCTGTGGCCAGGGGGCCCTTCCCCGCGGCTTCGTGTTCAGCTCCTGATGCGTGTGTCCCGCCCCTCTCTCTCCACTTCTGCTGGGGTGCCTTCTCTCGGCCGCCTCCTTGGCCAGCTTCTCGGGCTGCTTCAGGGACTCCTTGCTGCACCTCGGTGGCCCCGCTGGGTGCCTGCTGCCCCGTCCCCGGGCCCCGCCCCCAGAAGTGCGAGGAATGCCTTTGGCAGAGATCCTGCTGTGATCTTAGGGTCCGCTCACCCGCTTCCCTGTGAAGCCTTGGAGTTAAGGCTAGACCACCTGCAGAAGAAGGTTAAGCTGCTTCCATTTCGCAGGTGGGGAACAGGCCCAGCTGAGTGCGGCAGCCCAGCCCCCTCCTTGGATTCCCACCTCCCCACCCCAGTCTCTTACCACTCCCACATCTCTAAGTCAGGTCCTCCAGCCCCTCTGCTTGAAGTTTGTTTGCTTGCTTTTGAAACTTTTTTTTTTAATTTTTTTTTCAACGTTTTTATTTTTTTGGGACAGAGAGAGACAGAGCATGAACAGGGGGGGCAGAGAGAGAGGGAGACACAGAATCGGAAACAGGCTCCAGGCTCTGAGCCATCAGCCCAGAGCCCGACGCGGGGCTCGAACTCACGGACCGCGAGATCGTGACCTGGCTGAAGTCGGACGCTTAACCGACTGCGCCACCCAGGCGCCCCTGAAACTTTTTTTTAACAGTTATTCATTTTTGAGAGACAGAGCAGGAGCAGGGGAAGGGCAGAGAGAGAGGGAGAGACAGAATCCAAAGCAGGCTCCAGGCTCTGAGCTGTCAGCTGTCAGCACAGAGCCGGACCAGGGCTTGAACCCACGAACCGTGAGATCATGCCCTGAGCGAAGTCGGACACTCAACCATCTGAGCCCCCAGGCGCCCTGAAGTTTTATTGCTAAGCACTCTGGAGAGACGGCAGGGGTCCCCACATTGGAAGGGGCGGGGGGGGGGGGGGAGTGGGGGTTGGAACTGGGCGTGGTTCCAGGCTTGTGGCTCTAGTGGAAGGTCCAGGCCCCCTTGCTGGGGGCTCCTGGACGGTCTGAGGGATGGCAGGGGTGGTGGGCGAGCCGCTCACACTGAAGTCCCCTGGTGCCTTCCTCCGCGTCAGCCGTCAGCCATCACCACCTGCCTGGTCCCAACCCTGGGTGTCTGTCATCAACAACCCTACAGTGGTTTCAGCTGCACCCATGGAGGTTGGGCCAGAGGCCCCCGCGGGCAGCCCCCCAGCACTAACCTATTGCCAAGAAGTTCCACTTTCTAGAAGCACCCTCCCCCCACCCCCCAGCTTCCTGTCCTGGAGGCCTGGGGCTCCTAGCCCTTCCGCAGAGCCCTCAGGCTGGCTTCCATCAGATTTTCAATCTCTCAGCCACTGCAGCTCCTTGCCCCTTACTGTGCCTAGAAAATCCAGACGGGACACCATTCCCCTGACGATCAGACCTTTCATCCTGCCCAGATCTGCCTTCTGTAACTTGCTGTCTATCATGTGTTGTTATGCTAAAAGGTGTTTGTCTCCTCCCGGGGTCCCTAACATTTCCTGGGCACTGCACAGGAGCCAATAGGGGCCGGGGTAGGAGGTTCGGAGGATGCTTACGTAGTTGAGCCTGTAAAAGCTGCCACTAACTAGCCGTGTGACCTTGGGCGAGTCACTTAATCACTGTCGGCGCTTTGGCTTCCTCAGCAGCCCACTGGTGGTGATTACCCTGGTGGGGCACACAGTAGGTGCTCAGTTACACAGATAGCAGTTGCCAGGCAAGAGCCACAGGCCAGAGTGCCTCCCCCCCCCCCCACTGCACACCTCCACAAGGCCTCTCTGCTCCTTCCCTCCTGAGTGCCCTACATGGGGCTAGAAATCTGTAGCAGGAGCTGACTTCCCATTAGGGCCCTTCTGAGGTTCTCACAGGACGAACAACGTCTGATGCTCCCAGAGGAAGCACCCTGGGGGGCTGGCCCACACCCAGCCTCATACAGCTGTGGATTGAGGCCTCGGAAGTCTGGGAGCAGGCCAGGGCCTTGAGGGGCCAGAGCGTGCCCTGTGCTGGGGCCCTAGCTGCGTCCCCGCCTCCCACTCACTGTTCCTTCGGGACAGACAGATGGGCTTCAGATTGTCCCTAGAACCCAGCCTGCCCAGCCCTGCAGGTGACGGGGAAACTGAGCGAGCACTGAGAAGCGGCTTACCAGGGGTCTGTGAGGGAGCCTAGATCGCACCGGCCTGCTGGTCCTGGGGTCTCCCCACCAAGCCCCCTCCCAGGCTCCTGGTGTTTCCATGTTTGAATAGGAGGTAGCTTGTACCCCCACATCTGAGACAAAGGTGACTTTTACTTGTTTAGCTGAGGTCTCCTACACGTGTGGCTATGGCTTAAATATTCTCCAAGTTGTCAACCTTAATTTTATTTTCTTTTTAATTTAGAAGAACCTTTGTTCTCTAGACCAAAATATAGATAGCCATAGGAGGGCTGCTTTGGTTGAGATGGGGCTGGAGGTCCTCAGCTTCTCCCCCATCAAGAGATTAATGGTAGGGGCGCCTGGGTGGCGCAGTCGGTTAAGCGTCCGACTTCGGCCAGGTCACGATCTCGCGGTCCGGGAGTTCGAGCCCCGCGTCAGGCTCCGGGCTGATGGCTCAGAGCCTGGAGCCTGTTTCCGATTCTGTGTCTCCCTCTCTCTCTGCCCCTCCCCCGTTCATGCTCTGTCTCTCTCTGTCCGAAAAATAAATAAACGTTGAAAAAAAAAATTTAAAAAAAAAAAAAAAGAGATAAATGGTAAAAGGGGGCACCTGGGTGGCTCTGTCGGTGAAGTGTCCCGCTCTTGATTTCAGCTCAGGTCATGATCTCACAGTTTGTGGGTTCGAGCCCCATCGGGCTCTGTGCTGACCGTGTGGAGCCTGCTTGAGATCCTCTCTCTCCCTCTTTCTCTGCCCCTCGCCTGCTCAATCTCTCTCTCTCTCTCTCTCTCCCAAAAAGCAAACTCAAAAAATAAATAAACAGATAAAAAAAGAGATTAACAGTAGAAGGAACGCACATTTTGCTCCCCTGCAGAAAGGTCCCACTCCAAAGACAGCCCGCGGGGAACACCACCCCCAGGATCACACAGGGTGGAACAAGGATTTTCAGAGTGAGTGCACTTATGCAAGATTTTAGGGGCCAGCCACCTGGATGAGTAGGTTTTAAGTCAATAATCTTCAATTAAAATGTGTATCGGAAAAACGATAACACATCTAACCATGAGTTCATGGTCATCATTGCCCAGAAGTAGAGTTAAGTAGTGGATGGAGTTAAGGAAAGATATTAAGTGAATAATACACAAGAGGATCAAAATTTGGCAAAACTCGCAAAGGTGGTTTGTACGCATGACCCAGGAGCCCAAGAAGAAGGTGAGGTATGGGGGGTGGGGGACAATCTGCCCCGAGGATCGAGTGTCCGAATTACACTGAGTTCCATCTTTGAAAAACATTTTTTTTTCAACGTTTACTTATTTTTGGGACAGAGAGAGACAGAGCATGAACGGGGGAGGGGCAGAGAGAGAGGGAGACACAGAATCGGAAGCAGGCTCCAGGCTCCGAGCCGTCAGCCCAGAGCCCGACGCGGGGCTCGGACTCACGGACCGCGAGATCGTGACCCGGCCGAAGTCGGACGCTCAACCGACGGAGCCACCCAGGCGCCCCTGAGTTCCATCTTTAACCACGGTCTCGTTTTCTTAGTGATGTATCCATTCCACAGACATGCGTCACCTGCTGGCTGTGCTAGGTGCCTGTCTGGTGTGGGGGATGCTGTCCCCGTGGTGCTCAGAGTCTTTAGGGGGCCGGGAAGGCTGTGCTGGGACAGCAGCCCTGAAGTGAGCCTCCGGGATGATGGGTGAGGGAAAGACAGGAGCCTCCCAGCCCCAAGGAACAGCTTGTTGCTGGTGGGGAGAGGGTTGCAGTGTGTGGCTAGAAGAGGGAGAATGTGGTGGGCTTGGGGAACGGGAAGAGGCCAGGGGGTGGGCAGAGCCCAGGGGGTGACAGGGCAAGAAAGCCTGAAATGAGACCGGAGAATCCTTGGGGGCTGGATCACGCCAGACCTAAAAGCCATGGCAAGGATTGTGTGCGTTATCATTGATTTAGCCAATATTTACTGGGCTCCTGCCCTGTGCTCGTGATGGAGGGGTTTACAAAATCAGTCTTCCTTCAGGGGGCTTAGGCCTAGGGACAGGTCTTTGGATACAAAGATGGCCTATTCGTAAGTGCTGGGTTAGAAATGTGACCCAGAGGCCGGTGAAGCACCGAGGGGAGAGGAGCCGTCAGGCACGCGAAGGCAGTGACACGTGAGCTGGGCTTTGAAGGATGAGTAGGAGTTGGACAGGAGGGAGGGGAAAGGCACTCCTAGGAGCAGAAGCAGGATGAGTGAAGCCGCCGAGGTGTGGAAAGGTGTGGGAAATGCCTGCGGCTGGAGCCACACTAGGCATTGGAAAGAGGAGAGGCCAGAGGGTGCAGTTCACAGAAGGTCTGAGGTTTCATTCCGCAGACAAGAAGGAGCCGGAGGCCCGGTTCGAGCGGGAAAGGAAGATCCTTCTGCTGAAGCGTGTGGCGAGGCTGGGTGAGGTTGGGTACTCGCCACCACGACCCAGTGGGGTGTGCAGACGGCCGGGCTTGGGCCACGGCGGGGGGGGGGGGGGCTTCTCAGTGGAATGGCAGGTGGGAGCCACGGATCATGCCCTCTCTGAGCCCCCGGAGCAGAGACCCCTTATCACAGGGCAGGAGGCTGCCTGCCGCACCAGCTTTGAAAACTGGAGGCTCTTTCCAAAAGGGTAAAGATTCTAGCCAGCTGGGCCTGCGGTCCGTGTCCAAAGCAAACAGGAAGAGACCACACTGGGCCCGGCGGGAGGAGGAGATTTTGTTTAGGAGGGACTCGGCCAAGTGGGCTGTCGGGACTTTCTGCTACAAAGGTGGGAGGGGGCCGCAGGCCCAGTCGGAGACAGAGTGAAACTTAGTTCAGGGGGACACGTGGCCCTGGATGCCAGCCTCCGGGGTTACGATAAAGATGGCCTCCCTAGGCGAATCCTAGTCCTGATGGTAGGAGATCGGGAGCACGTGACACGTCACCCTTGGAGCCGCAGTTCCCTGTCACCATGCCCCAGCTGGAGCTTTCTCTTGGGCTCTTGGCTTCCCATTAGCGCAGCCTAGGCCTGAGGGGGGGTGGCTCCCGGCCGTGGCGGTGGGAGGTCCACACCGCCCAGGCCAGAGCCCTGTCGGCGGGTCTCCGTGGAAGGAGGGAAATGCCAAGGGCTCAGAACACCCTCAGTCTGAGAGGTGGGCACCCAGGGTTCCCCCGCAGACCCTGCACTCCGACCTCGCGTCCCCTGGCCAGATGACGGTGGCAGTCATTCCTTCTTGCAGTTACACGTGAGTGAACTGATCTCTGCGTCCCTTCCCTTACGAAGCCCTCGCCCAGGCTCAGGGGATGGCAGACCCGAGCCAGGGCGGGGAGTGCCAGCCACATGAGGTTCCTCGGGAATTTACAAGCTGATGGAGGAGGCGTATGTGAGCCCTGGGATGCATTTGGCCCTAGCAAGAATACTGCTTGTCTGCCATGGTTGGAGGAAGGTGCAGAGAAGGGGGCAGGCAGTGCTCCCCGGGCAAGGGTGGGGGCAGGGACAGGGCTGGAAATGGGCTAGAAAGGCTTCAGTAAGGAGGGACTCCTGAAACGACTCACGCGTTCACGCGTTCGTGCGTGTGCGCAGTCACTCAACAGACGTGTGTGCGGCACCTAGTGTGAGCCAGGCACTGTGGCAGGGCTGATGGGGACCGCAGCTGCCGGGAGAGACAGGCAGGACTCGGGTCTTCACCATACGATCAAATGGAAAAAACTGCACTGAGTTATAGAGCTTTGAAGAAGAGGTTCGTGGGACTAATGGGGACTAATGGGAACGAATGGAACTCATGGAACTAGGGGGACTTGACCTGGTCAGGGAGGTTGAGGTGGCTTCTCTGAGGAAGACTTGAAGGATGACTAGGACATAGGTGGGGAGAGAGGGAGGAAAAGGTGATTCAGGCAGCAGGAACATGTGCGAAGGGCCTGTGGTGGAGAGGCTGGATGAAGCCCAGAGTGGCTGGACCACCATGACAGAAGGGAAGAGTCAGAGACAGAGACAGAAGAGTCTGGGAAATGGGCAGCTGAACTTGTGGGTCCCTTTTAGAAAATTTAGTCTGGATTTATGAACAGAAGGAAGGGTTTTTTGGTTTTTGTTTTAGGATTTTATTTTGGGGGCACCTGGGTGGTTCAGTCGTTCATCCACTCTTGATTTCAGCTCAGGTCATGATCTCACGGTGGTGGGATCGAGCCTCCTATGTGCGCTGAGTGCAGAGCTGCTTGGGATTCTCTCTCTCTTCCTCTCCCTCTACCCCTCCCCCCCCGCACCCTCTCTCTTTCTCTCTCTCAAATTAATAAACAAACATTAAGAAAGAAAGAATGATGGGAATGCAAGCTAGTGCAGCCACTCTGGAAAACAGTATGGAGGTTCCCCCAAAAACTAAAAATAGAACTACCCTACGACCCAGCAATGGCACTTCTAGGCATTTATCCACGGGATACAGGTGTGCTGTTTTGAAGGGACACATGCACCCCCCATGTTTTAGCAGCACTATCGACAATAGCCAAAGTATGGAAAGAGCCCAAATGTCCATTGAGGGATGAATGGCTAAAGAAGATGTGGTATATATATACAATGGAGTATTACTCGGCAATCAAAAAGAAGGAAATCTTGCCATTTGCAACCACGTGGATGGAACTGGAGGGTATTATGCTAAGTGAAATTAGTCAAAGACAAAAATCATACGACTTCACTCATATGATGACTTGAGACAAAACAGATGAACCTAAGGGAAGGGAAACAAAAATCATATAAAAACAGGGAGGGGACAAGAGAAGAGACTCATAAATATGGAGAACAAACAGAGGGTTACTGGAGGGGTTGTGGGAGGGGGGATGGGCTAAATGGTTAAGGGGCACGAAGGAATCTACTCCTGGAATCATTGTTGCACTATAGGCTCACTAATTTGGATGTAAATTTTAAAAAAAAAAATAAAATTAAAGAAAAAACAAGAAAGAAGGAATGAAAGCTGACTAAATTTTTAAAAAAAGATTTTATGTTCAGTAATCTCTACACCCAACATGGGGCTTGAACTCCCAGCCCCAGGCTCGAGTCGCACATTCCACTGACTGAGCCAGCCAGGAGACCCAGAAAGGTTGTAAGCCGTGGTGAAAAATGACCCAATTCTTGGGCCAAACAGGTTGGAGGGGGCCCGAGCGGAAGTGGTGAGTCCATGAGAGTATAGTGGTATCTACTTAAACAGGGAGTGACTTTGACCAAGGACATGATCAGATCAGAGGATGAGGATAGAATTGGATGTGGAGGTGAGGGTCAGGAGGGGTCAAGGTCTGAGTCACTGGGCTGCTGGATGGCAAGAGTGATCACGAACATTATTTTATTAAGTATGATGAGTGAGATCTTCGTTGCCACTGAGGATGGGAATAGAGGCCTGGCCGAGCTCTGAGTGGGGAAGAAGGGCACGATGTTTCAGGTCTATTATGTGGAGTTTAACGTGTTTTCTCAGTAAATCTGTGCAACAAACCCAAGAGGTGAATGCTATTATCTATTTATGAAGAGAGAGATCTCAGAAAGGGAAAGTTACCTGCCCAAGGTCACAGCGGGGAAGAGGTTAAGTCTCCACCAGCCTCTTCTCTCTCTCTCTTCTCTTTTTTAAAAAGTTTATTTATTTATTTTGACAAGGGTGGGGGTGGGGCAGAGAAAGAGGAGAGAGAGAGATCCCAAACAGGCTCCGAACTGTCAGCACAGAGCCTGTTTCGGGGCTTGAACTCACGAACCGCGAGATCATGGCCTGAGCCAAAATCAGGAGTCAGACGCTTAATTGACTGAGCCACCCAGGCACCCCCAGCCTCCTTTCTTTAAAAACAAAACAAAACAAAACAAGACAAAAAGGGGCGCCTGGGTGGTTCAGTCAGTTAAGTGTCGACTTGGGCTCAGGTCATGATCTCACGGTTCGTCTGTGCAGACAGCATGGAGCCTGCTTTGGATTCTCTGTCTCCCCTCCCTCTGCTCCTCCCCTGTTCACACACACTCTGTCTCTCTCCCTCTCTCTCAAAATAAATATACATTTTAAAACCAACAAAACAAAAAAAAAACATGGCAAAACATCTTTCTTTCCCCTCAGTATGCCGATGGCTGAGATAGAAGTTTTGGGCAGGAAGGGGTGAGAGGGGGAACCTGGAAGGACTCCCCGCTCTGAAAGAATCGAGGGAGGGCTGGGCCCCTGTCGCCGACGAGCCCCGGGCACCCTGCCGGGATCCAGCCCCAGGGTGACCGGCACTCTTGTCCCAAGCCAGAAACCGATCCTCTCCTCCCTTGTATCTCCTCCTTCTGCTCCTGGGAAGTCCTTCGCAGACTCTAACCTCGGTCCTCCTCCTCTGTCCCCGCTGTCCCGGGGCACAGGCCGATCGATGCCACCCGGCCCTGCCGCTCCCTCTACCCCGCCTGCCCTCAGCCTTCCTTCCTGCAGCCTGTAACCGGACGCTGTTTGCTCCCCACAGGCACCCCAGCACACTGTTCCTGGATCTCAGCCTCTCCAGGGCCCGAGCACAGGGCGCCCCTGGCCAGCCCACTGACCTTTGCCTGCCTGAGCCCTGGTTAATTTTTGCCCAATCTGGGGCTGTGGGGCTCCTCCCCCTGCCCCTCAGGGATATAAGTCTGGCCAGACGCTGCGCCTGCTCCTCGCCGTCCTGAACCTCCCCCAGCTCCCCCCCTGCCCTCACCATGGCCAAGGGCTTTACATTTCCAAGCCCGTGGGCATCCTGGCCATCCTCCTGGGCGTGGCGGCCGTGTGCACCATCATCGCTCTGTCCGTGGTGTACTCCCAGGAGAAGAACAGGAGCACCGAGAGCTCCGCGGCGGCCTCCACGGCGGCCCCCACGGGCCCTACCACCACCGTGGCTACTACCTTGGACCAAAGCAAGCCCTGGAACGTCTACCGTCTACCCAAGACGCTGATTCCCGACTCCTACAACGTGACGCTGAGGCCCTACCTCACCCCCAACAATAAGGGCCTGTACGTCTTCACGGGCACAAGCATCGTTCGCTTCACGTGCAAGGAGTCCACCAACATCGTCATCATCCACAGCAAGAGGCGCAACTACACCAACCACCAGGGGCACGTGGTGGCCTTGTCGGCGGGGGGCTCCAGCCGCAACCTGTCATCGTCAGGACGGAGCTGGTGGAGCTCACCGAGTACCTGGTCGTGCACCTCCAGGCCGCTGGTGGCCGGCAGACAGTACGAGATGAAGAGTGGTTCCAGGGGAGCTGGCCGACGACCTGGCGGGCTTCTACCGCAGCGAGTACATGGAGAACGGTCAAAAAGTAAGTTGCGTCTGCGTCTGCGTCGCTCAGTGGGGCAGGTCCTAGAGTGCTGAGGCAAGAGCCGGGTCCCGGGGCCGAGGAAGGTTTTGGGTTCGGGCCTCGGAACCGCCTGGAGCCTTCGGCTGGGCCGTGACTCCATCCGCGGGGGCGGCGGGGGGGCGGCTCTTTCTGGCTTGTCCCCCCCACGAGGGAGTCCGGGGCAAGTGGCGAAAGAACCCCTCGGACAGATAGGAGAACTGGGGCTCAGAAGGAGGGAAACTTGCCCAAAGCCTCCTAGTTAACTCGGGCACGGATCCTGCCGGGACTTTGACTCCGACCCCTGAAGGAGTTCTGCTCTCCCATAGGAGCTGGCCTGTCGGGGCCCAGAGGCTGCCTGGGGGAGGCGGGGAGGGCAGGGATGAGCCGGACCAGGCTTTCATGCCCAGCGACATGCCCTTCTCCCGCATGCCCGGCGGCGCCCTGAAGCCCCGCCCTGCCCACCCTCACGGGGTGCAGGCATTCTGCCAGCACACCCTCTAATACCCCGGTCTGGGCAGGGTGCTGGCCACGACACATATGCAGGCTACAGAGGCCCGGAAATCCTTCCCGTGCTTTGACGAGCCCGCCATGAAGGCCACGTTTAACATCACCATCATCCACCCCAACAACTTGGTGGCCCTGTCCAACATGCTGCCCAGAGGTGAGCGGGTCTGTCCCAGGGGCCACACACAGCCTTGGGAAGAAGGCAGCCCAGGGTTGGGATGCAGGGCGGGGGAGAGGACGCGTCTCCACATGCCTGAACGGTCCATGCCCAGGCCCCAGCGTCCCGTTTGGTGAAGATCCCACCTGGAAAGTCACCGAGTTCGAAACCACACCCATAATGTCTACTTACTGCTGGCCTACATCGTTAGTGAGTTCTCATATGTGGAGACAAGAGCTCCCAGTGGCGTCCTGGTAAGAAGCTGGGCCCGCCGGCCCTTCCCCGGGATTGGCTCTGGCCTGACGGGCATTCCTCTTTTATTATTCCCATCTCAGCCCCTGAGTTGTTAGGCCGGTGTTTAAACCCCAGCTCTGAGTGATCTTGGGCAAGTGTCTTAAGTTCTCTGACCCTCGGTCTCTGCATCTGAAAAATGGGTCTGTCCTCATGAAGGGAGTTCCCAACGCACGGATGCCAAACGGATGATGGCCGTGGCTATCGTTATTCCCGGAGCTCCTCCCTAAGGCTCAAAGCCCCCCAAAGACTCCCCAGCCCCTCATTTTAACCTAGTCATCCCCCTTACTAGCCTGGGATCCCCACGGCTTGGCCCATCTGCACCGGGAGCCGAGGGGGGCCTCTGACCTACCCCCACCCTCTTTGCAGATCCGGATCTGGGCCCGGCCCAGTGCAATCAACCAGGGCCATGGCGATTATGCCCTGAAGGTGACAGGCCCCATCCTGGACTTTTCCCAACATTACGACACGCCCACCCGCTCAACAATCGGGTGAGTGAGGGGCGTTGTGGTGGGGGCGGCGGGTAGGGTTCCCCACCCAGAGGCCGTCCTGACAATGGCTTTGGCCCACGCCGCCCCCAGACCAGATTGCCTTGCCTGACTTCAACGCTGGCGCCATGGAGAACTGGGGCTGGTGACCTACCGGGAGAGTGCGCTGCTGTATGACAGGCAGTCCTCCTCCAGCGGCAACCAGGAGCGTGTGGTCACCGTGATTGCTCACGAGCTGGCCCACCAGGTAGCCCCTGCTTCCCAGGGAGGGTAGGGAAAGGACATGGCCCAAGTCCCCGCTCTGCCTGGGCACCTGCGAAGGAGGAGGGTCCCACCCGACAGGATGGCAGAGGGGAGTCACGGCGAGGTTGGTGGAGTCCCGAACCGGTGCCTGGCGCGTGGGGGACACCCGGTGACTGTGAGCACAAGGCCAGCCGGGCTGACCTTCCCCCCCCCAACAGTGGTTTGGGAACCTGGTGACCTTGGAGTGGTGGAATGACCTATGGCTGAACGAGGGCTTCGCCTCCTACGTGGAGTACCTAGGTGCCGACTTTGCAGAGCCCACGTGGAATTTGGTGAGCCGGCTGCCCTGGGCCCCAAGGTCTGGGGACGAGGGGCTGGGGGAGGGGAAGACCCGGGTCATCCCGTGTCGGGCCGGTCTCCTGACACCCAGCGGGGCTTTGCAGAAAGACCTCATGGTGCTGAACGACGTGTACCGTGTGATGGCTGTGGACGCCCTGGCCTCCTCCCACCCGCTGTCAACTCCCGCTCGGAGATCAACACGCCGGCCCAGATCAGTGAGGTGTTTGACTCCATCTCCTACAGCAAGGTACTGAGACAGTGTGTGTGTGTGTGTGTGTGTGTGGGGCGGGGAGGGCGTGTGGAAGGGGTGGGGACGCAGCTAGGGCACTGGGAGCATCTGCCCTTGTCCGGGGGGGCCCAGGGTCCGGCTGGCTCCGCACAGCCTTCCGAACCCTCTCCCCTCCCCCAGGGAGCCTCTGTCCTCAGGATGCTCTCCACTTCCTGACCGAGGACCTGTTCAAAGAGGGCATGCGGTGGGAGTCCCCTCGGCCAGCCATGGCGGGGCGGGGGGGGCGGTTTTCCAGCCCCCGAGGTGCGTCGCCACAGACATTCAGTGGTGGTCACTGGACCTGTCTTCCACAGTCTACTCCATACCTATAATACGGGAACACCATCTACCTGAACCTGTGGGAGCACCTGCAGCAGGTCAGTGACAGCCAAAGCCCCTGCAGCCATCGGTCGGGGTCCTGCGGTGCCCTAAGTCCCTAGGGGTGGCACACGTGTACTAGAATGCGTCCAGCTCCACTGCTCACCAGCCCAGGGGGGTCATTTGAAGCCTTGTTGCTCATCTGTAAAGTGGGGGCCATGATGGCTCCTTGCAGGAGGCGTGAGACCATGGGTCAAGACCACGGGCAGCTTGCCTCAGCCCGTAGTGAGCTCCGTGATGGGAGCCGAGGAGCCCCCAGGTCTTAGAGGTGAGGAAACCAGCCCTCCTCTGCCTGGAACTTTGGAGCGAGTCTTTCTATCTACTCAGCACTCCTGGCTGCCCTGTGCCCCGACCGCCCCTCCCAGGCATGAATTTGCACACACCAGCACCCCCCGCACGAACTTTGACCCTCCCACCCAGCCCTGCCTTGCGTTCCTGTGCACTCAGACCCCAAGCAGCCCTTGTCTGCAGTGCAGACCCTCAGACTGCCCTCTCCCCGCCCCTTCCCCGGCCCCCCTGCCTCTAGTACGGCTGGAGTCCGCACACCCCCATCTTCCCCCAGAGCTTCCCTTCCCTTAGGGCTCCTTCTCGGCCCTCCTCAGCCCCACTGACCCCTCCAGAATCCCGAGCCCAGATCCCCAGGGAGGGGAGACCCAGGGCCTTGTCTCAGAGTCACAGCCGGGCTCCAGGGCCCTCCATGCTGGTCTCGGCCCAAATTCTTTCTTCTGGCTGTCCCCCTCTCCCTTACCCCTTCCCGCCCTGACCTCCCACAGCCTGCCGACAGGGGGCTCCTCACTGCCTCGGTCCCTCCCTCCACACCCCCGTCTTCCTCGCCTGCCTCAGTTTCCGCTCCTTCCTCTCCTCCAAAGCTGAGCCCTCCTCCACGCCTGCTCTACCCTGCCTCCAGGGTACCCCTTCTGTGCTGAGCCTCCCCTCTCTCTGCAGCAGCCCCCAGCTCCCCCCCTGTTCAGCCTGTCCCCTTCTGGTGTTCTTTATCCTCTTTCTCGTCTTAATTTTCTCAGTCATTAACAGATGTTGTTGGCTTTTTGCCGTTATTACTAAAGCAGCGCACGTGCATGCATGGAAAAAGATGAAAAAAGACCCAAGAAGACAGTAGCGACCGCCCTAAGCCCGTCCCCAGACCACCCACTCCTGCTCCCTGTCTCTGCACCCGCTCGTGCCTTGGACTGTGTTTTCCCTCCTCTCCTTTCTCCCCTCCCATCCTCTGAGGTTCGAGCTGAGCTGGGACCCAGGCTCCTGCCCACCCCCACCCCCACCCCGGGCTCCTCCGCTGGCCCTGCCTCCCTGCAAGGTGGGTCTTCCGAGGCTGCCCCGGGCGGGCCGCTGACGGCCGGGCACCGTCTCGCTGTGCTCCAGGTTGTAGACAAACAGCCGACCATCAAGCTGCCCGACACCGTGAGTGCCATCATGGACCGCTGGATCCTGCAGATGGGCTTCCCCGTCATCACCGTGGACACCCAGACAGGCACCATCTCCCAGCAGCACTTCCTCCTTGACCCCCAGTCCGTGGTCACCCGCCCCTCACAGTTCAAGTGAGCAGCAGGGGGCACTGAGGCGGGCGTCCTGTGAGGGCTCTGAAGGACAGGTGCTGTGGTGTCCCTTGACCATGGTGGGTCCTGACCTGCCGTGGTCCCAGCCTCAGCACCTGGCCCGGGATGGGGGGGGGGGTGGGGAAGGGGCGTGCTCAAGTGCCCAGACGGAGCCGGGCAGAGACTGGGAGGCTGGGCGGGGCTGTTCTTTGCTGGCAGTGACCGAGAGCAGCCGGCTGTCATCACCTGGCATCTGGTCTCTTGTTGCATGCTACCTGTGGATCGTTCCCATCTCTTCTGTCAGAAACGGCAGCCCGCAGGCTCACTACTGGCTGCCGGGCGTCGAAAAAGGTAATCCAGCCCGCCCTTGTGGACAGCAGTCCCCTCCCCCACACCCCCAGCTCCTGGCCCACGTCCTGGGGGTTCCGGCAGGCCTCAGTGACCTCCTCATGGTCTCATTCAACAAATGGAGCCCACTTCTCTGGTTCTAAGCTCTACTCTGCGGCCGCCCAAGCCGTGTGGCCCCGGGCAGGTTGCCATTCCTCTCTGGTCTCCCATTTCCTCATTTATAAAATGGGCTAAGAACAAGAGCGGCCCGGTTGAGTTGTGTGGGGACTAAAGAAGAGAACCCACATGAGATGTTTAAGACAGTGCCTGGCGCAAAGTATAAACAGCCCTACTCCACCAGGTACTGGGGAATCCGGTCAAGGCAATTCGTCCCCTGCCGAGGCCAAAACTGCAGCTGGAGAGAAGGAAGATAAGCAGCTAAAACTTTCTAGAGCTGTGTTGGATGCCTTAACCAGAGGCACATACAGGCTGCTGGGGCATGGGGCAGGGAGCCAGGAATAGGAAGTTTCAACTTCACGGAGAGGTGAGGGAAGGCTTCCTGGAGGAGGTGAGCTGAGTCTTAGGGGAAGGACAACGGACCTTAGCCAGGCTCGTGGGGGCAGAAGAAAGGCAGAGAGAAAGGCAGGAGGAGAACTAAGGACTGTGGCTAGGGCAGAGGTGTGCCCTGAAGGTAAGGCTGCTTCCCAAGGTCCCTGCGGACGGCAGGACACAAGGGCCAGTGTCCTCCGGCCAGGAGGAGCCGGGGCAGGTGGGAAGTGGCAAGCGGACGGCCCCCCTGGGCTGCCGGGAGCAAGGCCGAAGGGAGGGCAGAGAGGGGCAGAGATGGCACTTGGTCCCTCTGAGGGCAGAGTTTGGCCTGCAGCCAAGTCCTACCTACGCCCCTTCTCCTCCCCCTTCCCTTGGCATCGCCTGAGGCTTGAGGGCCAGCGGTGCCAGGCTGCTGGGAGGCCTGGAGAAAGACAGGCCGAGGTCAGCCTGTGGCCTTCTGAGCAGCCCCACCTAGCTCTGATCTCTCCCCGCAGCCCAGAAGACCTGTTCAAGACCACAGCTAATGACTGGGTTCTGCTGAACTCAACGTGACGGGCTACTACCTGGTGAACTATGACAATGAAAACTGGAAGAGATCCAAACCCAGCCTGCAGCAGACCTGTCGGTGGGTGTCGGCCGCCAGCCCCCATCCCTGCCCAGCCCGGGCCCTGCCCACCCCCCCCCCGCCCTGCCCCAGCAGCAGCCTGAGGTCACGCGCTCTGTCGCCCCTTCTAGGTCATTCCTGTCATCAATCGGGCTCAGGTCATCCACGATGCCTTCAACCTGGCGAGGTGGAGTGCCCCCCTCCTCCTGGGCCCAGCCTGTCCCTGGCCTGGTGACTTGGGCAAGTGCTGTTCTACAGCGACAGACCCAGGCACACTGCTATGGGCTCCCTGTGCTTCTCTGCGCCCCTCCCTGGGCCCCCACACCCCTGCAGATTGCTAGTGTTACAACCCACTTTTCCCAGATAAGGAATCCGAGACTCAGAGTTTGACTGAGTGCTTTACCTGGGGTCACTCTGTAGCCCGTGACAGCCAGACACAGGTCTGGCCAACTCCAAAACCACAGGGTCCTTCATAGCACCAGGCTCTTCCTGAGGATTAACTGTGTGCCAGCCTGCCATGGCAGATGCTACAAAAAGTCTGGGAAGGACAGAGCAGGAGAGAGGCAGCATGGATAAACAAATATTTATTCAGCACCTACTGTGTTCCCAGCAGGTGCTAAGCTCTTTGACTTAGGTGATGTCACCCATAGACACGGACATTTATGAACCACAGGTGCACAGATGGCCTGAGGAGGAGGAGGGAGGAAGGCACAGGGGGCCGAGCAAATCAGAGAAGAGGTGGGCAGAATAAAGAGCAGAGGTTTTTTTTGTCCTTATGCATCTCAGCTCTGTCTCTTATGGGCTGTGTGGCCTTAGGCAAGTCACTTTGCCTCTCTGAGCCTCAGCTTCCCGTTTGTCAAATGGGGATAATACGCAGGGGAATGTGATTGGCAGTGGGTGAGGACAGGGCCTGAGCTGACCTTGTCCCCCATCCCTCCCCCCTCCCCGGCCCCACCCCTACCTACCCCCAGGCCCATCTACAGTGAACGTTGGAGCTGGCTCATTTGGGGCTCTCAGGTTTCAGGAAGGGGTTGGGGCCCCCTCAGTGAGGACTGGGCTTAATGGGGATGCTTACCTGAGCCCTTGTGTCTATCCCCAGTGCCCAAAAGGTCCCCGTCACTCTGGCGCTGAACAACACTCTCTTCCTGATCCGAGAGACCGAGTACATGCCCTGGCAGGCCGCCCTGAGCAGCCTGAGCTACTTTAAGCTCATGTTCGACCGCTCTGAGGTCTACGGCCCCATGAAGGTACAGGGGGGCAGGGCAGGGTTCGAGGGCCGATTTGCCCGGTGCCAGAAATGCACCATTAGGGAGTTACTAGAAATTTTGTCTGGAGCGGTGGCACCCTTCGGGCCGACAGGACACCGGGTCCTTTTCTGAGAGCAGGTGGGCAGAGTGGCAAGAGGATGTAGGGTGCAGGGAACAGGTACTGGAAAGGGCGAAGCAGGTTGGTAGGGCCGAGAAAGGACACAGACGGGGGCGCCTGGACAGCTCAGGCGGTTAGGCGTCCAACATGGTTTCGACTTAGTCACCGTCTCATGGTTTGTTGGGTTCGAGCCTTGCATTGGGCTCTGCAACTTTCAGTGCAGAGGTTGCTAGGGATTCCTCCTCTCTCTCTCTCTCTCCTCTCTCTCTCTCCCCCCCCCCGCCCCTCCCCTGCTCTCTCTCTTCCCCCTTTCTCTCAAAATAAATAAATAAATTTATTTGTTGAGGCTACCATGAGGGAGATAAGAGAGAAACTCAGCAGGGTGATTTACAAAAGAAAAAAGAAAAAAAGAACCCAAAACAAATGTCCAACAGTGGAGATGGTTAGGTAACTACAATATCCATTGATGGAATATTATGCAGCCATTAGATGAAACTTGAAGAGATCATTTTTTTATTAGCTGTTTTATTTTTATTTTTTTAAAGTTACTTCCAATTAGTTAGCCTCTAGTGCAACCATGATTTCAGGAGTAGATTCCCTTAGTGCCCCTTCCCCATTTAGTCCCTCCCCCCTCCCACCACCCCTCCCATAACCCTCTGTTTGTTCTCCCTATTTATGAGTCTCTTCTCTCTTGTCCCCCTCTCTGTTTTATATAATTTTTGTTTCCTTTCCCTTAGGTTCATCTGTGTGTCTCAAGTCCTCATATGAGTGAAGTCATATGATTTTTTGCCTCCTCTGACTGACTAATTTCACTTAGCATAATACCCTCCATTTCCACCACGTGGTTGCAAATGGCAAGATTTCATTCCTTTTGATTGCCGAGTAATACTCCATTGTATATATATGCCACATCTCTTTATCCATTCAGCCATCGATGGACATTTGGCTCTTTCCATACTTTGGCTATTGTCGATAGTGCTGCTAAAAACATGGGGATGTGTGGTCCCTTCGAAACAGCACACCTGTATCCCATGGATAAACGCCTAGTAGTGCAATTGCTGGGTCATAGGGTCGTTCCATTTGTAGTTTTTGGAGGAACCTCCATACTGTTTTCCAGAGTGGCTGCACCAGGCTGGCATTCCCAGAGGTCATTTTTAATTAAAAAAATTTTTTTTCTCGTGCACTTCCTATGATGTTGAAAGAGGTGTGACGGCAAGTGAGATTTTAACTCTTTAACCTGCCTACGTTGGATTTACTCCATCCTCCCGATGTAGTTAAGTCACAATATTTGATCAACTCAGTATTCAGCATTTACTGTATTGTGGTTATTGAAATTTTTTTTTAATGTTTATTTTGAGAGAGAGAGAGAGCAGACAGACCGTGAGCGGGAGTGGGGCAGAGAGAGGGAGGCACAGAATCCAAAGCGGGCTCCAGGCTCTGAGCTGTGAGCACAGAGCCCGGGGCGGGGCTCGAACTCACGAACCACAAGATCATGACCTGATCATGACCTGAGTCAGATGCCCAACTGACTGAGCCACCCAGTCAGTTTATGTTTATGTCCCCCCCCCCTTTTTTTTATACATCTTGCACAAACGTCATCAGGGCATATGCTAGATTTGCTGCATTTTCCTGGAGGCATCCCTCCCTGCCGGAGCCCGCAGTCCATGTGCTCCCTTCTGGAACTGCGGCTCAGCCCCACCCCTCCCCCGAATGGGAGGCTCTCCCCCGGTGTGGCATCTCATGTTTCCTGAACCAGTGGGTTCTTCCTTGAGTTTTCTCTCCCATAGTGGAGCACCTTTTCCAGGAGTTTTTGAGAAAGTGTCCCTAAGAGTGGAGGGAGATCATGCACAATGTGTTTATTCCATCACCACACTGGACCCAGAATTTATCTGGGATTAGAAGTTTCTAGGTTGGAAGCTACTATTCCTCAGACAATTTCAGGCCTTGCTCCGCTGATGCCAAGCCTCTCGTGCTGCTGTTGAGAAGCTCAGAGGCTTGCTCATCTCTGGTTCTTTGAACGTGGCTGTTTTTTCCCTTCTGGGAGCTTGTGGGCTCTTCTCTCAGTCCCGATGTGTCTTTCTCCTCCTCCTCCTGTAGCCCCCTCGGCTACAGATTGTGGGCGTTTCTTCTATCATATGTTTATTTTTAAAACATCTTTTTTTAATGTTTGTTTATTGGAGGGGGGGTGGTAAGAGGCAGAGAGAGAGAGAGAGAGGGAGACACAGAATCCGAAGAGGCTCCAGGCTCTGAGCTGTCAGCACAGAGCCCGATGCAGGGCTTGAACCCACAAACCACGAGATCAAGTCCTGAGCCAAAGTCAGATGCTTAACTGACTGAGCCACCCAGGCGCCCCAGTGTTTTATTTTGAGAGAGAGAACACATGCACATGTGAGTGGAAGAAGGGCAGAGAGAGAGAGACAGAATCCCAGTCCACGCTGAGCTTGGAGCCCGACATGGGGCTTGATCTCACAAATCATGAGATCGTGACCCGAGCCAATGTCAGGAGTCAGATGCTTAACCGACTGAGCCACCCAGGCGCCTCTGAGCATGTGACTCTTGATCTCAGGGTTGTGATTTCAAGAACCACGTTGAATATAGAATTTACTAAAAATGTACACACACACACACACACACACACACACATAGTATCCATGAGTGTGTTTCCCTGAGACCAGGGAATCACCCTTTATCCTGTATAATGAGGCTGGTGATGCCCACTTTCTATGACTGGCGGACACGGGGGAGAAAGAAGCTGACTTGAGTTACCTCCAGTTAGGATATAAACTTTCACCTCTGCAGTCGGCCAACGCTTCTGCTATGTCTGGGGCCCCCCGATTCTGAGCCCCACTGATTCAGCCTCACCTTTGGGGGGGGGGCTGTTGCCCTGCTGCAAGGAGGGAAGTGGGAGCTTGGGGGTTCAACTACTCCCGCTGCAGACTTGGACTCATTCCCCCTGTGTTCAGCCCCCGCCTCACCCCTGTCTCCTGCAGACCCGACCCTCTGAGTCTGAGCCTTGTCTGGGCAAGCCTTGCTTCCGGTTCCAACCCCCCCACCCCTGCCCCCGGGGCCCGCACTGTGACTCTGTCCCGTCCCTCCCTTCCTCTCCCCACCTTGCAGCTTCCTGACTGCATGGGCATCTCATCCACTCTTTTTCCCTTTCCGTTCTCTTGGCTCTTGGAAGTTTATTCCTTTTACGTTTGGACGTGGATTCCGGTTGGGGCCCGTGACGATCCACCGTGTTGAACCCGAGTCTGCGAAGGGTGTTAGTAACCGGAGGCAGAACTTACATTCCAGTGTCGGGGGCAAAGGGCAGCAGACAGCATGACGGATCTGCTGGGTAGACGGGGGGAAAGAAGGGGTAAACTCACCAATTTGAAAATCAGTTTGGGGAAGCTCCTGGGCAGTTTTCACTTTCTGCACATGCTGCTCTGTATCTTCCACACTCTTCACAGTAGACACGGAATACTCACCACTGGGGTTGGTGGTGGAGCGGGGGGGGGGGGGACCCAACACTATTAAAAACTGGTGACACAGACAAGGAGTGTTGGAGCTGACTGAGGCTTTCAGGCAGGAGAGCCTCGGGCCAGTGATCTGAAACCTGGCCCGTGCAGGCCCCTTTGGGCCCTGCTGGCTCCCTCGGGGCCCTGAGCCTCCGGCCTCTCTGCCTCCGTAGCCAGCAGCCCTTGCTGCACCTACACCCACGTCAGAGGCTGCAGGGACTCCAGAAAGACCTGGCAGGAGTCTTGCCTTCAAAGCTCTCCGTGTTTTCTTTTGCCCAGAGGTACCTGAAGAAGCAGGTCACGCCCCTCTTCAATCATTTCGAAAGAGTCACCAAAAACTGGACCGATCACCCGCAAGCCCTCATGGACCAGTGAGTGGACCGTTGAGAAGCCAAGAGCCTCTCTCCTTTCCTTATTTCCGGAGGCCATGGGCGGCCCAGCTACCCTGACCCGGGGAGTCCAGGGCAGGGCCCCGCAGTGTCCTCTGGAGGCCATCTCTTGGCCGGGGCCACCAGGCGGGAGGAGGAGGCCTGCCCTGAGGTTCTGTGCGGCCCGGGAGCCCATCTGACCTCTTTGTACAAGGGACCCAACTGAAGCTCCGAGGTCCCCTCCGGGTCTTGATCATTCAGATTCTCGGTGTTCAGATAGGGGCTGCAGCGTGTGCTGACTCCTCTAAGTCCCTGGGCTGCCCAAGGCACAAAGCCACTTAGGGAGATCCAGTGAGCAGCCTCAGACAGAGCCCGGGCCCCGCCATCCTTCCCGGAGCTGTGTGTCGGCAGGGGGGTGTCTCTGCCCAAGTCTGGGCCGGGCGGCCCATGGGCATGCTGACGGAGTGTCACCCGTGGGGCAGGTACAGCGAGATTAACGCCGTCAGCACCGCCTGCTCCTACGGGGTTCCTGAGTGTGAGAAGCTGGCCGCGACTCTTTTCGCCGAGTGGAAGAAGAACCCCCAGAACAACCCGTGAGTGTATCCCCCGCTCCTCCCCTGACCTTCATCCGTCCCTGGAGCCCACAGCCGTGTCCTCGTCAGACCCTCGTCCCCCCGCCTCCCTGCCCTGACCCTCTCACCCCTCGCCAGGATCCACCCCAACCTGCGGTCCACCGTGTACTGCAATGCCATCGCCCAGGGCGGCGAGGAGGAGTGGAACTTCGTGTGGGAGCAGTTCCTAAAGGCTGAACTGGTGAACGAGGCTGACAAACTCCGCGGAGCCCTGGCCTGCAGCAACCAGGTCTGGATCCTGAACAGGTGAGGACCGGGGCCCGACGGGGCCGCGTGAGTTCCCCTCCCCACGGGGGACCCCACGTGGGAGAGCAAGAACCAGCCGGGCCTCTCATTCACGGCATCCTCACAAACCTGTGCGGTGGGGCGGTGGGGCCCCCATGTCGCAGAGGAGGACACTGGGGCTCAGAGAAGCGAAAACAACTTGCCCAAAGTCCAGAAGCTTTAGTAAGTGGTGGAGCCAAGGTCTGAACCCACGTCTGGGTCTCCGTCCCACACTTTTAACCGCTTTGGCTTCTTGGCCGGCAGTTGACAGGAGCTCAGTTTTCCTCTCTGCCGAGGGCTCTGTTGCAGCTGGGCCTGGGTCCTTTTGGACGTCCAGCGGGGCACGCCCCAAGCTCCTGGCTCCCACCGGGCACCTGTATGTCATCTCCCGGACCCCAGTAAAGAAGAGCCTCCCTCAGTGTCAAAGACCAAGGTGGCTGCCGTGCCTGGGACGGGGCTCCCGGCTCTGGTACTCCTTCCTGTCTTCATTCATTCATCATCAGTCATCACATATCCATCGGGCACCAGGTCCGTGTCGGGCAGGGCCAGTGACCCTGCCTGGGAGACTCAGTGTCCCACCTGTGAGAGGGAGGTAGGACGAAGAGGTCTTCAACCCTCAGTAGACTGAAGGGACATTAGGAGGATGCCGGAGAGGTGTCGGGGGCAGGGGAGGGGATCCTTTGCCTTCCTGGGTTCTCTGTCTCGTATCATCTGACTACAGCCCTTGGAAGTGGTCACTAACCCAGCATCCTTCCCTCACAGGTTCCTGAGTTATACCCTGGACCCTAACCTCATCCGGAAACAAGATGTCACCAGCACTCTGAGCAGCATCTCCAGCAACGTCGTCGGGCAAACCCTGGTCTGGGACTTTGTCCAGAGCAACTGGAAGAAACTCTTTCAGGAGTGAGTCTGGGGGAGCCTGCTGGGAGAAGTGCCCGCCAAGGCTGGGGTGTCCGGGGGCGGAGGGAAGGGTCCGTGTGTCTGTGTGCATGGGACACCGCAGGGCTGGAGCGTGGTGGGGGGCTGTGGACACCGCCTAGGAGTGCTGAAAAATTAACCCAGCTTGCGGTCAGGCGCAGGGGAGGGCGGGGAGGGCCAACATGGAAAGACAAGGCAGGGTATGGGCTGTCCTTTCTCCCACTTGGGGCAAAGAAAGTCTGTTTCTCTGGAGACAGGGGAGCAAGGATACTGAGATCAAACCTGCGGTCGTGTCCCTCGGGGTATCACCTTGGGTGTGTCATTTCATCTCACCTCCAAGATGGGGACAGTCGCAGAGCAGACGTGAGGGTATAATGGCACCTGCCAGTCACGGAGCATTACTTCTTCCACCCCTCACGGTGTCTTCTCTCTCCTGTCCCCACAGCTATGGCACTGGTTCCTTCTCCTTCTCCAACCTCATCCAGGCGGTGACCCGACGATTCTCCACTGAGTTCGAGCTGCAGCAGGTAAGAAGCCCGGGACCCTGGGGCGGCATCCAGAGGTCCATCGCGAGTCTAAAAGGACCACCATTCAGCCGGCGCCCCCTGGGTGTGGTCAAGGAGAGCCCGGGCTCCACGTCGCCAGGCCTTCCTCACCTGCAGGGGAAGCTGGGTATTCAGGCTTTTTATTTATTTATTTATTTATTTTTTTAATTAATTTCTCTCTATATTAAATCAATATTTATTATTTCTTTAACTATTAAATAAATATGTAGTTAGTGAACACACAGTGTAGTATTTGTTTCAGGAGTAGAACCCAGTATCCAGGCTTTTTAAATGGTGACGATTCAATCAGAAAACTTCATCTTGGAACTTTCATATAGGCAAAAAGTAAAGACAATAATATAAATGAACCTCCACGTACCTACCCATTACCCAGATTGAACAGTTATCAGCGTTTTGCCGGTTCTGTTTTGGGGGTGGAGAATTTTCAAGCAGGGATCACTAATATCATACAGTTCACCTGTCTATGATTTAGTCCTATTTAAAGGAATTTTTAAAAGATAATCTCAATGTTATTAGCAAAGCCAAGAAAAGGAACAATTCTTTACGTATCATATTCTGCCTGGCCCATTTTTGTTTGTTTGTTTTGTTTTTATTTTTGAGGGAGAGAGAGAGCAGGGGAGGGGCAGAGAGAGGGGGAGACAGAGGATCTGCGGAGGGCCCTGTGCTGACAGCAGAGAGCCCGAGGTGGGGCTTGAACTCACGAACCGTGAGGCTGAAGTTGGATGTTCAGCCGACTGAGCCACCCATGTGTCCCTCTATCTGGCCCATTTTAAACCTTCTAGGTTGTTTCTTTTAAAACTCATTTTGCAGTGATATGCATGTTTGAATCAGAAGCTAAAGTTAACTCATTGTGTTAGGTTGATATTGTCTATTTTTTTAATTGAGATATAATTAATGTACTATAAAACTCGCCATGTGAAGTGGCTTTCGGGATATTTACAAGCTTGTAGAACCATAACCACCATCTACTTCCAGAACATTCTCATTACCCCCCAAAAGAAACTGTGGCAGTCGCTCCCCAGTCCTCTGTTGTCAGCCCCCGGCAACCACTAATCTACTTTCCGTCTCTATGGATGTGCATATTCTGGATATTTCATGAAATGGAATCATATAATATGAGGCCTTTTGTGGAAGTTTCATCCATGTGGTAGGGTACCACTCCTTTTTATGGCTGAATAATATTCCATTGTATGGGTATAACACATCTGTTTATCCATTGATCAGTCGATCGACATTGGATTGTTTCCACTTTCTGACTATTATGAATAACGCTGTTATGAATGTTCATGTACAAAGTTTTGAGTGAACATATGTGTTTGGTTCTTTTGGGTATACACCTGGGAGGGGAATTGATGGATCATCTGGTAACTTTATGTTTAACTCTTTGAGAAATTGCCAAAATGTTTTCCAAAGTAATTGCACCAATGTACTTTCCACGGCTCTATGTCTTTGGACACTTACGTTTCTTTTCTTCCTTCGTTCCTTTGTTCCTTCATTCCTCCCTCCCTCCCTCTGCTTGCTTCCTTCCTTCCTTCCTTCCTTCCTTCCTTCCTTTTAAATTATAGCCATTCTGTGGATGTGAGATAGTATGAATTGCATTTCTCTAATGACTAATGATGTTGCACATCTTTTCATGTGCTTATTGGCCATTCATATGTTTTCTTTGGAGAAATGTCTGTTCAAATCCTTTACCCATTTTTTCATTGGGATATTTGTCTCTTCATTTTTGAGTTGTAAGAGTTCTTTATATATTCTGGATACTAGACCCTTATTAGATACCTGATCTGCAAATGTTTTCTTCCATTCTGTGGATTGCCTTTTTACTTTCTCAATAGTGTCTTTCCATACCTTAACATTTTTTTTTTATTTTGATGAAGTCCAGCTTTCTAATTTTTCTTTTATGGCTTGTGTTTAGGCATATCTAAGAAACGATCACTTAATCCAAGGTCATGAAGATTTATACCTGCTTTTTACTAAAAGTCTTACTATTTGAGCTCTTACATTTAGGACTTTGATCAATTTTGGCTGAATTTTTGTATATGGTGTGAGGTGGGGGTCCAACCTCATTCCTTTGCATGTGGCTGTCCGATTGTCTCACTACTATTTGTTGAGCAGACTATTCTTTCCCCCACTGAATGGTCTTGGCACTCTTGTTGAAAATCAATTGACTGTAAATGCGAGGGCTTATTTCTGGACTCTTAATTGTATTTCATTGATCTATCTGTCTGTCCTTCAGCCAATACCACACTGTCTTGATTACTGTAGCTTTGTAATGAGTTTAGGAATGTCAGCCCTCCAGCTTTGTTCAAGATTGTTTGGCTATTCTGAGTCCCTTGCATTTCCTTATGAATTTTAGGATCAGCTTGTCCATTTCTGCAAAAAAAAGGCAGTTGGAATTTTGATGTGGATTGCGTTGAATCTGTAGATCAATTTAGGAACCGTTGCCATGTTAATAATATTAAATCTTCCACTCCATTAACACAGATTTGGGTCGATTTGGGTATTGTTTCCTTTTATTCAGTCCTTCTTAATTTCTTCCAACAGTGTTTTGTAGTTTTCAGCATTACCAGTCTTGTATGTCTTTTGTCAAATTTATTCCTCAGTCTTTTATTCTTCTTAATGCTATTGTAAATGGGTCTGTTTTAATTTCATTTTCGTATGTCTCATTGCTAGTGTGTAGAAATGTAGTATGATCTTGTATGTTGCTCATCTGAAACCTTGCAGAATTTGTTAGTTTTAATAGTTTTTTGGGTTTTTTTTGTTTTTGGTAGATTCCTTAGGATTTTCTGAATACAAAAATCACGTCATCTGCTTACAGAGATAGTTTTACCTCTTCCTTTCTGGGTGCCTTTTATTTCATTTTCTTGCCTAATTGCCCCGGCTACAACCTCCTGTACTAATATATCTTTTCATCTGTGACTTATTTATTTATTTATTATTATTTATTTTATTATTTAAAATTTTTTTGATGTTTATTCACTTTTTGAGAGACAGAGAGAGACAGAGCATGAGTGGGAGAGGGGCAGAGAGAAAGGGAGACCCCGAATCTGAAGCAGGCTCCAGGCTCTGAGCTGTCAGCACAGAGTCCGCTGTGGGGCTCGAACTCACGGACCATGAAATCATGACCTGAGCCAAAGTCGGGGGCTTAACTGACTGAGCCACCCAGGCGCCCCGAGGCTGTGCTTATTTTCACCTCTGCCCTAGATAAGGACTTTATCCCAGGGACAGAGAAGGGCCAGCCCTTTCTCTCCTGGAGAACAGGCTGTGGCTTCTCCATTTGCAAGGGCCCTAATGTGGACAGGGAGGACAGAGGACTAGGCCGCCCTCCCCTCACGGCTGTGTTAGAGACCCAGCCTGAGGCTGAGAATCTTCATTTCCTTGGCAGCTGGAGCAGTTCAAGAAGAACAACGTGGACACAGGCTTCGGCTCAGCCACCCGAGCTCTGGAGCAGGCCCTGGAGAAGACCAAAGCCAACATCAAGTGGGTGAAGGAAAACAAGGATGTGGTGCTCAGGTGGTTCACAGAAAACAGCTAATGGTCCTTGGTCCTTGCAGTCACCTGGCCCCCATGTGAGATGCCTATTCCGTGTCTGTCCCGGTGGCCCACGGCAGGACCCCTTCCTGGAGCCTGAGGCAATGGTGTCCTCACCCCAGGACAAAGTCTCTGGCCCAGGTTTTCTCCACTCTGCCCATGGGGCCAATCCAGTTCCTGATGGCCAGACTGCCCCAACACCTCTCAGTCCCTGCCCCTCCTGCCAACTCCACCCCAGGCCTGGCATGGTGTCTGTCACCCAGGGCCCTGGGGCTGATCTCAGGGAAGCCCAGCGCTGGGGTCAGATGAGCAGAAGCCCTTGATGGACGATGGATGGCCTTAGGGGGCGGCCCTGTGCCCTCTCTCACCTTCCCATAAATTTCCTGAACCTGAGGAATCAACAGGGCACCAGATCTATATATTTTTTTTCTAAGAGAAAGTGTAAATAAAGGATTTCTAGATCAATGCCTAGACTCGTTACTACACTAGAGTGGGAGTGAGTAGGTTTGCACAAGAGCCAGGAAGCCTGGGAGGGACGGAGGGACCCCCGGGGTGTAGGGGACCCCCACGGAGCACAGGAGGGGAGAAGTGCCCAGCCTGCTGGCCCTTCCTACAGAGCACCTGGGTGTGCTGTGGGGTCGGCCTGCGGTGTTCGTTTCGTCCGAATTCCCGTGGCAGGCAGGAGATGCCGGGTGCCGGAAACCATGAGGAGGTGGCTGCTATAGCAGACCCAGCGGTTCTCGTGATGGAGTGCAGGGAGCTGGGGCTTGGTGCCCGGCGCAGAGCAGGTCCTGACAGTGGAGGGAGTCTTTTTCAGAAAGCAGAAGTTTCCGTCGTTCCAGACACTACGATCCGCACCTGCCCTACCGCGAGGTTAAGGGGGCAGGATGCTGACTGGGCTTCTCTTCTTGCATGCAGCCAGCATCCCGGGGACACCTGGGACAGTGAAGGGGGCTTGCAGTGAGGACGGCAAGCCCTGGGACCCAGGCCTGCTCTGACCACCCACTGGCCAAGGGCATGTCCCGCCCCCCCTCCCCAGGATTCATGGTGGAAGGTGATCTCAATTCGTAAGGTGGTTGTTTTCAAAAGCAGCGTGCGGAAAAAGACAGGCGCCCCTCCAGATCACCTGGGGCAGCCCGAGGTCAGAGCCTATCCCAGAGGAGGTCTGGGACCCACGCGGCTCCACGGCTCACATTGGCCTTGGTGAAAGTTTCTTAGCAAATGGAGCCAGGTTTGGGGAAACTCAGCCTCAGCCCCAGCCCCACAGCACCCAGCGGAGCATCACAGTCTGGTGGAAAGAAAGAGGAAGGTAATAGACCGCAGGGCTCTTTGGGGGTTTCTTCCAAGTGAGCCACTGGGGCTGGAGTCTGGGAGACCGGGGGGCCTGGTTTCAGATCACAGCTCGGGCTCCAGTTTTTGCACCTACACCTAAAGGCAGCGGATCCCAGGGTCGGGGTGTGCATCTAAGGAGATTCACGTATGTGGGGCACTGCCTGACACAGGAGGAGATTTGGGTATTGTTATCCTTAGCCCGTCTCCTGGCCTGCCCTCTTCCCTCACAGCCTCTATTCCCCCTTGGGAGCAGTGGGGGTGGGGTCTGGGACCGAAGGCTCCCCAGCCGGCCCCTGCAGTCCCTACATCAAAGGTGGGGCGGCTGGAGGGGTGAGGCCCGCCCAGGTTATGGGGTGGGGTCTCTCCACCAATCGGGAGGCTTCCCTCAGCCCAGCCCCTGTGGGCCAGTCCTTCCTGTCGCCAGTGCCCAGCAGCCCTGGCTGGCACTTAACCTTCTGGGGATCAGAGGGCAGGCCCCCTCAGGAGGTCCCGCTGGGGGAGGGCCCAGCCCCACGGGGTCCCTGGGAGAGAACTGGCCTCCTGGGAGAAGAGTCAGCAGGGATCCTAGCCTCTGCGCCTGGCACTGGGCAAAGTGTTTATGCGCATTATCTCATTTGGGCCTCAACAGTCCCAGGAGATAAGGATTGTTTTTGTCTCAGTTTTGCAGATAAGGAAACTGAGGCTCAGGGAGGTTAAGTCAGTAGAGCTAGAAGGAGATGCGGGCTGTAAAGCCCGTGCAGAAGGGAAGCCATCTGTGGCAGGGTCCGTGGCATCCCCACGTTACGTGCTCCCACCACCTCACGGCGTACGAGGCTGGCATTCGGAACGCCCTCAGTGGCTGCAGGAAATCAGTTCCTCGGGAACGCCGTCAGGGCTCACACAGCCGGACACCTGCCTGCAGAACCCTGCACAAGGTCGCACACAGAGCAGGGGCCGACTAGAACTCAGGCTGTCCTTGCCGGCGGGGCACCCTGCGGTGGGGCCAGCAGGGAAGGCGGCCCCTGGGGAGGGGCAAGAAGCAGCGGGGTGGGGGGGTATGTCTCCCACCTCCTCCCACCCAGGAGGCTCTTCAGGAGGCATGTCCCCTACAGGCATTGAAAGAATGTCCAGTCTCTTGACTCCAGCCGCAGTCAGGGGCAGCAAGCCCAGGGTGGAGCCAGGGGCTACTGCTCCTGAGAGGCAGGCCTGAGCCTTCCCTCGCAGAGGCTGAGGACAGGGGTGGGAAGGTCGCTGAAGCCCCCTGGGCCCTGCCCCTGGGTCCAGCCGCATCTCAGCAACTCTAGCTGCTGGCCTCTCGCCTCTGCCTTTGCATCTCCTGGAAGAGGTACCTCTTGCAGTGAGCTGGGAACAGGCTACCAAATTCCAGAAGATGCCCAGCTCTGGCTGCTGCTGGAGAAAGCCAGTACTCTCTCGGGCTCGGGCTTTGGAGCTGGAGGAGCATGGCCATCAGTGACCGGACCAGGGCATATCTCTCTCTGTCCCTATAAGGACTAACCCCAGATCTGTGGGAGCCAAAGGAAAGAGGGCAGCTCTTTAGCTCTGCTTTTGGTGCAGTTGCTGCGAGACTGTGGAACCAAGACCTCGGGCCTTGTAGGGAAGGAGAGAGCACCGAACAGGGAGTCAGGGGCCTGACATCCCCACCTAGCTGGGGTGCTAGGGAAAGTTGCTCCTCTACCCGGGCTGGTTTCCCCAGCTATAAAACGAAAGGGTGAAGAATCACCATCGAACCCAAACCTGGTTGAGCCCCCAGAATCCCTGGGAAGGACATTCTTAAAGCCCCAGGTTCCTAAGCTCCAGCTCAAGGCACTGGATCATGCCCTCAGGGTGGAACCCTAGGACCAGATGCCTCAACACGCAGTCAGGTTAGGGAATCGCTGGACTGCGTCGTCTCTCAGGCCATTCAGCAATTACTACGTGCCAAGCCTAAAGACCCTAAGGAATAGATAGGGTCTATCATGGTCTCCTTTTCACAGCTGAGAAAATTGAGGCTCAGGGAGGTTTCTTGGTTTGCCCACAGCCATACAGTGGGTAAGAGCTGAATGGAATGTGCACCCGGGTCAGCAGCGCCCTGTATCCGTCTCCTAGCTGTTCATGACCTCGTGAGAGGTTTTCTCATCCTTCCGGGTGTGGCTGGCAGCCCCCTAAGGACACAAGACCCCAGAGTAAGAACCAGAACCCTAGAAGGTTAGAGGAAGGAGCCACCTCAGTGGTCGCCTAAACCCATTCCCCTTTTAGGAGATGGGGAAACTGAGGCACAGAGAGGGAGTGACTTGTCTGACGTCATCAGGCACATGGGCAGGTCATGGGTCACCGTGCAGGGTGAGATGGGTGGCCCTGCATGTGGCTGAGAGCTTGAGCAGTTTGTGCTCCGGTCTTCCACCCTCCCCTGCTCTTGCCCTGCACTGTTAACAGCGGCCTCCCTGCCCGGCTCCATTTCTGCCAAGCACCCAAAGGGACCAGATGTGCCTGTGACAGACTCATCTCCCTTTCCCTACCTTCAATGCCTCCCCATTAGCCAGGAAAGAGGCCATATGGGGGAGGCGTCCCCACAACCTGGTCTCTGAGCCCCTTTTCCAACTCTCATCTTCACCTTTCTCTGTCAGCTCTGGACTCAGTTTCTTCTGCCTAGGTCACTCTCCACTCACTCCTCTTGGCGAACTCCTGCACATCCTTCAAAACCCACCCCACCCCCCCCAACATCCTGCAATTCTCCTCCACCCGGGTCAGCAGATACAGAATGACGTCACCACAGCTGCTGGCTCCCCAGCCCATGGAGGCTTTTGCTAATGGATCACAGATGGCATTCTCTCCTCAAGATTCTTTACTCCAGGCAGCATAAATCAACGCAGCGGCATTCACCAATCGGGTAACTCAAGAAAGAAACTGTCGTCAGCCCCATCTCCCACCAGGCTGTCACATCCCCTCTGGTCCCTAAGCTCCTTATTATATAAACTCCCATCCTTGACCTGGTCTTTGACCGCTTTCTTGCCTGTAATTCGCCTTGTTAGTTGAGGAATGTTTTCTCCCTGGCATCTAACATTGGCTATTATGGGCTGAACTGAGTTCTAACCCCCAGGACCTCAGAACAGGAATGCATTCAGAGAGAGCGCCTATAAAGAGGTAATTAAGGTAAAATAAGGTCATATAGGTGGGCCCTAACCCTGTATGACTGGTGTCCTTACAGGAAGAGACCGACAGACACATAGGCCGCAGGGTAATTATGTGAGGACACAGTGAGAAGGTGGCCATCTGCAAGCCAAGGAGAGGGGCCTCAGTAGAAACCAAACCTGCTGACACTGACCTTGGACTTCTAGCCTCCGGAACCGTGAGAAAAGATACCGTTGCTTAAGCCACCTGATTGGTGATCTTTTCTTATGGCAACCCCAGACACACTGGGCCTCGCTGGTGGGAGCTAACCATCATGCAGCCTTTAATTCTTTTTTAATGTTTATTTATTTTTGACAGAGAGAGCACGAGCAGGGGAGAGACAGAGAGAGAGGGAGACACAGAATCGGAAGCAGGCTCCGGGCTCCGAGCTGTCAGCAGAGCCCGACGCGGGGCTGGAACTCATGAGCCGTGAGATCATGACCTGAGCCGAAGTTGGACACTTAACCGACTGAGCCACCCAGGCGCCCCACCATGCATCCTTTAAAAACACTTCCATATAACTGTGAAGGAGCCCTCTGGGTCAGCAGGAGGGCACCCAGGAGAATGGCAAAGGTGACAGCGGCGGGGCTGAGGCAGGTGAACGGGCCCAAGCGTTAACCCGCCCGTGTCACCTTGCACAGCAGGCCGGGTGGAGCCCTTGCACAGTAAAGACTGTCCAAGTGGCAAGTGAGGGCACACACCAACCTCAGGAGGCCTAGACCCGGGGAGGGGAAGAACAGAATGACTGCTCCCCGCAGGATGGGAACATTCTTCCTTTTCCCAATAAGGCAATAAGAACCCAGGTTGACAGAAGAAAAAGAGACCACACCAAAATTTGTGTTGTTTTTTTAAGAAGCACAAAATCTAAGCATACAGGCTTCTCCCACGCCCCCCCCACCCCACCCCCAGCCACAACCCACTCCCCCACCAGTCCCAGCCGGCCGAGTCTGTGCTCAAGCAGCCACCACCTTCCTGTAGGTCAGGCGGTGCTCTGCAGAGCACTGGGCATTCTGGAGGGGGGGGGGCGGGTTCTAAGAATGGAGGGCCCTGCCCCAGCCCTGACTCCAGCCAGGGAAGCCACCCACGACCTGTTTCAAACACTGCTTCCATAAAAGCCATCCCTTGGAAAAGAGATGCTTGGTTTTAAAAAAAGCAAAAACAAAAAAACCTTGAAGACCTCAGAGGCAGCAGATGGAAGGCAGCCCACCCTGGAGGCCTGACTCCTGGCCGACAAGGGGACAACGCAAGGCCTTTAGTAGAAGATGCCCAGGTGGGCCCCCTCCAAATCTTCTTGCCAAAGTTCAGGGCAGCCACTGAGCTGCACGCCTGAGCTCTGGGAAGGGCTCTCATCACCGAGCTGGAAGGCAGGGCCTGGTCCCTGGTCTTCTGACCCGGGGAGCATCTCTGCGCCGTGGCTCCAGCAACCCCACTGGGTCTGAGACTGGAGTCTCTGGCATGCTGGGCGGGACAGGAGGGGTGGCGTTTCTGGCAACAGACAGGACTCTGGAGACACAGAGATACCCTGCAAGAGAGACAAAAGCAGCTGGTTAGTGGGCCACTGCGCTGAGATAGCTTGAGACCTTGAACCTGGATGCTCCCTGGAGTGTGGCCGGCAGCTTCCGGACAGCCCTGGTGCCACGGATGCAGTGAAGCCAAGTGGCGAACAGCACCGGCTCTGGAGATACACTGCCCGGGGTTCGAATCCCACCTCTGCTACTAACTAGCTATGAGAACTCGACCTCTTTCATTCTGTTTTCTCATCTGTAAAATGGGGATGATGGTAACAGTTACTTACTCCATGGAGCTGCTGGAGGGCTGACTGAGTAGGTACGTGCACACGTACAGTGCCAAGAATGGTGTCGGGCAGTGAGCAAGCAATCATTTTCGCTTATTAACATGCTCTTTCGTGGACCGTGATTCATTCATTTGTGGGCCTCAACAACAAATGAAGCTTGAAGAAAACGCGAAGGTCACCAGCTCCAAGCCCCTCGACTCCGGAAGTCCCTACCCCCGGGGCCAACCACGGGAGCACCTGGAGCGACTTTCTTGCCAGCGGCCCTTGCTACCTTCCATCCTGCCTCTGGAGCAAGTCCAAAGATTCCCCCTCTTCCACGTGGCTGTGGTGGTGGTGGCCTTAATGACCCGAGGCCCTACCTCTTTCCCCAAGGAGGTTAGGGTCCTCTCCATACTCCCTTCCGCTTCTCTCTACCCCCGCCTGGGTTGGATTAGATAAACGGGGATCTGAAAAGTATGAAATTCTCTGCAGATGAGAGCCAACTCACTGTCTCCACCCCCAAACGAACCTGGGGACCATCCCCAGGGGAAGCAGCGGGGCCTGGGTGCGTACCTGGTATATTACAGCCAGCTCAGGGGCCGCGGGGGAAGGCGTCCAGGGTGTAGCCTGATTCCTGGACTCTGGGGACGTCTGCGTTCCTGAACAGCCCTGGGGCGGTGTCCAAAGGGCCCCGTCGGGGCCTCTCCCTCGGGACAGTTGCGGGGGCGACTGCATCCCAGGGTGGTAAGGGGGTGTAACCCAGGGACCCATGTCAGGTATCCTGCTCCCCAGGCGCTCGGGGGCCGCTAGTGCTTCGGGACACGCCGGCGGGGACCCCCAGGACGCGGAGGGGCTGGCGGCTGAGCCCAGCGCCGGGGCGCGCGCCTGCACCTGCGTCTGCGTCTGCGCGGGGCCGCCGTCGGGGCAGAGCGGGCAGCCCCGAGGCACCGCCGCGTCGCTGCGCCGCCGGCGCCGGCGCTGCAGGCTCTCCTCGCTGAGGCCCAGCACCGCCGACAGGTGGCCGATGTAGCGGATGGCCAGGCGCAGCGTCTCGATCTTGGTGAGGCTCTGGCCGGCGGGCGCCACGGACGGCGGCAGAAAGCGGCGCAGCTCGTGCAGGGCGCGGGCGAGCGTGCGCATGCGCAGCTTCTCGCGCTCGCTGGCGCTCTGCCGCTGCCCGGCGGCGGCTCCGCTGCGGGCCCGTCCGGGCGCCGTCGGGGCGGCCTCTGCGGCGCGGGCGTTGCGGGCCTGCGGCGCGGGCTGCGAGGGGCCGCGGGAGCCGTCGCAGGGGCACGAGCCCGACGAGTCCGAGGAGGAGGCAGGGGATGTGGAGTCCGGGTGGCCGGCCCAGCCCCAACCCTGGGGGAAGATCCAGTGGTCTTGGCCCAGGAGGCTGTGCAGAGGAGGGGACTGGGCCATGGCCGCGGCTGCTGCGGGCTCTGGGAGGCTGGGCCGGCCACCTCCAGGCTTGAGCTTTTATCCGGACCAAAGGTGAGAGGTGCCCCCCTGCCAGGTTGCAGAGAGGTGTCAAAACCCACAGAGCCCAGGGAAGGCCTGGGCAGGGGGGGGGCCTTGGGAAAGCGGGCCCATTTGCGGAGGTGTGGATTCTGACTCCTCGGGGGCTCTAATGGAGGCCCCTGCAGCCCGGGAAGTGTGGGAGGGACAATTCGCATCTGGATGGAGCTGCTAAGCCTCTTACCGAGTTCCCACCCACCCGGGCTCGTGGCGCGGTGAGTGCCCAGGGGCCCAACAGTGGTGGGCAGTGCCATCGTCTGGGGGCGGCCGGGCTGCCCCTCGTGTGAAGAGCGGACCCGGGCGCCTGTCTCATCACCAGCCCCGTGGCAGGGCGGGGGGCCTTAGCCCAGTAACTCCCCACTAGCCCAGAGGGATTTGCCCATAGTATGTGGGGTGGGGTGCAAATAGGGGGTCATACAGGTGGATCCTTCCTGGGCTGCCCCACCCCCACCCCCGGAACCTGCACTTGCCGGTTTGCCGAATGACATGAAGAAAGTCATCTCACTATCCACAGATAGTTTCTGTCCCTGAAAAATCAAACAGAGCATCCTGAGATGAGAAGAGGAATCGGGTGCAGTGGGTGAGGAACATGGAGGGAGGTGGGCCCCCAGGCAGGCCTGAGGCTATTTGCTGTGTGACCTGGGGCAAGTCCCTGAACTCCTCGGAGGCTCAAGCTTCCTCAGTCTCCTAGCAGTAATAATCCCATATACCCACCGCCTACAATGGCTGCTGGTACTTAGTGGAACCGTCTGTGGAACCACTTAGTATAGGCCTGGAAAGTGGGCTGAATGTTTGCTGCTATCATTTTATAGGCACGGTACTTCCATTTCAAGATGCTGGAGGCGTTGCTCATTTAATTCATATTTTTGTTAGCCACTGGTAAATGTCAGGCACGCCAGGGTGAACAGGCTAGTTGCGGTCTCTGCTCTCGTGACATTTCAGCCTTGTGGGAGAGACAGGTGAACAGGCCATTATACATTGAGTAGGTCCACCATTAACTAGCTGTGTGCCCTTGGGCAGGGCTCTTAACTTGAGCTTCAGCGTCTGCTCCATTAAACAGGAATAATGTCGTTAGAGTATCTACTCAGAGGACTGTTGTAGTCTCTGAGGATAAACGCCGAGACTCCAAGAGTAAAGCTCTCACTCCTCAGCAGTGATTACAGTTTAAAGGAGGCATCAGTGTCCTTTGTGATCTGCGGAGAAAGGGCTGAACTCAGAGGCTAAGGGCCACATGAGGGGCAGGGACGGTAGGGCTCTGGCCACAGAGCTGGAGAGGTCACAGCTGGGCCCTGAACCATGAGTAGGACTTGGGTAAGGAGAGAGGCAGGTAGGGGGCATTCTGGCCGTGGGAACTGCATAAGCAAAACCTGGCAGTGGGACTTGCCAAGGTGCTTCTGGAAAATTCTGGAGCAGTGTGCAAGCAGGCTGGTGTGGAGAGCTCGAGCACACCGTGGCTGGGGCCGGACTAAGAAATTGGGGAGCCAAATGGACTTCGTAGCAGAAGTATGACATGAAAAAAAATTCGGTAATCGATAACTAAAGGTCAGCACGATGAAGTTTCTGGAATAGATTGGCCTGGACCAGCTGGAAGTAGTAAACGGCCTTGTACTATTTGTGGCTGTTCCTAAAAGTAAGTATTTAGTTCCACCAATTACATAACTAATACATTCTCTTTGTGAGCAACGGGACTTTGCAGATAAAGCTGGAGTCCCTATTACCCCTCACTAGAGGCAGCGGCTGTTAAGTCGTCTGGTGCCTTTCCAGTCCCGGCCCAGGCATTCACACTGACACATATAAACGAGGTATCGTTGTAGCAGGTTTTCTGTAACTTGCTTTCTATCATTCAACAGCGTGTCTTAGAGCAATTGCCTGTCAGGATATTGTAGCTGATGCATAGACTGTCATAGTTTGATTTAAATGGGTGAATATTTAAACATCCTACAGGGGTGCCTGGATGTCCCACTTTGGCTCAGGTCGTGATCTCGCGGTCTGGTCGGTGAGTTCGAGCCCCACGTCAGGCTCTGTTTTGACAGCTCAGAGCCTGGAGCCTGGTTCGGATTCTGTGTCTCCCCCTCTCTCTGCTCCTCCCCCGCTCGTACTCTGTCTCTCTCTGTCTCTCAAAAATGAATAAATGTTAAAAAAAAATTTTAAATGTCATATGAACATTAGAGTGGATAATTTCAACTGGGGAAAAATGTAAAATGGCAGGAGGTGTAGATAAACGTTCAATGATGACATTTCATTACTTTCTGCTCAGAACTTACTGTTTTTTTAATATTAGAGAAAATTGGGGCGCCTGGGAGGCTCAGTCAGTTAAGCATCCAACTTCGGCTCAGGTCATGATCTCATGGTTCATGGGTTCAAGCCCTACCTCGGGCTCTGTGCTCACAACTCAGAGCTTGGAGCCTGCTTTGGATTCTGTGTCTCCCGGTCTCTCTGCCCCTGCCCTTCATGTTCTCACGTTCTCTCTCTCTCTCAAAAATAAACATTAAATATTAGGGAAAATAGGCCGAAATTACCACTCTATGCAACATGATGATGAAATAGTAATTGACATTGAATAACGTTGGTCAAGGCAACTCTTGTTTATTCTAGCTGCCGTGAAGGAGGAAAGGAAAATTTTAATTCATCCATAGCACAGGAAGAAGCTGAATCACTTAACAGTGGCTTTGAATCCACACGGGCTCTCTTTGGAAAGAAGCAGGCAGTTATGCAATATTTCATGACTCAAGAGGATTTAAACCAAGTAAAAAAAAAAAAAAAGATAATACTTTTTCCTAAGGGCAGCGGGGACTTCGAAAACAGCCAATTCTACACTTTCTAGGTCGAAATAATGGCAAATCATTTAGAATAAGTCGTTGTTCATCCAAGCCTGCACGGTACTAAAAAAGGCTTGTCATAGTGTACTATCAAGGAATTGATATGCATGTGGTTGACGGTTGTAAACAAAATTCATATGGTTTCATGTATATTTCTTGATCCAGACTCTGAAGTTTTTCAGGTTAATGTGCTGTTGATACTGAGCTTTCTGACTCCTTTTAACATTTCTATAATATTCCATGGCATGTGTGCACCAGCCAGACCCTTATTGATGCATCTTTAGTGTGTTTTTATTTATTTTTATTTTTTATTAAAAAAATTTTTTTTTCAACGTTTATTTATTTTTGGGACAGAGAGAGACAGAGGATGAACAGGGGAGGGGCAGAGAGAGAGGGAGACACGGAATCGGAAACAGGCTCCAGGCTCTGAGCCATCAGCCCAGAGCCCGACTCGGGGCTCGAACTCACGGACCGCGAGATCGTGACCTGGCTGAAGTCGGACGCTTAACCGACTGCGCCACCCAGGCGCCCCTATTTTTATTTTTATATTTATTTATTTATTTACTTTGAGAGACCAGGCAGAGAGAGAGAGAGAGAGAGAGAGAGAATCCCTAGCAGGCTCTACACCATCAGCGTAGAGGCCTGTGCGGGCTTAAACTCACAAACTGTGAAAATCATAACCTGAGCTGAAATCAAGAGCCTGATGCTTAACCGACTGAGCCACCCAGGTGCCCCTTTAGTTAAGTGTTTTTAGTTTTTGCCAAACAGCACTGCCCTTTTGCTGGAGGTAGATGTGGAGGTAGATGTGGAGAGGTGGATTAGCCTTGTGAGCTCCTGGAAGGTTCTGGATATCCAGAGTCCTCCTCCCCCCACCCCCTTAGAGCCAGCCCGGGGGCATTTCCTATGAAAGGATTTGGTGAATAATGAGAATCCACCGCCAGCACAGAGCCCTGCTTACTATCCTTTCTTCTGTAAGATAGCCTGGCCTCCTGTCTTGGTTTGAGCTAGCCCCAGAGCCCAGGCTTCAGACTGACTGGGATGTCAGAGCGTAAGTTCTAGAAGACGGGGCCCTGGCTCTTCACCAGGCCCCTCAGCCAGGCTCTGGAAGCACAGGGACACACTGTGTGCCAGCCCCACTCCCAGGGGGGAAGCCAAAGTGGATCCCCACCACCCCCTGCACTGGTTCTCCACCTAAGCACAGGGAGGCAATGTAGCCTAATAGTTAGGATGCCAGGCTGTGGAATCACACTGACCTGGCTTAGAGTCCCAGCTTCACCCCTTATAAGCCGGGAGAACTTGGGTGATTTACTCAGCCTCAGTTTTCTCATCTGTGAAGTGGGGATTCTGATCTCCAGAGCGATTGTTGAGATAAATAAACATAATGCGTGTCATAGAGCTTATCACAGAGCCTACGTTTATAAATCTTGCTTATAGCAAGTTCAGGGGCAACAGAAGGAAGTAGGCAAAGGACTAGGTCGGGGTGTGGGTAAGGATATCTTTTAGTCTTAGCCCTAGAAGAAGGTGATTCCTTCCATTCCTGACACCCTCTCCTGCACCAGGCCCAGTGCACCCCACCCCGTCCCCCTCCTCCCCCTCCAGCCCTTCTCCGTGGACCTAGTGTGGGGGTCATCCTCAGCAGGGCACTCCAGCTCCTGGCCTGTGGCAGGGGTCACCACAGCTGTAGTACAGAGGGAACGGGAGAGCTCAGATGCCTGGGGCTGGAGCCAACCAGCCCCGCTAAAGCTAGGAACGGAGCATCTGAACCTGTTCCTCCTGGTGGCTGGGTCCTGGCCCAGGTGCCTGTCCAGCTTGCCTCTGGGACCCTCGAGCATCCCCGCTCTGTGCAGGAACCTGCCCCAGGTGCTCGGCGAACAAGCTGGGTCTGGGCCGTGCCCCACGGCGTCCTCCAATTGAGCCAGCTCTGTTTCTGTCTTCCTCATCTGACTCTCGTGTTAAAAGGAGGGACGTCTAAAGCTGTACGCTCTTAGATAAGGCGATTACCTTCTGGGCCTCAGTGGGCTACTGGCCCCGGGTTCAGCCCCTCCTGATAGGAGGAGGTGGCGGCTAGATCAGGGAAACATGGTCAGTAGTGTTCCCTAGTATTGCAGACACTTCTAGTTGTACACACAACGTCTGGTACAGCCTCTATTCTTATATCTTTTTTAAAATGTTTATTTACTTAGAAGAGAGGGTGGGGGGAGGGGCAGAGAGAGAGGGAGAGAGAGAATCTGAAGTAGGCTCCACGCTGTCAGCACAGAACCCAATGTGGGGCTTGATCTCATGAACCGTAAGATCACGACCTGAGCTGAAACCAAGAGTCGGATGCTTAGCCAACTGAGCCCCCCAGGTGCATCCTTATATATATTTTTAATAAGAGGACTGTGTATTGTTGGGGGTGGCAGTATGCCCAGTAAGAAACTACATTTCCCAGCCTCCCGTATTCATGGAACGGCCAATGAGATGTTAGTAGAAATATTAAATGGGGCTTCTAGGAAAGCTCTTTAAAATTTTTTTTTTTCAGCGTTTATTTATTTTTGGGACAGAGAGAGACAGAGAATGAACGGGGGAGGGGCAGAGAGAGAGGGAGACACAGAATCGGAAACAGGCTCCAGGCTCTGAGCCATCAGCCCAGAGCCTGACGTGGGGCTCGAACTCACGCACCGCAAGATCGTGACCTGGCTGAAGTCGGACGCTTAACCGACTGCACCACCCAGTCGCCCCAGGAAAGCTCTTTAAAGTAGAGAGGTACACTCCTACATTTCTGCCCGCTTATATTTTCTTCCTGGAAAATGTGATGGCTGGAGGTTCAGCAACCATTTCGTGACACTGAAGCAATCCCAGGGACAGAAGTCATACCGTAAGGATGATGGAGCAGAAAGAAGCCTGAGGCATTGATGATAACACAGAAACACTGTACTGGCCCAGAACTGTCTATCCCTAACTTTCTTTACTGTGAGAGAAAACAAATCACCAGCCTGTCTTAAGCTGTTCACATTTGGCTGTGTAAGAACAGCCACACATAATTCCTGTGCACATGACAAAGAAGTGCCTAGGATATCCTTGTCAACAACAAATGGGGCCATGCGAGCTGGATGAGAGTTCAGCGAATTCACAACAGATTCAGTGTTCCCACCGATGAAGGATGGGTGACCACCTGGAGGAAGGTCTCCAGCGACGTGCCACCGACTCTGTTCCCAGCCTCGTCAAGGGCAGCGCTATGATCTTGAATGAAGATATGAACTGATCTCATTTGGGGCAAGTGCGGCAAGCGAACCGGGTAATGAAGAGACGCTGACAGGCTGGATCTAATGAGGGCTCCACAGGGCTCCACGTGTCCTCCGTCCCCGTTCAGGGCCAGGCGGCATCGTGTAACCAGCGGCACACGTGGAAAGGGCATCGTAGTCAGTGCCTTCCAGGCATCAAGGGCACCAGAAGCAAATGTGATCCCATTTGCATTTGCAAGAAACAGAGGTCTTCAACCAAGGAGGCGACGGCCTCCTATTTTCTGTGCAGGATGGGCCCTAGCCAGAGTAATTGGGCCAAGATTCGTGAGGGGGATTAAAGGCGGGGGGGGGGGGGGGTGAAGGACTCAGCGATGTTTTGTCCAAAAAGAAAAAAAAAAAAAAAACACTCAGGGACGTGATGGTTGTCCCCAGGTGCCTGCAGGGGGAATACTCCAGGGAGACTGAAGAACTTTCTAAGATCAGAGCTGCTGTCTTATGAGGGAGTGAGTGGCCGGTTGGTGGAGGTGATCAAGGAGAAGCCAGCCGAGTACGTGCCCGGCGCAAGCGGGAGCTGGAGTGGATGGCTGTTCTCGCCTCTGCCGACACTGACAAGCCCCACTAAACGGGGTTCGACGGGATAATCCCTGAGGTACTTTAGGAGCTGGGGCCAGGAATCAGGGAGGAGATGGGGCCGCTGCCTCAGGACTCTGGGCTGTGTGAGGGCAGCCGTAGGGGCCCCTTCAGGCACAGAACGAGGCCTCCCAGGTGCCTCGGTAGTCCAGATGCTCTCACCCCTGTTCTCTGTGCCTGAAGCCTTGGCTCAGCCGGGCCCCGTCTTGGGCTGGCACCACAAGGCCAGCATGGCCCCAGCCAGGTTGACGCTCTGAGGCAGGCGGTGTCCGTGTCAATGATCTTATTACGCAGGTGAGGAAACTGAGGCCTCCGTCCCATCCTCCCCCGTGGACTTCCCAGAGCTTTGCCCCAGGCCACCTGTCAGATGAGGAGGGCCGCGGCCCAGGCCCGACCAAACGTGCTCACTCAGCTCTGGCCCTGCTCACGGCCTTGGGGCGGGGGCAGTGACTGTGGTCCAGCCTGCTCTTGGTGGCCTCGCACGGGCCTCACCGTTTGTTCACCCCCGGCCCTGCTCCTGGAAGCTCTGCACCTGCTCTTTCTCCCCGGACAGGCAGTGTAGGGCCCCCAGGAGCAGACCCAGGGACCCAGAGCGGAGCCCAGGGAAGGCCTGGCCTCTATGGGTCTCCTTTCCCTTCCTCCCCCTTGAGTCCTTTCCGGGCCCTGGGGGTGTCCGGGCTGTGGGAACGTGGGAGGGAAGGATGCAGGCAGGGCTCGTGGGGCCTGTAGCCACAGTGTGGTATTCTCATTACCAGCCCGGCCTCTCCCTCGGCCACTGTGGCTGCCTTCACACCTCCTCTCTGCCTGTTGACACAAGGCCGCCTCCCCCAGGGCAGAAGGTGTCGACTTGGGAACGAGGGTGTTCAGGGGCCTCCAAAACAGCCCGGCAGCGGTCCTCTCGGCAACCCCGAAACCCCTTGTGGGCTGGGGGCGGGGGCTGCAGGTCCCCACCCTGGGAGGCCCAGGGAAAGGCGGGGCCTAGGCCCCTGAGAGGGGGAGAGAGGGAGGGGAGAGGACATGAGCCCTGAGTCCACCTGCCCAGATAGTCCTCTCCCCTGGCTCCAGGGGCTGGTGCCTGACACGGCCTGCCAGGCAGAGTGCCATCGGTGTCACCAGGAGGCCCACGACTGAAGCCACCAGGGCAAGGGCACCCTGACCGGACCTTAGAACCGCCTGGTCTTCTGAGCACCACACTGTCCAGTGCCCAACACCGTGCCTGCAGCGAGGGACCCGTTCAGGGCTTAAACCCCATAATTTTATCAGCCTGCTGTTCTCCCCTTGCTTAGATGGGCCGGGCCGGACCGGAGAGATCAGTTCCTTTGCCTCAGTCCCCAGAGTCAGGATTCGGACCAGCAGAGGGCACACACCGTGCCATCAGCGAGGCTCCAGGGAGGGACGTGCCCTCCGGGATTCAGAGGTTGGAGGAGGCGAAAGGCAAATTCTGAGTCTGTGGTGGCCTGGGTGCGGGTACCCCGGGGCCACGGAGAGGCACTATGTGGCCAGGTGATCAGGGCAGGTCCCAGGAGGAAGGGAGGGACCTGAAGTCGTGGGTTTTCTCCAGGTGGAGGTGCCGGGTTCCTAACCGGGGGACCAGGTGTGAGCCCAGGCCTGGGAGGGGAAAGGCAGCACTGGTGTGGACCGTGAAAGCGGGCTGGAGCCCCAAGGGGAGCGGTGGGAGGAGCTGGCCGGGGTCGGAAAGGCCTCCCGAGTGGGGAGTTTGGACAGAAGTCCTGAGGAGGGGGAGGGTGAAGAGGCGGAGGCGGGAGGCCAGTCGGGCGACAGCAGTCAGGCGGGGTGAGGGCTGACTGGAGCCTCGGCCTTTGGGCCCAGGAGCCAGTGGCAGAGAATGTGGAGGTTGGCGGGGAGGACGCGGCCCCGTTGGCTAGGGGAAGCACGGGAGGGCTGGAGGGCTGCCCAGTGGGCCAGGGGCACAGGGGTGGGCCTGCCACTCTTCCTCCAACAAGAAGGCCAGGCCACGGAGGCTGGTGTGGAAGGGCCTGCGGCAGCCCCAGAACTGCCCGGTTCGGTCCCGGAGGCAGCTCAGGCCTAGGTTCCCGCCGTGCCTGGGCTCCGGGCCCCACCTGAGCCTCAGTCTCCTCATCTGTGAAATGGGTGTCCTTGCTGGGACATGCACTCAGCATGTGGGACTGGAGAAGTCTCGCCTGCCTGCCCTGCTGGGGGGAAGCGGTCACCTGGGGTCCCGCAGCTCTGGGGAAGGACAGTGTGGGAGAGTGAGTGGTGCACTGGGTTGGCCCCAGGTTAGCACGGACCCTGCCCCTGCATCCTGTCATTTTCCAGGCTTCCCTGCAAGTACGTGAACATAGAGATAGACGCATCAAGAGACAGCGTGTCGGGGTTTTTTCTGTTTTAGTTTTTCCATCTTTTGAAGCTTCTGGTATGTTTTATTTTTCATACCAGCTTTATTGGGATTTGATTCACACATCATACGTTGACCTGTGTAAAGTGTATAATTCAACAGTTCTGTGTGTATAGTACTTAAAATTGTTTTAATTGGGGTAAAATATATTTACCATAAAATTTGCCATCTTAATCATTTTTAAGTGTGCAATTCAGTGCCATTCATTATAGTCATAGTGTTAGGCAGCCGTCACTTTCCACAAGTTTTCATCACCTCACGTAGAAGCTCTGGACCCATCAAGGAAGAACTCTCTTTACCCCCAGTCCCTGGTAACCTCTCAACCACTTCCTGTCTCTATGAATCTGTCTGTTCTAGGTGCCTCGCAGAAGTGGAATCATACAGTACTTTTTCTTTGTGTCTGGCTTACTTTACTTTTTAAAAGTTAATTTATTTTGAGAGAGAGAGAGAGAGAGAGAATCCCAAACAGGTTCCACACTGTCAGCGAGGAGCCCGACACGGGGCTCGAACTCACGAACCACGAGATCATGACCTAAGCCGAAACCGAGAATTGGACACTTAGCCGACTGAGCCACCCAGGTGCCCCGCATATGGCTTCCTTTCATGCCTTCAGGATTTGTCCATGGGTTAGCATGTGCCTGAACTTCATTCCTGTTCGTGGTTGAAAAATACTCCATTGCACATACAGACCACATTCTGTTTCTCCATTCATCCATTGCTGGACATTTGGGTCGTTTCCACCTTTTGGCTCTTGTGCCTTAATGCTCCTACAAAAGTTGGTGTCCAAATCCCTGTTCTAGTGCCTGCTTCCAAGTTCTTTGGGTATGAAGAGAGCCTGTGGTTTTGTGACCGACTCTTCTCACTAACGTATCCACATTCTCCGTATCGTGAGTAGATGTATTTCTGCGATGAGATGTTTAGGGCACGCCTAGTGCTCCCATGATGTGGTGGTAGCAGGTTAGCCGAGAAGTTCCCTGGTGCACACTGAGATGCCTTACAGTTTTCCACACAGGGACATCCTGATACCTAGATTTTAAAAATTATTTTTAGGTTGCATGTGTAAGGGGCGCCTGGGCGGCTCTGTCAGTTAAGTGTCCACCTTCGGCTCAGGTCATGATCTTGCGGTTCGTGGCTTTGAGCCCCGTGTCGGGCTCCATGCTGACGGCTCAGAGCCTGGAGCCTGCTTTGGATTCTGTGTCTCCCTCTCTCTCTGCCCCTCCCCTACTTGCACTCTGGCTCTCTCTCAAAAATAAAAACATTTTAAAATTTTTTAAAAAAAAGATAAGTTGCACGTGTAATAAACGAATGCAAACTCCTTGTGAAAAAATTAAGCATTCCAGATGAGATGAAAGTCTCCCTTGACCTCCTTCCAGAACCCAGATCTGTCCCCGCCCACCCACCGAGTAAGTCCTGTAGTCACCCACAGATTGGCTGAGACTCCTACTGCGTGAGACTTGTCTGTGCTCGTACACACGTGCGCACAGTAGACCCTTCGAACACGCACGGTATCGTTCGATGACTTTCTGTGCGGGGGTTGTTTTTTAGATCTGTGTTCTCTCTTGTTTTTGCGTGGATCGGTGGTGGCGTCCTACTGGATGGATTTTTCTAGAACTTGGTTCTGCCACCCAGCGGCATGGAATTCCCGCCAGGGAAACCGCTGGGCAGAGGGCGTGCTGAGGCTGTTCTGAAGTTGTAGGCTGGCCTCGGAGAAGCCCCGGAGGTGGGCTGTCGAGGCTAACCTGGTTTTGGGCAGCCAGCCCGGCTGGGGGCCCCAGCTAGCCCGGCCACCTGTGCCATGCCGTGCCGGGCATTGCGAGCGCATTCTCGGGCTGGGGCACCATCTCCAAGGGGCAAGGAGGTTCCCTTGGCTCAGGCCAGGGGCTGATCTTGGATTTCTCTTGCTGAGGGAGCCTCGAGAACAGAGGACTGAGTTCATCCTTTCCCTCAGTCTTTAGCACGTCATCTGTACTGACCAGGTAAGACCCTTCTGTGTGATTTAGTTATCTGGTCGCTTTAAGTTCTGTCCCCTCCCCCTAGATGTTCTCCACTCTGTCCAGGGACGTCCCTGTCCCCCCCGCCTCTGGCAAAGAATCCTCTGCCCGGAGTCGGCTCACTCCCCCAGGTGCTGGCCAGGTGTTCAGTTCAGTCCTAGGAGCCCCCACTCTGCTTTTTTTTTTTTTTTTTTAAGTTTATTTTGAGAGCAAGAGGGAACGTGCCTGCAACGGGGAGGGGCAGAAAAAGCGGGAGAGAGAATCCCAAGCAGGTTCCTCAATGTCCGCGCGGAGCCCGACATGGGGCTCCAACTCACAAACCGTGAGATCGTGACCTGAGCCAGAATCAAGAGCCTGAGGCTTAGCTGGCTGAACAGCCCAGGCACCCCCCTCCCCTCTGCTTTTTATTGGGCCTCATGTCAGATGCCTCGGGGGGTACCCTCCTTCTCCTGCTGAGTTGGCCGAGGGCCCGAGCCGCCCGGTGACCTGGTGGGGGGCTCATCGCAGTCCTGACACCTCACCACACTGTTGTGAGTGGTCAGCAAGGGTAGGGGTGGGGTTACAAGGAACCCCAGAACTGTCCATCCTGCCTGGAGGGAGGTCTACCTTGTGCTTCCTGGAGGGGCTGGTGTTGGACATGGCCTCGGTCAGCAGCTGAGCTAGACCTGCAAATCCTTAGCGGGGACTCGGCAAGGGCACCGAGCCCAAGGCATCCGCTGCTTAGAGTTTCCAGCGGCTTGTGGTCTTTTTTCAGCCTTTGCTCCCAGGAGCGTATAGGGAAGGTCGGGGGACCTGAGCCCTGCTTGGGCCCTTCCCTCCTGGCCCGTCCCCCTTCTCCTCACTCCTCTGGGCTCTGTCCCTCTGCTTCTCTGCACACTTGTATGTTTTTCCCAGTGAACAGATGAGCAGGCAGGGCTCCAGAGAGGGCAAGTGGCGTATCTGGGAGTCCCACAGCCCATCACACTGGCATTGAGCTGGCTTCACCCACTTCTTAAGTCAGCCCCTGCATCTCTGGTTCCTGGCGCCTGACCCTGGCCCTAGAACAAAGGCTTGTTACAGGCAGGTCCGCCCTGCTCAGATCCCCAAATCCCAGGCGGCTGGGCAGTGCCCTCTGCTGGCGGTGGCTGGGAATTTGAGGACACTGGTCCACAGCTGTCCACCCGGACAGACGTCAACTCTCTGGCCTGGGAAGGGAACCTTCCAACCAGGGCAGACAGTGGAGAGTCCTGGCTCCATTTTACAGTTGGGGGAAACCAAGGTGCCGCGTGACAGGCTTCCCCACACCCACATGTCTGCATCTCTGCTTTGGGCCGGTTCCCCTCCTTAACCCCTTTCTGCCTTGGTTTCCCCACGTTACCCTAGAAAGCTGCCATCTTCCTCCGCTTGCCCAGAGGAAGCAAAGCAGCATAAATGTGACTCCCCTACGAGAGAGGCACTGTCTGCTCCCCCTGCGCCCTCAGCCCCGCTCCCAGAACTGCGGATTCTGCCACTTGCCCTTGGGTCTCTCCTGGAATCCGCCAAACCTCTCTCCTTTCTTGCCACCCCCTCCCTCCTCATCACCCCTCTGCCTCCCGTGACTTCCACTGGCTGAGCATCCAGCTGATCCATGACCAAGATAATCAGATTATCTCAGGTCCGGAATAATCTATTCCATATGGCCTGCCAACTCAGAGGCTCCGGGAGCTAAAGGTGTGAGGGCCGGGGGTGATCTTAGTTGGAAGGGTCTCCCTGGGAGCCTCGGGGCCTCAGCTGGGAGGCTGCTGGGGAAGGAGGGAGGCGGCAGAGAAGTCGGGGGCCTTCCTGCTGAGCCCCCTGACTGCTTTGGGGCTCCAGGTGGCCGCAGCCACATCCACCCATGACCCACGGGGGTTTAGGAACCATGATGGGGGGCTGGACACTCCCAGTGCTTTCTCCACTCTCTGGATTGGGGCGGGGGTGGCCACGCCACTATAGGGCACTGCTTCTCAAAAGTGGCCGAGCTTCATAATTCTGGGGGAGGCGGTACTTTTCTTTCTTTCCTTTTTAATGTTTATTTTTGACAGAGGGAGATAGAGCACGAGCAGGAGAGGGCCAGAGAGAGAGAGGGAGACACAGAATCCGAAGCAGGCTCCAGGCTCTGAGCGGTCAGCACGGAGCCTGACACGGGGCTAGAACTCACGGACCATCATATCGTGACCTGAGCTGAAGTCGGACGCTCAACCGACTGAGCCACCCAGGCGCCCCTTACATTTTTTTTTAGTTTATGTTTTGAGAGAGAGAGAAAGAGCACGAGCAGGGGAGGGGCAGAGAGAGAGGGAGACACAGAATCCGAAGCAGGCTCCAGGCTCTGAGCGGTCAGCACGGAGCCTGACACGGGGCTAGAACTCACGAACTGTGAGATCATGACCTGAGCCCGTCGGACGCTTAACCGACAGAGCCCCCCAGGCGCCCCGGACATGGTACTTTTCATACCCAGATTCTCCAGCTCTGGTGCAGCAGGACCAGGGTGGGTGTGGAAACCTTTTTATTCTTACGTCTCCCATGGTCCCTGTGACTTGTGACAAGATGTTGTGGGCACTTGAGGTCTCTGGGGAAATCTCCTCCCACGCCAGCACCCTCACTCTTGGGGCTGCCTCTGGGAGGTAGGGGGCCCCCACGTCTTCCAGAAGAGACAGGAGAGGTGGTGGGGAGGAGAGAACCCGGGCTTGGGCCCCACACACAGGCAAACGGGCCCCAGCTCTGCCCCTGCTAGCCACGTGGCCTAGAACAACCTCCCTACACCCCATTCCCTCACATACAAAGGGAGGCAGAGACGCCCACATCGCCACGTGGTTGTCAGCTGTGACCCAGCCAGGCCCCAGCGACGGCAGCAAGCGTGCCCGTGGGTGTTGCCCAAAGCCCCGTCCGTATACTCTGATCCGATCCTTACAATATGTCAGCACAGCAGGCATTACCCCCTGGCCCAGAGGCAGAAGCTGTGTGGGCCCCGAGATGGAGAGTGAGTTACCCACATGACACAGGTGCTACCTGGCAGGACGGGGACTCTATTCTGACCCACGCTGGCCACACTCCAGAGGGGTGTTCTAGGCTGCCTGGAGGTGGCAGCTCCTTAAACAACAATGAAGGGGCTGCCTCGGGTGGGTGCTGGGGTGTGGTGGGAAGATCTCAGCAAGCAGGGGCACCTGAATTAGGAGCTTCCCAGGAGATGCGCCTGCTGATGCTAAGCAGGCTGGCGGTACAGGGGGCTGCTTCCTTCTCCTGGGGCCTCTGGCTCCGGCGGGCCAGGGATTAGGGGCTCCAAGGGGCTATTGACATAGCACCTTTGATTAGCACTCCTGTGTCAGAAGGGCTGGCCGGGAAATGAGGGCATTGAGGCTGGGGGGGGGGGGAGGGCGGTGTCCAGGACCCAGGCTGGGCCGAGGAGCGGGCTGGTTCCTAGCGGGAAGGCTGAGAGACCCCGGCCCCCCACCAGGGAGGATGCCGCCCTGCTCTGCCCGCCCCCACCCCGGCCAAGGACTGCAACTGAACTCTCACCTCTGCTCAGTGGGGCTGCCCCGAGGCCTCATTTCCCAGCCTTACACGTTGGCAGGCGAAGGCAGGCTCGGGCCAGGGGAGCGGGAGCCACTGGCACCGGCACTTGTCAAAACACAGGCCCCAGAGGTGTGAAGTCCTCACCCCAGCGGGAGGGCGTGTGGGCCCTGCAGCCCGGAGAACTCATTAACGGGGGCAGCTCCCAAATGAACCCACAGGAGAGGCTGGCGATAAGGAGATCAAAGGTGATGGGGGGAGAGGAAAAAGGGAGGCGACTGACAGGAGGTGGTGGAGCCCAGGCCCCAGGTTGGGGGGGGGGGGTCCCTCCTCTTCCCCAGCTTAGCTCCATCGGGCCCACTGGCCGTGGCCCTTGTACAGACTGGGCCTGGACACCCCAAGGGCAGCAGGAGAGGGAGGGACTCCCAGGTGGCAGCCTTTAGGGCTGAAGACGCCAAGGTTGGGGTCGGGGGTGGAACCCTGCCATCTGCCCCACCTCTCTCATGCCCTTTTGGTGGGCTCTTTGACTCCACACTGGCCCCGGGACCTTTTTAGCCCTCCTTCAGCCTGCCATGCACCGCTCACGGTGTCCTCCCCTGCTCCAGACCTCTTGGTGGTTCCCGGGCAGGTGCCCGAGGGATGTCAAACCTCAGGTCCCAGATGTGAGAATCCTCAGGAGACAGAGCTGCGTTTTTTCAGGATAAACAGTCTGCCTCCCACACACACGGCCTGTTGTCCAAAACATGTCTGGTTGATTTTGTGCTTTTACAGTAACAAACCGGCACCGGTGGTTTCCTCTGGACACAGAATGGCAGGCCTCAGAGGCGGGGATAGTAATGAACTTTGTTACACCCTTCATTACTTATTGAGCTTTTGACTTTCCGGTCACACGCACATACTGTATTTTCAGAGATGAGAGTAAAGCAAAAGGGTGGCTGATTGCCTAGGAGTTTTGGGTTGTGCTGAGTTTCCTCAATTAGCTACAAAGTGGAAATCAGAAATCTGTGGGGATTGGAGGGATTTTTTTTTTTTTTTTGACATTCAGAAGGTTGGCAGCAGAGGCTCTGAGCCCTCTCAGATGCCATCCCTCCTGCTTGACGGGTCTTTATTCTGCACCCCACCCCCCCACCCCCACCCCTTGCCTGAGTGCACAACATACTCTACCAAGTCCCAACTGTTTGTCCCCTTGGGTCCGGTGGGATCAAAAGAGCCCAGCCACTGGGCTGCAATACCAGCTTCTTAGCTTGGATCTGGAGCCCCAGGAGGGCATCCATCGAGCAGGGTCCAAAAGGAGACCCTACTGACAGCTTCAAGCTGGGAGGGCTCTCCTGGACCAGACTCTCCTTGGGAATGGGTCCTACGGCAGCTCCCCTTCTCCCCAGGGGTGGGTTGGGACTGCCTCTCCTGGATGTGACCGTGGGCGTAAGCATTCTGGGCCCGCTGGGACAGACTGCAGAGGAAGGTGCTGGAAGAAGCCGAGGGCAGGAGAAGATAAAAGAGGCGAGGGCGGGGGACGGTGGGGGGCAGAGATGCCCAGGGAGAAGCTGCTAAACCACTTGGCCTTCTTTGCTACAGACCAGCTCACCCGGCAGTCACAGGGCTAGAAGGCACTGGGGATGCAAAATGTTAGACCCCTCACACTGGAAGAGACCCTACATACCGCTTCTCTTGAAGACGTGCTACACACCAGGTACTTCACCGTCTAGGTGGACAACAGACATCTGTGCATGAAGTAGCTATCATGACAAGGTGTATAAACTCAAACTCCTGAGGGATCAGGCAGGCAGTATCGGTTCCTTGAGATTTCCTACGTAGACAGTCTTGTTGCGAGTGGAGACGGTTCAGTCTCTTCCTTTCCAATCTGTATGCTTTTCTTTTTTTGCACAAGCCAGGCCCTCCGGCGCACTGTCGAATAGGCCTGGGGAGGAGCAGACATCCCCTCCTGGTTCTCAACATTATGGGAAAGCATTCACTCTTCCACTATTTACTATGATATTAGCTGTGGGCTCTTTGTGGATGCCTTTTATCAGGTTGAGACGGTTCCCCTCTATTGCTAGTTGGCTGAGAAGTTTTATTACGGAGGGGTATGAATTTTGTTATGTGCATTTTTCCATGTCGTGTCCACTCACATTTCGATGGCAAAACCTGATATACCTGCCCCCAAATAGTAGGACGCCAACTGGTGGCCAGTGGTGGCAGCTTGCCAAGCCCTTGATCCTGCCAGGGAGAAGGTGCCCTAGAGGGCCTGAGGCTTCCCCTCCCTCAGCTCACACGGTCCAGCAACGTGGCCATACTTGGCCAGCTTGTTGGATTTGCCTGGGATAGTTTCCTCATAGTGCTCCCTCCGTCCCCCCACCCCCGATCACCACCACCAGGTAAGGCCACGTCCAGGACCGGTCTGCCTCAGAGAAGAAATGGATTACTGCTCCTTTCACCTCTAGCAGGGATCAGGGCCCCACTCCGGGTCCCCATCCTATTCACTCTGCAGACCTGGCTGCAGTGTGCCTCAAGGCTCCCGTTATACAAACTGGGAACGAATTTGCAAGAAAGCGTAAGAATCTGCATAAGGTCCCAACAGGTGAAGGCAAGCCCCAAGCCCAGGTACTGTACTTCCAGTTCCCCGGACCGCGCTTCCTCTGACCTGCTGGGCTGGCCCAACACGCCAGGCAGCGCGGGCAAGAGGCCCCAGTGGCTGGCTCCGGTGCCCATGCGAGGGCCCAGGTGGGGCCGACCTGGGGCGGCCAAGGGGCCCGCACCTTCAGCACCCCCCCGTTGGTTCAAAGGGTATGGCCCCGCCCCCTCCAGGCCCCGAGCCCGCTTTGAAGTGCTGATGCGGCCTGGAAAGGGCCACTTCACACCTCGGGCTCGGGATAAAGCGGTCGCCGGGCGCCGGTCCGCAGATGCGCCGCCGCCGCCATGGCCCAGTCCCTGTGCCCGCCGCTCTCCGAGTCCTGGCTCCTCTTCCCGGGTTGGGGCCCGCCTCGGCCTCCGCCGCCCTCCGACAGGGACTGCGGCTGCTCCCCCGCCTCGTCCCCGGACTCCTGGGGCAGCGTCCCGGCCGGCAGCCCCGAGCTGAGCCCCGGACGGCCCGGCACCCACGCGGCCGCCGGGGCCCGGGGCGCAGGGAGGCGCGGCGCGCGCAGCAGCCGCCTGGGCTCCGGGCAGCGGCAGAGCGCCAGCGAGCGCGAGAAGCTGCGCATGCGCACGCTCGCCCGCGCCCTGCACGAGCTGCGCCGCTTTCTGCCGCCGTCCGTGGCGCCCGCCGGCCAGAGCCTCACCAAGATCGAGACGCTGCGCCTGGCCATCCGCTACATCGGCCACCTGTCGGCGGTGCTGGGCCTCAGCGAGGAGAGCCTGCAGCGCCGGCGCCGGCGGCGCAGCGACGCGGCGGTGCCTCGGGGCTGCCCGCTCTGCCCCGACGGCGGCCCCGCGCAGACGCAGGTGCGGGTGGAGGCGCGCGCCCAGCTTCTGGGCTCAGCCGCCAGCCCCTCCGCGTCCTGGGGGTCCCCGCCGGCCTGTCTCGGAGAACTAGCGGCGCCGCAGCCGCGCGACCCGCCAGTGCTTTATGACGAGGCGGCGTGTTCGGAATCGCAGGCAATGGAGCCGAGCCCCTCGTCTCCGGTTAGTACTTCCTTCCCCGCGCGGGACTCTCTCCCCCCACCCACGGGGCCATCGTGGGTGCTGCTACCTGTCGTCCGCGCCCGCCGCTCACAGGCCTCCTGCGGCATCCCCGCCGGCAGCCTGGCCTTGTTTGCTTGCTGTCCCGAGCAGCGTAGCTAGTGTGCCTGGGGCGCTCAAGCGGCGAGGGGAGGGAGAGGACACGCAGGGGACAGGCTCTTGTGCCCGAGTGGAACCTACGAGCGCGGACACCCACGCGTGGCGGCCAGCGCTGAAGGTAACTCTATACCCTCTCCCCCCAGCTCTTTCCCAGCGACGTGCTGTCCCTGCTGGAGACCTGGATGCCCCTCTCGCCCCTGGAGTGGCCACCGGCCTGAGTCGAAGTGACGACGTACAATTGGCGCCCTGTGAGCATCGAGGCCCTTTTGGCTTTCAGCACCTTCAAAACGGCCCCTCTCCAGACTCCCTTTCCTAGGAGAGGGCACCTGCGATACTGGCATGGGCATTCCTGAGAGCGAGAGCCCGTCCCCACCCAAGACAACTCTCCCCAGCCCCTCCGGCAATGGAGGAACCCATACGTTGACCCTTGGAGGCAGGCAGGGGGCGCCTGCCTACTATGTATTTATTTATTTGTGAATAAACTGTGCTGGTGTCAGTTGACCGTTTCTTCTTCCTTCGCATGGACACAAAGCTCCCTCCCCTTCTCCAAAGAAGAACCTAGGAGAATTAAGAGAGTTTCTGGCAGTCTTCAGCCCTCAAAGCACAAAGGCCCAGACCCTTTCCCCTTTGCCCTGGCTTAGCCTGTCCTATTCCAGGAAGGCCAGCCTGGAGGGGGAAGATGCTGTATGTGAGAAAGTGGTAGCCGTGGAGCCTGTCCCCCTTTTCCTTGAACCTGGTGGGAGGTGCATTAAAAGCAAAGTATCTGTGTAGAAAATACGTTTTCTTAGTACTTACTGTGCATCATCAGGTCCTGTACACATTTTATACCCAAATAACGATTTTACTGAGGGTCAGCACTCAGGGTCGGTATGAATTCAGAATCCCAAGTTCTCCTCCCTGGTCAGGTTTTGCCAGCTCTGGGGTCTGAGAGGACACCAGCTCCAAGGACTCATTCCATGCATCCCAAGTCCTTATTCCCCTTGTGCTGGAGCTTTGTGGCCTGGACCTTGGGATTTTCTTATCTCCCTTCACTCTGCTTTCTCTTCCAGGTGGGCTAGGGACATTAACATTTTATGAGTCAGTCCCGAGTTAACTGTGACCTCCCAGAGGCCTAGCTAGAGTGGAGAGGCTCATGGGGTTGCCTCCAAATCCACATAGCTGACCTGGAACCACACTCGTGTCTGCATTGCTGGGTTCAGATCAGGGATGCAGTGTATGGGGAAGAAGGAATCCTTGACCCAGAAGGGGCCTGGCTTGGCTCAAGGGGTCTGGTAAGCAGTCAAGCCTTGTGGGGGAGTTGAGGTGAGGCTAGGGGATGTAGCCTCTGCCCAAGGGTCCCCCAGCCCTCTATGGATACCAAGTTCTCCCCTCCCTGCCAAGCAACTTTGAAACACAGGCCTTAGCATTTGTTTTTTATAGTAGCTTTATTGAGATATAGTTTACATACCATGAAATTCAACCTTATAATTCAGTGACTTTAGTATATTCGTAGTAATGCAACCATCACCACTGTCTAAATCGAGAACATTTTCATCACGGGGGAAAGAAACCCTGTGCCCATTAGCAGGTGCTCCCCATGACCCCACCCCCCACCCCCACCCCCACCCCCACCCCTCTCCAGCCCAGGCATCTACCTTCTGTCTCCATAGATTGGCCGGTTCCGGACATTTTGTGTAACTGGAATCACACAATCGAGGCCTTTTGTGCCCTGCTTCTTTCATTTAACGTTTTCCGGGTTTATCCGTGTGGCCTAGGTGCATCAGTATTTCATTTCTTTTTATTGGCCAGTGATAACTCCATTGCACGGATATACCACGGTTTATCTGTTTATCCGTCGGTACGGGTAGGTTTGTTTTGAAACCACCTCAGAGATCAGTTCCAGTGCTCGGGCCCAGGCCGGGAGGGGCAGGAATTCGGCGTGGCCGGGGGCACCGCTGTGACGTTCAGGCGTCCAGGCGCACGCACCCTGGCCGGCATTTGGCCGCACAGAGCGGGATCCAAAGGCAGAGGCCCTGCAGGGGGGCTGACCTCACACCTCCGCTGATCACCCCGTTTCCCACACCTCGCCCCTCATCTTGCTCTCCCCTCCCAGGACCCTAACTGGAGCAGAGCGAGAAGTCTTTTCCAGGGGCCCTACCCAAGTTAGAAAATCTGTTTGCATGGCAAAGGCCCTGCGGTTTCGGATGGGGAATTAAAGTTATTAGCAAGTCTTTTCACAGATAAGTGGGGCTCATCGGCCAGCGCCCTCCCCTGCGGAGAGCATTCTCCTCCTTCTCGGAGCCGGCGAGGCCCACTGTTTATCAGCACCTCGGTGTGAATTTTCATTAACACGTCTCTGCTAATAAGACGGAGGACGGCGGACGGGAAGGGGGCTCCTCCCACCTCTCCTGCGCCTGCGCCTGCGCCCGCGCCCGCGCCCCCTCGCTGGGCCGGCGCCGCCCGCCCCCCCCCGGGAGGAGACCCTGTGTACGCGTCCCAAGGCCTACGTCAGTGAGCACCGTCCAGGTAGGTGACAGCGTGCGCTCGCTCGGTTCTCAGCACCTGTGACAAGTGGCCAGTTGGTGGGAGAGTTAAGGAAGGAAGAGGCTAGCCGACGCGCCGGAGCGGAGGGTGGGTGGCCGCTTTGGCTGGGGACCCGGATGTGAGTGCGGCGCCTGTGTGCCTCCCCCGGGGCGCACGGTTTAGGCGACAGCTGAACGCCGGCCTGTCTCTGGGACGGAGGCTAGGTGGTGGCACCTCACCCGGGGCCCTGCCAGGGTGCCCTGGCCTGGCGCGGCGGGGGCGCGTGCCTGCTGGAAGGCGGGAGCCGGAGCGTGGCGTGGGCACGGGGTGCCCCACGGGGCCGCTGGCCCGCGGCGCTGCGTCCTTCGGAAGAGCTGCTGTCCCGGCCGGCCGGGTCGGATGGGCAGAGCGGTTGGTTACCCGAGCCGGGCTCTGTGTTAAAGGCTTTCAATTCACCGTCTAACCTCAAGTCGCCGCAGGTGAGGCGGGCAGGTGTGTGCGCTTATACCTATTTAACAGATCGGGACACTAAAGCACAGAAAACAGGGCATTTTTCACAAAGTTAGTACCCGGCCGTTGGGACGGGGACAACGGTGGGCGGCAGTTGACCAGTCAGGTGTTTGGAACAGTCCTGGCGGGCAAGCGTGTGTGTTGGGGGGGGGGGGGGGGGGCGGGGGGGGTAAAATAAGGCCCCACTGCACCGTGGCCACCAGTGTCATTGCCGGCAGCGAACATTCTGCCTACTGAGCCTAGATGTTGCTCCCGCTGGGGAAACTGTACTGTGTAGGTGCTGGTTGGGCCAGGTTCTAAGGCGGGGCAGCTAAGCTGACGGCTCTGTATTCAAGACATTGATTCAAGGACAGGCTGCAGGGGTCACAGTGTGGACCCCCCCCTCCCCGGGCGGGGATGGGGGAGGTGGTCATGAGTTGTCTGCATGGGCCCGTCCTAAGGTCCTAGGCGTAGGACTGGGGGGGGGGGTCCCCTGCCTTGGGTGGGTGGCTGGTGCGTCTGGAGGAGGGCCAGCCCGGTGTCCCTCTGGCCACGCGGTACCAAATAAGCAGGTCCGTCCAAAGGGCATGTGGATGCGCCAGGATTTTGCAAGGGCCTGGATCTGGAGAACCAGGTGGCCCCGGGCTGGGGAGGGAAGCTAGCCTTAACCGCTAAGCCCCACTTACCCCGGAGTGAGGCCAGGAGCCCACCCTGACCCCCCACATGTCATCCCTGCATTTGCACAACCCTAAGGGCCCTACCTCCCAAATGTTGTGCCTTGGGTGCTCCTTCCACTCACACTGGTTCCAGCCTCCCCTGAGGAGACCCAGGGTTCTTGGTGCTTCTGAGGGGTCCCTTTGCCCAGTGGGCAAGCTCCTCTTTGGGGACCGCTGGTGCACCAGCCCCGAGTGGGGCTAGAGCCGTGGGTCCCCAGCTCAGCGTGGCTCAGGCCCCTTCCACCCATTCCCCGGAGCCTTGCCAGGCCCTCTGCCCTCCACCCTCCTCTCTTCCCCCTCCTCCCTCCCTTGGACCTGGCCTGTGAGGCTTCTTTCGAATGCCCCAGCTCCCCTCTCCCCTTCCTGCCCTCCCCACACACACTAGGAGATGGGGAGGTGGCCTGGTGTTGGCAACACGTGACTTTGGAGAGTGGACAGGGGCACCTCTGAGGTCGTGGCCAAGCTTAGCACCCCTCCTGCCTTCTTCCCCTGAGGTCTGGCATTTTTCTTTCTTCAGACAGTGCTCTCCCCTCCTTAGCTTCAGTGGGCACCCCCTCTGCATTGCTCCAGGGATGGGCACGTGACACAGGCCTGCACGGTCAGCACCGAGTGGTTCAGGCATGAGACCACATTTGGGCCAGTGAGAAGCAGGCTCCGGACTTTGCTGGAACCATCAAGAAAGGGACATTTGCGAATATACATTCTTCTCCAGTTCATATGGAACGTTCTCCAGAATAGATCACATACTGAGACACAAATCAGCCCTCAACAAGTACAAAAAGATCGAGATCATACCGTGCATATTTTCAGACCACAACGCTGTGAAACTCGAAATCAACCACAAGGAAAAATTTGGAAAGACAACAAATACTTGGAGACTAAAGAACATCCTACTAAAGAACAAATGGGCTAATCCAGAAGTTAAAGAGGAAATTAAAAAGTACATGGAAACCAATGAGAATGACAACACCACAGCCCAAAACCTCTGGGACACAGCAAAGGCAGTCATAAGAGGGAACTATATAGCAATCCAGGCCTTCCTAAAGAAGGAAGAAAGGTCTCAGATATACAACCTAATCTTACACCTTAAAGAGCTGGAAAAAGAACAGCAAATAAACCCCAAACCAGCAGAAGACAGTAAATAAATAAAGATTAGAGCAGAAATCAATGCTATTGAAACCAAAAAACCCAGTAGAACAGATCAATGAAACCAGAAGCTGGTTCTTTGAAAGAATTAACAAAAAATCACCCCCTAGCCAGATTGATCAAAAAGAAAAAGGAAGGGACCCAAATAAATAAAATGAAGAATGAAAGAGGAGAGATCACAACCAACGCTGCAGAAATACAAACAATAATAAGAGAATATGGTGAGCAATTATATGCCAATAAAATGGGCAATCTGGAAGAAATGGACAAATTCCTAGAAACATATACACTACCAAAACTGAAACAGGGATAGAAAATTTGGACAGACCCATAACCAGTAAAGAAATTGAATTAGTAATCAAAAATTTCCCAAAAAACAAGAGTCCAGGACCAGATGGCTTTCCAAGGGAATTCTACCAAGCATTTAAGAAAGAGTTAACACCTATTCTCTTGAAGCTGTTCCAAAAAATAGAAATGGAGGGAAAACTTCCAAACTCTTTCTATAAAATCAGCATTATCTTGATTCCAAAACCAGACAAAGACCCCATGAAAAAGGAGAACCATAGACCAATTTCCCTGATGAACATGGATGCAAAAATCTTCAACAAGGTATTAGCCAACCAGATCAAACAATACATTAAAAAAATTACCACGACCAGGTGGGACTTATACCTGGGATGCAGGGCTGGTTCAATATCTGCAAAACAACGTGATTCATCACATCAATAAAAGAAAGGACAAGAACCACATGATCCTCTCAATAGATGCAGAGAAAGCATTTGACAAAATACAGCATCCTTTCTTGATAAAAACCCTCAAGAAAGTAGGGAGAGAAGGATCATACCCCAAGATCACAAAAGCCATATATGAATGACCCAATGCTAATATCATCCTCAATGGGGAAAAACTGAGAGCTTTCCCCCTCAGGTCAGGAACAACACAGGGATGTCCACTCTCACCACTGTTATTCTACGTAGTATTGGAAGTCTTAGCCTCAACAATCAGACAACACAAAGGAATAAAAGGCATCCAAATCAGTCAGGAGGAAGTCAAACTTTCACTCTTGGCAGATGACATGATACTCTATATGGAAAACCCTAAAGATTCCACCAAAAAACTGCTAGAACTGATCCATTGAATTCAGCAAAGTTGCAGGAGATAAAACCAATGCACAGAAATCAGTTGCATTCCTATACACCAACAATGAAGCAACTGAAAGAGAAATCAAGGAATCAATCCCATTTATAATTGCACCAACACCTGTAAAATACCTAAGAATAAATCAAACAGGTGAAAAATCTATACACTGAAAACTATAGAAAGCTTATGAAAGCAATTGAAGAACACACACACACACACACACACACACACACACACAGGAAAAAATATTCCATGTTCCTGGATAAGAAGAACAAATATTGTTAAAATGTCAATACTACCCAAAGCAATCTACATATTCAATGCAATCCCTATCAAAATAATACCAGCATTCTTCACAGAGCTAGAACAATCCTGAAATTTGTGTGGAACCAGAAAAGACCCTGAATAGCCAAAGCAATCTGGAAAAAGAAAACCAAAAAAGGAGGCATCACAATCCCAGACTTCAAGCTGTATGACACTTTTTTTTTTGTTTATTTATTTTTGACAGAGTGTGAGCAGGGTAGAGGCAGAAAGAGAGAGAGAGAGGGAGAGAGAGAATCTGAATCAGGCTCCAGGCTCTGAGCTGTCAGCACAGAGCCTGATGTGGGGCTTGAACTCATGAACCGGGAGATAATGACCTGAGCCAAAGTAGACGCTTAACCGACTGAGCCACCCAGGCGCCCCTCAAACTGTATTGCAAAGCTGTAATCATCAAGACAGTATGGTACTGGCACAAAAACAGAAACTCAGATCAATGAAACAGAATAGAGAACACAGAAATGGACCCGCAAATGTATTGCCAACTAATCTTTGACAAAGCAGGAAAGAATATCCAATGGAGTAAAGACAGTCTCTTCAAGTGGTGCTGGGAAAACTGGGCAGTGACATGCAGAAGAATGAACCTGGACCACTTTCTTATACCATACACAAAAATAAACTCAAAATAGATGAAAGACCTCAATGTAAGACGGGAAGCCATCAAAATCCTCGAGGAGAAAGCAGGCAAAAACCTCTTTGACCTCAGCCGCGGCAACTTCTTACTCAACACATCTCTGGAGGCAAGGGAAACAAAAGCAAAAATGAACTATTGGAACTTTTTATCAAGATAAAAAGCTTCTACACAGTGAAGGAAACAATCAGCAAAACTAAAAGGCAACCGACAGAATGGGAGAAGATATTTGCAAATGACATATCAGATAAAGGGTTAGTATCCAAAATGTATAAAGAACCTATCAAACTCCACACCCAAAAAACAAGTAATCCAGGGAAGAAATGGGCAAAAGACATGAATAGACACTTCTCCAAAGAAGACATCCAGATGGTCAACCGACACATGAAAAAATGCTCAACATCACTCATCATCAGGGAAATAGAAATCAAAACCACAATGAGATACCACCTGACACCTGTCAGAATGGCTAACATGAACAACTCAGGCAACAACAGATGTTGGCGAGGATGCGGAGAAAGAGGATCTCTTTTGCATTGTTGGTGGGAATGCAAGCTAGTGCAGCTACTCTGGAAAACAGTATGGAGGTTCCTTAAAAAGTTAAAAATAGAACTACCCTATGACCCAGCAATTGCACTACTAGGTAGGTATCCAAGGGATACAGGTATGCTGTTTCGAAGGAGCACATGCACCCAAATGTTTATAGCAGCACTATCAACAATAGCCAAAGTATGGAAAGAGCCCAAATGTCCATCGATGGATGAATGGATAAAGAAGATTTTGGTATTATATACATATAATATATATATGTATGTATGTAATGGAGTATTACTCAGCAATCAAAAAGAATGAAATCTTGCCATTTGCAACTACATGGATGGAACTAGAAGGTATCATGGTAAGCAAAATTAGAGAAGGACAAATATCATAGGACTTCACTCATATGAGGACTTTAAGACACAGAACAGATGAACGTAAGGGGAGCAAAAATAATATAAAAACAGGGAGGGGGACAACACATAAGAGACTTAAATATGGACAACAAACAGAGGGTTACTGGAGGGGGTGTGGGAGGGGGGATGGGCTAAATGGGTAAAGCAATCTATTCCTGAAATTATTGTTGCACTATATGCTAACTAACTTGGATGTAAATTTAAAAAATAAATACAATAAAACATTTTTAAAAATTAAACTTTAAAAAAGTAAAAAATAAATAAAAGAAAGGGACACTCGCTGTGGGTGCTGTCGGCAGTCATGTTGCCACCCAAGCAAAGGGCATCAAAACAGAGATGGAGAGAGATTCCTGTTGTTACTCAGCACCTGGACCCGGCTCCCCAGAAAGCATTACGTGCTACATTACGTGAGCCAACCCTAAAGTTCGTTTGAGAGCTGGGTCTCTGACACTTGATGTTGGAAAAGCCCATTAGGACTTGATACGGGCTGTTCCGAGCAGTGACCTGAGCCTCCATTTTCCTTCTGTACAATGGGGATAATGATCATCTGTACATCTCACAAGGTGTACTTGTAAAGCAGACACATCACAGCAGGTGCCCCATCAGTGTTAGTCCTCTGTTACATTTAGGGGGTGTGCGAGGCCAAGGCCATCATCCTGAGTTTTCCTCCCTCATCTCAAAAGGAAGTCAGTGCCTCCTGTTTAGAGGAACAGGACCCGTTGGTGTAAAGGTTATTTTTGCTGCTGTTTTTTGTTTCCACGGGCAGGAGAATGAGGGGCGGAGCGCCTCAGGTGGGAACCTCTTCATCCGGGGACGTGCTGCCGCTCAGCACCAGCACCGTGAAGGAGGGATCAGGACAGTGAGGAGCATGTGTGTCCCAAGGGAGGAGATGGATGGGGACACAAAAGGAGATGCCTGTCACCAACCCTGCGTGCAGTTGACCACCGGGAGGCCAGGACGTGTCAACCACCTGCAGTTCTCAGAGACACCACACAGTGTCCTCGGAGAGGCAGGCATAGGCCTTGAGCTGCGGGGACCCCTCCAGCTGGTTTTCCTGGGAAGAGCAGTTTCCAGAAAAGAGAGGCACCTCTCTGACCTCTCTGACCCCATCCTGTCCCCCAGCCACCCCACCCACCCAGGGTCCCAGGCCACAGTTCCTGCCTGCCACCTCGCCTCTCAGACCCGTGTGACCTCAGGCGGTCACCCAACCTCTGATCCTCCACAGCCTCTCCGAAGCAATTCCAGGAAGGTTGTGTATGAGCCAGCTCAGAGAGGGAGAGGAAGTGGGTGGGGAGAAAGAGGGCCACATAGCAGCTGGGGTGGCCTGGGGTCTTGGTCATTTGAGCAAAGTGGCTCTCCTGGGCTTAGAAGGCGAGTGTCCCTCACACGGCCTAGGACTGGGCCTTGCTGGGGTCTGGACTGGGTGGGAACAAAAGGACACACACCACAGTGACTTTGGAGTCTGGAAACAATAGCACTGTTTATTGGGGTGACATCTGCCCACCCGAGGGCTCTGACAAGCGGCTTAGGGTTGGAGGCTCCCCAGATCATCCCTCTCCCCTTGCTGAGGTCCCAGACTGCCCGTCTAGGCCCCTGGAGGCCTCTGTCACCTTGTCTCTTGGCCTCGGAGCATCCCGGGGCGAAGCCTGCCTGCCGCCAACCTTGCAGAGAGCCCAGTCACTTCCTGGAGGTCTCTCTCTGGAGAAACAGGGAGTACCTGTGAAGCCGGGTCCAGTGCTCCTGCTCTTTCACCTTCTTCTCCAGCTTCTGGAACCTGTGGGCCACAGAGGTGGAGATGAGAGGAAGCCGCTTTGTGCCTCGTCACCCCCCTGCCGCCCGGCTCCAAGGTCCCCGGGGCAGACCTTGACCGCCCTGTGCTAATCTAAGAGCCTCTCCGAGTGGCTCATCTGCGGCACGACTGTGTCCTCGGGGCTCCACCCGGTGCAGGGCCAGTACTCGAAACACCTTTACTGCGTGACGACGGGGCCTGCGTGCTGCGGGAGGCGCCCCACGGAAGGCGCGGTACCACGGGGGACTCACGGTCTGTGCGCGTGGACCACCGTTAGCCACGTCAGGATGCCCACACCTCCAGGGAGCAGACGCCGCTAGAGCATCGAGTGTCACCGGCTGGACTCCCAAGACCCGACCTTGACTGCCCACCTGCTCAAACTTACCGACCTTTGTCCCACATTCTTCCTTAAATTCTTTCCAGCTTCTCTCTTAACTCAGGCAAAAGACCCGAAGGGCATAACATCCCGAGAAGGAAACCAGAACTGCTCCGCCGGCAATAACGACTGACAGCCCAGACAGAGTTCTGGAGGCCCGGCCAACCAGACCAGTCTGAACTTAACCCCCGGCTCACGCCTGCGCACACGGGACCGTGCGGTGACCCAGGGAGGGACCAGCGGTTACCTTTACTTCATCATAATACTAAAATCTGCACCGAGGAGGGGCTCGTCTCATTTACATGACATACAAAGCATATGTGTAGACGTGTTTCCTTAGGGCGCGTGCAGGACCGCATGCCCACCTCTGCGTACAGTGACAAGGCTTCTCTAACCCTCAGTTTCAGGAACCCACCCACCCCTGCTCTGAGAGTCACGGCTTTTGAAAGTTATTCCCGGTGATGTCCTTATCCACTGCGAATAAAGTTTCCCTTGTGCCACAATTCACCTGCTGTAGTTTGTCTGTGTGACTCACCACGGGGTGAACTCCCACTGGTTTGGTTACGCTGGTGACAGGCAAGGGTGCAAGTGCGGGAAAGATCCATGTGGCTGAAACAGCCCTGCTTCCCCCCACCTCAGCTCCATCAGGGTGACAGGGGGGGAAGGACATTTGTAATTTGAGGCGTTTTAAGTGCCACAGAGGTCGAATGGAGGGAGGCGGGAGGGATCCATCCACCTTGCCTGGGGAGCTCCTGGAAGAGAAGACCCTCGAGTTGGGTGTTTTACAAGATGTTAATTTTTTTTTTAAGTAACAAATAAATACACACTCAGTACAGGAAAAGCAAGGCAGCCCAGGATTCACCCCTCATTCTGCCTGTGCAGAGATGGCCGCTGTGAGCGGGGGGGGGGGGGCGGGGGGGGGGGGAGGGGGGGAAGGAAGCCTTCCTTCTGGGGAAGAGGTGCCCCTGCTGTCTGGGTTTCTGCCTTGGGTGCCTGAGGGCACAGAGGATGTTAAACCGCTTAGGGCAAGCAGGAGGAGGGCTACTTCCGGGGAGAAAGACCATGGTTGCAGCTTTGGATTTTTGAGGCTCTACCTGCCAAGGAACATCCACGTGGAGATGTATCTGATACTCGATGCACGAAAACATTTGTATTTTATTTTATTAAAAAAATTTCTTAATGTTTATTTTTGAGAGAGAGAGAGAGACAGCATAGGTGGGGAAGGGGCAGAGAGAGAGGGAGACACAGAATGCGAAGCAGGCTCCAGGCTCCGAGCTGTCAGCACAGAGCCCCACGTGGGGCTCAAACCCATGGGCTGTGAGATCGTGACCTGAGCTGAAGTTGGACGCTCAACTCACTGAGCCACCAGACGCCCCTAAAATATTTAACTTGAAAAAGTACTCTATACTTTGCTTTAAAAAAAAAAAAATGGAAGAATACAAGTGGGTATACAATTAGAAGCAATTTCCTTCTCTCCTCAGATCCTTATTTTCTGTTCTCAAAGCAACGGTAATTAACGGCTCCTTGGAAATTGCGTATACACATACAAGTGTAGACATGTGTATAATCTTTTTTTTTTAACGGAAGTGTGCCTGCTGTTTGCACTGAAACCGTATCCCAGAAATTGCTTCCAGGAGGCACTCCCAGATCTGCCACAGTCTTTTTCCCCTATTGGTGACACTTGGGGTTTCCACTCTTTTGCTAATGCTGTCCAGGCTGCAATGAAGTCTTTGCCTGCGTGTGAGAGCGATGGGCAGGGAGGAGGAAAAGCATGTGCATGTTACAAACTCGGGCTTTGAACCCACACTGCTTGTGCTCAAACCCAGCTCCTTTGCTTACAAGTTGGTGACCCGGGGCGGGTGGCACGACCTCATCAGCCTCAGCTTTCTCGCTGTGCAGTGGGGAAATAATAGTAAAAAATAAGATGATGCCTGCAAAGCACTTAGCATAGCCCTGGCACACAGTAGGTGCTCATTAAAGTTAATTATAATAATACTGCTGCTGCTGATAAATAAGTGGGTGTGAAATTTTTGGGTCAGGAGGTCAAAACAACATGGATTCAATAAGGGACCGTCCAGGAGCGCTTAGCTGGCTCAGGTGGTGGAGCGTGTGACTCTTGATCTCTCAGGGTTGTGAGTTCAAGCCCCATATTAAGTGTAAGATTACTTAAAATCTTTAGGAAGGCACCTGGCTGGCTCAGTCGGTGGAACGTATGACTCTTTTTTTAAGTTTATTTATTTGTTTTGAGAGAGAGAGGGGGAGACCACAAGCAAATGAGAGGCAAGAGAGAGAGGGATAGAGAATCCCAAGCAGACCCTGCACTGTCAGGTTGGACCCCAACACGGGGCTCGAACCCATGAACTGTGAGATCATGATCCGAGCCGGAAACCAAGAGTTGGATGCTCAACCGACTGAGCCACCCAGGTGCCCTGGAGACTGTAACTTCTCGATCTAGGGTCTGTGAGTTTGAGCCCCACGTTGGGTATAGAGATTGCTTTAAAAAAAAAAAAAAGAGCAACCGTCCAAGAGGCAGCTGGATAGATGGCTAGGGCAAGTTTTAAAAGGAAGCCTGAAAATAAAGTCATTCGTGTGTTCCAGACAACACGGATGACGTTCAAAATATAATGCTGGCGGGGAGAAGGCCTTTCTCGATGATCTCGTGGTAAAGATGGTTAGCCTGGTTAACACTTCCAGCGTGTGCCAGGCCACGTCCTATGCGGAGATGCAGCTGTCACCCATTTTACACACGGAGATGCTGGGGACCGCCCTGTCGCACAGCTAGAGCCCCCTGTCTGTGCCCTAGTCATACTGTAGAGCTTGCACCCCGAATTTGAGGCCCTTTGCACCTGCCCCTCAGCGAAGCCTAAGGGAGAAGGCGGAAAAGTCCAGCTACTGGACACTTGAAACTTCTGTCTGGCTGGGTGAGCAACTCCAAATACTCCTCTCCAAAGACAAACCGGGAAAGATTATTCACAGCACATTGACAACTCTTAAAATCAAAAGAAAATGAACTCACGCATAAGAAACAGATCCAGGGCAAGCCAGGGAAGGAGTGAGGGAAACGTACAGTATATATAACAGAAAGATGCTCAGTGTCCTTCGTTCCCTAATTAAAATAGCCATGAGCCGTCAGTTCCTGCCTGCCCAGCCCCTGGCCCAGAGGGCCAGGTGCCCTGTGGACCCAGAAGCCCGCCTTCTGGCAGACAGGTGGGTGGTTGAACCCGAATCTTGCTTGGCTTTGTATTCCATAAGGAATAAAGGGAGAGAGAGACAGAGAGAGGAAGGGGCACTCTGTCTGCTTCCTGGTGTCCAGAAATTTCTGTCTTGTGATCAAGTTTGACCTAGCCAGGGATGGCAGAACTCGAAAGTGGAAACGGTGCCTGGAGCCCCAAGTTGCACGGGGGCAGAAGCCAGGCCTTGGGGTGGGGGGTGGGGATGCATATTTGCGGCTAGCTGGCCTCCTTTTAAAGCCCCAAAGGCAGGTTCCCTTTCACACTGGCTATTTATAAAAGTCCCAGGGGCAGGTTTTGCAAAAATATTTTGGACAGATGATTGCAAGCTTGAAACTCTGAATCGATTGCCACATAACCCACTGCCTTGAAGTTTCACCTAGTTTTAGGGCCAATGGAAGCGGTTTCAGACACGAGGAGTAAATAGGGAAAAACAAGATGAGATTAAAACCTTTGGGACATGTGTGGATATGTGGGATAAACAACAATAGGAAAATGTTAATGGCAGAATCTAGGTTGTGGGTATATGGATGTTCAGTGACTTTTTTTTTTTTTCCAAAACTGCTGTATGTTTGAAAATTTTCAAAATAAAATGTTGGAGCGGGGGTCGGGGGGGGGGTGGAGGGCTACTTTTTGGGAAAGTCCCAGATAGCAGACCTCAGAGCAAGTAGAACAGGAAAAGCCTTCTTTAAAACAGTTTTTCCCAACTTATTGCTGGGACCCAATCCGGAAAATGGGTTGCCATAAGGGATATAATTCGAACACTGTGATCAGGCCGAAGTAAAAGTTCCTTCAAGCTGGGCTGGCCCCAACCATGTAATGCGACCCCTCCCAGCTCCTGCTGTGTCCCAGAACCCAGTGACAACTTCCCTGACCTTTTCTGTTCCCAAGCTCCCATGGTTTGGGTCAGCCCCAAGCCCTGCCCCTGGTCACCCCCGCTCCCAGCCCCCCTGCCCCACCTGGTCAGCCCCAAGGACTCCAGCACTCTTCCCTGACAAGCTTCCCTGGGAGGGCAGTCCTCTCCACACCCTCCTGGCTATGGGGGCCACCCCAGGGGGGGTTGCTCAGGCATGACACCTGAGAGCTAAGCTCTGCCAACAGGGAGGAAAGACTTTGGGAGAGTAGTAGAGTGAGTCCCATTCCTACAGGAACACAGACTGGAGGGGGCAGGGTGGAAAGGACCATCTTTACAGAGCAGGCCCGACCACAGGGGAGTGGGGAAATGCCCTGCAGACACATCCTTTCCACAGAAAATGACATTGGCATATTTACAAGGAAGGTTTTCTTAAAAAAGAATTAAGTGATATTCTGGAGTGACAGAAAGCCAGATTTAAAAGTTGAACTCGGAACGTGACCTCAACTTAGTCAAAACACCAAAGGGAAAACCAGAAGGAAATGCACTGACATATTAACAGCAGGGCTAGGGTTTGGTGATGGTCGTGGGTGGTTTACATTTTCTTTTCTGCGCTGTCCTGTTTTCCAGATTTCTACAAGTGCGTGTATAACTTCTATCAGAAATAATGAATCACTTTTTTTTTTTTTTTTTTTGCAACGGGGAAGTGCTCCGTTATGGTCGTAGTGTGCTTGAAGCAGATTTCAGGGGCTGAGTGGGGCTCTGCAGGTGTCCGAGTACCGATCTCCACTCATATGTTGGTTGAGGGTTGGAAATGTCAGTCAGGGACTGAGGGCGGCCTGAGTTGGCCGGGCCCCTTGCTGCCAGGCAGGAGGTGAGCCGCCCAGCGCTGGACATGTCGGTCCAGCCTCACCCTTTCCAGGCCAGTAAAAGAGGGCGTTAAACTGCGAGGCAGATGGGGCGCCTGGGTGGCGCAGTCGGTTAAGCGTCCGACTTCAGCCGGGTCACGATCTCGCGGTCCGTGGGTTCGAGCCCCGCGTCGGGCTCTGGGCTGATGGCTCAGAGCCTGGAGCCTGTTTCCGATTCTGTGTCTCCCTCCCTCTCTGCCCCTGCCCCGTTCATGCTCTGTCTCTCTCTGTCCCAAAAATAAATAAAAAAAAAAACGTTGAAAAAAAAAAATAAACTGCAAGGCAGAAATGGGAACAGTCTCCTTAAACACGGAGTTCTCTAGGCCTCATCAGGAAAGAGCTCCAGAAACTCCACACCATGACCCAGGAGTACAGCCTCACCATAGCTATGACCTAAACTCGTACTCTTGACTTTTTTTTTAACCAGTTTTTAAAATTTTCCAAGAGAATGTTTCGTTTTGTTTTGTTTTGTTTTGGTAGGAAAGCTGCAAATAGGGAAAATACAAAAAAAAAAAAAAAATCACATACATCATCACCCAAATAGAACTCCTGTTATATTGGTATACACATTTCCAGACTTCTCTCAAAATCAGGATTATACTGTAAACGATATTTCATAACCTCTCTCCATCTTTTGTTTGGAAAAATTTCAAACCTGGGGCGCCTGGGTGGCTCAGTCGGTCAGGCGTCCGACTTCAGCTCAGGTCATGATCTCACAGTTCATGGGTTCGAGCCCCGCGCTGGGCTCTGTGCTGATGGCTCGGAGCCTGGTGCCTGCTTCGGATTCTGTGTCCCCCTCTCTCTCTGCCCCTCCCTCACTTGCACTCTGTCTCTCAAAAATGAATTTAAACGTTTAAAAAAAATTTTTTTTTAAAAGAAAAATTTCAAACCTACATAAAAGTTGCAAGTAGTACAGTGAACCTGCACCTGTGGTCACCGATGGTGAACATTTTGCCTGGCTGTCTGTCTCTTTCTGTGAGTATTTTCCTGGGTTTCACTGGTTGTTGACATTTTCTCTTCCTCTCTCTAAATGTTTTCCTGGTCTGTGCTTCAAAGTAAGCTGCAGACATCACGATGCCTCACCCTTCAATTCTTCAGCTGTGTCTCCTCAGAATAAGTCAAGCCGTCAAGGGTCAAAGCAAGAAACTGCCATGTAAAGAACAGCCAAACGCTCTTGGTGAATCTCTAATCAGGGGAAATGCCCAATGACCCCTCCTTCACCGTCCTCCCCCCGAGACCCACAGACCATCTGCCTCTCCTGATGAATGGGCTGCCTCCTTCCAGGAGATACTGAAAGCCCCCCAGGCACCCCCACAACCGGAGAACCACAAGCAGCAGGGAAATGCAGCCTTGGGGATTCACGGCGCCACCTTGCGGTGGTGTTTAGAATTTCCCCAGGCACGAACTGGAAGTAACCCAGCATCCTTCTGGAACCTACCATTTACTGAGCGACCACCCAATGCCCAGCACTAGACGTGTATTATCTCTGGAATACCCACAAAACCTGAGGGCTGGGCACCATCAAAGTGTCCAGCCTGGCACACTGCAGGTGTTCAACACACCGGTTTTGAACAAAGGAGGAAACTGAGGCTCTCGGAGGTGAAGGCACTCACCCGAGGTCTCTAGGTTAGGAAGGCGTGGCACTGGATTTCAAACCTGAGTATCCTGGCCATTCCACTTCCTTCCTCTTGAGGCAAGAGTAAATAGAAAAAGGGGAAATGGTCGTAAAGGGATATCGTGGGGACTGGAGAGATCACAGAGTCTCTGAAGACCCTGGAAGTAAGGGGCCACCGAAGTCCCCCCCCCCCCGCCCCAGGAGAATCCAGGGCTCCGCTGGTAACCTCCTCCTGCCAATAGTGCAATCATGCCAGAAACCATCAGCAAGAATTTGCAAACCGCCGAGATGAGTGGCGGATGGATTAGAAGAGACACCTGCTTCTCCAGAGCAGACAGAGCACAGCTCTTTATGCTTTTACAGCAGAAAGGGCCACAGGCAGAGTCCCCACGGGCCTGGGGGTCACAGAAAGGGGAGAGACGCATGGCCGAACCATTTGTCCAGACAAATGGTTAAAGCCAAGGGGGCTTGGACCAGGGGCTGGCGACCAGTTTGTATAAAGAGCCAGATAGTAAATGAGGCGGGCTTTATGGGTCGTGTGGTCTCTGTCACCACTGTTCAAGTCTGCTGTTGTAGCACACAAGCAGCCATGATGAGACATAGCAAATGGGCCGAACCTGGCCCATGACTTAAGCCCCTGTCTCCCATGACTGGTGTCTGATCATCCAAATACAGTTTTACAAAACCAAAGAATCCAGAAAGCAGGAGGACAAGACAGTCTTGACGAGGAGAAAATAGCGACTGGCAGGCAGTCCTTCTTCTTTACCAGCCTGAATCCGGGGCTCCCTTTCCTGCCAACCCAAACGGGAAATTGGAGTGTGGCTCACGGGCTACGATATGGCGGGGTCCCCCACGGAAGGGGCAGTCGAAATGCCGGACGGATCTGACCATCGAACACACTCCGCTAGTCCTCAACCCAGAGACAACCCCAGGAGCAGGGATGGGAAGCAGACCCAGGACTCTACCTCTCCTGGAGGAAATTCTCGCATCTTTTCTCCAAGGGCAACACCTGGGCGAAGGCCATGCTATCGGTCATGTCCGTTTGAGGAACGGTGCAAAGGTTGCAGATGTTTTCCAGGAGCGGGTAGGCCTCGAGATTAAAACAGAAAATAGAATTCTGGATGTCCTTGGCGTCGTCGGATTCAATTTCGTCAGGATGGTCTCCTGAGATGAAACAAAACACAGCGTTCTGTAGAGGGATGACCTTTTCTGTGGGCTGGGTGGGCAGCTGGGGGCAGCTCTCTGCTGGTAAAGGCTGGGCCGTCGGGGCTGAGCTGTGAGGGGCTCCCTTGAAGGGGGGCCGCAGGAGTCTCTCTGGAATCCTGTGTTTTAGCTAAGTGCCTCGTGAGGGGCTAAGCAGCAGTGTCCTTTTGGCCTGTGGCGCAGGGTTGAAGAGCAGGGAAGAGATTGGGGGCATCACCCTGTGCTTTGGGAAGGGAGGGAGAAGGTCAGGCAAATAGCAGCCCCCAGAGCCCCCCTTTTGGCCTGTGGCGCAGGGTTGAAGAGCAGGGAAGAGATTGGGGGCATCACCCTGTGCTTTGGGAAGGGAGGGAGAAGGTCAGGCAAATGGCAGCCCCCAGAGCCCCCCTTTTGGCCTGTGGCGCAGGGTTGAAGAGCAGGGAAGAGATTGGGGGCATCACCCTGTGCTTTGGGAAGGGAGGGAGAAGGTCAGGCAAATAGCAGCCCCCAGAGCCCCCCTCCCATACCTCGGAGCAGGAAACACGGGCGGTGCAAAGACACGACAAACACAGGCGTCCAGGGCACTGCCAGATGGTAGTTTCTGGGTGGAGCAAAGGCACAGATGATCTGGGGCTTGGCCACGTCCATGAGCTGCACAGAGCCGTTCCTGGAAAAGGTCAGCACCTGGGAAGCAAAGGGATGGCAACGGGGACTTCTCTGTCACCCCCGTTTGGAATAAGAGAGGCAGCTGGACATCCAGGCCAGCAACAGAGAGAACGGATTTGCTCGGGGAGCAGAGAAACATGTGTGTTGACTTCTCTGGTGTCCCCAGCAGCAACAGGCCCTTTTCCAGGTGCCGTGTCTGATGCTGGGTGGCGCTCCCCACTCCTGCCCAGGCTTCTCTTCTGGCTCACCAGCATCCCTGTCCAGGAGCTGGCCCTCCACGTGGCCGGACGCAGTGCCGCCCTCGGCACACGTATGCTTTCCTCCCCATCCTCGGAGACCCCGCTCCATCCCACGGCCCTTCCTGGCCCGGGTTCGGAGACCGGCCTCTCTCCTGCCTGGCTCCTTCCTCCCTGTAGGTGAACCTGCTAGATGCGCCTGATCGAATGGTCCTCCAGCTGCCACGCCACCTCCCCGCCCCTCACACTCCAACACCTGAGAGTGCGTCCTCGCCTTCTCTGCCCCGTCCTGTCGCTTCCTCCCGAAAGCAGCCCCCCGCCCCCACTGACTTCTGCAGGCTGAGGTGGTGACCCCTGTCTGTTCTGTGGCATCCAGGGCCCAGCGCATCACGGCCTCTCTCGTCTTCCAGGGCAGCTGCACGGTGATTCGTCTGTCTTCCCAGCTGAACCGTGCGATCTGCGAGGGCGGCGGCTTGCTCTTTCGTCCCTGTGCGCCCCAAAGCTAGTCTAGTGCCTCGCACTTGACAGGCCTCCAACAAACAGTCTTTGAAGGGAAAACGAACACGCTTGCTGAAGAGGAGTGAGGGGCGTGAGGAACCTACCATGCCAGGTAAGGCTGGGACTGGGGCCACTGCACAGATGGCTTCGTCCAGGTACTTTACCGGCCTGTGGGGAACCAGACACATACACATTCGTCCTGGAAGGAGTTAAGGCTGTGCTATCCTCTCCTGGCACGCATCTAGGAGACACTCTTGTAAATAAGCATCGAGAGACCTGTCAGAGATGGTTCATAGTAGCAGACGCGGGGAACAGTCACATTACCCACTGGTAGGAGAATGCCTTGTTGTGATATATTTATTATACGATGGGATGCAGTAGAGCCGGGAAGATACAGACCCGGCGCTGCATTCACCAACATGTGCGACTCTCCTGAACAAGGCTGCAGAGCAAGTTACGGAATAAACAGCCCCGAGAAACAAGCTGGAGGATACACAGCATGGGAGTCCCTTTACGAATTTCCCAAATAGGCACAGCTAAACAACGCGTTACTTGGAGATGCGTGTGGCTGATTCTTACGGGAAAGCGAAGGAATGGATGATGAATTTTGGAAAACGACACAGTCGATTGAAAAAGAAATCGGCCGTGATATTTGGCAGCGACTCCCATCAAACGGTGGAGTCAGTTTCTCCGCTGCCTGACTGCGGGTGTGGCCACGTGACATGCTTCGTCCACTGTGACGTGAGCAGAAGCTTGGAGAGTGTACGTTGCGGTTGCCCTCGCTTGCTGAGGGGACCCCTTAGGCTGTGGGGTGATGGAGGCTGAGACGGCCCGCAGGAGCCACCACAGGGAAGAGAACCAAGTGTCCTGGCCGACGACCACCCAACTGCCACCTGTGCAAGGGAGGCTGTGCCAGACCGTCCGGCCCCCGGCCCAGCTGCCAGAGCCTGAGCAAGGCCAGTGGAAGGACTGGCCCAAATTGCTGGTCTGCGAGATCAGGGGCCGCACATTGACTTGTTTTCTGAAGCCATTAAGTTGTGGAATGGTTTGTTATATACAGTGACGATTACTAAGGGGGTAATCTATTTCTTTTTTTTAATGTTTGTTTATTTTTGAGAGAGGGAGAGAGTGAGAAAGAGAGAGAGAGAGAGGCAGAGAGGGGGGAAGAGAGAATCCCAAGCAGGCTTTGCACTGTCAAAGCAGAGCCCAATGCAGGGCTCGAACCCATGAACTTGAGATCATGACCCGAGCTGAAACCAAGAGTTGGATGCTTAACCAACTGAGCCACCCAGGCGCCCCGGAGATGATCTATTTCTGAAGGTTCATGATGGGTACAGGGGAGTTTCTCCCTCCCTCCCTCTCTCCCACTGCCCACTCTCTGTCTCTCTCTCTCTCTGTGTATATATATAAACACCCAAATACATATACACCTACATATATACTATACATAGTGTATATATAGCTATATCCTAAATATACACATGTATATATTGTATAGCTCATTTGCATGCATAAAGTATTTTCACAACTTCAGAAAGAGACTCTTGAGACAATTTAAAAAAGAAAGCAAGCCTCGAGGAAACTGATAAAAGGCGATTTTGGCAGAAATGACAAATGACGTGAAAGCTGTCATTGGTGCTGTCGCGCAATTTTGTGAGACAAGTTTTACACGTGCACATAAAAAAGATGGTGGGGACTTGGGAGCTCACAGGGAGGGTGCTGACTACAGAGCCAGGGGACTCCAGCTGGGGAGCTGGTCACTTTCGGTTGGCCGGTCGTTTGCCCTGTCCTGCGCTCAAGCCACTGACCTCTCAACCAGCACACTGATGGTGGGTTCTTGGGTCCCCCTGGCTGTCACCAGATGGACAGAAGAATCTGTGCACAGCACCACACATTTCATGTGGGATTTCAAGGGCCCCTCAGGATACACGTTCTGTCCCTGGTGGACTAAGTAGTATTTGAGGAAGCGAACACTCTGGCAGGAACATCCCTTGGGAAGAGCGACGACCCCAAGAGGGAAACCTGGAAAAACAATGGCACAGGCAGGTCAGTGAAAGGGGGAGGGCTGATGCAGCCTGGGTACAGGGTCTGTGACCAACAGGCACATGAGGGGTGTGAAGGCAAGATCCGGCAATGAGAGCCTTCTGGAAGTGAAGCCAGAAAACCCCAGTGCCCAGTGGGAGAGAAGAGCCCCCCCTTCTCAGTATGGAGGGGGGTGGGGGACGGGGAAGAGCCCCGGGGAGGCGGCCAGAGTCAGTGCTGGGACAGAAGGGACAGTGCCCTGCCAGGTACAGAACCACAGCTGACCGTGGTGGGTCAAGGTATATCAGAGAGAAGGTGGTTCTCTGAGAAGGGCTTTTTTATGAGAAGGGTGTATATGTGTGTAGTCAAACGATATCCAGGATGTATCAGTATCCAGACAAATGAAAACAACCTATTGAGCAAGTGAATGTGAAATTATGAGCATTCTTCAGCCCTTTAAGTATCTTTCACTCTTGTAAGAAGACTGGGTGAGGAACCAAAATTCAAGAGGGCGCGTAGGGATGTTTATCTCCCCACCATGTGGGCCGAGTGCCGGCTAAACGGAAACCACCACCGAATCCTTCAGATGGAAATAGCCAAGGGAGGAAGGCACCTCACTGACCTGACAGAAGGCTCCCCGAGATGGCCAGTAGACAGGGCGCTCTCTCTGGTTCTCACCAGCGCGCTGGCTGGGAAGGCTGCCCACCTCTACTCTCAGAGGAAACACCCATCCAATTGTACAATGACAAACCCAGCGATTCAGTCATCACTTCTTTTTTTTTTTTTTTTCAACGTTTATTTATTTTTGGGACAGAGAGAGACAGAGCATGAACGGGGGAGGGGCAGAGAGAGAGGGAGACACAGAATCGGAAACAGGCTCCAGGCTCCGAGCCATCAGCCCAGAGCCTGACGCGGGGCTCGAACTCACCGACCGCGAGATCGTGACCTGGCTGAAGTCGGACGCTTAACCGACTGCGCCACCCAGGCACCCCAAATCACTTCTAAAAAAGTTTGGTAAGAGGGAGCCTTTCCCTCAGAGGCTGATCGATCGACTTAGGGAAACTAGACACCACTGATTTTCTGCACCTGCAGAGCTGGACCCGGGATCCTGGGACTCCAGGACTCTAGCAAGGTGCCACCCACCCAGCATGGCTACTGGTCTTGCACTGGCCACCGTACAGGTTTCTTAGCTTCAATAGCAGTGGGCTTCCTGCTGACCGAGGTGGGGGTGGGAGAGCAGGAAGATTTACTTAGTTTGAGAACTTGGGGGCGGGTGGGGGAGGGCCAGGGCTGCCCTACCGTCACATCCTGTGCTCCACGTCACCTCCCTGGAGTGTGATAATGAGGTAACTAACAGTCTTACTTCCAGGACCCGCTCCAGTGCGGGGCACGGGCACGGGGCGAGCGCTCAACCAGTACACGGGGATTGGGAAGTGTCAGCACTTATCGTTTTCAGTAAGTGACTGAATGAATAAGGGGAAGGCGGGACCGGCTCCCCACATTGACTTAAGAACACAGAGTAACTACCAGAAGGCCCAGAGCCTGCAGGAAACTCCAGAGCTCCCCGGGGTCTCATAATCCAGGGGTTAGGCAGAGGCGGGGGCGGGGGGGGGGGTGCTCACCTTCTGCCAGGTCCCACAGTGTGAGCACGCCATCCTCGCAGGCCAGCACCAGGTAGGAACAGCAGCAGCTGAGCTGAGAGACAGCAATGGGTGCAGCACAGGGCCACACGCCCTCTGGGTCTAGAGGGGAGGACGGCACTCACTCGGCCGCCCCTGCCCCAGCCGCTGCACCCGCCCACCACCTTCATGCACACAGCTCACGGCCCAGACTAGTCTGCCCGGCTGGGACACGGGCAGGGGTACCTGCTGGGCTCTCTGCAATGCTACCTCCTTAGGACAGAAGAGCACGTCCCAGTCCTCTTGCACTGACGCTCACACTGAATGAGTACTTGCCAGGCGCTAAGCACCGTGGTAAGTACTGTATGTGCACCCTTTCGGTTAATTCTCGCAAGGGTCTGGTGAGATGAGTCCTGTTGGCACCCCTATTTCACAGATGAGGAGACCGAGGCAGAGAAGTCACCTGCCCAAGGTCAGAGCCAGTCAGTACAGAGGTTGAGATTAGAAGCCACACTGCCTGAGAGGGTGTTGGGAGGAGAGAAAATTCTTCCTTTGTACACTTTTAAACATTAAAGTATAATCCCTTTTTAAAATTTTTTAACAATGTTTATTTTTGAGAGAGAGAGAGAGAGAGAGAGAGAGAGACAGACCGTGAGTGAGGGAGCGGGAAAGAGAGGGAGACACAGAATCCGGAGCAGGCTCCAAGCTCCGAGCTGTCAGCACAGAGCCCGATGCACGGCTCGAACTCATGAACCATGAGATCGTCACCTGAGCCGAAGTCAGACACCTAACCGACTGAGCCACCCAGGGGCCCCAAACATTAAAGTACAATTCTAAAGAATAATATCCGTGTACAGCTCAAGGAATTACCACAGAGTGAACCTGCTCACGTAACTGCCTCCAAGAATTTGTAAAAACCAAACAAAGACCATGTAAGTGGTGGTCCTAAGTGCCTTTCAATTTCAAAAAGCTTTCACATACAGAAACCCTCTGGATTTTGCGATCCACGGCAAGCACGTGCAGTCAGCAGGGATGGATGGTGTGATGAATGAGCTCTGTGTTTCAGATGAGAAAACAGGGTTGGGGGCACGCGGTGACTAGCCTGGGGCTACACAGCTTGCGGGCCTTCGTTGGGCCGGGGCCGGATCCGGCCCCTGATGCCAAGCCTCTTTTTGCCTCAGCTGCCAACGGAGCCCTGTGGACCTGACCGGGCTTTGTCCTATCGACCTATTCTCTTGGCGAAACGGGACCGCCCAGAGACAGAGCCTTGCGCTCACACCACAGGCCCTGAGCCAACTGCTTCTGCCTGCACAGCTCTGGTCCCCTAAAGTGACGTGTCAGTCACGTGCTCTCAGCTAAGCTGGAGAAGGACACGTTCTCAGGCAACTCCCATCTCAGCAGCCAAGTACCGGCTTTATCCTTCAGAGTTCGGTTAAGTGAATAGAGGAAGAAGTTGTGGTTTCCGGTCCAGTGTATGCCAAGGACACAGGCTACCCCTGGGAAAGAAGAGAGGAAAGGGGCATCACGTGAGGCAGCTGGGTACCCCCGGGTTTGTACGGAAGGTGTTTGCCCAAGCAGAAGTCGGTTTGAAGTCAAAAGTGGTGCGTTCTAAGGGGCAGCGCCCAGCAGAGGGGTGAGCCTCCCGGGGAGGAGGGCTGAGCATCCCTGGGAGGGCTGTTCCCATGGCCAGCTCGCCTTCCCCGGTGAGGAGGACGGTCACCCTGCCCCTCAGCGGCTTTCACGTCGTCTAGATAATTCATGTCCTCTTGGCTGTCAGTGTTTGAAATAGCATGTTCTACACAGTGAGTTCATGTTCAGAAGCAGCCTGGCAGGATACGTGCTCAGACCCTCCTCTGTGGCCAGTCACTGCCTGAAGACAGCACGGCCTCCGTTATCAGGGAGTCTGGGCTGGGGCACCATGCGTCCAGACACCGTTAAGCGGCGACCTACTCTCCGCCTCATTGCCTCCCACCGTGCAGGGGTTGCTGGGGTGCTCCCCGAGTGGACCACCTGCCCAGGACAGCCACCTGCATCGTGTTCATTTACCCGAGGGGCTCTTGACGTCCGCTGGCATGGTGGTGACGCGACCAGGAAGGAGGAAGTGGAACGTGGCCATACTGGGGGAAGAAAAAGAGACAGGAGTCAGCCATGGCAGGCTCCTTGGCAAGGAGACACCCTGGCAGAGCCATGGTACTAAAACCAGAAATGGGTAGTTAGGATGGACCTTCCCAGGGATACAGGGCCATGAGCTAAGTCACATGGGATGTGCCGGCCCTGGTGGCCGCAGACCTGGGAAGTTGGTGAGGGCAGGCCAGGGCAGGCAGAGGCGCGGGAGTCACTCCCGGGCTGGGAACAGCACCCGGCACCCAGAAGAACCTTCTCTGTCCTTGGGGAAGATCCCCTAGTGACCAGACTTGGCTGCCGTGAACAAATGCTCCCTTATGCTGGGGGCAATCCAACCAGGGTGTGCTGATACATCTGTCCTTAAGAAAAGAACAAACCGATTTCCTGATGTCTATATAGAGTTTGTAGCTTCTTGTGGTATAGACTCCCACTACAGACAGACATTACCCGCAGGTTAACAACCAGCCAGGCAGCATGCCCCTGAACCTCGCTGGGGCCCAGTTCAGGGCTCAGGTAGCTGCTAGGAGGGCGTAGCCCTAGGAGTTTGTGTCCTGACGTGAGAAAATTCAAGGTGCACTTGGCAGCAAGATGAGGGGTTTTTCTTTCTCTGTGAAGCAAGAATGTTCCTGGTTCCTGAGCTCCACGGTAGCTGTGAAGAGAGCTAGTTCCTAAAACCAGCTCCACCAGATCCTTCAAAGCCTTGGGCTCGGTTTTTACAGCCACAGCAGGGGATTCCTGAGCCCATCTGCTGCCTGAGGTTACAAAGTAAGGTATTTTGGTAATTCTGCATTAATATATTACACTGAGAAAGACTGGATGGGAATGGAGGAAAATGTGAATAGTGGCGACTTTTACTTCTGTCTTTAGGATCTTCTGTGTTGTCTAGATAATCAGGAAAGAGCTTTAAAAAAATTTTTTTTAATGTTTATTTTTGAGAGAGAGAGAGAGACACACACAGAGCGTGAGCGGGGGAGGGGCAGGGAGAGAGGGAGACACAGAATCCAAAGCAGGCTCCAGGCTCTTAGCTGCCAGTACAGGGCCCTGATGTGGGACTCGAACTCACAAACTGTGAGATCGTGACTGGAGCCGAAGTCAGCCGCTTAACCGACTGAGCCACCCAGGTGCCCCATCAGGAAAAAAGTTTTTAAAGAGAAGATATACATAAGATTGTAAAACGAACTCGACTTCTTCTCCTCTCCATAGATGTCTATTCCCTCTTTGAAATCCACATGATCAGCCTTTGTTCTAACTCTCTTTGAACAATCTCCACATATCTTTTCAAAAAATCCGAAATTCTCGGGAAAATCTCCCAAACCAGAAACAGCTTTTAATTCAAGTGCTTGGGTTGATTCCTGTGTGTGCCCTGAGAGGAGACACTCTGCCCAACCCCCACCCCCCACCCCCCCACCCCGGCTCGAGGGGAGGGAGGAAGAGGGAGCCGGGCCTCCTTCCTGCTCACCTGAGCCGCTCCTCCCCCCACTCTCCGTCCAGGTACTTCTTGAACAAGGCTTTGAAGATGGCCTCCTGCTGCTCCCACTGAGTGTCCTTGATGAAGTGGTTCTGCCCTGAGCCCAGCCCGTAGCAGTCCTCAATCTTTGCAAAGACTTCCAGGGGGCTTTTAAATGTGGTACCTAGGTTGAAAAGATCCCAGAATTGGTCAAACCATGGGACTTCCCCCTTCCTGATTTTCCCTTCCTTCCTCCACACTTTCAGTTTCCTGCAGAATCTCTAGTCCTCAGAAATCCATCTGGGAAGCCAGCGTTCAGTCTTCTCCCCGCCTCTTTCCTCGCCAGGCGGCTCAGCGAACACAGGCTGAGGGCAACCGCCCTCCCCCCTCCTCCTCCTCCTCCAGCCTCACCATCACTTCCTGTTTCCAGATGCCCTGATCCCCAAACGAGGCCAAAGAAAAGTTCACGAGGTCACTAGAGATCTTAGATCACCGTTGCCGTCTTCCCAGCCCAGCAAGGCCCCAAATGTGCCAGTTGCCATCACTACTGAGCCGCTGCTGCAGGGCCCACAGAAACAGACGGTCCCGGCCTCTACCTATGTTGACGTCTATCCAACTACCTTCCTTCAACCATCTCCCTTCTCTGCCAGTGACTTTTTTTACCATTCCCCTTCCCCCCCAAAACCTTTCATTTCCTTCTTTTTTCAACTGTTCCTAAATCCACAGTAAAACTGGGTCATTTATTTTCTAGGTTCCCACCCCAGCTTTCAGATGGAGGGTGCCCAGGAGGCCCCCGGTGCCCAGGTCTCCTTGGCCAGAAGCAATCATTGTTACTCATTTCTCACATAAGTTCCTATAGGGAGACCACCTTTGTATCAACAAATGGTAGCACAGGACACACTAGTACCCCCCCAAGTGTGGTTCCAAGATGAGCAGGGATCTGAGGGGCTCAACTGGAACTTGTTAGAAATGCAGATTCTCAGGCCCCAACCCCAGCCTGCAGAAACACAAACTGTGTGGCTGGGGCGCAGCATTTTGGGTTTTAACAAGTTCTCCGGCTGAGTCCGATCCAGCTGAAGTTTGAGAATTGCTCTTTTACACCAGCCCCCTTGCATTTTCCACTCACAAATAGCTTGGAGATCGCTTCCTTTCAGTGCCACAGACCTTCCTTATTGTTGCTTATTTTCATTTACTAAACCTTTTTCTTACTGTGAAATAGAACACCTCAGCAAAGAGCATTAAAAAATATATATCTTGGGGCGCCTGGGTGGCTCAGTTGGTTAAGCGTCCGACTTCGGCTCAGGTCATGATCTCGCGGCCCGTGGGTTCGAGCCCCGCGTCAGGCTCTGTGCTGACAGCTCAGAGCCTGGAGCCTGTTTCAGATTCTGTGTCTCCCTCTCTCTGACCCTCCCCTGTTCATGCTCTCTGTCTCAAAAATAAATAAATGTTAAAAAAAATTAAAAAATATATATATATATCTTAATAAATTATTACAAAGCAAATGTCTGTCTCCACTCAGGTCCAGAGACAAAACATCACCTGCTCCCTGGAAGCTTCGCAGGGGCCCGTCTCCAGTCACAACCTCCTGGCGAGAGCAGCACCCATTCTCTTGGCTTTTCCATAAGCACTGCAGTAAGTTTGTTTTACCTTTGCTGTCTAAATGTGCATCTAAACGAAAAAGCTCTGCTTGGCCTGCTTCTGAGCGTTACACACGGATGGAATTATGAAGTTAACTCTGTGTCTGCCCTCTTTTGCTTAATATTGTGAGATTTGTCCATTTGGTTGTGGACGGCTGCAATTTGTTCCTTTTTATTGATAGTATTCCATCAAGTGAATACATGTTCTCTTGTTGATGGACATTTTGGTTGTTTCATGATTGGGGCTATGGAGAATCATGTCACTGTTACCATTCTTGTACATGTCTCGCATTTGCTTGCACACCTGTCAGGTATATACCTAGGAGGAGGGTGACCACTTCACCCTGGTTTGCTCAGGAGTTCCCTAAGTTTAGCTCTGAAAGCCCCACATCCCAGTAGACCAACCCCTCAGTCCTGGGCAAGCTGGTACGGTCGGTCACACTGCCTCCGAGTGTAAGTGCTGGGTCTCAGGGTATAAATTACCCACATCACTGGATCAAACCAAACTATTTTCCAAAGTGGTTGTGCCGATTTTCATTGCTAACTGTAGTGTACGGGAGGCCTGCTTATGATACATCCTCACCAACTTGGTATGGCCCGTCTCTTTTAAATGTTGCCCTCCTGGTGGGTGTGGAGTGGTAGCTCATTATGGTTTTAATTTGCATTTCCATGATAACTAATGATGTTGAGTACACACATTCATCTGTTTATTGGCCACTTGAATAAGCTCTTGCCTGTTTTATACTGGATTATCTCTTTTTCTTAATAAGTTGTAGGAATTCTTTATATATTCTCAGTAGGGACCATTCCTAAGTTTTAAGTGTTTTGCAACTATCTTCTCCCACTGTGGGGCTGCTCCTTCATGCTTTTAATGATGTCTTGGGATTACTAGAAGTCCTTAATTTTAGTAGCCAAATTTGTCAAATTTTTCTTTTATTGTAAGTGCTTTTTGTGTTTTGTTTAAAAAGTCTTTCCCTATGAAATCATAAAGATACTGTCTTATATTATTTTCTAAAAGCTTTACTGTTTTCTCTTTCATATTTGCTTCTATGGGTCGTCTGGAATTTATTTTTGTGTATGGTGGGAGGCAGGAGTCGAGTCTCACTTTTGTTTCCGTATGGACAGCCAGCACCATTTATTGAAATGACCATCCTTTCTCGCCTCCTCTGTAATGTCACCTCTGTCAGTTATCAAGTGTCCATTTATGTCTTGGTCTGTTCTGGCCTATCGTGTTTCATTTATCTATTTTTCTACTACTATATTCTGTATACTATTTCTATCTATATTTCTATATTCTCTCTATATATATTTCTATCTACTATTCACTTATCTATTTTTCTTTTTTCTTTTTTTTTTTTTAATTTTTTTTTCAACGTTTATTTATTTTTGGGACAGAGAGAGACAGAGCATGAACGGGGGAGGGTCAGAGAGAGAGGGAGACACAGAATCGGAAACAGGCTCCAGGCTCTGAGCCATCAGCCCAGAGCCTGACGCGGGGCTCGAACTCACGGACCGCGAGATCGTGACCTGGCTGAAGTCGGACGCTTAACCGACTGTGCCACCCAGGCACCCCACTTATCTATTTTTCTATTGTGTCTTAATTACGATAGCTTTATAGTAAGCCTTTTTTTTTTTTAACGTTCATTTATTTTTGAGACAGAGAGAGACAGAGCATGAATGGGGGAGGGTCAGAGAGAGAGGGAGACACAGAATCTGAAGCAGGCTCCAGGCTCTGAGCTGTTAGCACAGAGCCCGACGGGGGGCTTGAACTCACGGACCGCGAGATCATGACCTGAGCCGAAGTCGGACGCTTAACCGACTGAGCCACCCAGGCGCCCCTTATAGTAAGTCTTGATGGAGCAAATCATGTCATCGTGTTCTTTTACAAGAGTGAATTGGCTATTCTTGGCCTTTTGAATTTCCTTCTTTGTTTTTGATAGTTGTAAAGTATTCCTTTGGATGAGTGTACCAGATTTTATTTAATTAGTCTTTTGCCTCTATAAATAATGCTGCAGTGAACATTCCTATAGATATATCTTTGAGGTTCTGGGCAGGTATTGAGAGGATATACTGTATCCTGTGCCTACAATGGACTTCTCCTCTGCTCCTCTTGACCTACTCCCACTTGTCCTTCAAGTCCTTCTCCCTCCGCCCCCACCCCCCCCCCAGCAAAAAAAAGACCTTCCCAAATGTCCCTTCCTTTGATAAACCCTCTGCCTCCTCCATAGGAAGAGTTGGTCACTCTTTCCTCTATGTTTTCATGGTCCTAAATGTTCCCCATTGCTGCACTTACCATATCCTACAATGCCACTTTCCTCTTATTCTCCCTTGGTAGAACAGCAGCTTTTGGTATGGAAAAGGTGTCTTACTCATCTGTGTGCTTGGTGCTTCATTGGCACTCAGCAAATCCTGATGAATGCATTAACACAGGAATATAGAAATGGATGAACTCCAGCTAGATGCCTGTTTTTCCTGATTTTCCAATTCTGTTAGTTAACTATGTCCTTGTAATATTTATATTTTTGTCCTTAGATCCCAGAGCTTATGACTTTTAAAAAAATTCCCTTCTCAGAACTATACTTGTAATTTAGATATTGCTGCTAATATCTAGAAAAGATGGGAAATTTGGAGGAAAGCAAAGAAAGAAAAAAACAGAAATTAATATCAGAAATAAAAAGAGTATTAGTTGAATTATACTAACCTGTAACTGGTTTGGGTGGTTTGATCTTCATTATGTGAACTGGCAGACTCAACTTAATGTCTCCTCTAAAACAAATGTTTATATCCTACAAGAAGGAAAAGGCACAGCTAATAAGCCAACAAAGGAGATATAACAGAATCATTAAAAACACATCCCAAAAGAAGACAGAAACAGAGGGAAAGGAAGAAAAACAGATGTGACAAATAGGAAGTAAATAGCAAAGTGATTTATTTCAATCCAAATGTATCAACAATCACATTAAAGGGGCGCCTGGGTGGCGCAGTCGGTTAAGCGTCCGACTTCAGCCAGGTCACGATCTCGCGGTCCGTGAGTTCGAGCCCCGCGTCGGGCTCTGGGCTGATGGCTCAGAGCCTGGAGCCTGTTTCAGATTCTGTGTCTCCCTCTCTCTCTGCCCCTCCCCCGTTCATGCTCTGTCTCTCTCTGTCCCAAAAATAAAAATAAACGTTGAGGGGCGCCTGGGTGGCGCAGTCGGTTAGGCGTCCGACTTCAGCCAGGTCACGATCTCGCGGTCCGTGAGTTCGAGCCCCGCGTCAGGCTCTGGGCTGATGGCTCGGAGCCTGGAGCCTGTTTCCGATTCTGTGTCTCCCTCTCTCTCTGCCCCTCCCCCGTTCATGCTCTGTCTCTCTCTGTCCCAAAAATAAATAAACGTTGAAAAAAAAAAATTAAAAAAAAAAAAAATAAATAAACGTTGAAAAAAAAAAACAAAAAAAAAACAATCACATTAAATATAAATGGCCTAACTACCCAATTAAAAGGTAGAGACTGTCAGACTGTCTAAAAAGGTAAGACCCAGGGTGCCTGGGTGGCTCAGTCGGTTAAGCTTCCGACTTCAGCTCAGGTCATGATCTCATGGTTTATGGATTCCAGCCCTGTATTGGGCTCTCTGCTGTCAGGACAGAGCCTGCTTCAGATCCTCTGTTTCCCCGCCCCCCTCCCCCCCTGCCCCTCCCCTGCTCTCTCTCTCTCAAAAATAAACTTAAAAAAAAAAGTAAGACCCTATTATATGTTGTCAAAAAGAAACTCATTTTAAACACAAAGACACCAATCTATTAAAAGCATAGTAAAAATCCGTCTTGTAAAACTAATCAAAGAAAGTTGGAGTGACTATATTAATATCTGACATAATAGATTTCAGAGAAAAGAATATTAACAGGGATAAAAATTCACTGAATAATGATAAAATGGTCAATTCATCAAGCAGACATAACATTCCAAATGTTTATGCCCCTCATAACAGAGCTTCAAAATACACAAAGCAAAGATTCATTGAAGTGAAAGCAGAAATAGATAAATCTGTAATCTTAGATATTTGAATACTCCTCTCGCAATAACTGATAGGACAGACAGATAATCAGGAAGAATATAGTAAGGCTATAGAAGGAAAAGCAGACATAAATAACTTGACTAACAGCAGCAAAATACACAGTTTTTCAAGTGCATGCAGAACAATTACCAACAACATAAACCATAATCTGGGCATAAAATCTTAAGAAATTTAAAAGGTTTCAAATTATATGAAGTATTTTGTCTAGTCACAATGGAATTAAATTAGAAACCAAAAAAAGAAAAATATCTGGAACATCTGCAGTATTTAGACACTAATATACTTCTAAATAATTCACTGGTCAAACGAGAAATTTTAAAAAAAGCAAATAGGAAGTATTTTGAAGTATTTTTAAAAATGGGAACATCCCATCAAAATATAAAGAATGCAGCTAAAACAGTGCTTAGATGTAAGTTTATAGCACTAAATGCCTATATCAGAAAAGAAGATCTCAAATACATGACCTAGCTTTCTGCCTTAAGAAACTAGAAGGCAAGGAAAAGCTTAAACCAAAAGTAAGCAGAAGAAAGGAAATAATAAAAATCAAATTGGAAACTGGTCAGATAGAAAACAAAACAAAAATGTGGAGACAAAGAAATAAAAAACTGGCTCTTTGAGAAGATTAATAAAATTGACAAAACTCTAGCCAAGCTAATTAAGAAAAAAAAAAAAAAGAGAGAAAACACAAATTACCACCATCAGAAATGAAGAAAAGGACATCAAAACAGATTTTACAGATAATAAAAAGATAATAAGAGAATATTAACCACTTTAAGTCAATACATTTGATAACTTAGGTAAAAATGGACAAGTTCCTTCAATGACACAAAATACAAAAGTTTGCTTAAAAAGAAAGACCTGGGGCGCCTGGGTGGCGCAGTCGGTTAAGCGTCCGACTTCAGCCAGGTCACGATCTCGCGGTCCGTGAGTTCGAGCCCCGCGTCGGGCTCTGGGCTGATGGCTCGGAGCCTGGAGCCTGTTTCCGATTCTGTGTCTCCCTCTCTTTCTGTCCCTCCCCCGTTCATGCTCTGTCTCTCTCTGTCCCAAAAAAAATAAACGTTGAAAAAAAATTTTTTTTTTTAAAAAAAAGAAAGACCTAACCAGGGCGCCTATCTGGCTCAGTCAGAAGAGTGTGTGACTCTTAATCTCGAGGTTTGAGTTGCAGCCCCATGTTGGGGGTAGCAATTACTTAAATAAAAACTTAAAGAAGGTGGGGCGCCTGGGCGGCTCAGTCCATTAAATGGCCCACTTTGGCTCAGGTCATGATCTCACGGTTTATGAGTTCAAGCCCCGCGTCTGGCTCTGTGCTGACCACTCAGAGCCTGGAGTCTGCTTTGGATTCTGTGTCTCCTCCTTTCTCTGCCCCTCCCATGCTCATGCTCTGTCTCTCTTTGTCTCTTGATAATAAATAAAAATAAAAAAAAAAAAAAAAAAAAAAAAAACTTAAGGAGAAAGAGATGACCCTTTGTCACTAAAGACACTGAATTTATAGTTCCACAAGGAAAACTCCATGGCTAGATGGCTTTACTGGTAAATTCTATCAAACACTTTAGGAAGAAATAATACCAATTCTACACAAACTCTTCCAGAAAATAAAACAGGAACACTCTACTTATTATATGAGGTCAGCATCATCCTGATACCACAACCAAAAGATGTTAGAAGAAAATAAAATTGGGGCACCTGGCTGACTCAGTCAGTAGAGTGTGCAACTCTTAATCTCATGGTTTTGAGTTTGAGCCCCACACTGGGTGTAGAGATTACTTAAAATAGGAAGGGAGGGAGGGAGGGAGGGAGGGAGGAAGGAAGGAAGGAAGGAAGGAAGGAAGGAAGGAAGGAAGGAAGGAAGGAAGGAAGGAAAGAAAACAAAAAATATCCTTCATGAACACAGATGTAAAATTAACAAAATATTGGCAAGTTAAAATCAGTGAGTTAGGGGGCGCCTGGGTTGTTCAGTCGGTTAAGCGTCCGACTTGAGCTCAGGTCATGATTTCACATTCCCTGAGTTCGAGCACCGCGTTGGCTCTGTGCTGACAGCTCAGAGCTTGGAGCCTGCTTTGGATTCTGTGTCTCCCTCTCTCTCTGCCTCTCCCTTGCTCATGCTCTCTCTCGCTCTTAAAATAGATAACATCAAAACAAAAGAAAACAAAAATCAGTGAGCTAGATCCATTATGAACAAGGAAGGGGAATAATGTAAGAGACAGATTTTAATTTTCATATTATAGGAGAAACATATTTACATATATCTATAGTTATATATCTACACTAATAAATGACTTCTGACTGAAATTGGCTCAAAAGTTTTTGAAACGGACTAATAACCATAGAAGAAATTGAAAACATAAGATTTTTATAGACCTAGAGGTAAAAAAACAAAAAACAAAAAACGACATCCAACTTTCTTTACAAGGCTAGCATAACACTAATACAAAATTGTGTTAAGAAATCCACAAGAAAAAAAAAAACACCACTATAGGCCAATCTCATGTTTGAATTTAGATACTATCTATGAATACAGAACTATCAGTTTGCTTTGCTGGTATTTTATTTAGGACTTTAATATTAGCAAAACACACTGAAGTATAATTAAATGAATTATTATCAAGCATGGATTACCCAAGAATGGAAGTAAGAAAGTTTTAGAGTACCTGAGTAGCTCAATCGGTTAAGTGTCCAACCTTTGATGTCAGCTCAGATCATGATCTCACGGTTCTTGAGATCAAGTCCCGCTCTGGGCATTGTGCTAACAGCATGGGGGGTGCTTGGGTTTCTCTCTGGTCCCGCTCTCTCTCTGCCCCTCCCCCCCCCTCAAAATAAACATTAAAACATATTTTACAAAGAATGTTTCAACATTAGAAAATCTATTAATGCAACCTACTACATTAGCAGATGAAGGAAGAAAGCAGATGAAGCAGATGAAGGAAGAAAGCTCTTCTCAAAAGATGAGGAGAAAGTATTTGGTCAATGTCCATTCCTAATTAAAAAACAAACAAACAACAAACTCCTAGCAAACGGAGGCTAGAAGAACACATGCTTATCTTGATAAAGGATATTTATTTCAAACACCTAGAGTAAGCTTTGGGCATGATAGTCAAACAGTTGGAGGACCCCTGTTATATCCTGGATAGTCTATCACATCATGACTATTCAGCATTTTACTAGAGATCCTAGAACATAGAACAAGGCAAGAACAATAAGTAGGAGAAATAAATACTTGAGAGAGGAAAAGTTGTCAGTATTTATAGTTATGGTTGTCTAGCTGGAAAATCCATCAGTGTCAGCTGGCAAACCATTAGAACTTCAGTAGAAAGGCCAACAGTCCTGAGACTAGGGTAAATAAAGGAAGTGAGGCACTTTCAGGAGGCACTCACTCTTAGGTGCCCACCCCCACACCTGCATGACCCCAACAGTGTCTATGTTTTGCTGACCTCACCGTAATCTTGGCCAAATATAAGATCAACATACAAAAATCGATAGCTTCCCTATGTACTAGTGTAGAGGCCATTGTCATCATTTTGGCTATCCAGCCCTCAACATCTTTTCTACCTTGAGGGGACTCACCTATGGTGTGAGTCTGGGAGAATCTGTCTCCCTCTAAGGAACTGAAGGGACCAGATTCTTCTTTCTGTCCCTTGGAGGTTAGGGTGTTGGCACATGACCAAGGCTCAACCAGCTGTGTGCTCCTGCCTGGGACTGTGACTCTTGAGGAAGTGACACAGAGATCCAGAAGCAGGAGAGAAATTATTCACAGTGGAGGTGGCCATGTCAAGAGCCCAGTGACAGAGCCGTCATGGAAAGCCCAGCATCACCTTTGGTGGCTGTGTCTCTTGGGGGGGTGGTGATGGTCAGGAGTAGTGGTAGTGGAGTCCTGGCTACAATGTTTTTACTGCCTACCCTCCCTTGTGCCTTCCAGTTCTCTGAAACTTGATATCCTTACAACTTCTTTGCGCAAATGAGTTGATGAATACTGATACAGCATCGGATCAGCAATAACTAGCTAGAAAATATAGATGGTAGTGTGAACAGGTAACATTTAACGCCTCTCCTTCCTGAAACCCCATGAAAATGACAGGAAGGTGCTTTTTAAAAAAGGAATAGGGGTGCCTGGGTGGCTCACTCGGTTAAGCGTCCGACTTCAGCTCAGGTCATGATCTCACGGTTCGTGGGTTCAAGCCCTGCGTTGGGCTCTGTGCATACAGCTCAGAGCCTGGAGCCTGCTTCTGTCTCCCTCACTCTCTACCCTCCCCTCCTTGTGCTCTGTCTCTCCCTCTCAAAAATAAAAATAAACATTCAAAAAATAAACTCATAAGGAATAAGAGAATAAAAAGGAAACAAAAGCAAGAAAATTTTGGACTTGGGAAGCAGGTGGCAAAAAGATTTAGCAGACCCAAGAAAGATCTGAACCAGTAAGGGAGAAAGCCTGGGAGTCACTTGATTCACATCACAAAGGCCCTAAAGACTCAAGAAAATGGCAGCTCCAGGTGTCTCTGGGTTCAACAGGATTGGGTGAAAATCTCTTTAAGACGCTTTTAAACTCTTAAGACTCCCTAACTGCAAGTAGCCAACAGAATGCAGTTAAAGTTTACATACTGAATGTTGAGGTCACCCCTCCCACACCCCAAGGCATGTTCCCCAACCGCCTCTGCAACTCAGGTGAGAGCTGGGTTGTTAGAGTAAAGGCAGCACCTGCGCTGCGCGGTAAGCGGGGCCTCGCCCACGTCCTTCCCGGGGAGCTGCACCCAGCCTGTGGGCGCCACGCGCCATAGCTTTCCCCGGTGTCTGTGAGCATCTGTGCTTCCTGTCGATTTATCTTGTACATACATTAGCAAGCCTAAGAGAGGTTATTTTGGGGGTCTGGGAATGCTCAAACGTTGTCCCACGTAAGTTAGTGGTAATTGCTTCTTCACTTTACCCCATGTTGGCTTAGGAAGGTGTTTCATAGGCACTCTCTACTTAAGGATAGCTGGGGAAACAGACAGGAGCCTGTCCCAACACTGCAGCCCAGCTGGGGTACCCTTTAGCAAAACCGGTTAACAAGCCCCACCCATGCCCACAGGGCTGGCTTCCTGTCAGTTTCTCAGTGACCCCTACCTTTTGATAGGAGTAGAGAGCCAAGTGAAGAAAGTATCTGTTTGGAAAGACAGAGACCAAAACAAATAGTAGGGAAAAAAGCAACTTTGGGGAAATAGACCAAACATGGAGAAGAAACATCAAAAATTATCATAAATGTTTTTAGGAAAGTCACTAACATTTATGAAAGAAGGAAAAGAAAAGAAAGAAAAAAGGGGGAGGCTCTTGTAAATGAAAATATGATAGCAAAAATGAAAAACTCAGAGAGTGGAGGCACTGAGCAGATGAGCTCTCCCCAAAGGTAGAACAACAACAAAAATATGGAAAATAGAACAGAAAATACACAGTAAGGTCACCCCGCTAGCACGTGGCATTGACAAGATTAGAATCCTGGCAGTTTTGCTCCAAAGTTCATTAAGGTCTTGGTGCAGGCAGATGAGTATTTTAATGGAATAGGATAAAGAACATAGAAATAAAATAGGAATGATAAAAGGTCACATTTCAAAACAAATGGGAAAAGATGACTCAAAAATATTTGTGTGACAATTGGCTACTTAAAAAAAACAGATGAAAGTTGGCTCCTTCCTCACTCTGTTCACAAAAGACACTCCCCTATGAATTAAAGAGGGAAATGTCAAAAATGAAACTCTGAGATTATTAGAAGAAACCACAGGAGAATTTATTTATAACCTTGAGGTAGGGAAAGCCTACTTACGTGCGATGGGTATAAAAAAAAAAAAAGAAAACTCCAACTGCATCAAAACTTATAACTTCTTTACAACAGAAAAGCACATAAACCAAGGAAAAAGGGAAACAACAAACTGGAAGAAAATATATAACGAGCAAGTGATACAGGCAGGCAATTCAAAGAAAACCTCAGTGGCCAATAAAAAATATGAAGAGATCAGTGAAAATTACATGAGATGCCATTGTATTCCATTAGTTTGCCCCCCCCCCCACACACACACACTGGAAAGCATGGTGTGCTCTCGGCCTCAAAGGGAGAGCTGGGAAGCCCCCCGCCCCGGGGAAGCCACTCTATTCTCTAAGGTATCCCAATACAGAGATGAAGCCCCCCAAGAAACTTGGCTTGGTGGAATGGGCTGTTATTTTGACAGGGGCAAATTGGGTTTCATGGGACCTGAGTATATACATTTTAGGGGCCTCTGTAAAAGAAAGAACACAAAATTTCCAACACAAAATGCCCATGGCCACCCTAATACCACCCAATATGGGGGGAAATGTGACAGGGGAAGTTTGAGTGAAAACAGACAGTGTTCCTAAGTGACTGGTTAAAATATTACTTTTGCTAATTTTACAAAAAAATGTGAACACAGCGGTCAGACCCCTCACAGGGCCTTGGAAGGGGCCATACAAGTGAGGGGCCCTGAAATTTAACCCCCTGTGTCTTCTTGGAAATCTATCTCTGGACAACTGACTTGGGTCAATTATCCTCAAGGATAGGGGACAATTCTCCATGGATGAGGCATGAGATTAAGTCACAGAGTATCTGAAAAGAGTGCCCTGTTGGAACATTTCACTAGTATACTTGATATTTAAAGTAAATTTCAAGTCAAAATAAAAATCTATAGCATGCGACTTGAATCTGTCTCCCTGGAGATTTTCTTTGAAGTTCCTTACCATTGGGGCGCCTGGGTGGTTCAGTCGGTTGGGCGTCCGACTTCGGCTCAGGTCACGTTCTCACGGTTCACGGTTCGAGCCCTGCGTTGGGCTCTGTGCTGACAGCTTGGAGCCTGGAGCCTGCTTCAGATGCTGTGTCTCCCTCTCTCTGGCCCTCCCCTGCTCACGCTCTGCCTCATTCCCTCTCTCAAAAATAAACATTAAAAAAATACATAAAGTTCCTTACCATTTCCAAATTATCTGAAGTCACAGAGTCAGGAGTATTCTGAGGAAAAAAGTGAGAAATTAATTCATAATAGGCTTGATGTACGTCCCCCCACCTCCTCTGAATCTCTTTCTTCCCCTGTTACTGTTGGCGGTAGTGACCTGTAGAAAGAAACAGAGGACTGATATTTGTGTGGTCCTCTGGCCTGCAGGATTTTTAACACACGATCCGTACTGTCTAAGATCTTAAAATGTAGTAGGGGAAACTGGAAATAATGATACGAGCAAAAATGAATGAACAGAGGTAAGGAGATCAGTCAGGAAGCCATTATAAAAATCTAAGTCGAAGTGAATATTCCTGATTGGCAAAATATATTGACGATGTTGGCAATTTTATTTAACCAACTCTACATGTAAGTCACAGTACCAGGACTATCCCTGGGACTGGTGTTATTTGGTTGGTTCTCAGTTATGGAAACTGAGTGAATTATGGTGAGAAACATCTCCTTTCCAAGGTAGTTTTCCCAGTTGGATAATAAATTAAGCCCTCAAAACGTATCTTTTGGATACGGAGTATGATACTGTGTAGTTGGTTAATAAGGAGTAGAAGGTGTGTTCTTAACAGTCCAGAAAATTATCATCTAGTTAATTAAAAAAAAAAAAAAAAACAAACCTTTCATGCACAAAAGGATAACTAAAATTCAAGGTAGTATATGGGGAAATGCCAAAAAAGAGGTATAAGGAATAAATTCTGTAAGAGTTTAGAGGAGGAAGATCTCTGGGCTGGTAACTCTTCCAGTGATCAGGACTACACCCCTCTTTGAAGACATTCACTGGGGAGAAGAGGCATTTGTTTGAAGCCACTCAGTGAACTCAGTGGTGAATGTGAGTCTCAAATTCACTCTCCTATATTAATAAGTTCATAAGTCTTTTGCACCTGATACAGTGTGTTTTAAAAGCTCACCCAATTAATGTTGCTGGTTAAAAACTAGTAAGTGCATATTGGATGGATGAGCAGATCAGGTCTCAGAATAATATTTACTGAGGAACTATATTTTAAAGACACAGCACAAGGTCCACATATAATTAAACTGAGGTGGGGGCCTGTGCTGGCTCAGTTGGTAGAGCATGCAACTCGAGGTCTCGGGGTTGTGAGTTCGAGCCCTATGCTGGACGTAGAGATTACTTTAAAAAAACTAAAAACTAAAAATAAATAAACTGAAATGGTAGAACTCCTGATTTCTAAGAATGTGAAAAATATATATACTGTATTCCCATATATCAAGAACAACCTGTTTATACCATAATCTGGGAAATTCCGTGGAATGCAAGGCATGAAAGGATTATTTCAGCCCAGATGGGGAAAAAAATTACCAATGAGGCAGGAGTCAGGATAAAAGATGACCCCCCCACCCCCCGAAATGCCTGGGAGCGGCTTTGGTGCAGAGGCGACTCTCAGACCAGAGACAGAGTGGGGCTCCCACTGCTGAAGACACCTCTATTTTTTAATATCTCATTTTAACCAAAGCAAATCAACTTTGGAGTCGTGGGCCGGAGCACCTGCTGTCCTCTCCTACAGCCTCTGTAGGGCCCCCTTCATCTTGAAATTCCAAGGAGGATTTAGTTTGGATGTGGGTCAAGGGTAGAGAGAAACCTATCCGTGGGAAAGGGAGATGTCTCCTACCAGTTGCAACTGTCTGACTTTCTTCTTTGGATTTATAGCAAGTTGGGGGTGCTCCACTTCTTTGAGCCAAGACTCCTTGGGCAATCTGTACACATCCAGCCAAATCTCTCCGGCTCCTGCATTGGGAAACCACGGACCCGTTGAGCAATCACGAGCAGGCGAGAAGTCTCCTGTGAGGGATGGCCTGTCTTCTCAGAACCCCTGGCCCAGAGACCTGCTGGCGCCCTCGGAACGGCAACTTTGACAAACGGAAGGAGATGTCATTGCAAGTCCTTGCTCCTGGAGAGCTGGTGAGCCCCGACCGACGGGCCTCTGCCACCTGAAGGAAACAGGGCTCCTCCCACTCACAGCGCTGATATGACCGTTTTTTAACCAAGCTGCCTGCTCTGGCCGGTCCCCATGTTTTCTAGGCTCCAAATGGTAAATTCCAGTGACATTCTGTCTTACAGCTTTTCCCGTCTGGGGAGGACGGTGGTATAAACAGCCTCAGTAACTGAGAGGGGCATGGCTAAGGGCTAGAATTGGGAGAGATCGCTCAAGAGCATTCTCCTGGCTGATATTAGAGGAAGTCACAACCCACGGAAGTGGCTGTGGGGCTTTAACTCATCATAGAAACGCACTCAGCTCCTATCCGGAATTCCCGTCAACCTGGGAAGGCTTGCTTTCCCATGGTGTGGGCATCTGGCTCAGTGTTTCCTCTAGAAAGTAATCATCTGGACACCTGGATTTCAGACTTCCGCCCCCCAGTCCTGTGAGAGAATAAATATCTTTGGTTTTGAGCCACCCGGTTTGTGGTGCTTGGTGGGGGCAGCCCCAGGAACTACTAAAGAGTATAAAAGCTTCCTTTGATGCATAAAACATGATGAAGTATACGCTTTCTCTCAAGCACTTCACATTTGAGGGGCCCGGGGCAAGAATATAAATAGAGGCCCAAAGTTAAAAATCAAGCAAACAGTCACTTGAATAAAATACGTCCTATCACCATAGTAATGATTACAGCAGGTAGGATCCAAGGATGAATGCTGGAACTGGTGGCCATCCTTTAAGGGGACCCAGGACACGTGCGTTGCCTCGTGTTTATCATTACTGTGGTGGTTTCAATATATGCCTCCAAATTCTTTGATCCTCCTACCTCAAAGAGGTAGAGAGGCTTAAATCCTCTGCCCCAGAGTGTGGTCCAGGTATAGTGACTTGCTTCTAACAGAATACGGGAAGGGAAGTGTTTTATCAATGGAGGAATCTGGCAGACACCTGTTAGGTGATGTCGCTAGCACATACACCCTGATATACAGTGACGAGAGCACTTCACCCCTGTGGCATCTCTCCCAAATCCTTAACCCCAGTTGAATCCTGAGAAAAATATCAGGCAAATTGAAATTGAGAGACATAGTGCAAAATATCTAATCGGTATTCTTCAAAAAAGCGTCAAGGTCAAGAAAAACAAAGACCAAGAAATTGTCATAGATGGGAGTAGACTAAGAAGACACGATGAGTAAATATAATATGATATCCTGAACTGAGCCTTGGAACAGAACTATTAGTGGAAAAACTGGCGAAATCTGGGGGAAAAAAAAAAACCTTTAGTTAATAGTATTGTACCAATGTCATTGCTTAATTTTGACAAATGGTCACATTAAATGTCGGTATTGGGGAAGCTGGGCGAAGGGTGCAGGGGAACTCTGTACCTATCTTTGTAGCTCTTCTGTAAATCTTTGCAATGTTTCTGTAAATTATTTCTAAATAAAACATTTGGAAAAAAGGTGGTCGTCTGGAAGAGACTACACATCTGAACCTTCTCAACCACCTTTGGTTAATCTTGCCTTGTAGGAGGAAGGCTGCGAAGTCCCCTCCGTGGGAGATCTCCGTCTTCAGACAGGTGGTTTGCTTGCTGGTATCGTCCTGGGAAGAAGAGAGGGGCGGAAAGAGGGAGCTCAGCCTGAGGACGGACGGGAGTGTGTTTCGGGGTCTCTTGGGGTTCATACCAGGAAACATGAGTCCTTTTAAAGCTCATGACACAAAAAAGATGTCTCGATATGCTTCATACTTCCCATTTTTGTACAGGAGTTGGTCAAGATCATATGTAAAGAAGCAGAACTCGATTTTCTGCCTAAACGTTTTTGGACTTATTTCCTGGTTTTTTAAATACTCCAGATGGTTGTGGTGATTGCATACTATCTGTTCTCCTGGTCATATCTGCAAACTCTAAAGACCTGTGCCAGCACTCAGTTATTCAAAATGAGATGAAGAAAGTTCTACTGAAAACTCTGGTCAGCCACTTGAAGAAAAGCTCCATCTGGACCTTAGCAGTGCCTCTGTCTGTTCCGGCTGCTATAACAAAATACCATAGACTGGATGGCTCACAAACGATGAACCTTTATCTCTCACAGTCCTGGAGGCTGGAAATCTAAGATTTCCAAGGACTTCAAGAACCTGGCCGATGCAGTGCCTGCTAAGAGCCCGTTTCCTGGTTCACAGATTTCCTGCCTGCCACCTTCCCGGTGTGTCCTTACATGGCAGAAGGGTTGAGGGAGCTCTCCTAGGCCTCATATAAGGGCACTAATCCCTTGCCCTTGTCCTTGATGAAGGCTCCGTCTTCATGACCTAAACACCTCCCAAAGGTCCCACCTCCCACTATCATCACAATGGGGATTAGGATTTCAACCCGGATTTTGTGGGGACACAAACATTCAGTCCATAGCAAGTAGAGACTGACTGTAACCCTAGTATGAAATCTACTCGAATTTCAGGCCAGGTGAGAGACTCCATGTTTATGGTTGTCTATGACTTGCTTTTTAATTTTCTTAATTGTATCTTTATAATAACAAAGACAATTAGTAGTAGTAGTAATATTTTAAGTTTATTTATTTTGAGAGAGAGAGGATGAGCAGGGGAGGGGCAGAGAGGGGACAGAGGATCCAAAGTGGGCTGTGTGCTGACAGCAGAGAGCCCGATGTGGGGCTCGAACTCACAAACCGTGAGATCATGATCTGAGCTGACGTTGGATGCTTAACTGACTGAGCCACTCGGGCGCCCCAAAGATAAGTATTATTATTATTTTTTTTTTTAATTTTTTTTTCAACGTTTATTTATTTTTGGGACAGAGAGACAGAGCATGAACGGGGGAGGGGCAGAGAGAGAGGGAGACACGGAATCGGAAACAGGCTCCAGGCTCTGAGCCATCAGCCCAGAGCCTGATGCGGGGCTCGAGCTCACGGCCTGCGAGATCGTGACCTGGTTGAAGTCGGACGCTTAACCGACTGCGCCACCCAGGCGCCCCAGTATTATTATTTTTAAGGGCGTTATTCAGGCTCTGTGCTGACAGCTTGGAGCCTGGAGCCTGCTTCAGATTCTGTGCCTCCCTCTCTCTCTGCCCCTGCCTTCGCTCTCTCTCTCAAAAATGAATAAACATTAAAAAAAAAAAAAGAACTTTATTAACAGGTGCTTGCATTTTGTTGACTTTTTGAAAAAAATCAAGTTGTAATGTTTTATTGCAAATTAAAAATGAGGTGCTTAAAAATCTCAACTTGGCTAGATACGAAACAATTTTAAAACCATTAAAAAAGTATATTGAAAAAAAAAGGCTTTTTGAAAAACCCATTTGGTATTACCAAAAAGAGACATCTTCAGGTAAAAATAAAAATCAGGGGTACCTGGGTGGCTCAGTCGGTTGAGCATCTAACTCTTGATTTCTGCTTAGGTCATGATCTTGCATTTGATGAGATTGAGCCCCACATGGGGCTCTGCCCTGACAGTGCAGAACCTGCTAGGGATTCCCCCTTCCCCCCTCTCTCTGCCCCACTCCTGCTTCTGCACTCTGTCTCAAAATAAACAAACAAACAGGGGTGTCTGGGTGGCTCAGCTGGTTAAGCGTCCGGCTTCGGCTCAGGTCATGATCTCTGGATTTGTGAGTTGGAGCCCTGCGTCGGGCTCTGTGCTGACAGCTCGGAGCCTGGAGCCTGCTTCTGATTCTGTGTCTCCCTCTCTCTCTGTTCCTCCCCTATTCATGCTGTCTCTCTCTCTCTCTCTCTCTCTCTCTCTCTCTCTCTCAATAAACATTTAAATTTTTTTTAAATAAATAAACATTAAAAAAAAAAACAGATGCTGGCATAAATAGTGACACTAGTTCCAGTTGTCTGGTCAACAGTAGAAAAACAAGGTCTTCAGCTCCGATCTTTTGTTTGCCCCTTACTGCTGGGATTTCATAATCATTTCTATTTCCCCCGTCCCCCAATTCCCTCCCCTCCAGCAACCACCAATCAGTTTTCTGTATTTAAGAGTCTGTTTGTTTCTCTTTTTTCTTTGTTTTTGTTTCTTAAAATCCACATATGAGCAAAATCATATGGTATTTGTCCTTCTCTAACTTATTTCACTTTGCATAATACTCTCTAGTTCCATCCATGTTGTTGCAAATGACAGGATTTCATTCTCTTTTTATGGCTGAGTAATATTCCATTGTGTGTATATATGTATATATATATATATATATATATACCACATCTTCTGTATCCATTCATCAGTCGATGGACACTTGGGTTGCTTCCATAATTTGTCTACTGTAAATAATGCTGCAGTAGACACAGAGAGGTACGTATATCTTTTTGAATTAGTGTTTTCATTTTCTTTGGTTAAATCCCCACTAGTGCAATTGCTGGGTCATAGGGTAGTTCTATTTTTAATTTTCTGAGGAACCTCCATACTGTTTTCCAGAGTGGCTGCACCAGTTTGCATTCCCACCGACAGTGCACGAGGGTTCCTTTTTTTCCACGTCCTTGCCAATACTTGTTATTACTGTCTTTTTGAGTCTAGCCATTCTGAGAGGTACGAGGCAATATCTCATTGTGGTTTCGATTTGCATTTCCCTGATGATGAGTCATGTTGAGCATCTCTGCATGTGTCAATTGACCGTCTAGATGTCTTCTTTAGGGAAATGTCTGTTCATGTCTTCTGCCCAGTTTGTCATTGGATTATTTGGTTTGGGGTGTTGAGTTGTATCAGTCCGTTATTTTGGATCCAAACTCTTTGTCAGGTGTATCATTTGCAGATACCTTCTCCCATTCCCTAGGCTGCCTTGTCATTTTGTCGAAACATTCCTTCACCGTGCACCTCTTATCTTGGTGTAGTCCAGGTGGTTTATTTTTCCTGATCACGTCTTGTCAGAGGACTGAAGCGGGCGGTGGAACAGTTGGTAAGCCTGCATTTACTCAGCCCCGCCCTGCTCCGCCTTGGGAACCAGGAAGTCTCACCCGAATTCTTGGCTGCTTTTGTCCCTCTGCCATCTTATGGCTTAGGTTTTCTGGGTGTTTGCATTAGTAACAGAAGTTGCGGGGTTGAGGTGGCTGCTGACCTTGGCTCTCATCTTGATTTTCCCCCAATACAGATTCTCTCACTGGCGTACCTGGTTCTGCGCCCTGCTTGTCAACCCCCTCCATCCATTCTCCCTGCGCAGGAGGGTTGGTGTGGTATGGCGGGTCTCTGCCTGTACACAGGTAGGGACTGTTGCCTGCACCGGGCCCAATGCTGTGGGGCCTGACCTTCAGGGGCACCTTCTGACCCCTCATTCCTTCCCCCACTCTCACTAGGTGGGATCCTGCTGATGATTGCATGGAGGTCTAGCCGTAGACGGGGACAGCATTCACAGTGGCTGTGTTCCCCTACAGATGTACTGTCTTGTGCTGAACTCCACCAGGGCCTTAACACCTGCTGCCTCACACACTTTCTCCTCCAACAGTACCAAACTTCACCGTCTCACCATCTCCTACACCGAAAGGACCCTTCCTGGGATTACTCTCTATGGCAATCTGCCGTCCAAATACATCCTCCTTGGTGTCTTTCCTGCTGATGAAACCCTGTCTGTTCTCCATATGGAGCCATCTGACTGTTCCCTAACCATCGTTGCCATGACCTCCTTGTCCCCGCCAGCAGGTGCGAGTGCTCCTTGCAACACGGCAGGTGGTGTGGGCAGGGGCCTCCGCCTCACTGCTCGGGATGGTGCTCATGCTGTCCGGGGCCAGCTGTGACAGCGGTGGCTCCTCCTGGGGTGTGAGGGTCACTGGGCTGGTGCCGGCAGTGGTGGGGGAGGGGGTCTGCTCAAGGCTCTCGGGGCTCCAGTTAGTTCCTGCTACAGAGTGAACTCTAATAACATCTTTTGATGAGGAGTTTTAATTCTTTTTAAACAGCTTTATTAGAAATATAATAACATATACTAACTACACGTTTCATGTTTATTTATTTTTGAGTGAGAGAGAAAGAGCAAGAGGTGGAGGGGCAGAGAGAGAGGGAGACACAGAATCCGCAGCGGGCTCCAGGCTCTGAGCCGTCAACACAGAGACCGACACGGGGCTGTGAGATCATGAGGCTTAACCGACTGAGCCACCCAGACACCCCCCGAACTACATGTTGAAAGTGTACAATTTGACGTTTCGACATATGTATATCCCTTAAAACCATCACAAGACCGTGAACATATCCATCACCCCCAAAAGTTCCATCCTGCCCTTGGTAATCATTCCTTCCACCTTCCTCCCACCGCACCCCAGGCAAAAACTGATGCTCTCCGTCGCTACCTTAGTTTGCATTTTCTAGAAATTTATATAAATGGAATCATTCAGTATGTACTCTTTTTGTTTCTGATTTCTTTCACTCGGCATAATTATTTTAAGATGCATCCACATCGCCATGTGCCTGAATATTAATAGTTCGTTGCATCGTGTGGGCATACCGCAATTGGCTTATCCACTCATGTGCTGATGGACTTTTGGGTGTTTCTGGGTTTTGGCTCTTACGCGTAGAGCTGCTTACAAACAGTCATGTGCACGTATCTATATGGAGACATGCTCTTATTTCTCCTGTGTAAATATCAAGGCGTGGAATGCCTGGATTGTATGGTAGGCGTACGTTTAACTTTTCAAAAAAAACTGCCAAAGGGATGCCTGAATGGCTCCGGCAGTACAGTGAGCATCCCTTGATCTCGGGGTTGTGAGTTTCAGCCCAGTGCTGGGCGTAGAGATTAAATTAATTAATTAATTAGTTAAAAAAATAAAACCTACCACAACGATTGTACTGTTATACTTGACCACCAGCAGTGCACGAGAGTTCCAGCTGTTCTGTGTCTGTGTCCCTGTCAGCACTTGGTATGGTCGGTCTTTTTAATTTTAGCCAGGCTAATACATGCACAGTGGTAGGTCATCATGATCTTGACTTGCATTTCACCAATGACTAAGGATGTGGAGCATCTTACTCTCTTTCCAAATAGCTTCTTTGGTCAGCTGTCTTTTCTTTTCAAATCCTTTGCCCATTTTAAAAGCTGGGTCTTTTTAATCCTTCATTTTCGAGTTTGTGTTTTGAGAGTTCATCACGTGTTTGGGATTCAAGTCGTTTCTCAGGTCTGTGATTTACAATTATTTTCTCCCAGTCTATTGCTTGTCTTTTTATTCTTTTACCAGTGTCATCTACAGAAGAAGTTTTAAATTTAGATGAAGTACAACTTGTCAGTTTTTTCCTGTATGTTGTGCTTTTGATGTTGTAGCTAAAACCTTCTGGCCTAACCCCAGGTCACGAGACTTTCTCTTATGTTTTCTTCTAGAGGTTTTATGATTTTAGATTTTACATATAGACATATGACCCACTTCAAGTTAATTTTTGTGTTTGTTGTGAGAATAAGAAGTTTTTAACTTTGATGAAGTCCAATACCAATTTTTTCTTTTATATTCAGTGCTCTTCATGTCCTAAGAAATATTGTAGCAAATATATTTTCTTGTGTTTTCTTCAAGAAACCTTTACATTTAGACCTATAATCCATCTCAAATTAATTCTTTTTAAAATGTTTATGAGCGAGCGAGCCCGGGCGCACAAGTGGGGAAGGGGCAGAGAGAGAGAGAAGGAGACAGAGAATCAGAAGCGGGCTCCAGGCTCTGAGCTGTCAGTGCCGAGCCCGACGCGGGGCTTGAACCCATGAACCACAGATCATGACCAGAGTTGAAGTCAGACGCTCAACCAACTGAACCACCCAGGCACACCTCGAATTAATTCTTATATATGGTATAAAGTAGGGCTGAGGTTCATTTTCCCTCCCACTTTTTTTTTTTTGATGTTTATTTTTATTTTTGAGAGAGAGCGTGAGTGGGGAAGGGGCAGAGAGAAAGAGGCAGGGACAGAGGATCAAAAGCGAGCTCTGTGCTGACAGCAGCAAGCCTGATGCGGGGCTTGAACTCACAAACCATGAGATCATGACCTGAACCAAAGTCGGACGCTCAACCGATTGAGCACCCAGGTGCCCCATCCCTCCCACGTATTATTCTAGCATTCCAGCATCATTTGTTGAAAATACTTTCTCTTCCCCACTGACTTCCTTTGATGCCCATCAATGGCATTCTTTATAAGACAATGGTATTTTTTATAAGGCAATTAAAAATTTTACGGTGGGTTCATTGAGTCACAAAACACTTTCTGAGAACCCACTGAATACAGGTAGTGTGCTAGGAGCAAGGGAGGCATGGGTGAATAGTGTCCCCTGCCCTCAAGAAGGTTATGTCCAAGAGAAGAAGTGGTCATACAAACAAATAGGATGGAGGGTGGAGAAAACACTGTGACAGAAAGTCGTGCCGTATGGGGGTAGACAGAGGAGGGAGAGACCGGGTCCTTGGGGCATAAGAGGGAAAGTATCTCAGAGGATATATTTGAGCTGGTCTTGAGGGAAATGTAAGGAAGGAGGGAGATTTAACAGGCGCACATGGTAGGCAGGGAGGCAAGGAGAATACTCCCAGCAGAGGGAACAGGATGTGAAGCAGCCTGGAAAATTCAGGGACTTGTAAGTAGTTGTTGAATGTGTCGGTCTGGTGCTCAACCTGGACTGGAGTTCCTTAGTAAGCGTCTTCTCTAGACAACATGGCAAGTGAATCCAAGGCATCCAGCATGTGCCCTTGGATGGCGGGCATCTTTTAATCGGATCTCTTAGAGGAGGTGCTCTGTCCAGAGAGTCGCTATCTTTCTACTCTAGGACAGCTGTCGTCACCTCCATATTAAAAGTAAACTTCATCTGCTACAGCTCTTAGCCCAGCCACAGGGAAAAGAACAGGAACTTACCACTTCATTGATGGCTTTGATTAGGAAAAGACCATCCTTACAAAAATAAAACAGTCTGGCGATACCTGAAATGGAAAAATCGGTGACAGACCATTGAGTCAGAGAAGAACTGGAATTTTATATCTGACTTTCTGAATTCTCATTGTGTGCTCGTGGGTCCTTAGGCCTCCTCCTGGCCCCTCCACAGCCCCTGCTGATCTCAGTCTCCCTGCTTTCCTCCACCCCTCTCATGACGTGTTCAGGCTGTTCTCCCTCCTGGATCCTCCCTACCGACGCTGGCCCATCCTCTTGTCCTGGAAGCCTCTGGAAAACACTCATAACTTGCCCCAATACCCATAATCCAGAAGGGCAAAGGCAAAGGGCCCACCCTGTAAGCAGGTCTAACTCAACCCACTAAACATCTGAGGGATATCTGCTCCGTGACCACAAATGTCCCAGGGACAGCCAAGGCACTCTCTTCCCTCAAGCGCACTGCACTGAGGGTCACACGGACGTGAAAGCAAGTAGACATAATGCAGCGTGATAGATGCGATCCCATCTTTAGGCCCCACTCCTCCTGAGTATCAACATTCCCCTTCCTGCTGCCCCAGGGCTGCGTGTGGTCAGCTCAGACCGCTGAGGCCTTATTCCCCTATGACTGATGTCAAGGAATGGCATCATCGTCCACCCCATTATCTAAGGCAGAGAGGAGGACCATTTTTCTCACCTCCCCACTCACATCCCTGCTTACCTACCCCATACGCATATTCCACTGCTGGCCGAGTTTTGCCATTATGTTTACCTTTTTGTTTTTTAAACTTTTTATTTTGAACTAATATTAGGCTTGTAGAAAAGTTGCAAAAATAGTTGAGTTCCCATATATCACTCACATCACTTCCCCCGTGATAACATCTTACATGAACACAGCACCATTTTTCTTTTCATTTTACCAGCCTGTGCCTTGGTTCAGAACTTCATAGTTTCTCTCTTCGATGAATGCAACACTTCTTCTTGGTTTCCCTCCCTGCCCTTTTTTTCTGTTTCTTTTTTTTTTAAGCAGCAAAAGATGGGTTTATTTGGGAATAGTAGAGAATTGCAACCCTGGACCAGCAAACTACTGCAAAACCACATCTCTGCCTCTCATTTTGACTTTTCAGACTGCTACCATGGTGTCCTTCCTAAAATGCCAATCTGGTCAGGTCACTCTCCTGTAGAAACAGGGCCCTCCAAGACTCTCTATGGTTCCATATACAATAGTCTTCATGAAGGCCTGATTCATCCTCAAGCTGAGGGAAAAGAACCAATCCCTGGTTTCTATGAGCAGCAAGATTTCTGAGTACCCAAAGGGTGGGGACTCTGGGTCCACGTTGGCTGGTTCAAATCCTGCCTGTACCCCTTACCTTCTATGTTACCTCAAGTGAGTTATTTAACCTCAGTGCCTCAGATGCCTCTTCTGAAAAACAGGGATAATAAATTGTACTTATTTCCTAGGGCTGTTGTGAGGGTTAAATGGGCCAACCTATGTATAATGTTAGAATAGTGCTTGGCACATCATCCTGTTCTGTAGACGTTAGTTAATGCTATGTGGTCAGGGAGGATTCTCCATGTCTGGCCTCACCCATACCTGGAAGGGAGATTTAGTTGAACGGTCTATAGACACTTATAAATTAGGCTAAAAAATAAATAAAAAGAACGAGTACCCGTTTCATCCACAGGAGCAATAAGTATTTCACTCCCCAAATCTGCAGCCCAGATGGAAGTGACATCAACCTTAAGTTTCTCCCAAATATACAGTCGTTTAGCATCGTACAGATTATAGATGGAGAACCCTTTGGCTCCTCCAATGAACACATAGTCTTGGGAAACAGCCATACAATTTGGCATTTTGGTGAGCTGGGAAAACAAAAACAAAGAAAAAAGGAATGCTTTTCAGCTGCCCCCATCTGCAAAAATATGAGCTGACTTTTCAGAGAGGCATGTGGGTCCTTCCTGGATATAGTATCACCCCAAATAGAGCTCATCTAAATATCTTGCCCAAGCATCAAGACAGTCATAGCATTCTACTTTTAGGGGAAAGGAGCCAGAGAAAACAAGTACACATTCACAACACTGACCCTGACCACGAGCCCTCTGAGGAGTGGACAAGTGGTCCCATTCCCTGTACTTTTTTCATCTAGAACACTGCAGAAAGAGCTATAGCTGAGGCACTGGCAGATTCTCAACCATCAAGCAAGAGGGTGATTAATATATTCAGAAGTATTTTTAAATAACAACAGAATATAAAAGACTTTCTGTATAGTCTTCAACTAACCAGAATACCCATTTCTCCGGGGCAATTACGAGACCCATTTTAATCAACGCAGCATGCTTATAATCTTTCAGAAATGCCCCTGTCTTATTGAATGAAGGATCCTTGGAGGAATTCCTTCCCCGGATCAGGCATTTTCATTTATTAGTACTCAGCTGGGAAACAGGGACTCCTGGTCGTGGCTCCATACCTTGCTTTCTACAAGCGGAAGGTAGATGGTGGGCTGGACCCGGCTGTGCTCCGCTTCCCTCAGCGCATCCCTCTTCATGATCACTTCCCAAGCCTGGTCAAACAGAAGGTTCACCATCTTGTTGATCATTCGGTAAGGCTGGGGCAGGGATTCCAGCTCCTGTTCTGAATCTTTGAAGGCAAAATCCTTTTCATTGTCCTGAGGCCAGTCCTGCTCTGTTGGGGACGGCACCTCCAGCAGCACCTTTCGTACAAAGCTGGAGAACCTCATCTTACGGACTTGACTTCCTCCGGGGGATGACATCACAGAAGCTGGCCCTGGAAACTTCTATGAAACTCTGAAAAGCTGATAAAGGAAGCAAGCAAAGGTACTTTGAGAAACAGGGCAAGTTACCAGAAGACAGCACGTCGTGCCTTCTAGCACAAAAACAGGCCCATGGGGACTGTTTATTCTAGAGACCGGCACTTTCCTTATTTACCACAGGGCCCTTCATATTAGTATGGATATCATGTCAGTATGGATATATGCTTTTCATATTAGTAAGGAGAGCAGCAGAAACAGGTATTGACAAGTCGCATCTTCCAGGCTAGCCCAAGATGATGCGTGTGCACTATGGTGCAGGGAGAGGAATTAGGTATTCTCGTTGCCCTTCTCCTTCTGCTAAGAGAGCGTTCATCTCAGTCCCAACTAGAAGCCAGCCTACCCCCTACGTTCTCCTGCTTCTTCCATCTCCGCAAATGGCTGTGCCCAGGCCAGCTGGGTAGCGAGCCACGTCTGCTCTCCTTCGTTTCCTTCACCTCCGACCAGATGCCGTTAAGCACTTCTAATCCTTGCTGTCTCATTTGCTCCTTTCTCTCTAAGGCCATAGCTACCAACCAGGAGTTCTGTAGGCACAGTGCCCAGGGCCTGTGAGATTTTTCTAGGGGCTACAGAAATGTTTGAGACTTGAAAATTGACTAACAGGAAACAAAATCCCCACAAAATCAAAACTGTTCATCATTCACAAAAATATTGCAACTTTCTGGCTCCAGCCTGCATGTGGGCATCATGTTTCTGTACTTTATAAGACTCAAACCTGTACAAATTATAAAAAAGCCTTTCAAATATTATAGTTAAATAAAGGCATTTAATGTGGCACACGGGGTCTGTTTTAAGATGAATAACATGTAGCAGAGTGGGGTCCTGCACTGTCAGCACTGGGGGCCGTGGAAGTCTTGTAAAAACCCACGGCCGTTGGGGCGCCTGGGTGGCGCAATCGGTTAAGCGTCCGATTTCAGCCAGGTCACGATCTCGCGGTCCGTGAGTTCGAGCCCCGCGTCGGGCTCTGGGCTGATGGCTCAGAGCCTGGAGCCTGTTTCCGATTCTGTGTCTCCCTCTCTCTCTGCCCCTCCCCCGTTCATGCTCTGTCTCTCTCTGTCCCAAAAATAAATAAAAACGTTGAAAAAAAATTAAAAAAAAAAAAAACAAAAAAAAACAAAAAACCCACCGCCGTCATCTTTCCTCACCTGCTAGGGTACACCTGTGATGTTTCCGGTGCATGGGTAGAGGAGCCAGGTGTCTGAATATGAGAGAAAAGAACCACCTGAAAGAATTGGTAGGGACAGTAAACCGAGCTCCCACAGGGCCAGGAGTAATGCCTGTATCCACCAGGGAGAATGGAAAGCCTCGTAATTCACAAGCTTTGGGTGGAGTGCTCAGAAGAGTCTTGCCAAGTAGCAGGGAAAATTAGCCCTCAAATAAATGCCGCTCTGGTATCGCCAATCCAGTCTTAGAAGTTACGAGATCAAACGACTGATAAATAACTGCATACCAAAACAAAGCTTAAGAATACTTAGAGGAATACAGAAATATCCAGCATCTAATGAAGGAAATGTCTGGGATCCAATAAAAAAACTACCTGGCATTCAGAGGCAAGAAAACACACCCATAATGAAGAGAAAAGTCGATTAATTGAAGCTGACTCATAGTCAACACAGCTATTAGAAGTAGCAGAGAAAAAAGTTATTTATATATATATTAAATAACAACAGAATATAAAAGTCTTTCTGTATAGTCTTCAACTAACCAGAATACCCATTATATATATATATACACCCATATATATATACAAAATATCCATATATATATATAATACCCATATATATATATATATATATATATATATATTCCACATGTTCAAAAACGAAGAGGAAAAGTCAAGTAGAGATGTGGAAGGTACAAAGTAACCCAAATTGAACTTTTATTTATTTAGTTTTAAACTTTTTAATGTTTATATTTATTTATTTTTTAATTTTTATTTATTTTTGACAGAGAGAGACAGAGCATGAGCGGGGGAGGGGCAGAGAGAGAGGGAGACACAGAATCCGAAGCAGGCTCCAGGCTCCGAGCTGTCAGCACAAAGCCTGACGCGGGGTTCGAACACACGAACTGTGAGATCATGACCTGAGCCGAAGTCGGATGCTCAGCCGACTGAACCACCCAGGCGCCCCAATGTTTATTTATTTTTGAGAGAGACAGACAGGGCATGAGTGGGGAAGGGACAGAGACACAGAATCTGAAGCAGGCTCCAGGCTCTGAGCTGTCAACACAGAGCCCCACACGGGGCTCGAACTCACAAGCTGTGAGATCATGACCTGAGCCGAAGTTGGACTCTCAACTGACTGAGCCACCCAGGTGCCCCACCCCAACTGAACTTCTAGAGATGAAAACTACAGTGTCTGAGATGAAGAACAGGTTTGATTAATCACAAACTTTCAGAGCAAAATAAATTAGAAGATTAGTGAATTTGAAGATACAGCAATAGAAACAACCAGAAAAAATGAAGTGAGGTGTGGGAGTTACCTGAAGTTCCCTAATATGTATGATTGAAATCCCCAAAGGAGGGAAGAAACAAAAAAAATCTGTAGAAATAGACAAAATATTTCTAAATATGATAAAAACTATAAACTCACAGATCCAAGAAGAAAAACAAGTCCTAAGGAAATGAAACATGAAGAAATCTATACCAAGGCACATTGTGATCAAAACTAAAGACGCGATAAAGACAAATTTTGAAAAGCAGCCAGAGGGGGCAAAAAAAAACGACGTGAATAAAGGAACAAAATACAGGAGAGCAGCAGATTTCCTGAAGGAAAGCACCAGTGAGAGAGCAGTGAAGCAGTGTTCTAGAAGACTCTAGCCAACGACAGCAGTGTTCAGCTTCTTTTTTTAAGTACGTATGAAACATTTACCAAGACACATCATATCCTGGTCTGTAAGCCAAGTCTTAATAAATTAAAAAGTACTCAAGTCATACAAACTATGTTTTCTGACCACTCAGAATTATTTTAGAAGTCAATAACAGATATTTAGAAAGATGCAAAACCTCAAAAATAGCATACTTCTTAATAACTTATAGGTTATAACTAATTATATAACCTATAGTTATAGGTTATAACTAATAGGTATAATAACATACCTATTAGAATGGCTAAAATAAAAAAAAGTATTGACAATGCTAATAAAGATGCAGAGTAAGTGGGCAGGAATACAAAATGATACCACCCTGGAAAAGGATTTGGCAGTTTCTTATGAAGTTAAACATATATTTTACTCTATGACCCAGCAAGTGCGCTCCTGGGTATCTACTCCAGGAGTATGAATACTTACACTCACACACAAGCCTGTACACAAATGTTTATAGTGGCTCTACTTACAACTGCCAAAAATAAAAAAACAATCCAAATAGCCTTCACTGCGTAAGGGAATACTCCTTGGTAATAAAAAGTAAAAAACTACTGATATACACAAAAATATGGGTGAATCTCAAAGACATTATGCTCAGTGAAAGAAACCAGTCTCAAAATTTATGTGCAGTGATTCTATTTATATGGCATTCTAGGAAAGACAAAATGAGTAATGGGGGACAGATCAGTAGTTGCCAGGAGTTATGGGTGGAGGAAGAATATTATTAAAAAAAAGGATAGCATGAGGGGGGCTTGGGGGGGGGCGATGAAGCTGTTTTACCCAGATTGGAAAGGAAAATATAAAGCTGTCTTTATTCCTATTCAATATGATTATCTACATAGGAAATCTGATGAAATCTACCAAAAAATCTACTAAAACTAATAAATGATGTTGGCAAGGTTGCAGGATATAAGTTCAATATACAAAAACCTACTGTATTTCTATATACTGGCAACAAAAATCAAAAATTGAAATTAAAAAATACTATAATAGTATCAAAAGTATTATATAGGGATAAACCTGGCAAAAGTTGTATAAACTGTACACTTAAAGCTGTAAAATATTGCTGAGAGAAATTAGAGACCTAAGTAAATGGGTTGAGATACTTTGCGGGTTAGAAGACTCAGTTTTGTTAAGATGTCAATTCTTCCCAAATCTAAAATTCAACACAATCCCTATGAGAGTCCCAGCTGGCTTTTTTTTTTCTTTTTAAGAAATTAAGAAGCTCATTTTATAATTCATATGGATATGCAAAGTACCTAGAATAGCCAAAATAACTTAGAAAAAAAAGGACAGAATTGGAGGACCAACACTACCTAGTTCAAGACTATTATAAAACTACAGTAATCAAGACAGTGTGGTATTGACATCAAGCTACACAAATAGATCAGTGAAACCAAATAAAAAGTCCAGAATTAGACTCACATATGAACAGACGGCTTATTTTTGACAAAGGCGCAAAGCTAATTCAGTGGGAAAAGGATAGTTTTTTTTTCCCAATAAATAATGCTGCAGCAATTCAATATCCACATGGAAAAGAAAATGCACTCTGATCTATACCTTGCAGCATATACAAAAATTCACTCAAAGTAGATCATAGACCAAAATGTAAAATTTTAAACTATGTAACTTCTGGAAGAAAATATGGAGGAAACCTGTGCAATCTTCAGTTAGACAAAGATTTCTTAGATATGACATTGAAGCACAATCCATAAAAGACGAAATGGGTAACTTAAACCTTTCAGAAATACGTGTATGTTTTTCAAAAACCACCATTTAGAGAATGAAAGATAGTCCACAGTCTGGGAGAAAACGGTTGCAGGTCATATATATGATAAATTACTTGTGTCCAGAATATTTTGCACATTCTTAAAACTCAGTAATAAGAAATGACTCAATTCTTTCAAATGGGCCAAAGGTTTGCACACTTAACCAAAGAAGATATAACTGACGGACATGGGCACACGAAGAGATGTTCCATGTCATTAGTTAGTGAAATGGAAATTACAAGCACAATACATGTGTATTAGGATGCCTAAAGGTAAAAAGATCACACCAAGTGTTGTCAAGGATGTGGAGGACCCCGGAATTCCTCCAACTACTGTTGGGAAGGTAAAATGGTACAATCAGTTTGGAAAACAGTTTAGTAACTTCTTAAAAAGTTAAACATACTACCTACCACTATAGCCAGTCATCCCACTCCTCAGTATGATATAAGGGAACTGAAAACACATCCACACATAGGCTTCTACATGAATGCTCATCATGGCTTTATTAGTAGGAGCCCCAAACTGGAAACAACAAATGTTTATCAATAGGCAAACAGATAAACTCCCAGACAGTCATATCCCATATTTAGTGGGCATACAAAATAGCACAGCCACTTTGGAAAATAGTCTGGCAGTTTCTCACAAAGTTGAACATACACTCGTCCTATGATTCAGGAATTCCATTCCTACATATTACACAAGAAAAACTTAACATTTCATATGAAAATCTGTACTGTGCTATATTTATAGCACCTTTATTTACAATTGCCCCAAGCTAGAAACAACACGCACTTCAGTGCGTGAAGAGTTAATGAACTATGGTAGGTCCATACAATGGAATACTAGTTAACAATAAAAAGTTATAAACTACTGATTATGCTAAGTGAAAAAAATCAGATAGAAAAACCTACATACTACATGATTCAATTTGATGTTATGAAAAAGCGGAATTATAGGTATGGAGAACAGACTATATAAATCTGTGTTTAGAAGCACCCTGTGTTCATCTTTATCATCTAACGTATCATTGTGTTGTGTTTTCTATTTACTCGTGTCCCCCATTAACCTTTTACCTTAGGCTGAGAGCTTAGCACAGTGGTCGGGACATGGCTAACATTCAATAAATTTGCCTGCAGTATTGCCCTACCCTGGGACATAAATTTAGAGGATACTTCTGTCTCTCTCCCAAGCACTTCCCTCTGAAAAGGATGAGTAATTTGTGGGGCCAAGAGATTATACCCACCCAGAGCCTAGATGCACCCTTCTGGAGTCTAGACCATGTTCTGGTACCTATACCCCTGAAATTTACTGCCCAGATGATGCCAAGGCCTGCACAAACTTCTTTCCCAGCTTTCTCTTGAGGGCAGGCCCAGATGCTAATGTGTGCACCCCTAGACGTGAAAGATGGCCAAGGCATGGCTATTTGCAGGGGCAGGGGCAGGGGCAGAACTTGGATGTGGCTTGGAATATCCACACATTGCATGTAAGGCCCCTCTCAGTGATGTGAATGGCAGCCAGGAATGAGAAGAGGAGGGGTGTGGGAAAGGACCAGGGGGCCAGCTCTCCCCACAGTACCATATTCCAGCTGTGTTTCCAGGTATTCCAAGCAGCCCAAGAATTCCTTTTTTTTTTAAATATAATTTATTGTCAAGTTAGCTCACATACAGTGTATACAGTGTGCTCTTGGCTTTGGGAGTAGAGTCCCATGATTCATCGCTTACATACAACACCCAGTGCTCATCCCAACCAATGCCCTTTTCAATGCCCATCACCCATATTCCCACCTACCCTGCCCCCCCATCAACTCTCAGTTTTTTCTCTGTATTTAAGAGTCTCTTATGGTTTGCCTCCCTCCCTCTCTGTTTGAAACAATTTTTCCCCTTCCTTTCCCCCGTGGTCTTCTGTTAAGTTTCCCGAATTCCATATGAGTGAAAACATACGATATCTTTCTCTGACTTATTTCACTTAGCAGAATTACCCTCCAGTTCCATCCACGTTGTTGCAAATGGCAAGATTTCATCCTTTCTCATTGCCAAGTAGTATCCCATTGTGTATATATACACACCACATCTTCTTTATCCATTCATCAGTTGAGGGACACTTGGGCTCTTTCCATAATTTGGCTATTGTTGAGAGTGCTGCTATAAACATTGGGGTACCTGTGCTCCTATGAATCAGTACTCCTGTATCCTTTGGATAAATTCCTAATAGTGCTATTGCTGGAGCCCAAGACTTCTGAATGTGAAACTGGTAGAAGGTAGAAGACAAGGTAGAAGAACATATCTAATGTGACAATTGGGTTACCTTGACTTAAAACTTCTAAATATTTAAACGTATGGAATGTGTGGGGCACCTGGCTGGCTCAGTCAGTGGAGCATAGGAGGCTTGATCTTGGGGTCATGGGTCTGAGCCCCACTTTGGGCATAGAGATTAGTTAAAAAAAAAAATCTTTGGGGGCGCCTGGGTGGCGCAGTCGGTTAAGCGTCCGACTTCAGCCAGGTCACGATCTCGCGATCCGTGAGTTCGAGCCCCGCGTCAGGCTCTGGGCTGATGGCTCAGAGCCTGGAGCCTGTTTCCGATTCTGTGTCTCCCTCTCTCTCTGCCCCTCCCCCGTTCATGCTCTGTCTCTCTCTGTCCCAAAAATAAATAAACGTTGAAAAAAAAAATTAAAAAAAAAAATCTTTGGGGCACCTGGGTGGCCCAGTTGGTTGAGCATTAGGTTCTTGATTTCAGCTCAGGCCATGATCTCACTGTTTGTGAAATCAAACCCCATATCAGGCTCTGCACTGACAGCACAGATTCTCTCTCTCTGCCCCTCCCCCACTCTCTAAATAAATAAATTTAAAAAAATAAAATCTTTAATATTAATTAATTAATTAATTAACATATGGTATGTGGGTCTCTATTTGTATTCCTACCCCGGGGCCTGCAAATGTTAAGGGCAGGCCTGACAAAGGGAATAAAGATTACAAAAATAGCTCACCTTACTTTTTGATTACAGGGGGTACATTATAAAATTACTGCTATGGAAGGGGTGGGATTTCACATCTTCAGGCCCCAGAAAACTGCCATTCAGTGGTGCAGTTTCATCATAATTAACTTCTGCCTCCACTGTGTTCATGTTAGCCCTTCTAGGACTTCCTTAAGTAGCAATCTTCTTACAGTACTCAATAAACCTAGCAGAGAATTCTCTCACTTTACCCAGCTCTCCGTGCTAGCAACACATGCCACAAACTGGCTTATCTCTGCTCTAACCATTTCCTTCCCCAGACCTGGAGCTGCTGTTCCTCAAGGGAAACCGAGGCACAGAGGTGGGAAATGATGCGGCCGCAAAGACCCCAAGCAAAACCTGAAGGGAATCTGCATTCAGGATGCCACATGGGTTTTTCCTGAGTTCCCAGGGTCTCCGGGAACGCCGGTGGCTGGGGAGACGGCCCCCCGTCCCGCAAAGCCCCCCTCTAGGAGACCCTAGATATCAAAGGGCGTCTGGGGACACGCGGGGAACCGCTGAACCCCAGACCAAATGCCGAGCTTCCGCTCACCTGCGCCGGCAGCTTGGCGTCGCCTTAGTAACCGCCACTTCCGGCCGCCACCGGAAGTCCGCGAAGTCCCTGGTCGGAAGGCGCGCCCGCCCCCACGGGGGCGGGGAGACTCAATCTGTCCCGCGGGGGACCCAGCGACACCCTGGAGGACTCGAGACTGCGCCGCGGGTGGCACGTGGCCTCGGCTGGGCGTCATGGATGCCTTCATCCGCTTCACCAACCAGACCCAGGGCCGGGACCGACTCTTCAGGTGAGTCAGGAGCCCGCGGCCTCACTCCTTCCCGGTGCCGCAACCCGAGCTGGTCCCGTGTGGTTCGGCCCCGGAGGAGGGACCGAGTTCGTTTCTGGAGCCGCTCTCCGGCCCCTCTCTGGCACTCTGCGGGACTCCGGCGGAGCCTCCTCCCGGCAGCCTCCGAGGCCCTCACCGTGGTGGACCAGTCCCCCAGCCCTCTTTTTTTTTCAAGTAATCCCTACACCCACCATGGGGTTCGAACTCACACCTCCCAGGATCAAGAGCCCCACGCTCCACCGCTACACCTGAGCCAGCCAGGTGTCCCCGCCAGGATTTTTTTTTTAATGTTTATTTTTGAGATAAAGAGAGCACAAGCAGAGGAGGGGCAGAGAGAGAGAAACACAGAATCTGAAGCAGGCTGCAAGGCTCTAGGCTGCCAGCGCAAAGCCCCAACTCAGGGCTCGAACCCACAAACTGAGATCATGACCTGAGCTCAAGTCCCAAGTTGGAGGTTAACCGACTGAGCCACTCAGCACTCCCCCATCTCCCCATCCCCCACCGCCACCCCCCACCAGGAATTTTATAAGATGAACTTTGGGTTGGCATTTGTGGCCAGGGAAGCCAACCCCTTGGCTGTGGTTTCAAATACCCCATGAAACGCTTATGGAGACACAAATTGTATTTATCTTTTATCATCGTCCTGCCTACCTCATTGAGATTGTAGGGAAGGAACAATTCTTCCTCTACCTTCAAGGTCTTTCAGCCAGCCAAAGAATTAAATTTACACAAAACAGGTTCACAGGAGGAAAAATCAAAAAACAAAAAAATCAAGGATGTGTGCACAGTGGCTGGTATTGAGACCTGAAGAAATGACCAAGGCAGGGATTTTTTTCTTCTTTTGAGACACAGAGACAATACATTTATGAGGAATCGGCAGGATAAAGAAAGCAGGTGTTTGGAAACTTCAGTTAGGAGGGAATCCTAAACAGAATTTAAGCTGAGTTGGTAGGGTTAGAAAAAAAGTAACCAGGTTCGTTTCTGAAGCTTTCTCTGTTTTGAAGTCCCTATCTCCGGTGACAAGGATGTCCTTTTACTTCCTTAGTACAGGGAGGGTATTTTGCACATGGAAGATGTGTTTCCGGCTTTCTGGGTGACAGAGGAGTCTCTGAACCGCTGTTTCTTAAGTAATTTTTATTTAATTTGTATGCCAAAGTGGCACATTTTGGGGTGGCCTACCCTTGGCCTCTACGGTTCCCTTTTCTGAAACTTCCCTGGAAGTTTTCTTGCTTTAAAAGTTGAGCTGCTAAATTGTCCCGTCTGCTTGAACCAGTGTCTTAGTTCTGAGGATAGGTCGTTTTAGTTAAACTCACTTTGGGAGGCAGTGATACAAGTGTGTTCTCACAGTTAGGCCTGTGGTTCAATTATCCAGGTAATAAATAAGGCCTTTCTCTGGAAATTAAAAGAAAAATAATGACCAGTGATTGGATCAAGTTGTAAAGCCAGTTCCTGAGTCCTGAATATAGCCAGTCCAGAGGGTTTCTAGTTGTCACGCTGAAAGCATCTTTACATAAAGTGAGGGCAGGCAGTGGCAATCTGGTGGAGTTTCTTGGTTTGTAACTTGAGTGTCTCTGGTGATCATTTCGAGTGGCCCATAGAGCACCAGGCACGAAGATCGTTTACGTATGAGCTGTTGTGCTTTTGCTGAAGTGCTCATCAAGTTGTTCATACTCAGTTTGCAGGGCTTCAGGGAAAAGGGTGGTCTTAGTTATCAAATGATTTCAAGTCAAACAGATAGAAAATATCAAAAATACTAGTTTGAAGAATTGTAGCCAGGCATTGGAAGAAACTAAAAGGAAATCAGGATCTAGTCCCGTTTATAATGAATTGTATTTGAATCTAATATCCACAGAGGTGTGTTACTGAAACGTTTTTTTTTTCCCATAATCACCTTCATTTTACTAGAGATAGCCAAATTAAGACTAATTTCTTTGCCAAATGAATCTAGTTTGGATAAACTTGGCCTGATGATTTACATAAGTACAGCAAAAATAGTGATTAATCATACAGGCTCTTTTAAATCCAGGGCCAGCTGGGTGGCTCAGTCAGTCGAGCATCCAACTTGGACTCAGGTCATGATCCCACGGTTCATGAGTTTGAGCCATACCCTGGGCTGTGTTCTGACAGCTTGGAGCCTGGTGCCTGCTTCAGATTCTGTGTCTCCCTCTCCTCCCCCCCCCCCGCCCCCTCTTAAAAATAAATATTAAGAAGAAAAACACTTAAATCTGCTGTTGAACTTTAAACAGCCTCTTGAGGCCAGAAGCCAAGCCAAATACTTGCCATCAGACTTCACCTGTAATACCTATAAGTTAAAGTTCATTGCTCTCTTCTTGAGGTCCCCCAAATACCCTGAGGTTCTTGTACCCGCCAGGAAGTGACCTCCTTTACTCACCTGGTGAGAGGCTCCTGCTGGGAGCCCTGCAAGCAAGGTATTAGGCTCTTCTTCCAAAAGGCTTTACTGGCTCCATATGATCACCATTAGTGCCTTAAAACTCTCTAGCCATATCTGAATTTATGCCTGTCTCCCAAATGTGGCATTCCAGTCAAAGCCTTGGTAATATAACCCGTGTTTCTAACCATGTCCTGTGCAAGGAGAACAAACTCTCATTGAACTCACCCAAATAAGTGTGTTGTCAAAAAAACATAAGAATTCAATGAGAGTTTTTGAATTCTAGAGGGATCAGACAGGGAGAAAAAGATAAATTGTTGTGAATCATAGCTTAAGAGAAAAACTTTTCTTAAATCTGGAAAAATGAAACATTAAAAGTCAGTATTTCAAACAAAAATGTCATTAAACTTATAATTATCCTCCTCTGTTTATGTTATTCTTGATCTGCTCAAATTCAGTTTTTCCTTTCGTTCCAGACATTCTTACCCAGTTCAGTTTTATGATCTTAAAATTATCAGAATCCTGCATTTGTCAAAATTCCTTTTTATGAATCTCTCAAGATGAAACGCATTTACAGGAAGCTTTTGGAGAAGCATCCAAGTAAAGTGTTAACTGTCTGTAAATGATAAAAATTAAAAATGGCCATGGTTACAGATCTGCTTAGAGTTTGTCAGGGAGCAAGAATTCCTGTCCACTCAAAGGTTCTGTCCCTCAAATTGACATGAGGCAGATTAACAGGAAAAAAATCAAATTTGATAATGGGGGATCCACGTAGACATGGAAATTCCAAAGGCAGGCAAGATGAGGTATATATGTCATTCTGAACTCAGGAGAAGGGATAGGGGTGTGGGGCTTCAGAGGAAAGGAATGTACTTTTACAGTGTGGTAAGAACAGATGTTTGGTAATTTGACGTTTGCCCTACGGTACAGATGGGTCATTCAGATAAAATTTATCTTTGCTAATCACCCTTATTCTGGGAAAGAACCTCAATTTAGATTCTACGTAGTTAAGGAAGGGGCAGAAGTTTCCCTTGAGCCCACAGGGTCTCAAGTGCCTTCAGCTCAAAATAATCCACATGCCAAAGGGGTACATTTTGGGGGGACCTGTCATGAACCCCTTTAAGTTCATTACAGTGCAACTGACAAGGAAATTTATTTCTGTGACATCTAACACTTCAAGATAGTTCTATACCAGTACATACCAGATTTCTAGGAGTTTCATATAATTTCTAGAACACATATCTTAATAACATATCTATACAAATGTAATTTAAGAGGATTTAGTATCACTTGACAATGCTTCTCATGGAATTTAACACAACAAACCTAATTAATGTAATAGCTCCTTTTTCATAAAAGAAGACCAAATATTTTGAAATGTTCCATGGACCCTCTGGAACATTTCAGTTAAGTTGTAGACTTGATTTTAGAATTTGATGTTGGGAAGTTTGTCAAAAAATATCAAAACATTTGATTAAATAAGATCACAGATCATGATGAAACAAAATCAATTTAGCTAAAGTGACAATAAAAATTTTTTTAATGTTTATTTATTTATTTTTGAGAGAGAGAGTGCACAAGCAGGGGAAGGGCAGAGAGACAGGGAGAGAGAGAATCCCAAGCAGGCTCCCTGCAGTCCACACAGGCCTCACTGTCCTCGAAGTGCCCGACACAGGGCTCGATCGCACGAACCATGAGATCATGGCCTGAGCCGAAATCAAGAGTCAGACGCTTAACTGACTGAGCCACCCAGGCAATAAAAAATTTTAAAGACAAATACAAAAGGTTACATAGTTGTAAGCAAAACTTAGCTTTTTTAGTATTAAGAAGACTCAGTTTTTTTGAATAGTCAAAGATCTGATAAAGACAAAGCATTGAATCTTCGTTTTTCTAGGCAGATTACATTAAAGGTAAAAAACTCTTTACAATTTCTTATAAAAAGCAAACCAATAACCTAAGAAAACTTCTTCCTTTCATTTTATTTCATTTCATGTCAATTCCAGTATAATTAATATAGTGTTATGTTAGTTTCAGGTGTACAATATAGTGATTCAATGGTTCCATATATTACTGAGTGCTCATCAAGATAAGTGTGCACTTAATCCCCTTCATCTATTTTACCCATCCCTCCACCCACCTCCCCTCTGGTTACCATCTGTTTGTTTTCCGTAGTTAAGAGTCTGTGTTTTGGTTTGTCTTTTCTGTCTCTCTCTCTCTCTCTCTCTCTCTCTCTTTTGTTTCTTAAATCCCACATATGAGTGAAATCGTATGGTATTTGGCTCTGGCTTATTTCACTTAACATCATACTGTCTAGATTCCCCCCAGGTTGTTGCAAATGGCAAGATTTCATTTTTTTTTTTATGGCTGAGTGATATTCCAGTGTGTGTGTGTGTGTGTGTGTGTGTGTGTGTGTGTGTGTGTGTCTGTCCTTTAACCTATTGATGGGCACTGGGTTGCTTCCATAATTTAGCTATTGTAAATAATGCAGTAAACATAAAAGTACATATATCTTTTCAAATTAGTGTGTTTGTGTTCTTCAGGTAAATACTCAGTAGTGGAATTACTGCATCATATAGTAATTCTATTTTTAATTTTTTGAGGAACCTCCATACTATTTTCCACAGTGCGTGCCTGTACCACTTTGCATTGCATTCCCACCAACAGTGCAGAAGAGTTCCTTTTTCTCCACATCCTCAACACTTGTTTCTGAAAACTTCTACCTTTTGAAAGAGAAAAATTCTAATTTTGCACCAGTATACTTTTGATATTAAAACTCATTTTTTTTTAATATGTATTTATTTGGAGGGAGAGCGCAAGTGGGAGAGGGGTAGAGAGACTGGGGACAGAGATCTGAAGCAGGCTCTGGGCTGACAGACTGACAGCAGTGAACCCGATTTGGGGCTCGAACTCACAAACAACGAGATCATGACCTGATCAGAGGACGCTCAACCAACTGAACCACCCAGGTGCCCCTTAAAACTCATTGTTAGATAAGTTTATTTTAATCTTAGCCAGTACTGACCACATATAAAATTCGTTTTCAAAGGTTCCTTTTCCCTAAACTTTCTACAACCTTTTTTTTTTTTTTTTTTAATATTCAGATTTTTGTCGTAAGTTTTCCCTCTTTAAATGATTAGCCTCACTTTAGGATAAAAAATTTTTTTGCCCCCCAAAAATGTATTTCCGTTCTTCATACTTTTTCTTACCAAAAACATACATTTTACTTTCCTTGAAAGTTGTTTCTTTTATTATTTAAAACATTTTTTAAAATTTTTATTTATTTTTAATTTTTTTAATGTTTTTATTTATTTTTGAGACAGAGAGAGACAGAGCATGAGCAGGGGAGGAGCAGAGAGAGAGGGAGACACAGAATCTGAAGCAGGCTCCAGGCTCTGAACTGTCAGCACAGAGCCCGACGCGGGGCTCGACGCAGGGCTCGAACTCACGGACTGTGAGATCGTGACCTGAACCGAAGTTGGACGCTTAGCTGACTGAGCCACCCAGGTGCCCCTAACACATTTTTTTAATGTTTATTTATTTTTGAGAAAGAGAGAGAGAGAGCGTGCAGGCAGGGGAGGGGCAGAGAAAGAGGGAGACACAGAATCTGAAGCAGGCTCCAGGCTCCGAGGTGCCAGGACAGAGCCCGACACGGGGCTCAAACTCACAAACTGTGAGATCATGACCAGAGCCAAAGTCGGGCGATTAACCAACTGAGCCACCCAGGCACCCCTGTATTTTATTTTTTAAAGTTTATTTATTTTGAGAGAGAGCGCGTGCTAAGGGGGGAGGGGTAGAAGAGAGAGAATCCCAGGCAGGCTCTGCGTTGACAGTGCAGTAGCTGACACAGCACTTGACCAGCGCTTGATTGTGAGATCTCATGAGCTGTGAGATCATGACCCAAGCTGAAATCAAGAGTTAAGATGTTTGACTGAGCTACCCAGCACCCCTAAAGTTTGTATGTTAAAGAATGGGTCTTAGGTCCTAAAGCAGATGGGGATAGAAAATTTGTATCATAGAGGCATAGAGAAGGTATCCAAGTTTTTTCTAAAGTGGGCTTTTTTAAAGATTTTTTTAAAATTTAAGTTTATCTTAGAGAGCGAGCAAGCAGGGGAGGGGTAGAGAGAGAGGGAGACAGAGAGAATCCCAACCAGGCTCTGCACTGTCAGCACGGACCCTGACGTGGGGCTCGAACTTATGTACCACGAGATCATGGCTGGTCATGGGCCGAAATCAAGACTCAGATGCTTAACCAACTGAGCCACCCAGGTGCCCCTCCTATGGTGGGCTCTTTGGGACATACTGGTCTCTTACTAGAGTTGCTAGGCCTGGGCATAATATTCTTTTTAGCAGATTTTATTTTATTTAAATGTTTAAGTTTTATTTTATTTAAGCTTTTAAATTTAAATTTTTAGTTAAATTTAATTTTATTTAGAATTTATTTTATTTTTATTTTTTATGGAAGCAGTTTATATTTTATTTATTATTATTTTATTAATGTTTATTTTTGAGAGAGAGAGCACACAAGAAGGGGAGGGACAGACAGAGAGAGGAAGACACAGAATCTGAAGTAGGCTCCAGGTTCTGAGCTGTCAGTGGAGAGCCAGATGTGAGGTTCGAACTCACCAGATGCGGGGCTCGAACTCATGAACCATGAGTTCATGACCTGAGCCGAAGTCAGACACTCAACCTATGAACCACCCAGGTGCCCCCAAAGCAGCTTATATTTTAAAAAGTTGCCCCTGCTTTTTCCTTCGGTCTCAGGCTATCTTAGGCCATGTTTACATTTTGAAGACATGATAAGAGTCTTAACTCTGAGGGACAGAGAAGGAATACAGGTTGATTTTTTTTTTCCTTAAGAGATTTTTAGCTAAAATAGGAAATAATTCATGCCTTTGTAAAGTCTATGTAAAGCATTTATATAAAAGCCTTCTTTTTGAGTGAGGAGGTCTTTTACTTCTTAGTACAGAGAGGGAGGGTATTTTTCACATGGGAGATGTGTTTCCTACTGTCTGGGGGACAAAGGAGGGGCTGAGTGTCCTTGTACCGTTGTTTCTTAAGTGAATTGTCTAAAATAATCATTATAGCAAAGTGGCACATTTTGGGGCAGCCTGCCCTTGGCCCCTGCAAGACACTGAGTGTGAAATAGTTTTGTGAACTGTGGAAGAGAGCACAGTCTGGAGAGCACCTCTAAGGTACATGCCATGCTACTGAAAATCCTAAGCAGAGATAGTGCTTTAATCCTAATTAAGTCATGTTGTTTCTTTTAGAAATTTGGTTGATTCTTACTAAAAAAAAAAAAAAAAAAAAAAAAAAAAAAAAAGAATAGTTACGGTTGAGGTTTCGACAGCATTCCCTTCTCTTCTGGGTGTACAGGTACTAATACAGACAGTCCAATAAGACTAGCCCCAATACTGGGACTTTCGGAAGCTGACTTTATGCCAGGTACTGTTCTCAGTGCGTCACAGCTGTACATTCATTTAACCCTCATTACTACTCTAAGAGGTAGATACTCTGAATTATTCCCCTTTCACAGACAGGGAGACCGAAGCAGAAGGTTAATAGGTCCTAAGTGGCAGAGCTGAGATTTAAATCCACACAGTTGATTCCAATGCCCACCATTTTAACGGCCAGCCCATACTACTGTTGTAATTAATTTGATAGGCTTTTTTAATGGTCGCATTGTATGCGAGCTTCATTAAAATAGAAGCCTTCAATTTCAGTGCACTTGGAATGTGCCCTGCAAGGTTTATCAGTGAGGTTGGTTAATAAAATAATTGTTCGGATGTACTTTTCTGTAAGATCTGAGATCTCTAGTATTCATTTCCCAATGCCCTTGGTGATCCATGGCTCCTGTAAACAAACTGGCATTCACAAAATACTACCTTGGTTTTGGATGCATTCCTGTTTTTCGACCAGGTCTGAGAAAGAGGGACCCATTGACGTGACTGGCTTGAGCCCTCTAGCCAGGAAGCTACTTAAAAAAATTTTTTTTAATGTCTATTTATTTTTGAGACAGAGCACGAGTGGAGAAGGGGCAGAGGGAGAGGGAGACACAGTCTGAAGCAGGCTCCAGGCTCTGAGCTGTCAGCACAGAGCCCGATGCAGGGCTCGAATCCATGACCTGTGAGATCATGACCTGAGCTGAAGTCAGACACTTAACTGACTGAGCCACCCAGGCACCCTGGAAGCTGCTTTAAAAAGGAGAGAGGGAAAGATAATCTTTTTACTTCATCCTCAATAACAAGTTTACCGTTTTGGAAAATGTGCCACATTTTTATTGAAAATAATATTTGTAGCCTAAAGGGATTCAAATGCAGTTACAGAACTGTAGGAAACAGGCACCTACTTTGTTAATAGGCTGCCAAATGCATTTAGATGTTTGATTATGTGATATAAAATTTCTCGTGTGTTAGAAGGCATTATTATTTGTAGTCATAACAATAATCACTTTATTGAATATTTAGTATTAAATAGTCTATATATAAAACACTAATTAGTTTTGAAAGACAAACATAAAAATATATCTAGGCTTATTCACATATTGGTGTGTATTTGATCCTTTTCTAAAAAATTAAGCAATGTGGGGCATCTGGGTGGCTCACGCTGTTGAGTGTCTGACTTCAGCACAGGCACTGATCTCATGGTTGGTGAGTTTGAACCCCATGTCGGGCTCTGTGCTGACAGCTCAGAGCCTGGAGCCTGCTTCTGATTCTGTATCTACCTCTCTCTCTGTCCCTCCCCAGTTGCACTCTGTCTCTCTGTCTCTCTCTCAAAAATAAGTGAACATTAAAAGAAAAAATTTTTTTTAATTAAGCAGTGTGCAAACAACTTTTCATTTGGTTCTGGTTTGAGTGTGTGTCCTATTAGATAAGTATTTGGTTAACTACATGATAAAAAGTTCATTTTAGGAATCTGAAAAGTCACTATACAGGAGAAAATCAAGAATATGAATCTTTGCAGACTTCACCTGGGGGAGATTTTTGGGCAGTTCACCACTTTGGCTCTATCCATTTCTCTGTGCCAGCAAAAGGCGTTTTGGGGGGCTGCTCACCGTAACTGCAGAGTTCCCTTTCATCACCTTTGTGTCACATTTGCATCACATGCTCTACCCTTTGGCCCTGTGGGGTCACTGTTGCAGAATTATGCTCTTGTAAGAACTGCTTACGTGAGAAATTGTCTTGGAAACTTTGCTTTTAGCAACACACATTTCTCCTTTCTTTGCTTCATGAATCAAATTTTATTTGGTTTATAAATCATTCTCATTTTTTGTTTTCCATTTCAGAGCCACTCAGTACACATGCATGTTGCTTAGATATTTGTTAGAGCCTAAAGCTGGCAAAGAGAACGTGGTAATGAAGCTCAAGAAACTGGAGTCCAGTGTGAGCACTGGCCGTAAATGTAAGTACCCTGTCTCTTGAGGGACAGTGGCTCCTGGTTTCGAATCGTCAGACCTTGTCATTTACAAAATACTCTGTAGATCATTCATTACTAATCAATCACGTTTTTTGATGAGGTTGACCAGTAAGGCTGCCCTCATGAAATGACAGGCCAAGAAGATTGAAGTTTTGCTGCAGACCATTCACAGACACCCTGCAGACATGCAGTGTATTAGCTCAATTATAGTTCTTAGAATTACACAATGTTTTGGCAATCCCTGACATGAGCTTCCGGCTCTTGGAAGGCCTTTGTATTCTCTAGAACAGAATACCTTGCCTTTTCCTTGCCTTTTCCCTTCTTCTCTGGAGGAATCACTAGAGGAAACGGTTAAGGTGGTTCTCAGACTGTGGAGTGGTTTCATGTTCAAGGCAAAAGTGAAGTCCGTGTTTTGTACTCATCTGATTTGCTTTAATAATAAAGCGTACTGGGAAACCCATCCTTCTAATAACAATCACATGGCTGAATCTTAGTGGTTTGATGAGAATCAGATATTGCTACAGTAGGTAGACAGAGGTGTTAGAATGGAATATAGAAATCAGATGTTGATCAGTTATTTTGGAGCACCTGCTTTAGGTATAGTTCTGAGCTTTCTGAAAGAACTAAGATTACACGGTATAAATAATGGTGTAAGATTTAGTGCCAAATATATTGGCTAGGATAGAGGAAAAGAAAGGTTTGGGAGGAGGTGGAACTTGAGGTGTGGCTAGAGAGAGTGGGAAGGAGAGCCTTCTTGAAGGGTGATTTCCTCCGTGAAGGCTCAAAACTGTTCATGAGCAAACTGTTGTATTGGAAGGTCAATGAGAAACGAGTTTGACAGAGAAAAGACTTCAGTTATCCAGCAGAGGGATGTTGGAAGGTAGGGTGAGCTTTTCTGGATGGCTTTGAAGGGTAGGATTAGAAGTTCTCAGATTCTTTAGTGTGTCAGAGCTCACTAGTCTCCGAAGTGCAGGAAAGACTTACCCAAGGTCATTCAGCTAGCTAGTGCAAGAGCCAGAACTGGAACCCAGGATTATTCATTACATATTCTGTTTTGTGTTATTGTTGACACAGTAATCCCGGGCATTCTTCTGAGGTAAGTCTCTTGAGGGTAGCTACTTTTGAACATTTGCTCAGTCTAAGATAGAGTCCTTTAATGAAGGTACAGGTACTTCTTTTGGATTGTCCGTAACGTTTAGGATTATAACTCATTCTGAGTAGGTGCTCGGTAAATACTTGTCGATTGATACATCCCAGATTAATTGAATTACATGCTCAGATAAGGATATGCCTCACAGTGGTTGATTTAATTCGACTAGGAACAGTTTCCCTAGCCACTACATCCTACCATCCTACTTTGTCTTCTTGACAGTAGGGAGCTGAAGGGGGTTGGAACCACAGAGATGGCAGGATGATAACGGCATTTTATAAAAAAGCAAATCTTTTGTCTGGAAAGTAAGTAAAATCTGAGGCATCAGACTCTCCAAACGAATACTGGCATCTGGGTCAGAGAAATGCCCACAGTGAATTAAAGCTTCGTATGTGAAAATAATAATAATAGTAGCAGCAATGGTACATCTAGACTTCATGTGATCGTAGTACTTTTCTTCTAAAGACGTATAGCTGGTAATATTCAAACGTCACAATCCACACTCGTGATTGACCTTGCCTAAAGTATATCGTAAGCCACTGTTAAGGTATCCACTGGAATGGAGGTGATAAATTTAAAGAGTCACTGTCTTCTGTGCCTTCCAGCATCATTTTCCGTGTCCTTCGTGTACTGTAAAGTCCTTCCTTATTCCTGAACAAAGACTGAGCCTCACATGGCAGCCACCTGTCAAGACACCAGTGCTGGCCCCTCACCCTGAGGCAGGGATTCTGCCTTCATAGTACATACCAATTAAATATTTGTTAACCGTTGCGGGTTCCTCTTGCAGGGTTCAGGCTGGGCAACGTGGTCCATGCCATACAGGCGACTCAGCAGAGCATTCACGCCACTGCCCTGGTGCCCCGCCTCTGCCTAACGTTAGCCAACTTGAACCGTGTGGTTTATTTCATCTGCGATACCATCCTCTGGGTGAGGAGCGTAGGGCTCGCCTCTCACGTTAACAAAGAGAAATGGCGAATGTGGGCTGCCCGCCATTATTGCTGTTCTCTCCTGCTGAGCCTGGCCAGGGATCTGTACGAAATCTCCCTGCAGATGAAACAGGCGACACGAGACGGGGCAGAGAGGGAGAAATCCCTGCCTCAGGACCCTCCGGGGTACAGCGTGGCCGACGAGGAGACAGAGTGGCTCCAGTCCTTTCTCCTTCTCTTGTTCCGGTCTCTGAGGAAGCATCCTCCCTTGCTCCTGGACACGGTGAAGAACTTCTGCGATATCTTGAACCCCTTGGACCAGTTGGGGATCTATAAGTCCAATCCTGGCATCATTGGACTCGGAGGCCTTGTGTCGTCTCTAGCAGGCATCATCATTGTGGCGTATCCTCACATGAAGCTGAAGATGCAGTGAAGCGGTTTCGGTCTCAAGACTGGCACCTGCTTTAAAAGACACCGTCTCAGGATGGACATCTTCGTGAGGCGCAGACCATGTCAGACTGTGCTTAAAGACGGGTTCTTGTGAGCGTTTAGTGACCAGTGATGTGAGCAAGGGCGGGGCCAAGAGTGGAGAAGGGGACTGCATGAAGATTTACACGTGTTTTTTAGAGCGCTGGAGTGACTTCTGAATTTCCAAGTATTTCCCTTTCATCTAACATTTATTGAGCCTCTCTCGTGCTCATAGTGGGAGCTTACTGTCTACCAAATATATAAAAATTAGAAAAGGCCCAAACCACTGAACACTAATACACCATGACTTTGGGGCTGAGAACCTCACTTCCGTAGATCTGCTGCTCAGCTGTCTCTCAGATCTAGTAGGAGCCTCTTGTTCCTCTCTGATCGGTTACCAGCCCTGCCCCCCGCCTCTGCATAGATCCCCATGCCAGGGTGCAGGGGGCTGGGCTTACGGCCTTGCATCACTGCACTCCTGTCCTTCCTGTGTCCACAAGGAGACTCAGAAACGCATCAGCCACCTTCGTGGTATAAACTGTGACTTCAGGTAGTGCGTTGAGTAAGCAAAAATCAGAAGCACATAGAAAGGACTGAGGTAAAAAATAATGTGCATGAGAGGTGCCTGGGTGTCTCAGTTGAGCATCTGACTCTTGATTTCAGCTCAGGTCATGATCCCAGGGTTGTGGGATCGAGCCTTGCACCAGGCTCCATGCTGAGGATGAATGAAGCCTGCTTAAGATTTTCTCCCTCTCCCTCTGTCCTTTTCCCCCACTCACACTCTCTCTCTAAAATTAAAAAAAAAAAAAAAAAAAAAAATTCTTTTTTTAATATGGAAGGTCACGGTGGGAGCCTGGAGGTAGTAGCCTGTGACAGATGAGGAAACTGAGGTTAAAAAAGTGAGGCCACGCTTCAGTTTTCAGACTCCCAGTCCAGGGTTCTTTCCATTATATTTCATTGCCTTCCTGGGTGAGTGGAAGTGTGAGACTCTCCAGAATCCTGTGCGAAAAGCCTTTTTTCGAACTTTGTTAGTCATTGGTTCACATAAAAATTAAAACTATAGCTAGATTTATCAGCTGGATTGTTGTATTTAAAGCCATATAATCATTTGGGCCCTTCTACGTTAATTGTCATCAAAATGTATGCAGTTAAGAACTTTTTGGGAATACTCTGAATGTGGGAATGCCATAATTTTCTATGATAAATCAGACCTCCTATGTGCGGGGAGGTTGGGGGGTGGGAGAGAGCAATAAGGGACCAGTGACAAGGCCGTTTATTCGTGTCCTACTTCCCGTCTTGGGTGTTGAGCTGTGATTGCAGATCCTCCGATTTGAGGGCAGTGAGATAGCAAAATAGGATGCCATCAGGCAGGAGGCCGGTGTCAGTCCTGCCAGTAAAGCCGTTTCACTTACCTGAACGGAAATGAGAAAAGAAACGTGCACTAAATCTCCCAGGAATGTGAATGAGATTCTTAAAAACTAGACTCCGGTCCTTGGCTCTCTCATTTTTAAAGTGATTGATCAAGATAACGGGATTTGAGAAGGCACTCGGGGAATTTTAAGAGAAATGAAAGCTGCTAGGTCAGGGCAAGTAAAAAGTTTAAGTAACCAATTCTACTTTGTCCAGATCCTTTGCTGTCATAGATTAATTATGTCTAATAAATTGCTAGACAAAACAGACTCCTGACTCTGTGAATGTGTTCTGGGAATGAGGAAGAGCGAAAAGAAAGCCAATCCAGAGACGATCAGAGTGGACACGGTAGAGAGGGCTCCGGTACAAGGAGCTCCCGCCTGGAAGGTCCAGGCTGAGGAGGAGGGTGAAGAACGACTTAGGTTGGAACGTCTGGGTTGAAAGACCACTAGGATGATCTCCTCCGGGAGAGGGTCTTCTGGACCAGCTCTGCCGGGTGGTGGTCTGGCTTCTGCCTGGAGAAGTGGGCCTCGAATCTGCGGTCGCCTGTCGCAGTGGCGTCCTGCTTGCTGCTTTTGTCCTCTGCACTTTAGCGTGAGCGATGGGGAGTTTGGGAAATACCGTCTCTTCTAGAAAGTGTGAAAACCCGAATGGTACCCCAGAACCTCCCTCTCTGCATGTTTCTTGCTTCTAACTAACCATCCCCACCTCCAAGCCTCCACATTCACGAGGGATTCTGAAGACCAGAGACATTCCTAATAGACGCACAGAACAACTGAACATTGTTCCCTGAGAATTAGCTCAACAACGAATGTCTGAATACCATGCTTAGTTTGGGGATCCACTTGTGCACAAGAGGGCCAAGGCCCCTATGTTCATGTCGGGGGGTGAGGGGGCAGGTGGGGGTGGAGGAGGAAAGGAAATAAACCTGCGTCTTCAAGCTGTGGCTGGAAGATGGACTGCTCCTGGGGGACTGTCCTAGGCCCTTTCACCACTTCTCCCCTCTCACCCACATTCCGCACTCCCGGCCGAGGCGGCCAAAGGACCGGCTTTGTCAGCAGAGCTTGCAGGCACAGAGCCCGGTACTCTCTGGCCCAGAGCCACCGCTCCAAAGCCCTGCAACTGCCCTTTGGCCCAGTTTGCTCTCCAGACACAGCCTCGTGGTTGAATTGCCCTGAACCTTGAGGCGAGGTTTTTAAATGCTTCCATTTTTAAATGCTTCCTTTCCTCCATCACTGTCTTCTATTTTAAAAGCCCCAGTCGGGGGGCACCTGGGTGGCTCAGTCGGTTAAGTGACTCTTGATCTCAGCTCAGGTCATGATCTCATGGTCAAGAGATCGAGCCCTGCCTCAGGCTCTGCACTGATAACTGCTGATAGCTCAAAGCCTGCTTGGGAGTCTCTCCCATCCTCTCTCTCTGCCCCTCCCCCCCCAAATAAATAAACATTAAAAAATAAGGGTTCCTGGGTGGCCCTTTTGGTTAAGCGTTCGACTTCAGCTCAGGTCATGATCTCACGGTTCGTGAGTTCGAGCCCCACTTTGGGCTGTCTGCTGTCAGCGCGGAACTCGCTTTGGATCCTCCGCCTCCCTCTCTGCCCCTTCCCTGTGTTCTCTCGCTCTCTGTCTCAAAAATAAGTTTTAAAACATGATGTAAAAAAATTAAATATAGAAGTCCCAGTCAAATCAATAAGTACTGAACATACTACATATTTATTACTCCTTTTGGAGGCTCCCTGCGTGACTCTTTCCTCCCTTTCCTGACCTCTCATTCCCTGCTTTATTATATCACAGATACAGAATTGATGACCAATGGAGAAAGCTCCATTTCTCCTCACCTCCTGCCCTTCTCTGGTTGCCCACAGCATACAGCTTAGCCGAGAGTCCTCAACAGAGATAATTCTACGAACAATAAGGAAAATAAGTTTGTACTACCCCCATTATTCATCTTATTATTTTTAAGTAAGCTCTAAGCCCAACAGGGGGGTTGAAACCAGTATCCTGAGATCAAGAGTTGCATGCTCTACTAACTGAGCCAGCCAGGAATCCCCCCACCGCCACCAATATCCATTTTAAGAGGCCCTTAGATAATCTGAAAACTGGCTTCCACCATACTCTGTCGTCTTTGAAGCCAGGAGCTAGAACTTGGGCCCCCGGCTGGTTGGTACTAAGGAAGGGATGAGAGGTGATAGTTCTTGGTTGTTTGCATGCTTCGGTAAGTCAGAGGATCCTGGCCAACACTGTTTCAGACTCGGCAAAATCCAGTTAGCTCTCCCACGGCATATTCTGGTGGCATCTTAGACCGGGTGGAGTTCAATAAACTTCCTTGAAATCTAGGAATTTACAGAGGTTGAAACTGCTTCCTCAAAGGCTAGATTGTCAAAGAGTCAACCCCCAGCTCTGGTCCTCTTCTTGAGAGTAATGTATCAGAGAGAGAGTAGTACATTTGGGTGAGCGCTGTTCCTGCGTAGGTTTAAATCTTACTGTTCAAAATTCACTCTTGTAAATAATAAGGGATGAGGGAAGTGGGTTGAAAACAGTCCCACAGCACACTCTGAAAAAGGAACCAAAGACTATAGAACTTTAGAATTCATGAGTTTAATGACCTATTCCAACACCTTCTTTCTGGAAGACAGGTGGTTTTTTTGTTGTTGTTTGTTTTGAGAACCGGGGGCCAGAAATGTGTTACAGAATGGATTTTTCATGGCTCTGGAATAATAACGCCGCGGCCTGGATTTCCATCAGCTCTGCAGTCCACCTCCTAGTTGGCCGTATCTCCTTACAGAAGTTAGGGTACGTTCAGGGGGCCCTGGCTCAAATAACCATGACAACCGGCTGACCCAACGTTCTCTTCCTCTCTGCCCTCCTCCAGCTGGGAGGTGTTAGTAGCATTGCCCAAGGCTTCTCTGGAGCAGCTGGAAGGGTTTCTTCTGCGGAGACACTCAGAAGCCTGGGCTCTGTGGGACCGAGGCAGCATCCGCTAGCGTTGAGTGCAGGGGCCCGGGAACATCTGCCTTACCTGCTTTGTTTCCGAGAGTTAAAGGAAAGAAGCTGAGGGTAAGGGTGTCCTGAGAATTTTACTGAAGATGAAGAGGCCTGCAGGGAAACCACTGAGGGAGAGATTACTTAAGGTGAATGACCAAGAGTGTAGGATAGATGTCCTGGCGCCCTAGCTTTTCCAGAACGCAGCTGAAATAGCTGGTTGTAAGAGTGACTGCCTTCTTAGTTGAGCATTCAGGGAAGGACTGGCAGATACGCTTGCTTAAAAAGAACAGAATTAAAGCCGAACTTTTTCACCAAAAAAAAAAAGACTAAACCTGAAACTTATTCTTTCAGTCTGTTTTTGTTTTTGTTTTTGTTTTTTTTTTTCAACGTTTATTTATTTTTGGGACAGAGAGAGACAGAGCATGAACGGGGGAGGGGCAGAGAGAGAGGGAGACACAGAATCGGAAACAGGCTCCAGGCTCTGAGCCATCAGCCCAGAGCCCGACGCGGGGCTCGAACTCACGGACCGCGAGATCGTGACCTGGCTGAAGTCGGACGCTTAACCGACTGCGCCACCCAGGCGCCCCACTTTCAGTCTCTTTTGGATCTTCATCCGGGAGCCTCTTCATCTAAAACCTCTTACCTCGTAAAGCTACCCTTATTTCTCATTTCTTACCCTGAACCCTTGTAAGAAACATCAGTCTTGACAAGTAGGCTGTGGGGCAGCTCCTCCCAGTGGGACTCCAGGGAGGGGCCGCTAGTCCTTGACATTCACCCTCCAACCAGATGCCTTCTGTTGAGGGAGCTGGAGCCCCTAGGCAGCCTGGGCCTCGTCAGTGGTCATGAGAGGTAGGGGACTGACCCTGCAAGTGTCAAGCTGAGAACTTTCTCATGGACCTGGCACTCTGCTTTGCAGCTTGAAGAGCTATGACGGCCATCAACAAGGGCCCAGCCTTGCCGGATGGAGACCTCCCCGTAAGTAACTTGGGCCTTTATGAGAAGGGAGGTGGGGACCACTGAGTGGGGGAGGGAGGACAGGTTCAGGGGATTTAGGACAAGATCTGTCTCGATTATACTCACCTTTCATTGACCATTATGTCTTCATTATTCTCGCCCTCACTGCCTTTTGCAGGGGGCTCTTAGAGGAGGGGGCGGGGGAGTGCCTAATGAAAACTAAACACCTCGGAGGAAAGGACAGAAATATTGGCTGAGAGGGAAAGAAAGGAGGGGGAAGGGAGCTACTTACTGAGTTCTAAACCCTGATGCAAAAGCCCCTGCTTTGTCCACCCAGGTGGGGTGTCGTTTGAGGCGCTGAGCCGCTGTATTCTGTAACTCTGGGGCGTTGTGTGTGTTCTGTGCGAATGGCACCTCTCCGAGTTACACGCGGCACAGCTTGTTGCTGCGTATGGGAAGGGGGTCGAGGAACGGTGTTTCCAGAGTTGTGTGTCTAGGCTGGTTTTCTCTGCGACTCGGAGCGGATTGACACCTTCAGGCGTACCTGATGCCTCCGTGCAAGGCCTCTCCGATTTAGGCACAGTTCAAAGAGTCAATGAAGCTTACGAATTGTGCACCCCTATACTGCCCATCTTGTCCCCAATTAGGGGACCTAATTTAAACTAACCTTTGCATTTAGAATCACCATGTTAAATTTTATATCAAATCACAGAATATAGGGGCACTTGGGTGGCTCAGGTCATTAAGCTTCCGACTTGAGCTCAGGTCATGGTCTCTTAGTTCGTGAGTTCGAGCCCCGTGTCGGGCTCTGTGCTGACAGCCCAGAGCCTGGAGCCTGCTTCAGTTTCTGTGTCTCCCTCTCTCTCTGCCCCTTTCCCATTCACGTCCTGTCTCTCTCTGTCTCTGCAAAACGAATGGGTGTAAAATAAATAAATAAATAAATAAATAAATAAATAAATAAATAAATAAATAAATCCTAGAATACAGAGACATAAAATGAACAAGTGCATAGGGTCGGGATCAACCCTCTTTGGCTCTGCCTACAACAACCTCCGAAGAGTCTGTCCAAGTATTAAAATATTCTCGTTTGCAGTCATAATCTTTGTCTAGTTCAAATTTCAAACTCGCCTGCAAAATGAAAGCTAAAATGCCGTGGCCTGCTGTTCCGAGTCTCCTTGATGGGTCTTCTACCTCAGCCTACAAATAGAGAGGCCAGGTCCTCTCCTCCAGAGCAGAACCCTGTAACAGGGACACATCCCGACTGCAGAGAGAGCCCCCCGCGCCTGAGTCAGACGGGGGAGCTTTCTCTTTTCACTTCCTATGTGGCGGTTTCTGAGCATTCCTGCGAGCGGACAGAAGCAGAGAATACCCCTCACTAGCTGCCACGGCTGCTCATCAATCCCGTGGCCGGTCTGGCCTCATCCACACGCTCACTCACTCCTCCGCCTTGCGATATTTTGAAGCAAATCACAGGCCATTTCAGGCCTCAGTTGCAATCCTGACTCTGCCACTTACTAGCTGTGTGATCTCGGGTAAGTCACTTCATATCTCTGAGTGTTTGTGTCCTCGCAGGCAAAGTGCTAGACCTCAGAGCGTCGCTGTTAGAATTCAGTGAGGTCTTGTCACCAAAGCACCCTGATCTGTGCCTGGGGTATAATGGCACTGAGGAGACGTTCCCTTGTGCATGACTGGAGTCCACATTCTTTCAAACACCTGTGTTTGTTCACTGAGAGTCCCGGGCGACCTCCAGTTTAATTCAGTGTAGGTGACTGCTGCTTAGGTGAAACACATTAGTAAGAACATGGCTCCCCGATAACAAGAAGTGACAGTTTCACTATACCCCATGTGCTCAGACCACATCTGGAATGCTGTCTTCCAAGTGTGAGTGCATATATTGAAGGAAAGCAGCACTAAACTCTAGCAGGTCCAGAGGGGACCAGCAGACCAGGGTGGTAAGCTAAGTTAGGATCTGGAGCTATTGAGCACAGAGGAGGGACCACTAAAGGCAGACATATATGTTGCCTTCAAATATGTGAAGGGTCAGCCCATGAATGATGAAATAGGTTTGTTCAGTGTTGTTCCAGAGGACAGAGGGTGGAGCAGTGGGTGAAGGCGCATTGTAGCTCAGCACTGGCTGTCCAACAAGGGCCACGGCCACTGTAGGAGGGGCAAGACCCATCCAAGGAGACATCTAGATACAAGTCTGCCAGAGAGGCTATGGGAAGGAGGCATTTTTGCTGCAGAAGCTCCCGGAGATCTGAACTTCCGTGATTCCGATCTAAACTCACCCCTTCTAGGCATAGCCCTGGCTGATTCATTTATTCAGCCAACATTACCGCGCAGGTTTTAGGCTAGGCACTGGAGATGCAAAGAGGACGGTTGGCCGGGAGAGAGACAGGTACACGCATGATGGCAGCACCATGTGATGCGTGTGGAGACAAGCCAGGAGGGAGTGGAAGCTTCTGAGGTGATGGAAGAGGGTCAGAAGCCTCACAGAACCAGTGAGCCTCAGGCCGTGTCTTGAGGGAGTGGCATTTTGCCCGACAGAAAGGGGCATGGGAGGGCAGGGGGAGAGTGCCCAAGGGGGGGACTGGCATGCGGAGGCCGGGAGGCCACGTCCCAGCAGCTCTCCAGAACCTGGATTGTGGCCAGGAGAGCGGAGCAGCCTGGCTCTTGTGTTCCCCCTCTGGCCCGGGTTCCTCCTGGGTCCCTTGGACCCCGGCTAGCCTCACCGGTGGGCGCCGTGACCCTGGGCTGCCTTCCCGAGAGGCACGAGAGGGCAGAGGGACAACTCGGTTGCCTTCTCTTCTTCCAGGAGCAGGAGAACGTCCTGCAACGGGTCCTGCAGCTGCCGGTGGTGAGCGGCACTTGCGAGTGCTTCCAGAAGACCTACACCAGCACCAAGGAAGCCTACCCCCTGGTGGCCTCTGTGTGCAATGCCTACGAGAAGGGTGTGCAGGGCGCCAGCAGCCTGGCAGCCTGGAGCATGGAGCCCGTGGTCCGCAGGCTGTCCACCCAGTGTGAGTCTTCGTGGCCCTTGCAGGCCACCATCCGTCAGTCTGTCCGATCGATAGCTCGCTTGTCCATCTGCCGATATGTCTGTGCACCTTCTTGTCTGTCTGACCGCCTTTCTAACCACCTACATCCCATTACACAGATCATGCAGACGTAGATATAGCTACAGATATGGACATACATCTCTTCTCATCCTTACATGTCTCGTCTATCACCAAGTTGGCATATTCCTGGGATCACATGATAGGCCAGAGAGTTGGCAGGGGAGGGAATGGGCAGAGCCGTGTGGGCAGTGGTGGGAGTGAAGCCTGTGGTAGACCAGACACCCAGTTTGGCCCCAAATCTGGCGGCAGCAGGAACTTGTAGAGTCTGACACATAGGCAGGGTCCCTAGGTGCTAGGGCTGGCCCGGCAGGGCCTCGGGAGCGGGGTTACAGGAAGCTCTCCGGGCCCAGGAGCTGATGGGACCAGCCGGTGACAGTCCAAGTGGCCCCTGCTATCAGACCCCCCCTGTTCAAATTGTCCTGCCTTATTTGTAAATACAGTCTCCAAAGCAAGGCGCCCTCTCTCTCTCTCTCTCTCTCTCTCTCTCTCTCTCTTGCTCTCTCTGTCTCTCTTTTTATTCCAGCATGGTTAACATACAGTGTTATGTTAGTTTCAGGTGTACAATATAGTGATTCACTAATTCCATACATCACCCGCTGCTCATCACAACATCCAAGGCAGGGCTCTTGACAGGGCTGAGGGAAATCCCAGCAGCACCAAGAAGTCTAGGACCTTCCACCATCCTGATTAGAGAATTATGGGTGTCTGAGGATTCTGCCCTGGGCCAGCAGCCTCCCTGCCTACAAACTCTTCACACAATTTCCCTGGGTCTCATTTCACCCAATCAGAAGATGGCCAAGTCATCTGGGTTCTCTGCTGCTTGAGAATTTTGTGAAGAAATGTCACCTATCTGGAGAAAGCATACGTGAAAGATTATGTGAGAGAATATAGAACCCGTCTCCACGGTCACGACTGCAGGGCTACGTCTTCGGCAGCCCCTGGGCAGTAATCTCCTAGAAGCATTTGCGTCCCCTGGGACTTGCCCTGCTCTCTGGGGACAATTCCTTTCTCTTCCCTGTGACCCTCTTCCCGCTGCTGATCATCTTCCTCCTAGAGGTCAGAAGGAAGGGCAAGGACCGTCTGGGGCCCGGGCTGGCCGTGGCTAGGAGTCGGTCACCTCCAGAACTAAGCCGTGCCCGCCCTACTCCCACCAAGGCCCCCGGAGGGCCCTACTGCCCCTGCTCACACGACTTCACTCTCCTCCTTCGTGCCCACCCAGAGTTCACCCAGAGAGGGGAGGGAGGGCAGGGAGGGAGAGCCCACTATTTGTTGGTGATTCACAGAGTTTCTGCCAGTTCCTCCTGCAAGGTAGGATCCATTAACCCACGTCTTACGAATGACGAACCGGAGGCTCGGGCAGGTTGTGACTCCCCCGAGGCCACACTTTGCAGGTGCAGACTCTGGGCTTTGAGTGCAGACCTGCCTGACTCCAGAGTTCCTACACAGAGGGAAGACACGGGCCTGGCCTCCAGGAGTTACCGCGGACTGGAGGGGCTGCAGGGGAGCCCCAGGTTCCCAGATGCGCTGGAGGCAGCAGGGCTGGGGGTTTTGAAGGCTCTGAGGCACCTTCCCTGGCACGGAGGCCACTGCTAGGTTCTCACGGCTCACCCCACCATGGCCCTTCACTTCCAGTCACAGCGGCCAACGAGCTGGCCTGCCGAGGCCTGGACCACCTGGAGGAAAAGATCCCAGCCCTCCAGTACCCTCCTGAAAAGGTGAGCCCCTTTCCTCTTCCGGAATGTGCCCCGTGTTCAGTTGTCCCGCCCCTCAGGAAGAGAGGGCACAGGCTGACGATCCATGACTGCCAGTCTTTCATTTCTGTGGTAGGCGCCCTTCCAGCTTGGGGGTGGTTGCCGGCTCCTAAGTCCACACAGCAGGCTTCCTCCTCTCCCTGTGGTGCCAAATGAAGGCAGCCTTTCTGGAAAGCAGGCCCCGCCCAGGGGCAAACTCAAACAGGAGCTTGGGGCGGGTCTCACTGCTTCGGATCCCACCACCCCCCCTGCCCTGCCCCACGTCACCTGGTGGGCCCGCACTGGGCCACTTGCTAACTATAGTCTCCTAACATCCTGGGCCACACTCATCAGATCCCGGGACTGCAGTCCCATGTCCTCAAGATCCAGCCCTTTATGGACCATGAGACTGAAAAGGTCACTTTACCTAGATACACGTGCATTGGGCCTTTGCTAGGTAAGGGCTTTGGGGATAAGCTCCCTCCCACTGACCAACTATCTACTCATCCCACAACTATTTCCTGAGCCCTACCCTGTGCCAGGGGCCGTGATGCGATTTGTGGAGCCCTCCCATTTAATGCTCTTGACAGCCCTCTGGGACAGGGCAGGGATCCCCATTTTACAGATGAGAAAGCTAGTGACTTTTCCCTGGCCGCACGGCCGTAAGTGGAGGCCACGTGAGAGCGGGTCTGCTTGGCTCGGAGGCCTGTGCTCTTCACATCTTTCCGGATAAAGGGCACCTTTGTCCCAAAAGGGCTCCCAGGCTAATAGGAGAGAAAGATCAATTATTTCGGTACAGAACTGGTAGGGTGAACAGCCGCATCTCTGAGTCAATATAAACACAGGTGGGAATGTGAGCGGTGTTCTGGGGGAAGAACAGAGAAGGCATTAAAGGAGTTTGGGAGTGGAGGTGCCTTGTGTACATGAGAATCTCCAGACGGGTGTCATCAAGGAGGTGGCCTCTGTGGGGGAAGGATGGTGAGGATCTTGACAGGCGGAAGTGGGGTGCGAAGCAGCCAGGAGATCCATGCACAGGGAGAACTGGAGCTCTTCCCCTTTAAAGCCCAGCGTAATCAAGAGGCCCAGATATTGGTGCCAGTCCCCGGGGCCTTTATTTTCTAAGTAAGCTCAACGCCCAGCGTGGGGATTGAACTCACAAGCTTAACATCAAGAGTCAGACGCTCTATCCACTAAGCCAGTCAGGCGCCCCTCGCTTGGGCCTTTGATTGAGGCCTTCCTGGGAGCTGGGCTCAGGGCTACCGGACCCACAGGCCTGACCCCCCCCCCCACCTTTCCCACAGATCGCCTCTGAGCTGAAGGACACCATCTCAACCCGCCTTCGCAGTGCCAGGAATAGCATCAGCGTTCCCATTGCCAGCACTTCGGACAAGGTCCTGGGGGCCGCGCTGGCCAGCTGCGAGCTCGCCTGGGGGGTGGCCAAAGACACTGCTGAGTATGCTGTCAACACCCGAGCCGGCCGGCTGGCCTCCGGAGGGGCCGACCTGGCCCTGGGTGGCGTCGAGAAGGTGGTAGCGTACCTCCTCCCTTCCGCCAAGGAAGAGTCAGGTATCTATCGTCAGGGGGGCTGGCAGACCTCCCCACCCCCACCCCCCTGGGAAGGGAGGCGCCTACCCTTGCTGCCTGGGAATTAGCAACAGGCAGCCGGGACTCACCCAGCCACTGCTCTGGAACAGGGAAGGTCCGGCGAGATACTTAGATGGAGCCATCCTAATATAGCCTCCTCGCCCCATTTGTAAGTGGGGCAAGTGAGTGACCCGAGTCACAAGGTCACCGCTTTCCACAAGGGTGACCGCTTTCCAACCCTAGACAGAGGCCCAGCTTCCCTAGCCCGTGTCTGATCAGCTTTCCTCTCTTTTACCCCCAAATCCAACCCAGCCCCTGCCGCGGGACACGAGCAGGCCCAGAAGCCTCCCAAAGGCAAGCCGAGCCTCCTGAGCAGGGTTGGGGCCCTGGCCAACACCCTGTCCCGACACACCTTCCAGACCACAGCCCGTGCGCTGAAGCAGGGCCACGCCCTGGCCATGTGGATCCCAGGTGTGGCGCCCCTGGTGAGTGTCTGCCCTGATCTGCCTGACCCCCCAGCCTGGGTCCCTCCCACCCGACTCCACCTCTGGTCCTAAGAACATTCCCTCCTCCAGCCTGGCCTGGGACTTTTGGCCTAAGGACAAGAGGCCTTAAGGCGGTTGAGGGCCGGTCCTCTGGCTGCAAGGGGAAAGAAAGGACAGGACATGAACCAAGGGCAAGCCTGCCTTGCTAGGGTGTCTCTCCCTGTCCCTCTGAGCCCCCCCCCCAAATTCATCCTCCTAGGGGGCCTCCTGCTGTGGGCCCTCCTGCCGTGGGCCCTCCTGCCTATGAGGGAGCAGAGGCCCCCGGCTGCTATCCAGACACTAGGGAGTGTCCCCTGTAAATAATCCAGGCCCCAAGCTTCTTCTGTTGGGGAGAGAGCCCTGGCCAGGCTGCATCCCTGACCGCCCCAGATTTCAAAATTTCCTTTCCAGAGGCTTCTCATTTGCATTCTACTTGCCCCTAAGGCAGAGCCTCCTTTTCTAGGTGCACGTAGGGCTATCTCCCCACCATACCCCCCTCCACCCCTGTGTATTTTAGCAGAGATAGACTGCATTTTTTCGTAAGAAACAAAGACCAAATAGGGGAAAATAAAGGAAACACAAACAGCATTACAGCATAAAGGTCAGCAAACAAAAGAGCCATTTCTGAGCCATCATTTGGGTGACACTTTTAAAAGCTCATCGGCCCTGGATCATCCATTCGAGCTAATGTTTGCTGAGAACGTGCTGTGCGCCAGCTTCTGTGGCTCCAGTAGGGATACAGGACTGGTAGTTCCCTTCTGTCCCCTGTGCTGGGGGGTCATTTCCCAGTGGGGGCTGAGACGGACCCGTGTGCCAGCCTTATGTGTAGTCGGGAGACCCTACCGTACCGTGCAACCTCAGGCACCCTGTTCACGTAAGACATACCGGTGTCCCCTGGAGTTGAATAATAAATGTTTGTGGAGCTCCCTAGGGTCCAGAGTGAGCCAAGCTGTGCCTCAAGGGGACACTAGCCCACCTGCCCAAGTCTGTTTCCGCCCATGGGACACTGTGGCCCTGTTGATTTTTTCACTCTTTAAAGATCTCCAAGCAGTAGCTGCTAAAGCTAAACACACATACCCCCTAAGACCCATCGGTTCGACCCACCAGCAGCGAGAGCTCATGTCCCCCAAAAGACACATCGAAGTGTTCCTATCAGGCTTTATCCTCAGCCAAGAACTGGTAACAGCACAGAACGTCCATCAACAGCAGAATGTGTAAATTATGGCATGTGTACATGGACTTATCACAGGGAAGAGAAGGAGCTATTTTGAACGCGCAAGAGCACAGACGAATCTCACAACATGATGTTGAATAAAAAGCCATTCGTGAAAGAAAACACATTGGATGAGTCCATTTATATGAGGTTCAAAAATGGGCAAAACCAAGGCATGGTGGTAGAGGTCAAAATGTGGTCCCCCTGTGCCACCCACCCGCCTGCGTGGGTGGCACAGGGAGACTGGGGGGTTGAAAGGGGTCTGTGTCTTGATCTGTGGTAGTTACACAGGCGTGTGCTCAGGAAACCTCACAGAGCTGCACGTGAACGATGTGCGCACTCCAGGTACGGAAGTTATCCCTCAATGACAAGTTTTAGGAACAGTCTGCTGGGGCCTGACCCTGGGGGCGAGGGGGTCTGCCCCTGAATCCAGCAGCCCGTGGCCTTCCGTCCCTCAGAGCAGTCTGGCCCAGTGGGGCGCGTCCGCGGCCATGCAGGTGGTGTCCCGGCGGGAGAGTGAGGCACGGGCGCCCTGGCTGCACGGCCTCACGGCCGCCCAGGAGGAGGACCACGAGGACCACACGGACACAGAGGGAGAGACGGAGGAGGAGGAGGAGGAGTCCGACGCCGAGGAGAACAAGCTCAGTGAGGTAAGGGGGCGAGAAGCTGAGTGGGACCAGGATGCCTCCGGGTCCCGCGGCCCAGTGAGGGGACGAGAAGCAGAGGCACAGGGTGAAACAGGGTCTCTGCCCCCCTCCCACCCCAACCCCCCCCCCAGGGGCTCAGAGACGCAGTGCCTGCCTCCTGCACCGCTCCCCTCACCTGCACACAGCCTCTGTGCCCCTCCCTCAGCTGACCCGCACAGCAGGTGGGGAGACTGCCAGACTCATTTTGCAAACGAAGAAGCGAAGCGGGTTCAGAGAGGGGAAGTGACCTGCCCAAGGCCACACAGCTGGTGGCAGAGGCGAGCCTACGGCTGTTTCCGTTTGGTGTCCCCCGTTCTTTCCCTTCTAGCTCTGGGGGTGGTGGGGGGGGGGAGGGCCGGGGGGGCCGCTGCAGGAGGTGCTGACCTAGCTCTGGCCCGCAGGTAGCAGCCCTGCCCAGCCCACAAGGCCTCCTGGGCAGCGTGGCCCACACCATGCAGAAGGCCCTCCGGAGCACCATCTCGGCCGTGATGTGGGCGCCCGCGACTGTGCTGGGCTCGGCAGCCAGGATGCTGCACCTCCCCGGGGCCCCCGCTGTCTCCTCCGCCAAGGGGAGGGCCATGTCCCTGTCGGACGCCCTGAAGGGTGTCACTGACAACGTGGTGGACACGGTGGTACACTACGTGCCGGTGAGTCCCGCCCCAGGGGCCTGGAAAGGACGGACACAGCAGCTTTGACTCGGCTGCGGTGGCCTTCCCGTCCCCAATCTCCCTGGCGGTCCTCCGGATCCTCAGCGCCCCGGAAACGTTTTGACAAACTACGGCCTTGACTGGGGGCCCTCGCCAGCCCCAAGAGTATAGAGCCCATGACGCTGGCCTGAGACCTTTCCCCACATGCCCCCTTCCGACCATCAGCCTGGGGTTGCTGGTGGCCCAGCCCTCACCTCAGCAAGCGAGGGTGTGCTGCTTCCTGGGAAGGGGCTGGAGGGAGGTTTCCAGGGCACCCTGGGGGCTGGGCTACGTTCCAGGGCACAGTGGCCGCCCCATCCCAATCCTAGCACCTAGCAGCAACAGGAAGAACCAAGAGACACCAATACTGTCCCCTTGGGCGTCCCCGGGGCCCCTTCCCAGAGCAAGTTACAGGTTGTGTGGGCTCCATGGCTGCCAGCCAGGCGCCGGGCCCCTCGGGGCTAGCAAGGCTTGGGGGGCAGGGGTCGCTGAGTCACTCGCTTCTGACAGGCAGGCCAGGGGTCCCGGCAGCCAGCCTGTTCACCTTGGGCCCCAAACAGGGCCAGGCCTGGGCACCCTGACCCCGGTGGGGACAACGTGTGGGCCATGCTTAGTGCACAACTCCACCCCAAGGAAAGGTGGGAAAGCCACTCTCTTTCCACCGAGGGACCCTTGAGGGAGGCTCGAGGTGTCCAGAAACTGGGAGGAGGGGATGCCTGCTTTGCATAAGGGTCTGGCCTGTGGAGACCACTGGAGAGAGAGGGCAAGACATCACTGATCTCCCCTGCCCCCCCCCCACCCCCGCCTGTGTCCCAGGGCACTAAAGGCTCAGTCCTACACTCCAGGCGGTGCCCTCCCCCTCGAAGGTCGCTCCTGGGAGGCGTGGATGCGAGGGTCCCAGAGAAGCGGTGGGCGGGAGGCGCAGGGATAGCGGCCAGGCCGGGGCCCTAACACGACTGCCTTCAGCTCCCCAGGCTGTCGCTGATGGAGCCCGAGAGTGAATTCCGGGACATCGATAACCCGCCTGCGGAGGCCGAGCGCCGGGAGGCGGAGCGCAGGGCGTCTGGGGCGCCGCCCGCGGGTCCGGAGCCCGCGCCGCGCCCCCCGCAGCCCCGCGGCAGCCTGCGGCCCGCGCGTAGTCCCGGGGCGCCCCCCGGCCCCGGGCAGGAGGACAGGGCGGACGCGCCCGCCGCGCCGCGCCCGGTCTTCCCGGCGGTGGCCCGCGAGAAGCCCGCGCGCAGGGTCAGCGACAGCTTCTTCCGGCCCAGCGTCATGGAGCCCATCCTGGGCCGCGCGCAGTACAGCCAACTGCGCAAGAAGAGCTGAGCCCCGCGCGTCCGTCCGCCCGGCCCCCGGCCCCGACGGCGGCGAGGCCCCCGCGGGCTCTCCAGCCAAGAGACAAAGCCCGCACTTCCGAGTGAGCGCAGACTTCTTCCAAGTGGGCCCCATTCCCGCGGCATCATCTTCCCAGCACCTTTTTGGGGCTTAGCTGTCAGAACCTATTCTTAAGAAGCACCGGAGCAGCAGCTTGCTTTGCTTGTATGCCTTTTGTTTTTCGTTTTTCCAAAGGATTAATTGTCTGACTTGATGTCTCACTTCTTTAACCAAATTTGTTGCCAAATGACGTTTGTTTCCAAAATGTAGATCCAGCATCCGTAGACCGATAGTAAGCGGGAGTTTGTGACCCATGTTTAAGCCCTGAGCTCAGAGACTCCCCCTGAGTATCCAGGCTCTCCGCAGACTCCTTTGAAGGGAGCAACCATTAGGTGCGAAAGCTGTTGTACGTTTCTATAAAGAGTAGCCTCGCATTTCCGAGGACCCGCTACTCTTCCCAGGCTGAGCCCCGGCCTGCGCTCTGTAGCGCCACCTTCTGGCTCACAGCCACCTTTCCGTTTGCATCCTTGTAGCCTTCCTTCCATCCGTCGCCTTTTGACCACTGGCGCCCTGGTGCTGGGGGACGACAACGGTGACCTTTCACCTCCTTGAAGTCTAACCTAGACAGACTGTGTGTATGGGCTCTGTGACCACAGTTCATTTCAAGCCCTATTTTTGAAAATGGCAGTATTTGGTAAATCTAGGGAATGGATACGTGCAATTTAAAAATTCAAATATTGCAAAAGGGTGTGTGTCTTCCTCACTTCCCCTTCACAAAAAGCCCTGTGCTGTCTGTCTGTTGTGCATCCTTCCAGGTACAGGCTGTGCGTGTGCAGGCCCACTTTGTACACTCCCCACTTTGTTCACACAGCTGTGGGATGTTATCCTGTAACAATACATCTGAGAGATCTTTTTGTATCCATATCACAAATACCCCTTGCTCTTTTTCACGACCATCCAGTAAGTGCTTCGTGATATAGATGTGCTATCTTTGACTTCACTAGTTTCCTAATAATGGACTTCTAGGTTGTTTCCTTTGTTTTGCTCTTGCAAATAGTGCTACAATAAATGTCTATATACAAAATGCTTTATGCTGATGTGTAGATAATCTATAGGAGAAATTTATAAGCTGGAACCAGGACATGCTGGGTAAAAGAGTATGTGCATTTTAAGTATTGTTAGATGATGCCAAGTAACCTTCCAAACCAAACTCAGTTTGTCTTGTTATTGTCATCTGCAGCTGTCAGTCCTTTTAAATATGTATTTATTTATTTTGAGAGAGAGAGAGAGCGAGAGAGAGCGACTGTGTGTGTGTGTGTGTGTGCGCGCGCGCGTGCGCGTGCCCCCGTAAGGGAGGGGCAGAGAGAGAGGGTGAGAGAAAGTCCCAAGCAGGTTCCTCTGTCAGCACAAAGCCCAATGCAGGGCTCAAACTCATGAACCGTGAGATCATGACGTGAGCCGAAATCAAAGTCAGACGCTTTACCAACTGAGCCACCTCGACGCCCCTCCGTCAGTCCTTTTGGATGTCCATATATACATTCCCCATAGGTCCCCCTCAGGCCTGTGAGCACCCTCTCGGCCCCCACTCTGTTGCACCTCTGAGAGCCCAGCTTTCTGAAACTGACTCTGGGTCCTGGCAGAGCTTTGGTGTAATGAGTCGTTGACCTTGATCCATGGTTCTGGAATCTGAGGGTGCCCGGAGTGGGGGATGGAAGTGCCAGTGACATACACATGTGGACATGGCCAGGACTCTGAGCTGGCCTTGGCACCCACCCCGCCTGTGCAATCCACACCACCCCAGCAGTTCCCTGGGGAGGGAATGTGATCTGGCAAGGGGGGCCCTTATAAATAAGCTGATATGTGGGGCACCTAGGTGGTTCAGTTGGTTAAGTGTCCCACTCTGGCCCAGGTCATGATCTCACGGCTCGTGGATCTGAGCCCCGCGTCAGGCTCTGTGCTGATAGAACCTGCTTCGGATTCTGTGTCTTCCACTCTCTCTGCCCCTCTCCTGCTCATGCTCTGTCTCTCAAAAATAAAATAAAATTAACATTAACTTTTTTTTAATAAATAAATAGGCTGATAGGACAGGGGCTAGAAAGATAGAGTCCCGCCTGGCCCTGGCAGGGCTCCCGGGGGCAGCTGCTGGAGCACTGACCTCAGGCCTGGATGTGTAGAGAGGACCCCCAGCTGTCCTGGCCCCCCCCTGCCCGTGCTGCTTTCTTTCTGGAGCTTCAGAAACCACACTCCGACCGTCCACTCCTCCATAGTCCTTGTGGCTCCTCCTTCGAGGCCATACCCCAAGTAGCAGAAAAATTGCCCTCTCAGCAACCCAGAAGAGCTGGGTCCCTGACCAGGCAGTAGCTGTCAACACAGCTGCTGGCCAGGCCAACCCCTCACCCCTCAGGGTGCTGGGGCCAGTGTATGGGGCAGGATAGCCCAGGAAACAAACAGTTTAAGTTGTAAAAGTCTCTTTTTATCATTAAAAACCTCTTGATTGGGTAGCAAACCACCCAGAGCCTGGCTCTCGGGGTTCCTGAACACTTTTTGGAGACAAATGAGAGCAAAACATTTCCTCGAAACGAAGGAAATGTGCTTCAGCGGCTGGTGTGGGACTTTTCGCTGTTCTGAAAAACATCACTCTGGCGAGCCTCCTTGTTCACATGGATGCGAAGGCTCTTGCACACGCATCTTCAGTAGCTCGTGGCCTCAGGAACACCCCACTTCACATTGGGATGCCAAGGCCCCTCTCCAGAGAAATGCCCTATCCCCTATCCCCTCTCTCCAGCTCACGAAATGCACCTCCAACTCGATCTGGAGATGGAGAAAGGACCATTACAGACCATAAAATACATTTATCCATGCAGTTATTTACCACTTCTTTCTTTCATAATTAAAAAAAAATTTTTTTAATGTTTTTATTCTTGAGAGAGAGACAGAGCATGAGCAGGGGAGGGGCAGAGAGAGAGGGAGACACAGAATCCGAAGCAGGCTCCAGGCTCCAAGCTGTCAGCACAGAGCCCCATGTGGGGCTCAAACTCACAAACCCTGAGGTCATGACCTAAGCTGAAGTTGGATGCTTTTTTTTCTTTTAATGTTTTATTTATATTGGACAGAGAGAGGGAGAGAGAGAGAGCGAGAGAGAGCGAGAGAGAGCACCCACGCAAGCAGGGGAGTGGCGGAGAGAGAGGGAGACACAGTCCAAAGCAGGCTCTAGGCTCCGAGATGCTTAACTGAGGCTTAACTGGATGAGCCCGGGCGCCTCATCTTCCATAATTATTTAGGATCTTAATATCCAAAGGACTTCTGTGTCTGGAGACCAATAGCACTACAACTTGGGCTTTAATGCTCATTGCGTTGAGCATCATTTTCCTAAACATTTAAACACTTTGTACTTAATCAAAACTTATAGAATGCATACATCAAATTATTTTCAATATCCAAATGTCGGTTACAGACAAAATGTCAGGTTCTTTTAAAATTCCTAGAAAGCCTGAGTCAGTGGAAACGTCTGCATGTGTCACTGGCATCTTATTACAGACAGCAACCTCCAGGGGGTCCCCCGTCTGTGAAGGGGGCACTGAGGCTGCACATAGCGCAGGGTGGACCCTTCCCCTGCCCACCTCTCAATGTAGGAGACAGAACGCGAGCGGTACCCTTAGAACGTCCTTTGCGGCATCTCTATTCCCGCCCTGGCCTGCCCCCAGGAACCACAATCTGGAATTTTGTGTTTACTATACCCTTGCTTTTCTTTATAGATTCCTTTCCTGTGCATATATCTCACTCCAACAGTATTTAGTTTTGCATGCTTTGACCTTTAAGTGGAATTATACGTATTCTTCTGAGACTTGCTTTTTTTTCCGCTCAAAGTGAAGTTCCTGAGAACCACTCATTTTCACTAGAAATTTTTTTTAAACACTTTTTTAAAATCTTTATTTATTTTTGAGAGAGAGACAGAGCGTGAACAGGGGAGGAACAGAGAGAGAAGGAGACACAGAATCCGAAGCAGGCTCCAGGCTCTGAGCCGTCAGCACAGAGCCCGACGCGGGGCTCGAACCCACGAACTGCGAGATCATGACCTGAGCCGAAGTCGGACGCTTAACCGGCTGAGCCACCCAGGCGCCCCAGAAATTTTTTTCTTGTACAACTATTGCTGTGGTCTGATTGTATCCCTCCCGCCAAATTCATACGTTGAAACCCTACCCCCCAAAGATGAGAATATTAGGAGGTGGGGCCTTTGGGAGGTGATAGGGTCATGAGGGCTTCATGGGATTAGTGTCTTTGTAAAAGAGGCCCCAGAGAGCAACCTTGCCTCTTCTGCCGTGTGAGGACCCAGTAAGACACCCCGGCTCTGAGCCAAGGAAAGGACCATCACCCAAACGTGACCATGCTGGAGCTATGGCCTTGAACTTCCAAGCCTCCAGAACTATAAGAAATAAATTCCGTTGTTTATAAGCTACCCAGGCTGTTTTCTGTGGTGTTTTGTTATAGCAGCCTAAATAGACAAGTACATTTTTATGTTTAATAAGTGTATTTAAATAAACCGTAATTTAGTCATTTGTATTAGAATTGATTCAGTTATTTTAAAAATTTTTTAAATGTTTACTTATTTTTGAGACAGAGAGAGAGAGACAGGGCATGAACGGGGGAGGGGCAGAGAGAGAGGGAGACGCAGAATTCAAAGCAGCTCCAGGCTCCAAGCTGTCGGCACAGAGCCCGCCGCGGGGCTTGAACCCACAAACCGTGAGATCATGACCTGAACTAAAGTTGGACGCTTAACCGACTGAGCCACCCAGGCGCCCCAGAATTGATTCAGTTTTGAGAGACAGAAAGCCCTAAATAACAACGTGTATTAGTCAGCCTTTGCCATAACACACTGCACAATAAACTATCCTAAATAGTGTGGCTTACAACAACGTGCATTTATTCTTATGTTTGTGGGTCAACAGGTCAACCGTGGTTCAGCTCATCCCTGTGGCTCTCCTAGTGGCTCTGCTTCAGCCTGTGGATCATCTGCACTTGGCTTTGGGCTGTGCATGGGTTCAAATCTGTTCTAGGTGTGCTATTTCAGGGAGCCTGGGTAAGTAAGGGTCAGGGGCTATCTGGGGCATGCTCTCCCAACACAAATCACTGCCTTCTGCTTGCATCATATCTACTCATATTCCATTGGCCGAAGCATGTCACATAGCCAAGTCCACACCAGTGGGGAAGGGGAAGAGGGAGAGGAGCAAATATTTGCTGAACAATAGTACAACCCAGCACACCGTGGTTTAAATACGATAGTTTATTTCTCTCTCGTGTAAAAGCCCAGAGATGAGCGGTCCAGCGCTGGACCGCACTCCCCAGTGGCCGGAATCCAGGCCTTTCTATCTTATTGTTCTGCTGTCAGTGATTTTCTTTCCTCAAGTCGTCTCACAGGCCAAGAAGGCTGCTTCTGCCCCAGCCATCAACTCCATTTTCCAGCCACAGAAAAGAAACAAGGGGGATGGAGAAATTATACACATGACTTCTGCTTATAAGTAACTGAACAAAACATAGTCACACGGCCACATCTAGATGGAAAGGAGGCTGAGTCTTCATTCAGAGTCTTTATTCAGAGTGGCTATGCATCTAATTAAAAATCAGAGGCCTTAGGGGCACCTGAGTGGCTCAGTCGGTTAAGTGTCCGACTTCAGCTTAGGTCACGATCTCACAGCTCATGAGTTTGAGCTCCGCGTTGGGCCCTGTGCTGACAGCTCAGAGCCTGGCACAGACTTTGTGTCTCCCTCTCTCTCTGCCCCTCCCATGCTCACATTCTGTCTCTCTCTCTCTAAAATAAACATTAAAAAATTTTTTTTTTTTTTTAAATCAGAGGCCTTAAAAGGATGGAAACTGGACCCTGGGGGTGGGGGTGTCTGGGGTATGCAATCTCTGCCTCACCACTCTCCTGTCAACAGTCATTTGGCTTATTTCCATATTCTTTTTTTTTAAGTAGGCTCCCTGCCCAACATGGGGCTTGAACTCATGACTCTGAGATCCAGGAGTCACATGCTCCACTGACTGAGTCAGCCAGACGGCCCTCCATATTTCTACTATTCCATAATTTTGGCAATGAACATTCTTATGAGTTTCTTAGAGAATATGACTGAGTGGGACTGCTAAGCCATAAGGTACGTGTGTTTGCTAGATATTGCCAAATTTTCCTCCAACGTGTTTGTTCTGATTTATATTCTCACTACAAGTACGTTGACCCTTGAACTACACGGGCTTGAACTTCACGGGTCCATGTATGCACAGATTTATTTTTGATAAGTACAGTTCAGTACTGTAAATGTACTTTCTCTTCCTTATGACTTCTTTAATAACCTTTTCTCTAGCTTGCTTTATTATAAGAATACAGTACATAATACATATGACATCCGAAATTTGGGTCAACTGACCGATTATGTGATTAGTAAGTCTTCCGGTTAATAGTAGGCTGTTAATAGTTATGTTTCTGGGGACCCAAAACTCACACATGGATTTCTGACTGGGCAGGGGGTCGGTGCCCCTAAGCCCCACCTTGTTCAAACGTCAACTGTAATTTATTCTTACTCAACATTCTCACGATCATTTGATAGTGTCTATTTTTTACCACTTTTACAAATCTGTAGTGTGTAAAATAACATCTCATTGTGGATTTAAGTCCCTGATCAGCAATGATACTGAACATCGTTTATTATGTTTATTGAGTATTTGTGACGTGTCCCTTCTGTGAAGTATCCGTCAAAAGTTTTGAGCAATTTTCTTTTTTTTTTAATTAAAAAAAAAGCTGAAATGGACATACATTGAACAACCTTCTTTTTTTTTTTTTAAGTTTATTTATTTATTTCTGAGAGAGAGAGAGAACAAGCAGGGAAAGGGCAGAGAGAGAGGGAGAGAGGGAGAGAGAGAGTCCCAAGCAGGCTCAAGGCTCTGAGCTGTCAGAATAGAGCCTGATGTGGGGCTCGAACCCATGAGCCATGAGCTCACTACCTGAGCCGAAGTCAGATGCTTAACAGACCAAGCCACTCAGGTATCCCAGAACAACCTTCTATTAGTAATTTTTCTCACTGGTTTTTAGAGGGGTTTTTTTTTTCATATTTTCTGGATAAACATTATAATTCTTTTCTTTTATGTTTTGTGATTTGGAGTTATGTGTTAAAAACTCTTCCCTACAATGAAGTCATGAAGATATTCCCCTGTATTTCCTTTGAATATTTCCATAGTTTTGCTTTTTTACATTTAATTAATTTTGCTGTATGATTGAGGTAGGAATCCAATTTTCTTTCCTCCACACGGATAACTGATGGTCCTGTATATGTTTCCTAATTTCTTGAATTTTTAGTTTCTCCTCAATGGAAGTGCACACCGTGAGAAGGTTAAGAGTGCCCCTCGGGGGGCGCCTGGGTGGCGCAGTCGGTTAAGCGTCCGACTTCAGCCAGGTCACGATCTCGCGGTCCGGGAGTTCGAGCCCCGCGTCGGGCTCTGGGCGGATGGCTCGGAGCCTGGAGCCTGTTTCCGATTCTGTGTCTCCCTCTCTCTCTGCCCCTCCCCCGTTCATGCTCTGTCTCTCTCTGTCCCAAAAATAAATAAACGTTGAAAAAAAAAAAAAAAAAAAAAAAAAAAAAAAAAAAAAAAAAAAAAAAAGAGTGCCCCTCGGAAGTCAGCTGGGAGCTTCTGCCCTGCTGACGCCTGCGCTTGAATGATGTTTCCTTGTTTCTTGTATCCAGGTAGGGCTAAGAGACCAGGTCCTGGCTCACGTATAGCCTCGGTGGGCTTTCGTTCACTGATCCACCTGCTAGCCCTGCCACAGATCAAGTTTCCAAACACGTTCCGTTTGTCTATTCCTGTGGGATGAACACATCGTCTGAATTACAGTAGTTTAAAGTATGTTTTCATATCTGGCTGGGCAGGCACCCCCACCCCACCCTTGGTCCTTCTGTAGGAATGTCTTTACAACTTCTGGCTCTTTGTTTTTCCATTTAAATAACAGAGCCAGGTTGTCAGTTTCCACAAAAGAAATTTGCACAGACTTGACTTGTCTCAAGTGACTACAATTATTCTTTGCTCGGATGCTCAGATTGCCACAATTTGGCCCCATTAGTTGGGACCCTTTTTCCTTTCAGGCGTACAACAGACATTTTAAAATCATCTGAGTTTTCCGCCCGCAAAAAAATGATCCCAGTTCTTGACCTAACGTGTGGGATCAACTACTTTGAATAGGAAATCATGACAGAGCCCAAGTTTGGACGCTGGGGCACAAATATCCAATTGTTCCTTGTGCATATTGGCGACAGACAAAAACAAAAAACAAAAAACAACATTGCATATCCACTAGTAAGAGCTGGAGAGAAGGTATATCTTTCCAAAGTCATGAATTTACATCGATAGTTTCAGTGAACTCTACCATCACAAAATTCGCTCAAATTTTTACTGTAAAAATTTTAATTTTATCTTCTTTAAGCTTAATAACTATTCTTATAATTATAACCCCGTACCTCCTTCTCTGAAACATGAGGCTTCGCCAATCGTTACCAATCTTTGTTACATTTATGTGCATGAAGGTCCAAGTTGAGTCTCCAGCTTCTTCACATTCAGAGTCTGAATGAATCGTTTGGTTTTTTTTATTTATTTATTTATTTTTTTCAACGTTTATTTATTTTTGAGACAGAGAGAGACAGAGCATGAACGGGGGAGGGGCAGAGAGAGAGGGAGACACAGAATCGGAAACAGGCTCCAGGCTCTGAGCCATCAGCCCAGAGCCCGAAGCGGGGCTCGAACTCCCGGACCGCGAGATCGTGACCTGGCTGAAGTCGGACGCTTAACCGACTGCGCCACCCAGGCGCCCCTCGTTTGGTTTTTTTTAATGTTTGTTTTTGAGAGGAGAGAGAAGGAGAGAGAGAGAGCGCGCGCAAGCGGGGTTGGGGCAGCGAGAGAGGGCAGGACAGAGGATCCAAAGAGGGTCCCAAGCTGTCTGCACAGAGCCCAACTCGGGGCTCAAACTCACAAACCGCAAGATCATCACCGGAGCCGAAGTTTAACGCCCTACTGAGCTACCCAGGTGCCCCTAAATGAATTGTTTTGACCGCTCTGGTAACAGGCTTCTCCGTATCATTTCAGCTCAGGACCCCAGCTGCTTTAGAATAGTTGGGACCAACAATATAATTCTACAGCATATCAGAGAAAGGGGGGGGGGGTTCACCTACTTTTCCCAAATGCTTGAATTTTTATTACCTTATTGCGTATATCGAATTATATTTCGAATTATATATCACAGAAAGTGCCACAGCTTCTGGCGGCTTCTGACGGAGGGAGGCTTGGTACCTGAATGAAGAACGTTCATGATACGTTGACCAGCCTCTCTTCATCTTTGAAGAATCTAGGACACGGTGGCAGATGACGTCCTGTCTTTAGAGCTCTCCAAAGAAACGGATCCAACAGGTCTGTTGGTGTATATATAAGTATATACCAATAGGAAATGTATATACACGGAGAGAGAGATTCATTACAAGGAATTAACTCACACAGTCATGGAGGCTGGCGAGTCCTAAGATCTACAGGGTGAGTCAGCAAGCTTGGGACCCAAGAGAGCCAATGGTTTGTTCAAGTGCAAGCCTGAAGGCCCGAGAACCGGGAGAACCGATAGTGTAGTTCTAGACCAGTCCAGAAGCTGGCAGGCTCAGGACTCAGTTTGAGTCTGAAGGTGGGATAAAAGCCAAAGCCTCAGCGCAAGGAAAGTCAGGCAGGAAAACTCTTATTTGGGACGGGGTCAGGCTTTTGGTTCTATTCGGGCCTTCACTTGATTGGACAAGGCCCACTCACATTGGGGAGGGCAATCTGCTTTACTCAAAGTTCACCAATTTATATGTTAATCTCACTCAAAAACACCCTCACAAAAACATCTAGAATAATGTTTTGCCAAATATCTGGGCACCCCACGGCCCGGTCAAGCCAATACATAAAATGATGGGAACCATCACACTTCCCAACACCATGCAGACTCAGGTGCACATTCTAAGCCATCATGATCAGTCCACCCCTTTGCCGGTGGTTACTTCCAGGGGGGCAGCCCTAAGCTGTTTGGTACATGAGGTGTGAACCCTGCTCTTAGGGCTCCTAGGAAAAGCTCCCTTCATCCGAAGAGCGAAGAGCCTGCTCATGATACAGTGCTCTCTTCCTCCTCTGCGTGTTTTATGGTCGAAGGTGATGATGGCCAGAGAAATGGACAAGCTAGGTCCTTTGTCACGTTGCCACTGACTCAGCCTGCCCCGGAGCCCTCCTCCCTCCCATCCATCTCTCAGCTGAGATAAGAAACGGCCTTATTGTTCACGCCACTTCAAGTTGTGGTGTGTGTTCCTTGAGGTCGAGGGCTTCCTAATATAGATCTACCCAAAGAGACTTGCCCCTCTCTGCAGCCTTTAATTACACTGCCTGTCTATGACAGGCAATCTTCTGTAGGCATAATAAATTAAATGTCACTGCTGCATCAGGGTTCCATTTTTCTAACAACATTCAAAGTGACAAATATGTTTCTAGATTTTAATTAAAAGTCAACCATGCATGGTGCTGTCAATGCAATCTATCCATCAGAGGTCACAGAGGTGAAGACACTCTCTCCTTGAGGTGGCACATAGACACCTGTCACCTCTCCTGGTGCCAGGTTTCCCTTGGCAATGACTACAAGGTGTAACTCGATGTCACAAATGTTAAAATGTGAGAAAAATGCGAAACTTAGAACTGAAGAAGCATCTTTTTTGTTGGATGTGAGGAGGTAGACGTTTCTACTGGGTTTCTTTTTCTGGGGGGCGGAGGTCAGGACTGAGCGTGGAAAACGGAGATGACCAAAGAAGGGACTCTGAGCTGAGGACGGGATCGTCCGGTATGCAGATGGGGGACTTGACTTCTAAAGCATAAGATGCCACAAAGAGGATGCTCCTTTATTCTCCAGGTATGTCCTGTGCACCGCTCTGTCACTTTGTGCCCATAGCAGGAAACCATGAGCCACGGTGACCCATATTTCTGCTAATGCGAAAAGGTTTTCCTTCCTTTCTTCAATAACTGTTACCAGAAACCTCTACGGAGTGACGGTGCCAGGCCTTGGGCCAGGGACAAGAGACACAGAGGTAAATAAGGCACACTCCTTTCAAGGACCTCAGTGTCGCAGGTAAAGTGCACCAGCGATAATACGTGTATCATACGTGTGTGTGTGTGTGTAATAGATACGTATGTGCTTGTATATCGTAGGGCTATAGTCTGGATGTGCGTGTCCCCCCGCAAGTTCAGACGTTGAAATCCTATCCCTCGGGGCGCCTGGGTGGCTCAGTCGGTTGAGCGTCCGACTTCGGCTCAGGTCACGATCTCACGGTCCGTGAGTTCCAGCCCCGTGTCGGGCTCTGTGCTGATGGCTCAGAGCCTGGAGCCTGTTTCGGATTCTGTGTCTCCCTCTCTCTCTGCCCCTCGCCCGTTCATGCTCTGTCTCTCTCTGTCTCAAAAATAAATAAACGTTAAAAAAAAAATTAAAAAAAGAAATCCTATCCCTCCAGGTGATGGTATTGATGGGGGGGGCCTTTGGGAGCTGATCAGGTCATGAAAGTGGAGCCCTCGTGAATGGGGTCAATGTCCTTATAGGATACACCTCAGAGAGTTAACTCAATCTCTTCTGCCATGTGATGTGGGCCCTCTGGGGCATCCAGGAAGTGGGCCCTCATCTGACACTGAATCTTCCAATGCCACGATCCTGGACTTCCCAGCCCCCAAGGCTTGAGAAATAAATGTTTGCCATTTATCAGCTGCCCAGTTTGGGGTATTTTGTTCTATTAACCTGAATGGACTAAGACACACAGAGAATAAGAGTTGCAAGGGAACCCTCCAAGACATCGACCGCTCTTACCTGCCTCCTTCATATTTTGGACTCTATTAGTTTTTAAAAACTTTTAAAATGTGTATTTAAAAATTTTTTTTAATGTTTATTCTTTTTTTTTTTTTTTTTTTTTTTTTTTTTTTTTTTGAGAGACAGAGAACGAGCAGGGGGAAGGGCAGAGAGAGGGAGGCACAGAATCCGAAGCAGGCTCCAGGCTTCGAGCTGTCAGCACAGAGCCCCATGCGGGGCTCGAACTCACAAACCGTGAGATCATGACCTGAGCTGAAGTCAGATGCTTAACCCAAGTGCCCCTGTTAATATAATTTTAACTGGCAGGTATTACAGAGACGGGAGGGAGACCAGGGAGGAGGGTCTGCAGGGGTCCAGGTGAGGGATAGTGGCAGCTTGGGTGGCCAGGGCGTAGAGGACAAAGGGTTTTGCCTGGACTGGATGCTACAGAGGAGGGGAAGGAGGGGCTCAGTCCTGGACAAGAG